>NC_138295.1:30757500-31957500 GCF_965601325.2 Salmo salar
GTGTTCTCTCTGTCTGTCTGTCTGTCCTCTCTCTCTGTCTGTCTGTCTGTCCTCTCTCTCTCTCTGTGTCTGTGTTCTCTCTCTCTCTCTCTGTGTCTGTGTTCTCTCTCTCTCTCTCTCTGTGTGTCTGTGTTCTCTCTCTCTCTGTCTCTCTCTCTCTGTGTTCTCTCTCTCTCTCTGTGTCTGTGTTCTCTCTCTCTCTCTCTCTCTCTGTGTGTCTGTGTTCTCTCTCTCTCTCTCTGTGTGTCTGTGCTCTCTCTCTCTCTCTCTCTCTCTGTGTCTGTGTTCTCTCTCTCTCTCTGTGTCTGTGTTCTCTCTCTCTCTCTCTCTGTCTGTGTTCTCTCTCTCTCTGTGTTCTCTCTCTCTCTGTGTCTGTGTTCTCTCTCTCTCTCTCTCTCTGTGTCTGTGTTCTCTCTCTCTCTGTCTGTGTTCTCTCTGTCTGTCCTCTCTCGCTGTCTGTCTGTCCTCTCTCTCTCTCTCTCTCTCTCTCTCTCTCTGTGTCTGTGTTCTCTCTCTCTCTCTCTCTCTGTCTGTGTTCTCTCTCTCTCTGTGTGTGTCTGTGTTTTCTCTCTCTCTCTCTCTCTCTCTCTCTCTGTGTTCTCTCTGTGTTCTCTCTCTCTCTGTGTCTGTGTTCTCTCTCTCTCTCTCTGTGTCTGTGTTCTCTCTCTCTCTCTCTGTGTCTGTATTCTCTCTCTCTCTCTCTGTCTGTGTTCTCTCTCTCTCTCTCTGTCTGTGTTCTCTCTGTGTGTTCTCTCTCTCTCTCTGTCTGTCTGTCCTCTCTGTCTGTCCTCTCTCTCTCTCTCTCTCTGTGTGTGTGTGATTCAATTGACTTTATTGATATGGCAAGTTAATTAAAGTATACATAAAAAAAATATATATATATATATATATATATATATATATATATATATATAATATATATATATATATATATATATATATATATATATATATAGTGGGACCAACAGCAGTAACAATAGTAGTAGTGGAAATTGGATTAGCATTAACAGCTTCTACAACAACAATATTAATGAGAATAATACATTAAAGCAAGAGTAGTAGACCAGTCTTAACATGACTGAGAAGACACATGACATGGTATGAAAGCCAAAACAAAACTAAATGGGAAATATTATTGACATTACATTGCACTTTTCACTGGCTGTCCCTCAGGTTGTGGCAGGAAGACACATATTTGGCTGCCAAAACGGCACATTTTGGCTTTTCACCCAATAAATATTAGCTTTTTTCTTCATCCTTTATAGTTTCAAATTCTTTTGTATTGAATTAGAATTTTGGGAATGAAATATTCTCTTAGGTCTGAGTATTTGTCACAGTGTAATAGGAAATGCATCTCTGTCTCTACCTCTGCCCTGGAGCAGAGTGAGCACAGCCTGTCCTCTCTGGGCAGCCAGATTTGCCTGTGACGACCGGTCTCTATAGCCAGACTGTGCTCACTGAGTCTGTACCTAGTCAGTGTTTTCTATCAGTCACAGTGGTCAGATAGTACATGGTGGCAGACTCGGTTTAGAGCCAAATAGCATTGAAGTTTACTTAGATTTTTTGTGGCGTCTTTCCAATAGGTGATATATTTTATGATTTGGTTGGGCCAGATTTTCTGAGTATTGTCCTGAGGCTCTATGGGGTTGGTTTGGGTTAGTGAACTGAGCCTCAGAACCAGCTGGCTGAGGGGACTCTTCTCTTGTTTCATCTCTTGACGTTGTAGAGTTGTGTGATGGAATGTTTTGGGGTCTCTTGTTTTTAGATGGTTGTAAAATGTGATGTCTCGTTTTTCTGTTTGAATGAGGAGGGGGTATTGGCCCAATTCTGCTCTCCATGCTTTATTTGGAGTTTTCTTTGCTCTTACTATACAGTCTTGCAAAACTCTGCATACAGTATTTCCATTGGATGTTTGTCCCATTTGGTAAATTCACTGTTAGAGAGTGGACCTCATACTTTACTACCATATAGAGCAATTGGTTCTATAACTGATTGGACATTTTTGAGCCAGATTCTAATTGGAATGTTGATTTTAATGTGCCTTTTAATGGCTTAGAATGCTCTTGTTTCCTTGTCTCTCGGCTCATTCACAGCCATGTAAAAGCTACCTGTGATGCTGGTATTTAGCCCAAGATACGTGTCGTTTTTGGTGTGTTCTAATAGAACTGTGTCGTTTTTGGTGTGTTCTAATAGAACTGTGTCCAAATAGAATTTATATTTGTCATCCTGATTTCCGGACCTTTTTTGGAATATCATTGTATTCGTTTTTTTAGATTAACGGTCAGAGCCCAGGTCTGACCGAATCTGTGCAGATGATCTAGGTGCTGCTGTAACTCCTCCTTAGTGGGAGACAGCAGCACCAGGTCATCTGCGTACAGCAGACCCTCCTTAGTGGGAGACAGCAGCACCAGGTCATCTGCGTACAGCAGCACCAGGTCATCTGCGTACAGCAGACCATCCTTAGTGGGAGACAGCAGCATCAGATCATCTGCTTACAGCAGACCCTCCTTAGTGGGAGACAGCAGCACCAGATCATCTGCATACAGCAGACCCTCCGTAGTGGGAGACAGCAGCACCAGGTCATCTGCATACAGCGGACCCTTGATTTCAGTGTTGTGTAGGCTGATGTCAGGTGCTGCCGATTTCTTCTAATGTTTTTGCCAATTCATTAATGTAGATGTTAAATAGTGTTGGACTTATTGGGCAGCCCTGTTTCACTCCACGTCTCTGAGAGAAGTCTGTTTGCTTGTTGCCAATTTTAACCGCACATTTGTTTTTAGTGTACATTGATTTAATAACATATGTTTTCCCTCCTTTCTGTTTGTTTATAAAAAATACCTTCGTGACAAATTGTATCAAATGCTTTCTTGAAATCTACAAAACACGAGTAGATTTTGCCTTTGTTTTGTTTTACTTGTTTGTCAATTGGAGGGTGTAAATGTGGTCTGTTGTACGATCATTTTTTAGAAACCCAATCTGGCTTCTGCTCAGGACGTTGTGTACATCAAGGAAATGATGTAGTCTGCTATTTATGATACTGCAGAACATTTTCCCCAAGTTGCTGTTAACGCAAATTCCTCAAATTATTTGGGTCAAATTTGTCTCCATTTTTATAGATTGGTGTGATCGATCTTTGGTTCCAAATACCGGGGGAAAATACCTGCAGTGAGGATAATGTTGAAGAGTTTGAGTATAGCCAATTTGAATTTGTGGTCTGTATATTTGATAATTTCATTTAAAATACCATCAGCACCACAGGTTCCTTTTTGGGTTGGAGAGTGCATAGTTTTTCCAATAATTCTTCTGTAATTGGGGTATCCACAGGATTCTGATAGTCTTTGACTGCTGATTCAAGGATTTGTAATTTTTCTTGTATATCTTTTTGTTCTGGTCTCTTTGTTATATTGCTGTAGAGGTTTGCAAAGTGATTTCTCCACATATCCCCATTTTGGACAGCCAATTCCTCCTGATAAGGTTTGTTTAATTTATTCCAATTCTCCCAGAAGTGGTTTGATTCTATGGATTCCTCAATTCCATCCAACTGTTTTCTAATGTGCTGTTCCTTTTTTGTTCTTAGGGTGTTTTGTATTGCTTCAGTGTTTCCCCATATTGAAGGCGTATATTTTTGTTGTCTGGTTCTCTGTTTTTGATTAGATATATTTCTCAATGACTTTCTTAGATTTTTGCAATCATTATCAAACCATCTTTCTTGATCTATTATTTTTGGTTTTCTGTTATGTTTCTTTAGATTAGGAGGCTAATTTGTCAAATATAAAGTTTATGTTCCAAACGGCCAAGTTTACACCTTCATTGCTGTAGGAGAATGTTAAGGCTAAACCGTTGTCCAGGAGAAATGTTATTTTTTGGCTACTAATTGCTTTTTGGTAGATTTCTGTACTGTTTGCACTCAAATCAAATCAAAATCAAATTTATTTTTATATAGCCCTTCGTACATCAGCTGATATTCTCAAAGTGCTGTACAGAAACCCAGCCTAAAACCCCAAACAGCAAGCAAAGCATGTGAAAGAAGCACGGTGGCTAGGAAAAACTCCCTAGGAAAAACTCCCTAGAAAGGCCAAAAACCTAGGAAGAAACCTAGAGAGGAACCAGGCTATGAGGGGTGGCCAGTCCTCTTCTGGCTGTGCAGGGTGGATATTAAAACAGAACATGGTCAAAATGTTAAAATGTTAAAATGTTCATAAATGACCAGCATGGTCAAATAATAATAATCATAGTAGTTGTCGAGGGTGCAACAAGCACGTCCGGTGAACAGGTCAGGGTTCCATAGCCGCAGGCAGAACAGTTGAAACTGGAGCAGCAGCACGGCCAGGTGGACTGGGGACAGCAAGGAGTCATCATACCAGGTAGTCCTGAGGCATGGTCCTAGGGCTCAGGTCCTCCGAGAGAAAGACAGAAAGAGAGAAAGAGAGAATTAGAGAGAGCATATTTAAATACACACAGGACACCGGATAAGACAAGAGAAATACTCCAGATGTAACAGACTGACCCTAGCCCCCCGACACATAAACTACTGCAGCATAAATACTGGAGGCTGAGACAGGAGGGATCAGAAGACACTGTGGCCCCATCCGATGATACCCCCGGACAGGGCCAAACAGGCAGGATATAACCCCACCCACTTTGCCAAAGCACAGCCCCCACACCACTAGAGGGATGTCTCCAACCACCAACTTACCGTCCTAAGACAAGGCCGAGTATAGCCCACAACGATCTCCGCCATGGCACAACCCAAGGGGGGGGGGGGGGGGGCGCCAACCCAGACAGGAAGACCACGTCAGTGACTCAACCCACTCAAGTGACGCACCCCTCCCATGGACGGCATGGAAGAACACCAGTAGGCCAGTGACTCAGCCTCTGTAAAAGGGTTAGAGGCAGAGAATCCCAGTGGAAAGAGGGGAACCGGCAAGGCAGAGACAGCAAGGGCGGTTCGTTGCTCCAGCCTTTCCGTTCACCTTCACACTCCTGGGCCAGACTATACTTAATCATAGGACCTACTGAAGAGATAAGTCTTCAGTAAAGACTTAAAGGTTGAGACTGAGTCTGCGTCTCTCACATTGGTAGGCAGACCATTCCATAAAAATGGAGCTCTATAGGAGAAAGCCCTACCTCCAGCCGTTTGCTTAGAAATTCTAGGGACAATTAGGAGGCCTGCGTCTTGTGACCGTAGCGTACGTGTAGGTATGTACGGCAGGACCAAATCGGAAAGATAGGTAGGAGCAAGCCCATGTAATGCTTTGTAGGTTAGCAGTAAAACCTTGAAATCAGCCCTTGCCTTAACAGGAAGCCAGTGTAGGGAGGCTAACACTGGAGTAATATGATCAAATTTTTTGGTTCTAGTCAGGATTCTAGCAGCCGTATTTAGCACTAACTGAAGTTTATTTAGTGCTTTATCCGGGTAGCCGGAAAGTAGAGCATTGCAGTAGTCCAGCCTAGAAGTAACAAAAGCATGTATTAATTTTTCTGCGTCATTTTTGGACAGAACATTTCTGATTTTTGCAATGTTACGTAGATGGAAAAAAGCTGTCCTTGAAACAGTCTTGCACTCCATCTATAGGCCTGTTTAGTACCATGTAATTTATTGGGCCGTGATGCTTCATGGCTCGGTTCCGCTCTTCTCAGATACACTGGTCTGATAGGGGTGTCAATGGGCTGACTGTGAAGGCTCTGAGAGACTCTGGGTTTAGGTCGGTGAGGAAGTCGTCTACAGTGCTGCTGCCAAGGGATGAGCTGTAGGTGTACCTACCAAAAGAGTCCCCTCTCAGCCTACCATTGACTATGTACAGACCCAGTGTTCCACAGAGCTTCAGGAGCTGTGCTCCATTTTAGTTTTTCACTTTGTCATAGTTGTTTCTGGGGGGTGGGGGGGAAAAGTTGTTGCTTGCTGGGAGGTGTTTATCCCCATGACTGTTAATAGTGTCTTGTTCTTCTGCTGTTCTAGCATTCAGGTCTCCACAGACCAGTACGTTGCCTTGGGCCTGAAAGTGACTCCTCTCCCCTTCTAGGACGGAGAAACTCTCTTCATTGAAGTAGGGTGACTCTGAGGGGGGAATGTATGAGGCGCAGAGGAAGACGTTTTTATCAGTTAAGATGGCCTCCTTGTTGATTTTTAACCAGATAAAGAGTTCTCCTGTTTTGATCAATTCGATTGAATGAGTTAGGTCAGATTTATACCATATTAGCATTCCCCCTGAGTCTCTGCCCTGTGATTCCTTTTAATTTAGTGGATGGTAGGATTATCTCCCTATAACCTAGCGGACAGCCAGTGGAAACATCACCTCTGCACCATGTTTCCTGTAGTACCACAATATCAACATCATCAATTTCTTTCAGGAAGTCTTGAGTTTCTGCTCTTTAGCCCAAAAGCAGAGGACTTCAATCCTTGTAAATTCCAACATGCAACGTTAAAAGATTTCGTAACTGTTTTTTCTTTACCTTCAAAATGAGAAACACTCACAATCCAACAAGAACTAATAAAATAGGATTTTTCAATTAACGTAAACTCTATTATGCAAATGGCATTTGTTTATAATTTAAGATGGCATTTGTGTCATGCTACTTGGGTAGATGTAGTGTGAGGAGGGTGGAGTTCTTGTGCTCATCTTACCATGACCCTCAGCCTATCACATGTGAGCATAGCAGACTCAGCCTGTGTTTAATGTCACTCATTTGGTTGGTGGGGGCTGGGTCAGTTGCTCCTCTCACAGCCTGTGCATAGCTCTGCCTGCTGGGCTGTGGCTCCTCCAGGTGTGGGTCTGCGGTGGGGGGGGGGGGGGTAGGCCTCGTCTGAAGCTGGGCTGGGGTGGTCTATGCTGCGCTGGCTGTGGTGGGCATTGAGGTTGGTGTGGCTGTGGCTGGGGGGGTCCATTTGTGCTGGTCCGGAGTGTTGTCTCGGTGATTTCGGAGGGGGGGAGATTGCTCCGCTGTTCCTGGGTGGAGAGCTCGGGCTGCGGTTTAAAGCAACGTCCTTGAGAGTCTTGGCATGGATGTGTGTGTGTGTGTGTCTCTCTCTCTCGCTATGTGTCTCGCTCTCTCTCGCTGTGTGTCTCGCTTTCTCTCTCCCTGTGTGTCTCTCTCTCTCGCTGTGTGTGTCGCTCTCTCTCTCCGTGTGTCTCTCTCTCTCTCTCTCTCTCGCTGTGTGTGTCTCTCTCGCTGTGTGTCTCTCTCGCTGTGTGTCGCTGAGATGATTTCCAGGTCTTGACCTTACAAACACATGGATGGTCTTTGCAGTCTGGGCCTCTGCCCATGTATTGGTGGCAATGGACTGCAAGATAATAATAACATCTTTAGATGGGAAACACTGATAATATAAAAGTGATTTAAATATTGATGTGATGCTGGGTGAATCAATCAAATGTATTTCATAAAGCTCTGTTTTAAACTCGATAGAAGCCCTTACGCTTCATAGTTGTATTTTCAATTGACTTATGCAATTTGAATGAGGGGAAAACCATTGTGAATATTGACACAGGTAGAAATGACTAGCAGAAAACAATCATTTTATCGATTGAGTGGATTGAGTGCAATATGAGAAAGGAAACTTTGAGTAGTGAAAACTACGGAATAGTTTTTAGGTTGACATTTTAGAAAATGTATGTTCCCTCCCTACTGGTTGAGAGAGAAACTGCTCAGCATTTTTTGTCTGTACATAATGTGTTTCTATTGGGCTAGTGCACTGCACGAACCCTGTCAAAAGTATTATTGTCTTGGTGTTGTCTGGAGAACCGTAGGAGCATTTATTTGGACGTCGCTGCTCCCGTCACATTGTAGGGCTCACAAAGTCCTGTTCTTCACCCCGACCTCAAGATTTTACTACCATCCTGAAAAATGGTCTGGGATGAGAAAAACTTATTTTGATATCGAGCTGCAGTGTATTCCCAAATCCTGCCGTAAGATCTGTTATTGGTCTTTACACTAAAACATAACATTTTATGTCCACTGGGATGAATACAGTACCCTCATCAAATGTCCTGGTGTGGGACAATCTGATATTCTATGTATGTGGTAAAGATATTGATGAAATATATCCCGAACAAAATATAACAATCAACTATTTTACTGAGTTACAGTTCATACAACGAAATCAGTAAATTGAAATAAATGAATTAGGCCCTAATCTATGGATTTCACATGACTGGGCAGCAGCCCCACCCACTGGGCTGCCAGGCCCAGCCAATCAGAATGAGTTTTTCCCCACAAAAGGGCCTTATTAGACAGAAATACTCCTCAGTTTCATCGGCTGTCCAGGTGGCTGGTCCTGGGCTGGCGTGGTTACACGTGGTCTACGGTTGTGAGGCCGGTTGGATGTACTGCGAAATAAATAAAAAAATGACGAAGGCAGAAATGGTAGAAAAATGTACATTAAATTCTCTGGCAACAGCTTTGGCGGACATTCCTGCAGTTAGCATGCCAATTGCACGCTCCCTCAAACCCACATTTTAGTGGCCTTTTACTGTCCCCAGCACATGGTGCACCTGTGTGATGCTTCTGTTTTAACAGTTTATTGATATGCCACTCCTGTCAGGTGGATGGATTATCTTGGCAAAGGAGAAATGCTCACTAACAGGGATGTAAACAAAATTGGAAAAAATATGATTTTTGTGCATATGGAACATTTCTGGGATCTTTTTATTTCAGCTCATGAAACATGGGATGAACACTACATGTTGCATAAAAAATTTGGTTCAGTATCATTTCACCTTCCATTTTAGAGCAAATAGATATAAGTTGTCTTATAGGGGAGAAATTGAAAGGATGGCGGATGGCATAACTCATCTTCACACCTACAATGAGCTTTGTGGAAAAGGGGTTTCCCCTATCAAACCTAGTCAGTTGGGAAACCCGTACAGATTCAGTGATCTTTTGCTATTCATACCAGACACTTGTTGGTCTGTATTATCATAGAACAGTCCCTGTGCATGTCCTCATTCCAACACATGATGACTATGGTTAGATTTGTATCAGGAGGGATGAAGGTGGGGAAATATCATGAATACATCACATCCGGAAGTCTCGCTCCTGTTTCCATGAGCACATTCATACTCCCCTGTAAAAACCCTTTACATTTGAGTTAGGTATTTATCATTTGATTGGTGGATGTGGCTTTCTCAGAATAAGAGGAATGATTTTACCAAATTCCAGATTGATTTAGACTGTTGGTATTACCTTTTGAATCACCCTAATGCGGAACATTTATTAACTGGCCACCTTATGCAGCCACTAAGTGGAGTAGGAAAAAGTGTTCTAGTCACCGGTTCAGTTTCTCTCGCTGTAACGTTAGCTAGAATGGGTGCAAGGAAAACTACATTTTTAACACTGCCTTTTTCAGATATGATTTGAAAGATATATTTTTTAGAACAAACAGCTCTCTGGTCAGATATTATGCAATTTTGAAACTTAAGGAGCTACTACATCGAGTCATATTTGTCACACACCCACCACAATATGCAAACGTGTCCCCTGTCCACCCTCTGGAACTTCCTCTGATGTTTTCCATTCTCGACCTGACTGGGAGCCTCAAAACCCCTCTGTAGTCCCTAACAGATGATATATGTATTTTTTTAAATATTGTCTGAAATTGTCATCCAGGACACCTGTGATTGCTTGCAGACTGGCAGTGTCTAGTATAGGCAGGGCTTTAAATAAAAAAAAATCACTGGCGCTACCAACTTAAAATAGGTAGGAGAACCATTTTTATTTTTTATTTTTTTAAGAGCATCAAAAAATATATACTTTTTTAATTGATTGATATGGCCATATTGGGTCTATTTTAATTTCTAGTTACTTTTGTGCCATTTAAAAATGAATTTTAACAATCTAAAAACCATTTTGTTTATTATTAAACCTAAAATGTTGATATAAAAACCTGTAATTGGTGGAATATTAGGTTTCGACATGGACTAACAGCACTGCCTATGCATTACATTGGAAATTGTACACTGTGTTAAGTTCATTGCTCTGACATGATCATTGATTTCCTGAAGAATCTATCCCGTTTTCTTTCTTTCTGTGCCCCCATGTTTGGATGTACTGCTAACCAAGTTGTTAGCTAGCTATCTAATGATGTTACATGGGCTGAACAAGGTGTAAACAAATGAACAACTTGTTTTGGAACAGCCTGCGAAATGGTTTATGAATGTATAGCCAATTCACGATAGGAAGAAAAAAATATTTTCTCGGTATTATGGGTCATGTTTACCTGTTTGTGCTAGATACAATCTGTTTTTGCTGTAGTAATGGTGCAACCATGACCGTAGCGCTCGCTTTTATCTGTAGGGCACTCTAAAACAATAGTACAGCGAAGCCCAATCGTTACAACAATTATCTGGCTGATTATGTTTCTAGGCACATGGTGCTCCCAAAATGTTAGGTTGCACAGCAAAATATTTTGGTGTATGGGACCAAAACGGACACACTTTTTAGAGCCCTGAGTACAGGGTTTCCACTAGCTTTCATAGTCAGATTCCACAGCCACAGTCAAAATTGGATGCAACAATTCACTTTTTGGACATAGGTCATGTTTTAAATCACATTTTAAAGAAGAGTAACTGTAGAACTTGTCAGGGTTCATTCATATTCAAGGTTTTATGGCAGACTGCACCGATTGGTGTATTGCCGCCACCTAAATGGGCAGGGTGTATGACTTCCTGGCTATAGAAGCCAGTGACAACTGTAATTCAGACCTGGGACACCAGGTGAGTGCAATTAACTACCAGGTAGAAACAAAAACCAGAAGTGTTTCAGCCCTCCAGGACCGGAATTGGGCAGCCCTGATAGTAGCCTATCCTTTGCACACATGAGTAGCCACACTTACCAATCCATGAAAAAGACAATGGGGCCATACTTGCGAACATAAGCAACCATCTAGGGTTGCCTACCCCTGCTTTTGCACAATGCACCAAATTATTAGACTTTTTTTAAGGACATTATCAACATTATTTAACTTTGTTATCAACATATGGGAATAATAGGCATTTGATCTATGAAAATGTAGCCTATTTTCGAACAAAGTAGCCCTTTTCATTAGCTATAGAAATACACGTAAATGCTGAGGATATAGATTTTGCCAGTGCCAACATCCCCCTCAAAAGTTTACAATACCAAAATGCGTGCATTCACAAACATGTAAAGAAGAAAAGCGCAGTTGGGGGGGGGAATACATGTACAAAGGATCTCCATTATAAAGGATGAATCCACTGGCACAGAAGACCATTATGATCTTCTTATTTTGTAGGAGAGCTGGGAGATCACGTTAAAGTTATTCTGGCTAATAAAGTGTATTTACTGGATGTGAACTGTTCAAGTGTCATGCTGTCATTCCCACTACCTACGCTTTTAAGAGTGCTTTGTGGAGGCGGAGCAGTGTATCTCTCCAAATACCGCGGTTTAACAAAGTTGTTGGGTATTTCTTGTTTTTATATAAACAGGCTAGCCGTTTGTGTTCTGAAAATGGCCTACATTTCTCCCCACTACATGTTCTGATATAAAACTGCCTATCATTGTAAGGGGTGCGTACTGGCGGCAGAGAAGTCAGACGCAGGAGAGCAAAAACTATGTTTCCAACGGCGCAGTTTAATAATAAAAACCCACCGGAAAACAGAACAATCAATAAATGGGTACATAACCCGACGCACACCAGACATAACATGCACAAGCACTTACAATAAACAATACCGGACAAGGACATGGGGGGGGAACAGAGGTTTAAATACACAACATGTAATTGATGGAATTGAAACCAGGTGTGTGGGAAGACAAGACAAAACAAATGGAAAATGAAAGGTGGATCGGCGATGGCTAGAACACCGGTGACGTCGACCACCGAACGTCGCCCGAACAAGGAGAGGGACTGACTTCGGAGGAAGTCGTGACAGTACTCCCCACTTGCAGCCGCGCGTCGACACCGGCCTCGGGGACGACCCGGAGGGTGAGGCGCAGGGCGATCCGGATGAAGACGGTGGAACTCCTGCAGCATTAAAGGGTCCAACACATCCTCGACCGGAACCCAGCACCTTTCCTCCGGACCGTACCCCTCCCACTCCACGAGATACTGAAGGCCCCTCGCCCGACGCCTCGAATCCAGTATGGAGCGAACGGAGTACGCCGGGGCCCCCTCGATGTCCAACCTCCCGCACCTCAGACTCCTGGAGCGGGCCAGCCACCACCGGCCTGAGGAGAGACACATGGAACGAGGGGTTAATACGGTAATCGGGGGGAAGCTGTAACCTATAACAAACCTCATTCACTCTCCTCAGGACTTTAAATGTCCCCACAAACCGCGGACCCAGCTTCTGGCAGGGCAGGCGGAGGGGCAGGTTTCAGGTCGAGAGCCTCACTGTGGTGGTGGTCCGCGTTCTCTTTTTGGCGCAGCACGGCCCGCTGAAGGTGAACACGGACAGCTTCCCTGGTCTCCTCCGCGCGGCTGAACCAGTCGTCCACCGCAGGAGCCTCGGTCTGACTCTGATGCCATGGTGCTAGAACCGGCTGGTACCCCAGTACGCACTGGATGGGAGAGAGGTTAGTGGAGGAGTGGCGAAGCGAGTTCTGTGCCATATCAGCCCAGGGCACGAACGCCGCCCACTTCCCCGGCCGGTCCTGGCAATAGGACCGCAGAAACCTGCCCACATCCTGGTTTACTCTCTCCACCTGCCCATTACTCTCAAGGTGAAACCCTGAAGTAAGGCTGATCGAGACCCCCAGACGTTCCATGAACGCCTTCCAGACCCTAGACGTGAATTGGGGACCTCGATCAGACACTATATCCTCAGGCACCCCGTAGTGCCCGGACGACATGCGTAAACAAGGCCTCTGCAGTCTGTAGGGCCGTATGGAGACCGGGCAGAGATAGGAGACGACAGGACTTCGAGAACCGATCCACAACGACCAGGATCGCAGTGTTACCCTGTCTGGGGGGGAGATCGGTTAGAAAATCCACCGACAGCTGCGACCAAGGTCGTTGTGGAACGGGTAAGGGGTGTAGCTTCCCTCTGGGCAGGTGCCTAGGAGCCTTACACTGGGCGCACACTGAGCAGGAGAAAACATAAACCCTCACATCCTTAGCCAAGGTAAGCCACCAGTACCTCCCGCTCAAACAGCGCACTGTCCGACCGATCCCAGGATGACCAGAGGAGGGTGACGTGTGGGCCCAATAGATCAACCGGTCACGAACAGTACACGGGATGTACAGACGCCCAGCGGGACACTGGAGGGGAGCGGGCTCTGCACGTAACGCGTGCTCAATGTCCGCGTCCAGCTCCCACACTACCGGCGCCACCAGGCAGGAGGCCGGGAGTACGGGAGTGGGATCCATGGGCCGCTCCTCTGTGTCATACAGCCAGGACAATGCGTCTGCCTTCACGTTCTGGGAGCCTGGTCTGTAGGAAAGGGGTAAACACAAAACGGGTGAAAAACATGGCCCACCTTGCCTGGCGAGGGTTCAATCTCCTCGCTGCCCGGATGTATTCCAGATTGTGGTGGTCAGTCCAGATGAGGAAAGGATGATTAGTCCCCTCAAGCCAATGTCTCTATGCCTTCAGAGCCTTGACGATAGCCAACAGCTCCCGGTACCCCACATCATAGTTTCGCTCCGCCGGGCTGAGCTTCTTCGAGAAGAAGGCACAGGGGCAGAGCTTCGGTGGCGTACCCGAGCGCTGAGAGAGCACAGCTCCTATCCCAGCCTCGGACGCGTCCACCTCCACTATGAACGCCAAAGAGGGATCTGGAGGGCCAGCACGGAAGCCGAGGTAAACAGAGCCCTCAGGTGACCAAAAGCCCTGTCCGCCTCAGCCGACCACTGCAAACGCACCGGCCCCCCCTTCAGCAGTGAGGTAATGGGAGCCGCTACCTGACCAAAACCCTGGATAAACCTCTGGTAGTAGTTGGCAAACCCTAAGAACCGCTGCACCTCCTTTACCGTGGTGGGAGTTGGCCAATTACGCACAGCTGAAATGCGGTCACTTTCCATCTCCACCCCTGAGGTGGAAATGTGGTACCATAGGAAGGAGACGGACTGCTGGAAGAACAGGCACTTCTGTACGTCAAGGCTGAGGTCATGCTCCAACAGGCAACCAAGCACCCTGCGCACCAAGGACACATGCTCGGCGCATGTAGCGGAGTATATCAGAATGTCATCAATATACACCACTACACCCTGCCCGTGCAGGTCCCTGAAAAATGCACAGCCACGGGAACAATGGGGATCCCTAAACTATGGGCGAACGATCTATCTATAAAATTCCCAGCCGCGCCTGAATCGACGAGTGCCTTATGCTGGGAACGCGGGGAAAACTCAGAAAAAGTGTGCGACAGAGGGCTCTGAGTGAGAATGGTGCCAGCTCACCTGGGGCAATGCCAGAGCGCCCTGCCTGCTGCCTCGATACCCAGAGGAACCAACCCGGCACCGACCGGCAGTGTGACCTCTGCGGTCACAGATGGTGCACGAGCTGGAACCCCCTCCGGTCTCCCTGCGCACCGCCCCTCCCAGCTCCATGGGTATCGGAGAGGAGGTGCGGGGGGATGGAACCAACAGACCCCGATCTGAACGTCCACAGGCAGCCAGCAGGTTATCCAGCTGGATGGACCGGTCCACCAGCTGGTCGAACGTGAGGGTGGTGTCTCTGAACTCCTCAAACTGGTCCAACACCGCATCTCCCTCTCTCCACTCGGCGTTGGCCCACTCCAGGGCTTTCCCGGTGAGGCACGAGACGAGGGCGGACACCCTCTCACGGCCCGAAGGAGCCGGGTGGACGGTTGTCAGGTACAAGTCCAGCTGCAAGAGGAACCCCTGGCAGTTCGCAGCCGTCCCGTTGTATTCCTGGGGGAGGGAGAGACAAATCCCACTGAGACCAGGAAAAGGGGGGGCGTGTAGTGGAGACCCCGGCTGTGCTGGTGGAGGTGCTGGGAGAACTCCCTGTCTCTCCCAGCGGTCCATTGTCTGGATAACGCGGTCCATGGCGGTGCCAAGATGGTGGAGCATTGCTGCGTGCTCCCGGACGCGCTCCTCCACCCCTATACCCGGGGTACCTGCTCCTGCTGACTCCATAAGGTTGGTCCGGTATTCTGTAAGGGGTGCGTACTGGCGGCAGAGAAGTCAGACGCAGGAGAGCAAAATGGCCCCACCAGCCGCGGACCCAGCTTCCGGCAAGGCAGGTGGTGGGGCAGGTTTCGGGTCGAGAGCCAGATCCGGTCCCAGGGCCTCACTGCGGTGGCGGGCCGCGTTCTCTTTTTGGTGCAGCACGGCCCGCTGAAGGTGAACACGGACAGCTTCCCATGTCTCCTCCGCGCGAATATGTAGTGAAATATTGTTGTTGAACAATATTATTGTTGTTCAAATATTGATGTTGTCTTGTTATGTTAAGGGTGAGACTGCATCGCTACATCTTTCACAACCTTTTAAAGTAGAATATTTATTCTGTTTTTTTTCTTCAGATGGCTGTTTATCCCATCTTTGTGTTTTACAATCTGATGCTAAGTTGCAGAATATATTGTCTGCACAGAGCGTCCCAGCAGTGTATTGGCGTGCTCTTTTCTGCTTGTATTAATAGTCTCTCCCCTTTAACTGTCTTAATTGCCCCATTGTTACGACATCCAATGATCAGGGATTGAGTTTGTTGGAGAGGATCAGCTTGAGCAAAGTCAGGTGTAGAATCACTGATCTACAAATAGTATAACCTGGCAAATATTAGGCTTTGTGCTATTAAGATTCATATGCTAACCCTACGCTGGTTTAGGTGACCCCCCCCCCACCAAACACTCACACACAACCAGACATTGAATGATTGAATGAAAAAAAAAAAGCCTGGCTTTAGCCATGTCATCTGATGGGACAAGCTGCAAAAGCTATGCATTTTGAGCTGGAGAGCTAATTTCACTAAATGGTTGCTTACGTTTGCAAGTATGAGAGAGAGAGAGATGTTTGAACTTGTGATTTATATTCTTTGTTTATTCAAAGTAGTTTGGCCAACGTGAGTTTGTTTCAAGTGCTGTAATTGTTTTTGTTAAAGGGTAAGAACCATCATTACTCACCAAAGTAACAACACAGTGTGGTCAAAGACTAATTTGGGTGTAGTCACTATCTTGTTACCTCTAAGTACAAACAGTTATATGTAACTGCATATAACATTCTTTGATAACTGGTTAGACTTGGTTATGTATTTCCAAACGTTGGTTTACTTTAATGTAGCTGTAAGCTAGGTAAAATTCCTGACGGTAAAATTCCCGACGGTTAGTATTACCGTTTCAAAATGTTATTATCATTAAAACCATGTTTGAAAAACTCACGGTAAATACTGTCCAGCATCAACCAAATTTAGCAACAGTCTGATGCAGGCGCAGCATGCAACGTTGGTTTTGTTTTGTGTGAAAACATGGAGGAAGGCAGTGACAGCGCTCGGGAGATTTTTCAGCCTTCTAAGAGGACCAAATCTGAAGTGTGTTCGTATTTTGGGGTTTACAAGAGTGAAACGTAATTGAAGATGGTCACCCTGTCTGCAGAACAGGGGAAAAAAACGCTGCGAAAGGGGGCAACACTTCAAATCTCTTGAGTCATCTTCGTGACCACCACCCTCGACTTTACAGCGAATGCAAGGTAAGTTAACTTTTAGCTCAATGCATGATGTGGGGACTTCGGAATGGGGGGAAAATGTCATAGTTTGTCTAATTTGCTAATAGCTTGTCAATAATGTAAACTGAAGCTTTCAGTGTTAGCTACTCTTGTATAAACAATACAAGTTCTTCTGCTGTTGTATGCTTTGTGTGTCTGCAGACTATTCGCCCATTGCACACAATAACAAGTTATGTAATTTAATCAGCCAACCAACATATTTTGTTCATTTAAAATCCGGCAGTCGTCGACTTGGTTGTAAAAGTGTTCCAACAGGAGAAACACTAGACTCCTATACAAGACTCCTGTATTCATGTCAATTGTTGGGCTCATTGCAATTACTATGACTGTCTTAAGACTCATTTGTATTTATGTAAATTGTGCATGGGGTCATTGCATATACTCAAATACAAGACAGACTGTGAGTGAGTAATAATTATAATGTAACAACACTAATAATAATAGTAATAATTATACATTTGCTATTCCCTTGTTTACAGAGTGGGCGTGCAGCAGGCAAACCCAGTCATGCTACTGGTCCCTCATCTACAGTTGTGACACAGACACTCCAGCAAGCATTTTAAAAGGCAGGCTGTTTATGCACCCACATCAACAAATGCTCAATACCTCACTGCAGCCCTTTCATATTACATTGCAAAGGACATGATGCTAATTCATATTGTTGAGAGGCCTGGCTTTCTGAGGCTGATGAAGGTTGCCGTGCCTACCTACAAAGTGCCATCACAAACATTATTTTCCAAGACTGACATCCCAAACCTGTACAACCAGGTTAAAGCTGATGTTGGAAAATGTTTGGCCCAAGGCACATGGTTTGCTGCAACTACTGACCTCTGGACCAGTGAAAGCGGGGGTGGTCGACCCAATCCATTACCACACCCCAGACTGGCAACTGGAATCAAACTGCCTGGAAACACAGTTCTTCCCAGAAGATCACTCGGCTCACATCATCAGAGAGTTCTTTGAGAATATGCTGGAAGAGTGGGGGATCAGCAAGAAAGACCTGGTCTGCATAAACACAGACAATGGAACAAACATGACCAAGGCTTTTGAAGAGTTCCCAGATCTGTGGCTTGGGTGCTTTGACCATAATTTGAACCTAGCCATCTCAAAGGCTCTGAAAATTCAGAGAGTTGACACAGCAGTCAAGGCCTGCCGTCATCTGGTCCAAGGCTTCTCACGGAGCTGGAAGAGAAGGCGAGAACTGTGAGAAAAGCAAGCTGCCCTCAACGTGCCACAGAAGGATCTGATCCATGATGTGGTGACCCGATGGGGATCTACACACAAGATGCTTGAGCGTTTCCTCAGCCAACAGCAGCCAGTCTGTGTGACACTGGCTGGAGAAAGAGGAACATGGCATCTAATGCCCAAGGATGCCGACATAAGTGTCATGGAGCAACTGTGCCATCTCCTTGAACCTCTGAGAAAGTTTACAGATGCACTTGCCTCAGAGATACGAGTGATACTGTCAGCCATCAAGCCTGTCCTGGACCACATCACCCGTGATGTTCTGGTGGAAAAGGATACGGAGCCATCCCTGACCAAGGAGATGAAAAGGGTAATGAGAGAAGACCTTAAAAACAGATACACAGAGAAGGCAACTGAGTCATCCACATGGCTTGTTTCATTGACCCCCACTTCAAAATGAGCTTTTTAGATAAGCCTGAGGCTGCAAAAGTTGACACTGACAGCTGTGTCCAGAGGGCCTTGAAGCTGGCAGCTACACAAGTCAGGGAATAACCACAAAGCACCAGCAGCACCTCCACCACCAACACCCTCACAGTGGCATAGGAGGGGAAAGGCCTGTCTGGGTCGCTGAGAAAGATTACCTCAACAAGGCAGCAGAGAGGTGAAGAGGGTCAGATTCCGACCAGCCCAGAAGACATGGTAAAAGAAGAGATCAAGGTCTACATACTACTACTAACACTACTGATACTACTACTACTACTACTACTAACACCATTACTACTACTACTACTACTAACACCATTACTACTACTGCTACTAACACCATTACTACTACTACTACTGCTACTAACATCATTACTACTACTACTACTAACACCATTACTACTACTACTACTAACACTACTACTACTACTACTACTACTACTACTAACACTACTACTACTACTAACACTACTACTACTACTACTACTACTAACACCACTACTACTACTAACACCACTACTACTAACACCGCCACTACTAACACCCCCACTACTAACACCACTACTACTACTACTACTACTACTACTACTACTAACACCACTACTACTACTAACACTACTACTACTAACACCACTACTACTACTACTACCTACTACTACTAATACTAACACTACTACTAACACTACTACTACTACTACTAACACTACTACTACTACTAACACTACTAACACTACTACTACTACTAACACTACTACTACTAGTAACACCACTACTACTACTACTAGTAACACCACTACTACTACTACTACTAACACCACTACTACTACTACTACTACTACTAACACCACTACTACTACTACTACTACTACTAACACCACCACTACTACTAACACTACTACTACTACTAACACCACTACTACTACTAACACCACTACTACTACTAACACCACTACTACTAACACCATTACAACTTCAAGACTAGCAAGCACACCACATTTACTTCAGTAAATGTCCTTTTCAAGTTAGTGCTGTTTTTCTTCCCCTCAATAGAATTTATGTACAAACATAATCCAAATTAACACACCTATGCACATGGGAGGTCAAACATGGTAACTGTGCAGGAAGATTATTTCGCTATGACAAAGCTGAAAATATAGTACCACTGACTCAACATTGCCTTCAGGGAAACTACATTCATGGCCAGCTTGACGGATCAATTCGGGCACACCTATTTTCCTCAATGATGATTTCAGAAATGTTAGCTTATTCAACTATATGAACGCTGACATTTTGGAACATACACTATTTTATGTATTGATCATGTCCGCAAAATTGCAGTTTGATGATGTTAACATGCTTTTGGAATATTGTCAAAGTACCCTTTCAAATAAACATTTATTCTCATCATTCTCTATGGAATATTTTAGAGCTTCAACAAAAAGGCATCAATTATGACCTAAATGATCAGCAGTGACTAAATATATGACATATTGTCTAATTAAAGACAGGGAAATCCATGGAAAGTGTGAAATGCATTTCTGCTTATCAAGACCTCGTGAATGAAACCACATCTTGATGATGCTTCACCTCCCACACACCTAAACACTGCAGGGACATTTCTCTGAAAATGGCCTTTCATTTTCTTTTATTTAACTAGGCAAGTCAGTTAAAAATGTGTTCTTATTTACAATGATGGCCTACCGGGGAACAGTGGGTTAGCTGCCTTGTTTAAGAGCAGCACGACAGATTCTTACCTTGTCAGCTTGAGGATTCGATCCAGCAACGTTTTGGTTACTGGCCCAATGCTCTAACCACTAGGCTACCTGCCGCCCCAAATTCATAAAGGAACAATTTCCACTTTTCAAAACAATCTGTCAGTAGGCTTATTGTACTTATCACTGATTATTATTCCTCTGTGACTAACCATTTGTTTTTGTCTGTGTATGAGTTATTGGACATACATTCAAAATGATTGCCTTTCAGCTCAGTATCAAAGCAAATGTAATTCACAATTGACTCAACAGAATGCCTGTGGATTTCAATCAATGACTAAATTAACAGAGAATAAGGGAAAGGAACACACGAGAGAGAGAGATAAGAGAGCAATCATGGAGGGAGAAGTCAAACTTTTCTGAGTAATGTTTATGTTTAATTTCTGATTGTTTTTCACTTTTGTTTATCTATTTTACTTGCTTCACATATGTAAACATGTTTCCCGTGCCAATAAAGCCCTTTGGATTAAAATCAGAGCCAGAGAGAGAGATGCGAGAGGAGAGAAAGCCAGAGTGAGAGCACGAGAGAGGAAGAGATTGGTGACGTGAGGGCCATGTTAATTTGGCAAAATAAAAATAAAAACATGTTTAACGGTTGAAAGCATGACTCATGAAGTGTTCAAGCCGTCTCAATTTAATTCAATTCAAAGGGCTTTATTGGCATGGGAAACATGTTTACATTACCAAAGCTGAAGAACATACGCATGGCTCCCCAGTGGGTGGGCCCATGCCCTCCCAGGCCCACCCATGGTTGCACCCCTGCCCAGTCATGTGAAATCCATAGATTAGGGCCTAATGAATTTACTTCAATTGACTGATTTCCTCATATGAACTGTAACTCAGTAAAATCCTTGAAATTGTCACGTGGCATTAATATTTTTGTTCAGTATATTTGCACATTGTTACAACTGTAACGGTCGTCGTAAGGAGTGGACCAAAATGCAGCGGGTATATTTATCATCTTCTTTATTGAAGGGAAAACACTTAAACAAAACAAATGACGAAAACAGTCCAGTAAGGTGCACAGATTATACAGGAAACAACCAACCACAAACAAGTGAAAACACACACAACTAAATATGGCCTCCAATCAGAGATAACAACCAGATGCCTCTAATTGGAGGTCATTGACAAAACTAACATAGAAATAGATAATCTAAACCAAAAACTCTGAAACACACAAACCAAACACCCCCTGCCATGCCCTGACCAAACTACAATAACAAATAACCCCTTTTACTGGTCAGGACGTGACAACAACACTGTACATTGCCATAATATGTCATTTGAAATCTCTATTCCTTTGGAACTTTTGTGAGGGTAATGTTTAGTGTTCATGTTTATCTATTGCACTTGCTTTGGCAATGTAAACATGTTTGGAAAACAGAAAGGAGAACACTGCTGCTCATGCTCCCAGGTGATATTTATAACAACATTTGACCCTTTAGGTTTTCATCAGGCATCCATATCCCAGGTGGGGTTAGAAGGTCCTATATATAGGGTCAGTACTCAGTGACATCACTTCCTGAAACAGGAGGTAAAAAAATGTATAACAGTCAATGTATCAAAATATATGATCATACACAAGGAATGTGATCAATATTTACAGTAATATGCATACACATACAATATTCAATTAGAATTAAAAAATATATAACAATTTGGACATTTTCGGTTTCAAGTCAAACTCCTCGTTAAGGCCAAGAGGAGACAGTGTGTTGAGCCTGTCGATCCAGAAAGATTTCCTTTGAAGATGTCACGGTTGTCGTAAGGATTTGACCAAAATGCAGCGGGAATATGTATACTCATCTTCTTTTTATTTTGAAGAAGGAGAAACAAATAAATATACCAAAAAAAAGAACAAAATGAAACAGTCCTGTCAGGTGCAACAAACACTCAACAAGGAACAACTACCCACAAATCCCATAGAAAAAACACCCCTCTTAAATAAGACCTTCAATTAGAAGCAACGAGGAGCAGCTGCTTCCAATTGAAGGTCAACCCCATTAACTAAACATAGAAATAGAAAGACTAGAACTAACATAGCCCAACAAACCCAGAAACACTCTAAACAAACACCCCTCTTACATAGGAACATAGCCCAACAAACTCCGAACCACATAAAACAAACACCCCCTGCCACGTCCTGACCAAACTACAATAACAAATAACCCCTTTACTGGTCAGGACGTGCCAGAAGAAGTTTCCTCTCAAGGGTCGAAACGTTATAAATAAATATCACCTGGGAGCATGAGCAGCAGTGTGCAGTGTTTTCCTTTCTGTTTTCCAAACATGTTTACATTGCCAAAGCAAGTGCAATAGATAAACATGAACACTAAACATTACCCTCACAAAAGTTCCAAAGGAATAGAGATTTCAAATGACATCATGGCAATGTACAGTGTTGTTGTCACGTCCTGACCAGTAAAAGGGGTTATTTGTTATTGTAGTTTGGTCAGGGCGTGGTAGGGGGTGTTTGGTTTCGGGGTTTTTGGTTTATGTTCTAGATTATCTATTTCTATGTGTTTATCTAGCTTGTCTATTTTTATGTTAGTTTTGTCAATGACCTCCAATTAGAGGCAGCTGGTTGCTGTTATCTCTGATTGGAGGCCATATTTAGTTGTGTGTGTTTTCACTTGTGTTTGTGGGTGGTTGTTTCCTGTATAGTCTGTGCACCTTACTGGACTGTTTTCGTCATTTGTTTTGTTTAAGTGTTTTCCCTTCAATAAAGAAGAAGAAGAAGATGATAAATATACCCGCTGCATTTTGGTCCACTCCTTACGACGACCGTTAGTTGTAACAATGTGCAAATATACTGAACAAAAATATAAACGCCATGTGACAATTTCAAGGATTTTACTGAGTTACAGTTCATATGAGGAAATCAGTCAATTGAAGTAAATTCATTAGGCCCTAATCTATGGATTTCACATGACTGGGCAGGGGTGCAACCATGGGAGGGCATGGGCCCATCCACTGGGGAGCCATCCCAGCCAATCAGAATGAGTTTTCACCGCAAAAGGGCTTTATTACAGACAGAAATACTCCTCAGTTTCATCAGCTGTCCGGGTGGCTGGTCTCAGACAAACCTGCAGGTGAGGAAGCCAGATGTGGAGATCCTGGGCTGGCATGGTTACATGTGGTCTGCGGTTGTGAGGCCTCTTGGACGTACTGCCAAATTCAGCTTATGGTAGAGAAATGAACATTAGATTCTCTGACAACAGCTCTGGTGGACATTCCTGCAGTCAGCATGCCAATTGCACACTCCCTCAACTTGAGACATCTGTGGCATTGTGTTGTGTAACAAAATTACACATTTTAGTGGCCCTTTATCGTCTCCAGCACAAGGTGCACCTGTGTAACGATAATGCTGTTTAATCAGCTTCTTGATATGCCACACCTGTCAGGTGGATGGATTATCTTGGCAAAGGAGAAATGCTCACTAACAGGGATGTAACAAAATTGTGCACAACATTTTAGAAGCTTTTTGTGCGTTATTATTTCAGCTCATAAAACATTGGACTAACACTTTACATGTTGTGTTTTATATTTGTATCAGTGTAGTATCATGAGGTCCAAGGCAATTCCCAGCCCTAACGAATAATAAGAATAAGTATGAGCAGTTTCTAAAGTTGTGCTTTGCATTCAGCAAACAAACCTTAATAAAACTGGGTCTTTATGGAAGATGTTCTTGAAAGGAAGCTTCAAACCACAGACCACTGTAGTCACATACTCAGGTGGTGGCTTTGTTGCAGCTACTATGTATGTGTCATTTAGGAACACCACATCATGATCTGAAGTGTGGGCTGTTGGGTGGATGCTTCTCTCCACGATCCACAATTTTATTCCAGGTGCCCACTCATTTGCGTCACTCAGTTGTACCTGAAACTTGGTGTGTAGGTCAGCTGTCCTGTCCCTTTTTGAAAGCCCTTTGGGCCATGACTTGAAGCAAAGAAGGGTAACAAAATGCTTAGAATTAATTACATTTCAATGGAGAAACTTGAGGCGATGTGGCTGTAGGCCAGGGCTCTCTAACCCTGTTCCTGGAGAGCTACCGTCCCTTTTCCAAAGAACTGAGTTGCTTTCAAATAGGGGAATAGTTTGCGAATGTTAACTAAAAATCTGAGAATGCATTGTGCGTCAAACATAAGTATGTGTTTTGGGTCGAATTTGCTGCTACAAGTAATTGTGGCCATGTAGACTTTCTATTAATCCTCACAAAAATGTGCAATTTGACCTTTCACCATAACAATTTGGAATGTTCATTCAAATCATCCAGAAATTGTTACTAGAGGACACGTTCGCCGCAAAGGAAAGCCTTGCAAGACCTACAATCAAAGCCTTGACCTTTGCGAAAGCCTTTCCTTCGCGACTTGGTATGGGTAGTAAGGATATTGACAACCCGAAGGGACAAACTCATTCTTTCTAGACTTGCAAATTAAAGGTCCAATGCAGCCATTTTTATATCAATATTAAATCATTTCTGGGTAGCAATTAGGCACCTTACTGTGATTGTATTAAATTTAAATGTAATAATTTTGCTTGTACTGCCTGGGAGTGGTCTGTGAGAGGGTCAAATTTGGAGGCAGGTTTCTCACCATATAATGTAAAAGGGACACTGCGCCACCTTGTGGACTGGCTGCGCCACTGTTATTTGTTGTAATTTAATCCTCTAGATTTGCACTAAATGTCAGTTATGGGTGTTAAAAAAAGCAAAAATCTCCGGGCTGAGTCAATAAGTATTCAACCCCTTATGGCAAGCTTAAATAAATTCAGGAGTAAAAATGTGCTTAACAAGTCACATAATAAGTTGCATATAATAGTGTTTAAAATGAATTTTGAATGACTACCTCATCCCTGTACCCCACACAATTACTTGTAAGGTCCCTAAGTCGAGCAGTGAATTTCAAACACATATTCAACCACAAAGTCACTTTACCCCTACCTATGTGTACAGATTACCTCAACTAACCTGTACCCCCTGTATATAGCCTCATTATTGTTATTTTGTTGTTACTTATTTTTTACTTAATTTTTAGTACATTTTCTAAACCAACAATGCAGTTTTAAGAAAATAGTTAAGGTCTTGTACGTAAGCGTTTCACGGTAAGATCTACACCTGTTTTATTTGGCTCATGTGACAAATAAAGTTAGATTTGATTTTAAAGACCAGGGAGATTTTCCAATGCCTCACAAAGGAGGGCACCTATTGGTAGATGGGTTAAAAAAAAGCTAACATTCAATATCCCTTTGAGCATGGTGAAGTTATTAATTACATTTTGGATGGTGTATCGATACACTCAGTCACTACAAAGACGCAGGTGTTCTTCTGAACTCCATTGCCAGAGAGGAAGGATACCACTCAGGGATTTCACCATGAGGCCAATGGTGATTTTAAAACAGTTACAGAGTTTAATGTTTGTGATAGGTGAAAACTGAAGATGGATCAGCAACATTGTTGTTACACCACAATAGTAACCTAAATGACCTAAATATGCCACTAAAATAAAACAAATAACAATAAATGTACTATGTCTTGAATACAAAGGGTTATGTTTGGGGCAAATCCAACAAAAGACATCACTGAGTACCACTCTTCATATTTTCCAGCATGGTGGTGGCTGCATCAGGTTATGGGTATGCTTGTCATTGGCAACGACTAAGGAGATTTTAAGGATGAAAAAAAACTGAATAGAGCTAAGCACAGGCAAAATCCGAAAGGAAAACCTGGTTCAGTCTGCTTTCCAACAGACACTGGGAGACATTCACCTTTCAGCAGTACAATAACCTAAAAAACAAGGCCAAGGAGGGTGGCAGCAGGTAGCCTAGTGGTTAGAGTGTTGGACTAGTAACTGAAAGGTTGCAAGGTCAAATCCCCGAGCTGACAAGGTAAAAATCTGTTGTTCTGCCCCTGAACAAGGTAGTTAACCCACTATTCCTCATTGAAAATAAGAATTTGTTCTTAACTGACTTGGGGTTGCTTACCCCAAGTCAGCAATCCTGGATGCTTACCAAGATGACATTGAATGTTCCTGAGTGGCCTAGTTAGATTTTCAAGCTGATTAAAGTAAAAACTATGGCATGACTTGAAAATGGCTGTCTAGCCATGATCAGCAACCACTTGACAGAGCTTGAAGAATAAAAAAAAAAATGATGTGCAAATATTGTACAATCCCAGTTTTTACCTCTTACACTTACCTAGAAAGACCCACAGCTGTAATTACTGCCAAAGGTGATTTCTAACATGTGTTGATTCAGGGGTAAGGAATACTTATGTAAATGAGATATTTCTGTATTCCATTTTCAATACATTTGCAAAAAAAGTATACAAACATGTTTTCACTTTGTCATTATGGGGTATTATGTGTAGAAAGTTGAGTGTTTTTATTTAATATATTTTGAATTCAGGCTGTAAAACAACTATCTGAAATAAGTCAAGGGGTAGGAATACTTTCTGAAGGCACTGTATCTACCCCAAATACCTTGTACCACTGCACCTTGATCTGATACCCCTGTACATAGCTCCATTCTTGTGTATTTTATTCCTTGTGTTAATATTTTTATTATAATTTAACTGAATCGTTGGGAAGGGCTCGTAAGCAAGCATTTCACGGTAAAGTCTACAACCGTTAAATTTAGCGTATGTGGCAAATAACATTTGATGACCCAGTAAAATCAAGTTTTTGACTGCACTGCCCCTTTAAAGAAGGTTCAATACCGCAGCTTTTGCAGAATGTCAGTTTTAGTTTACGTTTTTTTTATCTTTCACATTGTGATGTGTGTAGCGATATCTGACTACAATGGGAATTCTGCACCAACCAACAAGGAAAAACCCACCATCTCCATCCACCACAGCCTGTCCCACTGGAGAGACCACTAGGGGTTTACCAAAACCACTGACACCTGCTTGTCAGCCTTCCAAAATGTTGTGGCATGTTAGACATACTTCTGTGGTTGAATCGAGAATGTTTTTCAATGCTGCAAAAGGAAACTATTTGTTCTTTCAGGTGTACTGTTATGAGACAGGGAAACGAGGCCAGAGATGATGCTTGTGCAAGTTGACTTTCTTCTGCTAACACAGGACCCTCAGTTGACACAAAATATCCCCTTCTATTGACCCCTAGTTTGATTACAGTAGTATGTTTGAAAACCCACCTTGGTTTCAAGTGTTTGTGCTAGCAGACATGGGGCACCACCACCCCCCCCCCCCCCCCCCAGGCTGGGAAGTCCTGTGTTGTCAAGGTAGCTCAAAAACATGCTGCACCTGTTAGTGTGAGAACTGACAGGAAAATATTGGTTAACCTTGTTGCATGAGGTGAAGTTCATGTTTACTTTATATGCATACATTGGAAACCTTAGTAGCACATTGTAAAATAGTAAAACATTTGACACAGTCAATTGGTTTACGGTGTTCAGGCTAAATGAGGAGCAGCTATACCCCTCAGATGTCACTGGTGTTAAAGATTCCACTCATCAAAAAAATATCTGCACACAGTGCATTATTCTGTCAAATTTATTGGGGCATTTTATTTTTCTTCTTTTTGTGACTTTTTTTTATCCTAATTTACAGGACGAGCTCATATGGCCCTTGCCTTTTGGGTCTTGTCCTGTTAGTGAGGTGAACCCTGCTGAACAACACCCACAACGCAGGGTCTGTCTACTAAAGGTCTTCACAGGTCCAAAAAGTTGGATCTGTCCCAAAATGGATCCGTGGCTATGCTACCCTACCCAATTTCAATAAATGAATTTGTAAAAGACAGACCTGTTCTGAATGAAATCGAGAACAGTCAGACCCATTCTGAAAAGGCCCGTAGAAAAAGACTCTTGCCAGTTCGGATGTGAAAGACCCGTTCCGATCAAGGAGTAGAAAGAGAGAGCGAAAGAAACCTACCAGGTGCTGCCAGCGCCATCAATAAACTAGTGTTATTGGCCAAATGATCCACAGTTACGTGTCCTTAAACTGCC
Source organism: Salmo salar (assembly GCF_965601325.2). Lineage (NCBI taxonomy): Eukaryota > Metazoa > Chordata > Actinopteri > Salmoniformes > Salmonidae > Salmo > Salmo salar. The sequence goes on from NC_138295.1 coordinate 30,785,545, forward strand.
TATACATGTTTTTTAAATATACACTACCGTTCAAAAGTTTGGGGTCACTTAGAAATGTCCTTGTTTTTGAAAGAAAAGCAAATTTTTTTGTCCATTAAAATAACATCAAATTGATCAGAAATACAGTGTAGACATTGTTAATGTTGTAAATGACTATTGTAGCTGGTAACGGCTGATTTTTTTTTTGAATGGAATATCTACATAGGCGTATAGAGGCCCATTATCAGCAACCATCACTCCTGAGTTCCAATGGTACTTTGTGTTAGCTAATCCAAGTTTATCATTCTAAAAGGCTAATTGATCATTAGAAAACCCTTTTGCAATTATGTTAGCACAGCTGAAAACTGTTGTCCTGATTAAAGAAGCAATAAAACTGGCCTTCTTTAGACGAGTTGAGTATCTGGAGCTTCAGCATTGGTGGGTTCAATTACAGGCTCAAAATGACCAGAAACAAAGAACATTCTTCTGAAACTCTATTCTTGTTCTGAGAAATGAAGGCTATTCCATGCGAGAAATTGCCAAGAAACTGAAGATCTCGTACAATGCTGTGTACTACTCCCTTCACAGAACAGCGCAAACTGGCTCTAACCAGAATAGAAAGTGGAGAGGGAGGCCCCGGTGCACAACTGAGCAAGAGGACAAGTACATTAGAGTGTCTAGTTTGAGAACCAGACGCCTTACAAGTCCTCAACTGGCAGCTTCATTAAATAGTACCCGCAAAACACCAGTCTCAACATCAACAGTGAAGAGGCGACTCCAGGTTGCTGGCCTTCTAGGCAGAGTTACAAAGAAAAAGCTGTAAAAATACTGGCCAATAAAAATAAAAGATTATGGGCAAAAGAACACAGACATTGGACAGAGGAACTCTGCCTATAAGGCCAGCGTCCCGGAGTCGCCTCCTCACTGTTGACATTGAGACTGTGCAATTAATGTATTGTTTAGTGTTGTGTTGTGGCTTTGCTGGCATGCATCCCACATTTTTTTTTGTTTGCTCCACCAATATTTACATGCTAAAATCGCCACTGAAACAATGACAGCAATAGGCTAATGCTATTTATTTTAAAACAGGCCTAATTTAAACCTAACTAAATATAGCACAACATTTCAAAGACAGTTTGAACTTAATTTAGCCATGAAATGTATCAGCAAAATAAAACAAAACACTTTTTGCATATATAAAGAACTGGTTTAGATTCTTAAATCGGCCTACAATAATGATATACAATAATAATAACAAAGGATGATAAATATTAAAATCAAGAAATAAAAGTTTAAATTATTGCATCAAACCTGAATTACGAGTTGCACACACAGTCCATTTGGCCGCGCCAGCGTTAATCTCATGTTTGTCCACTAAAACTCGTCTCCGAAGACATTCCCCTTGTCAGCTTCACTATGCTCTTTCTCTAACTTTCGTTTTACTTCAATGAGAAATGCCTACATCTTCACAATCAACAGTAGCCTAGGCCAAGGCTCCTTTCACTTGCTCTCTCTTGCTCTCCTCAGCAGTGGGTGCACCTGACGTGAGCAGCCGGAGCCAGTTTCAGCTGGACGTTAGCTATATATTTTATGGTGTTACAATTGACTGACACAGATGACAAGCTTGCACAGTTCTCATCGACTCCCATACATTAAATTAACAGAGGACTGGTCCAGTCGGTAAATCAATTTTAATTGCACATACCCTAGGCTCTTGACAATTATATCAGACCCAACCCCGCTTGTGTCCTGGGTCGAATCTCTGAATTTCGGGTCTGTTGGACCAGTGATAGACCTCTAAAGCCTTGTTCACACTACAGGCCTTCATGCTTAATTCATTTTTTTCCCAAATCCATTTTGGAATAATGATTGTCCAAACAGCAAGTTACAAGTGACCAATTCGGATTTGTGTGTGTTCAGACAGCAGTCATTTGGTGACATGGCTACGCTAGTTGTCATAGTAACAATGGGTGTTGGCGCAATGGTGTAAGCTGATGTGTGGTGCTCGTGCTTCCCATCACTCAGAAGTTATGTAGCAAGCTAAGGTGACAATGCCTGCCATGGATGTTTCACAGTTGCTTTGAATGTTCAAAATCATAATGGTAAGAACACTTTTAATAAAGCGTCAATTGACAAAATTATCCAACTTTCAAAACGAGTCATTTTTGGCTAGCCACAGGAGTCGACTAGCTAGCTAGGTATTTATATTTCTTGTACATTCACTACTTTGTTTGTAAACAATAAACAAGCTAGTTAGCTACCTCGTGTTCTTGTCAAACTGTCAACAGAGTAGCTAGTAAGATATGACAAATAAGTCTAAAAACCACAACACAAGTTGCATGGCCAGGAATCAGATTTGTATCTGACTTCAAACCACCTAAGGCGGTTTGAAATTTGGCTTGAAATATCTGATTCCATATGCTTTTTGGCAGTTCAGACTGCAGGAAAATTAACAGATTGGAATCAGATATGCAAAAAAATTGGACTTGAGTCACTTCAATCTGCCAATGTGAACAAGGCTTTTACTCTCCTCTCTCAGCTCAACAGTTCACTGGCTTTAGGAATTATAACTCCACCTACTGCTGAAGAGAGGAACAACCTTTATTTAGGCAATTCAATGCTTGATATCCATCGGTGAATTGGGCTATTTCAAAAGCACAGAGTTAAAGGTCAAGTTCACCCTGGCTCTGCAACAGTATATAGTCATTGCTATATTAACAACATTATGTTTTTGTCATAAACATCAACATTATTCAAACCACAAGCTAGAATGAGCGCCTTTTCATTTCACTGGTAGAATCGGGAAGTTTTGACTTGTATATTCTGCTGTTCATAGTGAACCACAAAGTCCAGCATTCATAGCGAATGCAGATACCGCCCCGCTAGATGCCCACAAACTTGCAGAATTGTTTACTTTGATTGACCAACACGCAGTAATCTCAGAATTTCTCTAGGCAAGATGTTTTTGAAAACGTTTGTTTGTCACTAATGTTTATCATGCCCATGTGGTGTTCTGTTTGTCTGGCTGTGCTAACTATACGGAACAAAAATATAAACACAACATGTAAAGTGTTGGTTCCATGTTTCATGAGCTGAAATAAAAGATCTCAGAAATGTTCCATACGCACAAAAAGCTTATTTCTCTAAAATGTTGTGAACAAATTTGTTTACAGCCCTGTTAGTGAGCATTTCTCCTTTGCCAGGATAATCCATCCACCTGACAGGTGTGGCATATCAAGAAGCTGATTAAACAGCATGATCATGACACAGGTGCACCTTGTGCTGGGGACAATTCAATGCCACTCTAAAATGTGCAGTTTTGTCACACAACAAATGTGCAATTGGCATGCTGACTGTAGGAATGGCCACCAGAGCTGTTACTATAAACTGCCTCCAACTTCATTTTAGAGAATTTGGTAGTACGTCAAACTGGCCTCACAACCGCAGACCACGTGTAACCCGCCAGCCCAGGACCTCCACATGAGGCTTCTTCACCTGTGCGATCGTCTGAGACCAGCCACCTGGACAGATGATGAAACTGTGGGTTTGCACAACCGAAGAATTTCTGCACAAACTGTCAGAAACCATCTCAGGGAAGCTCATCTGCGTGCTAGTCGTCCTCACCAGGGTTTTGACCTGACTGCAGTTCAGTGTCTTAACCGACTTCAGTGGACAAATGCTCACCTTCGATGGCCACTGGCACGCTGGAGAAGTGTGCTCTTCACGGATAAATCCCGGTTTCTACTGTACCGGGGCAGATGGCAGACAGCGTGTATGGCGTCATGTGGGCGAGCGGTTTTCCGATGTCAACGTTGTGAACAGAGTGCCCCCATGGTGGAGGTGGGGTTATGGTACAGGCAGGCATAAGCTACAGACAACGAACACAATTGACTTTTATAAATAGCAATTTGAATTCACAGAGTTAGCATGACGAGATCCTGAGGCGCACCATCACATGTTTCAGCAAGATAATTCATGTCCCTATGTCACAAGGATCTGTACACAATTCCTGGAAACTGAAAATGTCCCATTTCTTCCATGGCCTGCATACTCACCAGACATGTCACCCAGTGAGCATGTTTGGGATACTCTGGATCGACATGTACAGCAGTGTGTTCCTTGAATTCTAAATAAATCACAGACAGTGTCAACAGCAAAGCACCATCACACATCCTCCTCCAATGCTTTCATTGTGGGAACCACACATGCAGAGATCATCTGTTCACCTGCTCTGCGTCTCACAAAGACACAAAGATTGGAACCAAAAATCTCAAATTTGGACTCATCAGGCCAAAGGACAGATTTCCATCGGACTAATATCCATTGCTCGTGTTTCTTGGCCCAAGCAAGTCTCTTCTTCTTATTGGTGTCCTTTAGTAGTGGTTTCTTTGCAGCAATTCGACCATGAAGGCCGGATTCACGCCATCTCATCTGAACAGTTGATGTTGAGATGCGTATGTTACTTGAACTCTGTGAAGCATTTATTTGGGCTGCAATTTCTAAGGCTGGTAACTCTAATGAATTTGTCCTCTGCAGCAGAGGTAACTTTGGGTCTTCCTTTCCTGTGGCGGTCCTCATGAGAGTCAGTTTAATCATAGAGGTTGAGGACTGCACTTGAAGAAACTTTAAAAGTTCTTTAAATGTTCCGGATTAACTGACCATGTCTTAAAGTAATGATTGACTGTCGTTTCTCTTTGCTTATTTGAGCTGTTCTTGACATAATATGGACTTGGTCTTTTACCAAATAGGGCTATCTTCTGTATACCACCCCTACCTTGTCACAACACAACTGATTGGCTCAAACGCATTAAGAAGGAAAGAAATTCCACAAATTAACTTTTAACAAGGTACACCTGTTAATTTAAATGCATTCCAGGTGACTACCTCATGAAGCTGGTTGAGAGAATGCCAAGAGTGTGCAAAGATGTCATCATGGCAAAGGTTGGCTACTTTGAAGAATCTAAAATCTAAAATATATTTTGATTTGTTTAACACTTTTTAGGTTGCTGCATGATTCTATATGTGTTATTTCCATAGTTTTGATGTCTTCACTATTATTCTACAATGTAGAAAATAGTAAAAATAAAGAGAAACCCTTGAATGTGTAGGTGTGTCCAAACGTTTGACTGACTAGTACTGTAGTTCCCAATCAGGTTAAAGCCTTTACCAACAAAGGCTTGTTGCCCTACGTCCATTCCACAAACAGTGTCAAATGGTAACACCACAACCATGTCTTTCCAGGAGACGTGCAGTATCAGTAAACCTAAACAGTTGGTGGTTAAGGTCTACGAGGCCTACACCACTTCTGGCAGTCTTATCCAGCTGGCCGTACACTGCAGACAGGACAAGACCATTTATGAGACTCCTGTTTCCACAAATCAAGGACGAAGACGTTATTGCCAAGCTAAAGTTGATCAAAATTCTCTGTGCTACACCAAACTGTACCTATCCTGTAACTCGCAGTAATGTATACCACAAATATTTGGTTAAATGACATTATCTGGTGACCTACAATCTGTAGATAAGAGAACTGGTGATCAGCAGATGATGGGAGAGGTGGTCATGATGAAATTGCCATTCACAAAGAAACACAGTAAGAAAATACATTATGATCAGTGTAGTAAAGTTCAGGGAACAGCTGTGGGAGGAGTGTTGCCATTCGGCTCTTGAATCATCTGCTTGAAATCCAGCATAATGTTGAAAGCCATTGAGAGGGATACAGTTCTGGTACAATGACGCACACAAGCAAAGGAATTATGTTTCTCTCAATCTAGAATCCACTCCAAAAAGAAGCCCAGGCACCACACAGTATTGTTTGCATGACAAAAAAATTAAATTATACTCTATTGTACAGTTTGAATGACAGTTGTTCTGTGCCAGCATAACATCAACATTAGGGTAGAATAGTTCAACATGCATACATGTGCACAGGCACAGACATTATATTTAGAACAAATATTTTATAGTAAAACTAGCTTGTCAGTTTGAGATTTACAACAGTAAATTGTTGTATTATTGTTTCTCCTCACAGTTAGTTAGTAAACTTAGCTAGCTAGCTGGATAGCCAATAATTGTTATTTACATCTGTTTGGAAACTTATCTTGCATCATGCCTATAATTTTGTGAGATTGAAATGCATCCACGGTCATAATTATAACTTATGTCAACACTCCTCAATTGTGTTACATAGCTAGCTAGTACAATTATTTACAGTTGCTGATGTTACACGTGTGCTAACAGGTTACAAACTCAAGGCATGGCACATAACAAGTTAACAGGTGCCAGGCTAACTAGCCAGCCAACTCCAATCATGTGCTAACATTTTCTGGTAATCCTAGCTTTAGTCTGTGGCTGGTTGTAATGTTCTAGCTTGCTGTTAAGTAGCCATATCTATGACTAAAAAGAGAAGAGGCTTTTCAATTGAGATTCTAGATCTCTGATTGTAAAACCTATTTTTAGTCATAGATATGGCTACCTGTCGTTGTTTAGCTAACTTAGCTAGCTAGCTACCTAAGTTAGCAAACAGAAAAATCATTTGACTTCCCCCCCAGTGTAACACAGTAGTATGTTAGCCAACAATACACAATATGGGTTTCAGTAGATAAACTAAAGTTACCCAGGTAGCTTGCCGGAAAAATAACTTAGCTCTCCACCGTATTTGTCATCTACCGTCTTGGTGCTGGCATCGGCTGTAGCTGAGATTCTAGCTAAATCAATTCTTTAGCTAATAGAACATACACATTATTTAACATCACACAAATTTGACATCATTTGACGCCATTGTGGTCTGGTCAGTTCTTTCAGTTTTGCCCAAAGGACTGTGTTGTCAGTGTTCGCTACCCTTTCAAAAAACCTGCCTTGGGGAGGGACAAGCCAGAGCACGAAGCACCACTCCACACTAGTTGTAATCTTTCAGAGACTGGAACAATGTGTCAGCTTGTATATTTAGCAATGCATCTGCCAATAGGAACATTGCTGAAAGAGGTCCAATGGCTCTAGCAAAAAAGGACAACAATATCTACAAGCACAAAATGTATAGTGCAATCAGTATAACATAGAGCCCCTCCATCCCCCCCCGCATTAATACACCGGAAGCTGTAATAGGATGTTTCACTCAGCGCGTGAAACCCAGACCTGCCTTCCTCCTGGGCTATTATGTGTGAAACCCATCTCACTGACCTAGAAATTACTTGAACATGATGAAAACAAGCCCAGATTCCCCAAGGGTGTGAAATTCCCCTTTTTTTCATGTTTGGTGCAATTTTCACAAGTATGTGGTACATTTTCGCAACTCTTAATACAAAACTCAAATCAGATCATCAAAAAGGCAGTTTCAAAACTAAGCACATTTTCAATTGACTAAGTACAACCCACAACTTAATCAGTGTTTCATCTAGATACAGTGAGGGAAAAAAGTATTTGATCCCCTGCTGATTTTGTACGTTTGCCCACTGACAGACAAATTATCAGTCTATAATTTTAATGGTAGGTTTATTTGAACAGTGAGAGACAGAATAAAAACAAAAAAATCCAGAAAAACGCATGTCAAAATTGTTATAAATTGATTTGCATTTTAATGAGGGAAATAAGTATTTGACCCCCTCTCAATCAGAAAGATTTCTGGCTCCCAGGTGTCTTTTATACAGGTAACGAGCTGAGATTAGGAGCACACTCTTAAAGGGAGTGCTCCTAATCTCAGTTTGTTACCTGTATAAAAGACACCTGTCCACAGAAGCAATCAATCAAAAAATATATTAAAATTAAAAAACAGATACCTTATGTAAATAAGTATTCAGACCCTTTGCTGTGAGACTTGAAATACATTGAGCTCAGGTGCATCCTGTTTCCATTGATCATCCTTGAGCTGTTTCTACAACTTGATTGTAGTCCACCTGTGGTAAATTCAATTGATTAGATATGATTTGGAAAGGCAAACACCTGTCTATATAATGTCCCACAGTTGACAGTGCATGTCAGAGCAAAAACCAAGCCATGAGGTTGAAGGAATTGTCCATAGAGTTTCGAGACAGGATTGTGTTGAAGCACAGATCTGGAGAAGGGTACCAAAACATTTCTGCAACATTGAAGGTCCCCCAAGAACACAGTGACCTCAATCATTCTTAAATGGAGGAGGTTTGGAACCACGAAGACTCTTCCTAGAGCTGGCCGCCCGGCCAAACTGAGCAATCAGGGGAGAAGGGCCTTGACCCAATGGTCACTCTGACAGAGCTCCAGAGTTCCTCTGTGGAGATTGGAGAACCTTCCAAAAGGGACAACAATCTCAGCAGCACTCCACCAATCAGGCCTTTATGGTAGAGTGGCCAGACAGAAGCCAGTCCTCAGTAAAAGGCACATGAAAGCCCGCTTGGAGTTTGCCAAAAGGCACATAAAAGACTCAGACCATGAGAAACAAGATTCTCTGGTCTGATGAAACCAAAATTGAACACTTTGGCCTGAAAGCCAAGCATCACGTTTGGAAGAAACCTGGCACCAATTCTACAGAGTATAATGTTGGTGGCAGCGTCATGCTGTTTTTTTCAAAAACTTGCTCCAGAGTGCTCAGGACCTCAGACTGGGGCAAAGGTTCCCCTTCCAACAGGACAATGACCCTAAGCACACAGCCAAGACAATGCAGGAGTGGCTTCGGGACAAGTTTCTAAATGTCCTTGAGTGGCCCAGCCAGATTGAACCCGATCAAACATCTCTGGAGGGACCTGAAAATAGCTGTGCAGCGATGCTCCCCATCCAACCTGACAGAGCTTGAGAGGATCTGCAGAGAAGAATGGGAGAAACTCCACAAATACAGGTGTGCCAAGCTTGTAGCGTCATACCCAAGAAGACTCGAGGCTGTAATCGCTGCCAAAGGTGCTTCAAAAAAGTACTGAGTAAAGGGTCTGAATACTTACGGAAATGTGTAATTTCAGTATTTTTTCGCACTATTGGTTAGAGCCTGTAAGTAAGCATTTCACTGTAAGGTCTACACCTGTTGTATTCGGCGCACGTGACAAATAAACTTTGATTTGATTTGATATTGTGTATAGAATAATGAGGGAAACAAACTATTTACTCCATTGTAAAATAAGGCTGTAACGTAAAACATTTGTAAAAAGTAAAGTGGTCTGAATCCTTTCCGAATGCACTGTATACCGTAATATACTATTATCATGACTATCATGACGTTACTTCACAGTAAGTTTTACTGTCAAAAAATCTGATATTGACTAGATCAGTTATGTACTGTATGTAAACATGTATTCAAAATTAAGTTTCTGAGGTGGGGTTCACACTGCTTTACTAAAATTGCATTGGCCAATACAGTACTGTAATACTATAATATATGCAATTTACGTAGAAGACGCTGTTATACAAAGTGATAACAGTGACTCTACACATTTGTATGTGACTCCAGTGGGAATCGAACCCACAACTCTGGTGTTACTAGTGCCACGCTCTTAGGAACTGAGTCACGTACAGGATCACTATAATACATAAGTACGATATTGTAAAATACAATGCATGATTACAATACAGGTGCAAAATGTATGATTGTCATCCCCATGAGCGTACCACTCTCTCTCAGGCCATGGATGAGGCAGGCAATGATTTCAATCCAGGCTTAGATTCACCTTGACAAAAGGTTTTTCCCCAGGTGCGTGAACAATGAGAATATTTACTGAGATGTGGATGAGAACCTTTGGCCAAATGCTCAAGACGGGCTTGATACAAACTAGTGCCTGCTAACTAGTTTCTTTCTTTTCACTATTTTCCTTTGTTTACTGTAATTTTGACTGTTAGCCTACATTTGATTACAGTAGGCCTACCTATGTTGTAATTATATCTGAAAATCAAAATGATGATCACAAATGGGTTGGTGTGAATGAATGGCCTAAATTCTATTTGTATTTAAAATAATCAGAACACATATACAATATCAGTTCTTTAATATTCTTAAATGAAATGACATGTTTTTGATTAAATACAAAAAACGACAGTATAGGATCATCAAAAATGATGAACAAATACTTTTTCTCCTATTTCATAATTTCTTCACCTTTTCAATCGATTTAATCTCATTGTGAGATACTTATTTTTGATTTAATAAGATGCATAGTTTGGAGTAATGGGTGAGATATATTGACAACTAACAATGGGAATAGTATACAAACATACAAACATGTTCATGTGAATAAATAAAGAAATATGAATAATCAAATGATAAACTGCATCAACATCTTCTTGCACTATAGGGCACCAAAGAGGCTGTCTTGTGGTAATAAAAAAAAAAAAAACATTCTTTAGCTTGAGTAGGATAACACCATTTCATAAATAAATATTACATAAATAGAATAGTAAGGAGGCGATAATGGCCATGCCTCTGATGTGTTCACAGAGTAGTGTCTTCTACACATTCCCATGTCTTTTTCCACGTTTTTTCCCCCCCCAATCTTTTCCTCATGCCAGTCTACTGATGGCCTGAAAAACATATTTTGGTAGTTAGCACACTGCACACTACAATAATTTGCTTTCGTTGAAGTGTAGATGACATTGTTGTTAAAAGTCTGACTGATTTATAAAAACCTGATACCTTTTGAAGCAGAGATTCCAACTGTTGTACACATTCCTGGCTGTCCTTTGGATAGGAATCACATCCTTGGCAGACTGTTTTCTGAGGGAATAAAGGAACACAGAAAATGTTAGTTGGCTCTCACAATTTAACTTATTTTCTGGATAAAATGCTCATTTTGAAGTTACTCTTGGATTTGGACTGAAAATAGGCGTAGTAAAGTAACTATTACCCCTAACATACTTTCCACGTTCCCTCAAATGATTACGTTCAATAATGATGATCATGATGACGCTAATAATGTAATTTGGGAAATAATGGCAAGGCTCACCTCTTTCTCCTCCTGACTGCAGGAGTCCAGACTTCCCAACTAAAAACCGAACAAAGCAACATGTTAATATTTTTCCACACAGTCTTTCCACACATTTTTATATAGATATACATTTTTCACATTTTCTTAAGTGACTCACAATCAGTTGGTTGTTGAGGTTTTTCATAACTTTACGCTGAAGCATCTTATTTTTGGCCTTGAGATGAGGTACCATCGCCCGGAAGCACTCCAAGGCAGATTGGGAACAGCACTCCTGTAAAAAGCAAAAAGAGACACTAAATTATGGAATGGAACAAGACTGGTTATTCTCCACTAATTAAACTAGTTGAGGCAAATCAATTGATTGTATTTTGATACTCTGTTACACTCGCATGTAAACGTTGTAATGTGGAATAGGAACCACATGAGGGCGCTGCTGTATTTAAGTGATAATACGCACGAAGCCGGTGTTTATAGGATATATTGGCACTGGTGTTTCGTTTTGGGCTGGCAAACCGTGCGAATATATCCTCCAAACACCGGATTCGAGAGCATTATCACTTTTATACAACGGGTTACCAACATATTCAAATAATGATCCCGTGTGGCTCAGTTGGTAGAGCATAGTGTTTGCAATGCCAGGGTCGTGGGTTTGATTCCCACGGGGGACCAGTACAGAAAAAAAAAAGTATGAAATGTATCCATTCACATTGTAAGTCACTCTGGATAAGAGCGTCTGCTAAATGACTAAAATGTAAATATTTTCATTAGTGCTATTTTGAGGAATTTATTCATACTATGTCATCCTTCCACGATATATAGTCCAGACACAAATCTTGGGTTGCTACCCAAGCCGGCTGGTCGTTCGTTCGTTCTATCGGTTCGGTTGCCAGAGAGAAGACCAAGTCGTTGTCTTTTCGTTCGAAATCTATGGATTCCCACCCAGTCACGTTTACTTCGTGCCAGCTCTTAGCCATGGTATCACTAGCGGTTCTGGGGGGGGGCAATTTTGGACCCCCTTGTGGCCCCCCTAAATGTGGAGTATGAAATAATTTTTACATAACACATTTTTGCTATCGTTCTTTTTTTACATCTGTTATTAGACAGTGGCGACGCGGAACACTAATGATTATGAACATGGTCTTTTGCCTGCTAATGCCTGCAATGCAGTGAAGAAAACGACATGACAACAATAACGTCTAATGTAACTGGCCCCTCTAACAGTACAACTGGCCCCAGCTTGGCCCCCCCAGTTGAAATGGTCTAGAACCGCCACTGCATGGTATATTGCCCATATACCACACATCCTCGGGTGTTATTGCTTAATTAAGCAACATACAATCTTCAAGATAAATCAGCCATTCATCACACTGCTACATTTCATTAAACAGAACTTCTACCAGAATACATACAATATTTCCAGTTCATGCCAGCCAAATGTATTCTATTGAGCCACATACACCTAATGCCCACAATGCCTATACTTCATAACATAACCCGCTCTCAGGTATGTTGGTCCTCTCATAGACATAGTTAAGTTGTAATAAGTCATACCTTTTCTTACAATTTATATTGATTGTGTTATCATTTGCTACAAAACCTTGACACACAAAGGTCATGTTCTGCTTATCAAGGTAAGACTTTCTCGTCTACCCTGGCACATCACATCCACACCCCGACAAAGAAACAATAATGTTTCCACCAATGTATCCAATACAGAAAAATATCTTTCCCCGCTTCACTGAGATTCAGTAGAGAGATGTTTTCACTGTTGTTACTTGCTGCCTGTTTCCAGTTTCTCCACTTTGACTGGGTGTTTCACAGAATAGAAAATAACTCTCTTTGCTGACATGACAATACATTTTCCATGTGGAGGCTTTCATTTGTCTCTACCATTAGGCAATGATATTTTCCCCATGCGGTGGGCCTCAAACTTTTGAGTCTCAAACAATAACTGTTAGACGGCTACACTCTTAGAAAAAAGGGTTCTAAAAGGGTTCTTCGGCTGTCCCCGTAGGAGAACCATTTTTGGTTCCAGGTAGAATACTTTTGGGTTACATGTAGAACCCTCTGTGGAAATGGTTCTACATGGAACCCAAAAGGGTTCTACCTGCAACCAAAAAGGGTTCTTCAAAGAGTTTTCCTACGTGGACAGCCAAAGAACCTTTAAAGGTTCTAGAAAGCACCTTTTTTTCTAAGAGTGTACAACGATAACATGGAAACCTTTTGATCGAATGTTTACCTATTAAACATTGGTAACAGACTGGTTCCATGGTATACTAATGAAATATTTGGTTAAGTTTAGGACAACTATGTTCAACTAACTTTAAGATTTAGTCAAACATTTAGTAAAACCACAAGGAATTCTTATTAATAAGGAATCTTTAACAGCACAGTAGCACAGTTTGTCTCTTGGGGATAAGCCACAGAGACATGGCAGTGTGATTACTCATTACAGTTCTCCTAAATGTGCACAAGAGACATGGAGCTCACTTTCACATTGACTCATTCATGACTTGGAGCTCACTTTCACATTGACTCCTTCATGCACAGAACTCTGACAGTAACACATGCCAAACTGGATTGACTGTCAGGGCAACTGATAAATAGCTGAAAGAAAAATCATTCTCTTATCAAGTTTTTTATTTTTATGAAACAGTTTGTGATTCTGAGTGTGTGGGCCTCTACTCTAATCATATGTTAACACTGTAAATGTATTAGACCTACTAAGATAAAACCAACCCATTTCTTTTTTTGTAGATTGTCCATTAATACTTTCAGTTAGTTTATTTGATTTAGTAATTCACATATTGTAAAACCAATTGACCCATGCTAGTAATTTAGCTGAAATGTTTTTAGTAAAACAAAATAGTTTTCCATAAAAATATGTAGTACTGTGTGCCTTTCTACTGTCTCCACATCCTGTTATAATGACTAAAGGATTACTAAATTAATTACATCAAATTAGACTACTATATTAAACTACGTTTTTACTAATTATTGGTGATATAGCTAATTAACTATACACATAATTTATGCAAATCTATTACACATGTAATTGCACTGTTTATTGCTTTATAGTATTGTTGATTATGTCATTTTTTACCATAATGTATCACACCATTATTTCCTGACTTCACAAGACCACATTTGCCTGCTCTAGTACTAGCGTCCTACATTATGCGATATACAGTAGGTGGGAGAGCATAAACGATAGCAACCACAATAACAGAGGTCATTCATTGTTTGTGATTTGTCTGCCTGATGTTAGCATGAGCTCCATATGTTTGCAAAGTAAATGAGCTATAGTAGATTTCCCTTTAAAAATCACTTACTTCCATATCCATTGAAGGAGTGTTCGACATCACGCTGTTGTGCTGCAAGACAACAACAAAAAATGTTGGTACTGAGGTTGCATTTTATACGTAACAGCCCCAGAGATGTAGTATTACCGTTATGGTAGTACTTTCTGAGCCATTCACAGCCTTTATAAACGTAAAAAAGCAATAGATGCATTGCAGTACACAGTATAATGCATAATAAAACATGCTATAATCATTCATAAAAGCTCATGGTTTCTTGCAAGAGTCCATCAAATACATTAAGCGCTTATAGCGCATAAGCTTGGAGAAAGTGTTAAAGAAATTGCAGGTTGACCTACCTTCACAGTTCTGTTTAGCGCTTTTAATTCCTTTATTACTTCAGTCAGCTTCAGTAATCTCTCACCCTTGTCTGCATCCACCAAAACACAGGTGATGGCTAGAAAACAACAAACAAGCAGCTTCATCTTTTCTTAACTTTCTTTAACGATGGCACAAATTACCCAAAGGATGCTGTTCAAAATGTTTACTGGTAATGTGGACAGGTGTCTAACTTACCTATATATTTGTCCATCAGGACACAGGAAAACCACGTTTGAGATATTGGAAAACTCTGGAAAGTGATTGAATGGGTAAACACATTTTCTTTTCCACTGGCCATTACCACAACGTGAGCTCAGAGTTGCATCAAGTGGTGGGTGCGTGGGGCGTACGGAAGCGAGAGTGACAACGAAAGCATACTTTCTGCACACATGGCAGGAAACTACAGCGCAGATTCACTCTGAATCAGAGGATCTATACATCTAATAGGTTTTATAGGTAACAATAGCCTAAATGTATCTGCAGACACATCAAATAGCTGTTTGTGTGTGGTTGGCCTCCTACACAAGCATAACCTGTAGGAACAACAGGAAATTCTTTGAAGGACTACAACAATGACATTACAATGGCTAAGGGCACTCCACAATATTTCCCTCTTCTGGGAGGATATACTTTTGTACCAACAGAAAGGAACCCTTGAAACCAGACTGAAAACTACCCCCGAGACTGAGCAGTGGCGGTTCTAGACCATTTCAACTGGGGGGGACAAGCTGGGGCCAGTTGTACTGTTAGAGGGGCCAGTTGTACTGTTAGAGATGTTATTGTTGTCACATCGTTTACTTCACTGCATTGCAGGCATTAGCAGGCAAAAGACCATGTTCCGCGTTGCCACTGTTTAATAACGGATGTAAAAAAAGAACGATAGCAAAAATGTGTTATGTAAAAATGATTTCATTCTCCACATTTAGGGGGGCCACAAGGGGGTCCAAAATTGTTGTCACAGGGGCACTGCCCCCCCCCCCCCCCCCCCCCCCGCCAGAACCGCTAGTGAGACTGAGGCCTGCTGTTTATTACTCCTGAAATGTAATTAAAATCCAGCTTATGTTTTATTATCAGTGTCTGTCCTTGTAGTATGGCTCATTTTGGAAAATGTATAGTTTTGATAATTATGGTAGAATTCCGCATCAATCCCACAGTGGTGAAATCTCAAACAATTCCATAGAAACCAGTGAAAGCTGGAGAGAGGGCTGTTGATTTCAAACAGACATACGAGCTAGGGGTGATGTTACCAGCATGTGTAGGACCCTGGCTGAAGTTCATCAGTACTGTATTTTCTGTGTATTGTCACATGTTATGATTGCATCTTTAGGTTGGTGTGGTGGTCGCTGAATCATAGAATCACTAGTCAGTAAGAATGTAATGAGTTCAGTCTTACATCATCTGTGGTGGCTGAGTGGATTTCAAAACACTTCACAATTTCATTATCTCTGGCACTTAATTCATACGTTTTAAATTGAACAAATGTCAAATAAAATATACAAATCATACCTTTACAATTTACCCTATGTTATTAATTTGATAATCAAACTGGGGGAAAATGCTAGTGTTTTTTACTTGGGGAACGTATCTTTAATGAACTATTTGTCATTATAGCAGTACTTTAACACTTCAGCTGTTGTTTTTTACCTCTTGTCATTTTTTTGTTGTTTGATTCCAAACGGTGTCGTAATAAGTCCCTGTTGGGGAAAACTGAACAAGCATCACCATGATTTCATGTGAGATAACCTCCAGTGTTAGTCAGGCAGGAAGCTGTGTAGTGTCCAAGTGTGCGTAAGCCGGTTTCTGCAGCGTCAGCGGTCTGAGGTTACCTAAGGAGTTCCATCCTCTTACGGAGTGGATGCTGTACTACTGGCTTCTATCTGAGAGGAGGAAGTGAGCTTGTGACATATTCAAGAGAAAACCCCTCCTTCCCTGTCGCTCTGGTCTTTGTTTCAGCATAAAGGAAATAGTGCATGGGGACTGGGCCTACAAGCTGTGAAGCAAGTAACACTAGCAGTACTCATAGTGTTGTTATATAGGGGAAAGGCCATGGCGAGCACCCCTTATCGTCCTGTTAGAAGGTGTATCTCTGCACGACTGTTATTTCATTCCTAGGGAGTCCATTTGGTTATCACTCATGGAAGGGATTTCTGTCCTCAGGTAGACACGAGATGAATCACAACTTTCCTTGTCCAGTCATGTGAATCTACCAATACGACCTGGTGTGATAGTGTGTTATATGCTTGTGTGAGCAGTTTTGTATTGAGTGAAGGTAGCTGTCTTGGAGAACTCTGTCACTGTGAAATCAGAGTGAGAGTTGTTTTCTGTGGTCAACCGTGTTAAACGCAGTGCAAGACATGTGGCTTCATTCCAGCTGTACAGACAATTTTCATTAACCGTAATAAGGAACTAGATACTGAACTACTCTTCATTACTTTCAGAACATTTGTGATCGTTAATGTACACAGTTGATGTACACGTATTTTGTGATAGTTAATGTACAATTAAACTTAGGGTGGTAGTATAAAATGTTTGATTCAAAAGAATAGAGATAGAATCAAAATGTTGATGCGCATGGCTCATGTATGTGCATTAACACATGAATTCAAAATACAACTGTATGGCTCTTGCTCAAGGGAGAACATGTTTTGTAATCGGTTATTATCAGGTGCTTGGAAGTAATCTGACCAGAGACTACAGATGGAAATTAGCGGTTATATATATATAAATCTGGTGCAATGCACAATTTCTCCGTTTTCTGATAAACATATTAAATAAGTCTTTGAAGGGAGGGGATAAAATAAGTGAGACTCTTGAGAAATATTACTCACCACTTTCTTGACAATAAATCCTTTTGATGGTAAAATCATTTATATTGTTAGTCTTTAGTTTATATAAATCTCTAAGTAAATGAGTTTGTGCTCATACTAAACAACCCTAAACAGAGTAAAATAAAGAATTACATGGATAAATCTAACAGCTAAATCTAACTACAAATTTGAAGTTTAAATCAATGGAATTCACAGCAGTTTTTTGTTGTTGTGTACACTCCCCTACATATTTATTTGGACAGTGAAGCTAAAACTTTTAATTTGGCCCTATACTCCAGCATTTTGGATTTCAGATCAAATGTTTCATATAAGGCGACAATACATAATGTCACCTTTTATTTGAGGGTATTTTCATACATATCTGTTTTACCGTTTATGTTTTGGATGTGTTTCAGATTATGTTGTGACCCGAAGAAATGAATGTAAATAAGGCATTGTCATTTTGGAGTTACCTTTATTGTAAATAAGAGTAGAATATGCTTCTGAACACTTCCTTCATTAATGTGGATGCTACCATGATTACGGATAATCATGAATTCATCTTGAATATTGATGAGTGAGAAAGTTGCAGAGGCATAAATATCATACCCTCCCAAAAAACTAAACTCCTGTTATTGGTAATGGTGAGAGGTTAGTGTGTCTTGGGGGTAGGATCTTTGTTCGTCTGTCATTCACCATTATTCAGGATTCATTCAGGATTATCCTTATCATGGTAGCATCCACATTAATGTAGAAGTGTTCAGAAACATATTCTATTCCTATTTAAACACAATACATTATTTAACATTCATTTCTATTGGGCACATCATAATCTGAAACACGACCAAAATAAACTGCAAATGCATCCAACAAGTTTGTAGTCACACGCTTGTTGTAGTAATTGTGTTCTAGGAATATGGGACCAAATACTAAACTTTTGACTACTTTAATACACATAGAAGTGAATTTGTCCAAATACTTATGACACCTTCAAATGGTGGGACTAGATACATACATTGCTTTCATTTCTAAATTGTAAAACAGATATAGTGCCTTCAGAAAGTATTCACACCCCTTTTTCCACATTTTGTTGTATTACAGAGTGGGATTAAAATAGATTTAATTGTCATTTTTTTGGCAACGATCTACACAAAATACTCTGTAATATCAAAGTGGATGAAAAATTCGAACATTTTGAGAGAAAAAATTATCAAATTAGATCAATACATGTTAGAAACACCTTCGGCAGCGATTACAGCTGTGAGTGTTTCTGGGTAAGACTCTAAGAACTTTCCACACCTGGATTGTACAATATTTGCCCATTTATTATTAAAAATATTATTCAAGCTCTGTCAAATTGGTTGTTGATCATTGCTAACCAACTATTTTCAGGTTTTGCCATAGATTTTCAAGACGATTTTAGTCAAAACTGTAACTCGGCCACTCTGGAACATTCACTGTCTTCTTGGTAAGTAACTCCAGTGTAGATTCGGCCTTGTGTTTTAGGTTATTGTCCTGCTGAAAGGTGAATTAATCTCCCGGTGTCTGGTGGAAACCAGACTGAACCAGGTTTTCTTCTAGTGTTTTACCTGTGCTTATGTCATGACGTTGGCCTGTGGGTAAGGTTTATGACCCCCCCCCCCCCCCCCCCATAAATACCTTTTACCACTTCCCCTCTCTGAATCTACTGAAGGACGTGAATAGCCTGTGTTAAATATAGAGAGTCTGGGAACATCAAACAAATGGGGAAAGGTACCACATATTTTGTTAATAAAACCAGTTGGAAATATGCTTGGGAACGTAATGAGTATGTATGTCAGTTCGGTTGTCATCTGAGACATTATGACTGATGACAGGATGACATAAACTGTATCTGAGAAAGTATACGCCCTCTAGTTATCAGAGTCACATGGAATTGTTATGCAATTGAAATGTTTGATATTGAAAATGTTTGTTAGGAGATGAAATGTAATTTTAGCTTCCGAATGAGAGATTTGGGTTTTCATAAGGAAAGTGCCCTGCTCGATCAGTGGCCCAACCCTGTGAAGAGACATGGGTTATAAACGATGAAACACCTCCCTCCCCCTCTCCACTATATAATCCTTTGACGAAAAGATAACCAGGTTGTTCCAGTACGGGAGGTCTGCAGCCTCTACGTTAGAAGGACACACATGTCAAGTACAGAACTAAGCCAACCTCGGCGTGAGCTCTGGTATGAACTGGTATGAACTTTGAGCTTATTCACTACAGAAGTGCTACTTCCTAGCCGTTGAGTTAGCAGCGGCCGCTGCTAACGTGGGTTAGGAAAGGACGGACGACGGATCCAGTCTAACAACCAGACGAAGATACCACCACGTATCCAATCGACCACCATTGACATTCTTCCGAAAACAGGGAGATCTGTTGGCCAACCCGGCCAGCATCTACGACCAATCTACCGAAGCGCAGCTCAGAGTAAATATTTATTGCATTTTCCTTTTCCAAATGGGCGGTAATTTAGAATGCATAAGACAATGTATTTACGATAGCATAGCTGCTGTTTCTCTGTTCCTAAATCTTCCCGCTCTTTCATTCAAGCCCAACCCCCTTTCCTTTGTGTAACCAGCCGTCATATCTGTTCCGTCTACCGGGACGTTTTCTGTATGACATCATTGTATTCTGTGTATTTGTAATTCTGTGTGATTAGTTAGGTATTTAGTAAATAAATAATTAAACATATTTTGTATTGCTGATTCAACTTGTTAGCCAGGGTTCGTGAAGATAGCCAAGAACTTACAACTTTCATTATGAGACTGAAAATAAAACAAGGGTTAATATTGACTGCTATCGATGTAAAATATTACAAAGTATTTTAAGAGTTTATTCGGAAGATAACGGCTCTATAAACGTTCTTCCGTGATGCCCCGACTTTCTAGTTAATTACATTTACATGATTAGCTTAATCAGGTAATATTAATGACAGAGAAATCATTTTATAAGTTAGCATGTCATATCACTTAATCCGGCATAGCCAAAGACACGACACTTAGCTACATTCCGTTTATTTTTAATCCTGAAAAACTCCCTGGTCCTTAACGATTACAATCATACCCATAACATGATGCAGCCACCACTATGCTTGAAAATATGGAGAGTGGTACTCAGTAATTTGTTGTATTGGATTTGCCCCAAACATAAGACTTTGTATTCAGGAAGAAAAGTCAAGTCACATTTTTTGCAGTATTACTTGTGCCTTGTTGCAAACAGGATGCATGTTTTGGAATATTTGTATTCTGTACAGGCTTCCTTCTTTTCACTATGTCAATTAGATTAGTATTGTGCAGAAACTACAATGTTGTTGATCCATCCTAAGTTTTCTCCTATCACAACCATTCAACTCTGTAACTGTTTTAAAATCATCATTGATCTCATGGTAAAATCCCTGAGTGGTTTCCTTTCACTCTGGCAACTGAGCGAGGAAGGATGCCTGTATCTTTGTAGTGACTGGGTGTATTGATACACCATCCAAAGTGTAATGAAAACCTCACCATGCTCAAAGGGGTATTTAATGTCAGCATTTTTTTTACCCATCTCTCAATAGGTGCCCTTTGCGAGGCATTGGAAAACCTCCCTGGTCTTTGTTGTTGAAACTGTGTTTACTATTCGCTGCTTGACTGAGGGACCTTACAGATAATTGTACTGTCTGTGTCTGGTACAGAGATTAAATAGTAATTCAAAAATCATCACTATTATTGCACACAGTGAGTCCATGCAACTTATGTGACTTGTTAAGCAAATATTTAATCCTGAACGTATTTAGGCTTGCCATAACAAAGAGGTTGAGTACTTATTGACTCAAGACATTTCAGCTTTTCATTTTTAATTCATTTGTAAACATTTCTAACAACATAATTCCACTTTGACGTTATGGGATTTTGTGTGTAGATCAGTGACAACTCATCTCAATTTAATTTTAAATTCAGGCTGTAACACAACAAAATGTAGAACATGTCAAGGGGTGTGAATACTTTCTGAAAGCAATGTATGTATGAATAAACACTGAAATAAAAGGTGACATGCTGTACTGTCACCTCATATAAAACATTTTATCTCAAATTCAAAATGCTGGAGTATAGAGCCAAATGTATAAATTCGGAGGTGAGTGTATCTCTGTTGCATTGGCTAATCATGTCATCATTGAACAAGGACATGATTTTTCATTTTGTTATGATATAACAATTAATCATGAAATACAAACACTCTTGATTGTGACAGATATACTTTGTACTCCCACCTACAGATATTTCCTACACTGCGGTCTCCTCACTGTAAAGTGTCAGTGAGCATTTCCGGAGAGGCTTACGATAACACTCAAAATACTGGGCGTTTAGCCAAGATGACGGCTTGTCATTATTTATTTGTTATGAATATTCTGAAAACATTTTTCAAAACAAATTGTGAAATCAAATAGGACTATGCAATCTGGAACTGTGTTGGTTAAATTTGGTCAGGTGTGCCTGCTTTCAGAATGATTCAAAATGACAAAACAGAACAACAAATGGCCAATATTACGGTAAGTATACCGGAAGAACGAATTCCGTGGGTGGGGGATCGCCTCTGTTGGCCCTCCACATTAAAAGGGAACCATTGGTTCAACCTACTCAGGAACATACATTTATTCACATAATAGGTACCTATGTGTGCCTCCAAAAGGTTATCAAGGTGAAGGCTTGCTTCACTTAGATCAAATCTAAAACACAAACATGTCAACATATCTCTTTTATTGAATTGAAACCATTTTCCTACTGTGAATAAGTAATCACAGTCTACTACAGCCTGCTGCTTTGTTTTTCATTCATTTTTGTTTGCCTTGAATGCATTATAGTATCCACTTCTTATACTCCTAAATTGAACATTCATAAATTACATACAAATCTCGTTCTGTTTGTTTGATTTGTCCAAAAATGTTTGTTTTTATTCGTTTTTCTATCTGATTTTCCTTACGTTTTATTATGAAAGGGTGACATTCACAGTTTAAACAACCTCATACACAGTGATGAATAACCATCATGCAACAACAGCCGTCATTAAACATGGTACTCTGATAAATACACGTTTATTGATTAAAGATGGATATTTGTCACATG
The DNA here is from genome assembly GCF_965601325.2 of Salmo salar. Classification (NCBI taxonomy): domain Eukaryota; kingdom Metazoa; phylum Chordata; class Actinopteri; order Salmoniformes; family Salmonidae; genus Salmo; species Salmo salar. Next base: position 30,808,014 of record NC_138295.1, read on the forward strand.
TTTTATAATTGTACATCCTTTTGCAAAAGTGGTTTGATAAACACCTCAAACTCCACTGAATTATACCGATTTACAATTTAAAATCTGGTCTGTTTCTAAATACTTTAATTCAGCAAATGTAATATTTTACAATAACGACACCTCTCCAATTTCTAATACAGAGCTTGAAAGTGACCATTAAAATGATCTGGTGAACTTCAAGAATGTCACATACAGTACTTTCTATTCAAGCTACTCTAGAAGGTTCAACAGAATGGGAGAGTTCCATAATAAAGACATACATACCATTAAGGAAATCACTCTTTGTAAAACTCTACCAAGACCAATGTGCCACTTCTACTTTAGTTTATATCACTGTTTAAATAATGGTTCCTTCTAAATAGTCATAACAATGACACATACTTGACCTTTGGAGTTAACGGCTACCATCTTTTACACGCAACGATGAAAGGGCAGTAGCGCTTTGGTGCTTGGGAAATGGCTTGATTTATGGGAATAGAGAAAAAGCAGCCTGGGTGTGGGAGTCCTTCAACAACTTGGTGAACTCAAGATTTTCAACCACAAGAATAGGGGAATAACACTACATTTATCAGGGAGTTTTGTTTTTACACTGTAACCTGTACCCCCGCACATTGATTCGGTACCGGTACCCCCTGTATATAGCCTCGTTATTATTATAAAACTTTTTTTTTTAAATGTACTTAAGTTTATTTAGTTAATATTTTCTTAACTCCATTGTTGATTAAGGGCTTGTAAGCAAGCAGTTCACGGTAAGGTCTACACCTGTTGTATTCAGCACATGTGACAAATCAAATTTGATTTGAGTCATAGTGAGACCAAGGTCTCTTTTACAAGCAGAAAGAAAAACATGGTCATAAAAAACAAACACATTCATCAGTAATAAGGTCCTCAATCAGCTTTCTGAATTTCCCTAGAGGCACCAGAATGTCAAATTTAAGAACATTTTGAAAATTGTTCCACATAAAGTGCAAGAAAACTAAAAGCTGATTGACCTAACTCAGTAGAGACCAAAGGAATTTCCAGAATTAGCCATCCCTGAGACCGGGTGTGGTAACTTTTATGTCGAATTTTAAGTAAAGATGTTCGGTACAGTGGGACTTTTTGTAAAAGGGCTTTATGAATGAAAATATAGCAATGTATCAATCTACATGACATCAAAGAGGGCCAACCAACTTTCTGGTAGAGAATGTAGTGATGAGTACTAAAATTGTTGCCTGTACTAAAGCGCAGTGCACTAAGATAAACTGCCTCTAACAGCTTTAATGAAGTGGCAGCTATGTTCATATAGATGATGTCGCCATAGTCTACGACTGATAGGAACGTTGACTGAATAATCTGCTTAATACTATTTAGCAAGAGGCAGAATCTATTTCTAGAAGAAACCCATTTTTATTCTCAGCTTCTGAACTAACTCATCAATATGCTTTTTAAATGTCCGTTTTTCATCCATCCAGATGCCCAGATATTTCTATGCAGGGACACGCTAAATATGGACACCATTCATATTTATTTTTATGCGCTATAGACAACAACATATACTTAGTTTTACCTGCATTCAATACTGATTTCAGGTCAAAGTTTTTCTGTAATTGTAATGGCTGTCGTCGCAAGAAAACCAAGATGCAGCGGAGGTTGTGGATTCATTATGAATATTTAATAAAATGAACCACTATAAACAAAACATAAAACAGCAACGATAGCAAACAGTCCTGTCTGGTCAAAAACGAATGAGACAGAAAACAATCACCCACAAAACCCAAAGGAAAAATAGGCTACTTATGTGTGACTCCCAATCAGCAACAACGAACTTCAGCTGTGCCTGATTGGGAGCCACACACGGACCAAAACAAAGAAATACAAAACCATAGAAAAAGGAACATAGAACGCCCACCCAATGTAACACCCTGGCCTAACCAAAAATAAAGAACAAAAACCCCTCTCTATGGCCAGGGCGTTACAGTAATACAATGAAGGCAGACTGTTGTTCAGATAGAGCCTGGTCAACCGTGGGGGCAATCACATACGCAACAGATTCATTGGCATACAAGTGCAGGTTACAAGTCGATATGCCTAATGTAAACAGTAAAAGGTACAGGACCCAGAATCGACCCCTGCGGGACACCTTCCGTGATATCCAGGAAACCTGATTTAACACCATCAGTAGATACACATTGAGTTCTATCTGTCAAGTAATTTTTAAACCAGTTACATGCAGCCTAGTCTAGGCCAATTGAGGAAAGCCTCTGAATTAACAGTGAGTAATCAACAGTATCGAAAGCCTTTGACAGGTCAATGAAGAGGGCACCCCAATGTTGCCTTTTATCCATACAGTTAACCACATAATTTATAACTAGGGATGCAGCAGAGATAGTGCTATGACTGATGTACATTTAGAATACATTTCAAAGATAAGATCTTAGCTGAGAATTCATGAAGAATTCTAGTATTTTAGCTAGGCAATAAAGTTTAGAAATAGGGAGATAATTATTTAGGTCACAAGGGTCATCACCTTTGTGAATATACACTACATGACCAGAAATGTGTGGACACTTGTCAAGCATCTCATTCCAAAATCCTGGGCATTAATATGGAGTTGGTCCCCCCTTTGCTGTTATAACATCCTCCACTCATTTGAGAAGGTTTTCCACTAGATGTTGGAACATTGCTGCACGGACTTGCTTCCATTCAGCCACAAGGGCATTAGTGAGGTTGGGCACTGATGTTGGGCGAATAGGCCTGGCTCGCAGTCAGCGTTCCAATTCATCCTAAAGGTGTTCGATGGGATTGAGGTCAGGGCTCTGTGCAAGCAAGTCAAGTTTTTCCACACAGATCTCGACAAACCATATCTGTATAGACCTAGCTTTGTGCACAGGGGCGTTGTCATGTTGAAACAGGAAAGGGCCTTCCCCAAAATGTTGCCACAATGTTGGAAGCACAGAATCATCTAGAACAGTGGTTCCCAAACTTTTTATAGTCCCATACCCCTTCAAACATTCAACCTCCAGCTGCATACCCCCTCTAGCACAAGGGTCAGTGCACTCTCAAATGTTGTTTTTTGCCACCGCTGTAAGCGGAACACACACTATACGATACATGTATTAAACATAAGAATGAGTGTGAGTTTTGTCACAATCCGGCTCGTGGGAAGTGACAAAGAGCTCTTATAGGACCAGGGCACAAATAATAATTTAATAATAATCAGTAATTGTGCTCTTTATTTAACCATCTTACATATAAAACCTTATTTGTTCAGTGAAAATTGTGAATAACTCACCACAGGTTAATGAGAAGGGTGTGCTTGAAAAGATGCACATAACTCTGCAATGTTGGGTTGTATTGGAGAGAGTCATTTTCCACACACAGTCTGTGCCTGTATTTAGTTTTCATGCTAGTGAGGGCCGAGAATCCTCTCTCACATAGGTATGTGGCTGCAAAGGGCATCAGTGTCTTAACAGCGGCATTTGCCAAGGCAGGATACTCTGAGCACAGCCCAATCCAGAAATCTGGCAGTGGCTTCTGTTAAATTACATTTTCAAAGAACCGCTTGTTGCAATTTCGATGAGGCTCTTTTGTTCAGATATCGGTAAGTGGACTGGAGGCAGGGCATGAAAGGGATAACGAATCCAGTTTGTGTCATCCGTTTCGGGAAAGTACCTGCGTAATTGCACACCCTACTCACTCAGGTGCTTCGCTATACCACATTTGACATTGTCCGTAAGCTTGAGTTAATTTGCACACAAAAAATCATACAATGGAAAGACCTTTGTGTTGTCCTTGTCAATGCAGACAGAGAAGAGCTCCAACTTCTTAATCATAGCCTCAAATTTGTCCGGCACATTGAATATAGTTGCAGAGAGTCCCTGTAATCCTAGATTCAGATCATTCAGGCGAGAAAAAACATCACCCAGATAGGCCAGTCGTGTGAGAAACTTGTCATCATGCAAGCAGTCAGACAAGTGAAAATTATGGTCAGTAAAGAAAAGTTTAAGCTTGTCTCTCAATTTAAAAAAAACGTGTCAATACTTTGCCCCTTGACAACTAGCATACTTCTGTATGTTGTAAAAGCGTTACTTGGCCTAGCTCGAACCATGAAAACAGCCCCAGACCATTATTCCTTCTCCACCAAACTTTACAATTGGCACAATGCATTGGGGCAGGTAGCGTTCTCCTGGCATCCACCAAACCCAGATTAGTCGGACTGCCAGATGGTGAAGAGTGGTTCATCACTCCAGAGAATGCGTTTCCACTGCTTCAGAGTCCAATGGCGGCGAGCTTTACACCACTCAAGCCGACGTTTGGTATTGTGCATGGTGATCTTAGGCTTGTGTGCGGCTGCTTGGCCACGGAAACCCATTTGATGAAGCTCCCAACAAATAGCAATTGTGCTGACGTTACTTCCAGAGGCAGTTTGGAACTCGGTAATGAGTGTTGCAACCGAGAACAGACGATTTTTACGCGCTTGAGCGGTCCCGTTCTGTGAGCTTGTGGCCTACCACTTCGCGGCTGAGCCGTTGTTGCTCCTAGATGTTTCCACTTCACAATAACAGCACTTACAGTTGATCGGGCAGCTCTAGCAGGGCTGGAATTTGACGAACTGACTTGTTGGAAAGGTAGCATCCTGTGACAGTGCCACGTTGAAAGTCACTGAGCTCTTCAGTAAGGCCATTGACTGCCAATGTTTGTTTATGAAGATTGCATGGCTGTGTGCTCGATTTTATAACTGTCAGCAATTGGTATGGCTGAAATAGCTGAATCCACTAATTTGAAGGGGTGTCCACATACTTTTGTATATATTGTGTATCTCCAGCTATCCACTAACTAGACATTTTTATGGGATAACAACAATATATTTCTGAGGGCATGGTGAGTGTTCACTATACACTAGACAGAGGGGGTTCCTTTCTCAAACTCACTTTGGTCATGTTGAGAAAGTGGACTGACTGATTTGACTCATGGACCTATTCTCAAAATGCAATATTCTCTGCTGGTTTGTTATACATTTTGGTTACTTGATTAATACACATTTGTGCATCAGATGCAAGGTACATTTCCCCAGATATATTTTGTTTGTAATATGCACTAATGCTATTCCATCTTAGAGATTTGAGATAAATGTCTTTGATTAATATTTTCCATCTGACTCAATCTATGAATCAGGTTATCAGAACTTTTACAATAACAAGCATTCTCAAAATAATACAGTTCTATGAGGCTTGGAAAAATACGTAAGCATTATATCCTGTTTATTTAGGCAGAGCGGAATGGTTCATTTTCTTACACCTCTACGTGTCATGATTTATCTGCATGTCTGATCATCTCACCGCACATCTCTGTATTGCTATGCTTGTAGTCATTAAAATCAAATCTAAATCAAATAATGTATGTTGTCCATGTTTCTTTTATTGTATTGCATTGCTGTGTTTTGGCCTGTTAGCCAGGAATACTGGTTCTCAGATGACTTGCTTAAAGAAAGACCTGTAAGTCAAACGGCCAAGACCCTGTAAAATGTTCAAATCAATGTAATGATCCATGTAATTACAATGTAATGACCCAGCATTTGTGGGAGCAGGATGGCAGTCTGCCATTGTTTGAATAAGTCAGACCAAATGAGTTATGGTTACTGACTCACCCAGTGATCACTTTTACTGACAGTTACTCATCTTACATTCAACCCAGTCATTTCTTATACCATGCATGGAGTTATCCAAGAGTGACTTAGTCATAACATTCAGCCAGCCATATTTTTATATTTAACTAGGCAAGTCAGTTAAAAACAAATTCTTATTTACAATGACGGCCTAGGAACAGTGGGTTAACTGCCTTGTTCAGTGGCAGAAGGACAGATTTTTACCTTGTCAGCTCGGGGATTCAATCTAGCAACCTTTCGGTTACTGGCCCAACGCTCTAACCACTGGGCTACCTGCTGCCATAGCTTATGTTTATTTGATTCAGAGCTGTAAGTTTGTCTAGATAATGTGAAGCGTATAATCAAAAGCTATTTCAATAAGCAAACTGTTTAACTGAACTTGAGAAAAAGGGCTAAATCATATGTCTAAGTTAAGACAATTATAACTGCACTTCATTTCATATGTCACAAGAGGGAACCAAATAGCAATAGGAGCCATACAGTAATAGGTGCAAGGGTCCTTGGAATAAACAATATCATTTCACTTCCATGGTAAAGAGGAGGCCATAACTTAGATTTTAACTATGATTTAATTAAAATAGTCAAGATAAGTAAAATATGATGAAATATTAAAAAAAACATTAAAATATACAACAACCTGTGTATTGATCTGTTAAATGTACAAGCCATATAAAAAAAAAGCCACTAAACGCTATTTCATAAAGTACCCTTAAAACAATCAAAAGGCATCTAAGTGAGACTCTTCCAGCAGTGGAAGATAAACCTTGGGAAACATAAGACGTTCAATATAGGCTTGTCTTCTTCATTATCCTTAGAAACTCCTGCTCGTTGATCTCTCCATCTCCATCTCGGTCTGCTTCGTCAATCATTTCCTTTGAAAGATGCATTGTTTTAACAGTCAGGATTTCTGCATTGAGTATGTTTAGATGTGAGCAGAACGCCAACAAGTAACATCCTAACATACCTGCAATTCCTCATCTGTCAGGTTTTCACCTAGCTCCTTGGCAACTCTCTTGAGATTTTTGAAGGAAATTTTTCCTGTGCCGTCATCATCAAATAAGCGGAAAGCCTTTAGGATTTCTTCTTTTGAGTCTTTTTCACTCTGATAAAAAAAAAAAATATATATATATCAAGATTATGTAGACAGGAGACAAAATTCCAACCAAAGACCTGCCAAAATTATTGGTCATGTACACAGATTTGCTATCGCAGGTGCAGGGAAATGCTTGTGTTTTCTAGCTCCAACAGTAATATATATTTTGACTGGTACTAATATACACTACCATTCAAAGGTTTGTGGTCATTTAGAAATGTCCTTGTTTTTGAAAGCAAAGCAATTTTGTCTATTAAAATAACATCAAATTGATCAGAAATAGTGTAGACATCGTTAATGACTATTGTAGCTGGAAACGGCTGATTTTTAATGTAATATCTACATAGGCGTACAGAGGCCCATTATCAGCAACCATCACTGTGTTCCAAAGGCACTTTGTGTTAGCTAATCCAAGTTTATCATTCTAAAAGGCTAATTGATCGTAAGAAAACCCTTTTGCAATTATGTTTGCACAGCTGAAAGTTGTTGTCCTGATTAAAGAAGCAAAAATGGCTTTCTTTAGACTAGTTGAGTATCTGGAGCGTCAGCATTTGTGGGTTTGACTGCAGGCTCAAAATGGACAGAAACAAAGACCTTATTTCTGAAACTCGTCAGTCTGTTCTTGTTCTGAGAAATGAAGGCTATTCCATGCGAGAAATTGCCAAGAAACTGAAGATCTCGTACAATGCTGTGTACTACTCCCTTCACAGAACAGCGCAAACTGGCTCTTACCAGAATAGAAAGAGGAGTGGAAGGCCCTGGTGCACAACTGAGCAAGAGGATAAGTACACTAGAGTGTCTAGTTTGAGAAACAGACACCTCACAAGTCCTCAACTTGCAGCTTCATTAAATAGTACCTGCAAAACACCAGTCTCAACATCAACAGTGAAGATGTGACTCCGGGATGCTGGCCTTCTAGGCCAGGTCATCTGATGCAGCACTCCATCACTCTCCTTCTTGGTCAAATAGCCCTTACACAGCCTGGCCAGAGCTTGAGGGGATCTACAGCGAAGAATCGCAGAAACTCCCCAAATATAGACGTTACAAGCTGTAATCTCAGCCAAAGGTGCTTCAAAAAAAGTACTGAGTAAAGGGTCTGAATACTTATGTAAAATGGGATATCCATGTTTTATTTTTAATACATTTGCAACATTTTCTAAAAACCTGTTTTCGCTTGGTCATCATGGGGTATTGTGTGTAGCTCTGGAGCAGATTTTCATTAAGGACCTCTGTACTTTAATCCGTTCATCTTTCCCTCGATTCTGACTATTCTACCAGTCCCTGCTGCTGAAAAACATCACCGCCACCATGCTTCACCATAGGGATGGTACCAGGGTTCCTCCAGACATGATGCTTGGCATTCAGATCAAAAAATGTAATCTTGGTTACACATCAGACCAGATAATCTGGTTTCTCATGGTCAGAGTCCTTTAGGTGCCTTCTGGCAAACTCCAAGTGGGTTGTCATGTGCCTTTTACTGAGGAGTGGCTTCCATCTGGCCCCTCTACCATAAAGGCCTGATTGGTTGAGTGCTGCAGAGATGTCAGAGTAACCATCGGGTTCTTGGTCACCTCCCTGACCAAGGCCCTTCTTCCCCGATTGCTCAGTTTGGCCAGACGGCCAGCTCTAGAAAGAGCCTTGGTGGTTCCAAACATCTTCCATTTAAGAATGATGGAGTCCACTGTGTTCTTGGGGACCTTCAATGCTCCAGAATATTTTTTGGTGCCCTTCCCCAGACAGCAGGAGCGGTAGAGATACTCTGAAAGATCGGCTATGAAAAAGCCAACTGACACTTACTCTTGTGTTACTGACTTGTTGCACCCTCGACAACTACTATGATTATTATTATTTGACCATGCTGGTCATTTATGAACAATTGAACATCTAGGCCATGTGCTGTTATAATCTCCACCCGGCACAGCCAGAAGATGACTGGCCATCCCTCATAGCCTGGTTCCTCTCTAGGTTTCTTCCTAGGTTTTGGCCTTTCTAGGGAGTTTTTCCTAGCCACCGTGCTTCTACACCTGCATTGCTTGCTGTTTGGGGTTTTAGGCTGGGTTTCTGTACAGCACTTTGAGATATCAGCTGATGTAAGAAGGGCTATATAAATACATTTGATTTGATTTGAGCCTTGACACAATCCTGTTTTGGAGCTCTACAGACAATTTCTTCGACTTTATGGCTTGGTTTTTGCTCTGACATGCACTGTCAACTGTGGGACATTATACAGACAGGTGTGTGCCTTAAAATAATAATGTCCAATCAATTGAATTTACCACATGTGACTCCAATCAAGTTGTAGAAACAACTCAAAGATGATCAATGGAAACAGGATGCACCTGAGCTCATTTTCAAGTCTCATAGCAAATGGTCTTATGTAAATATGATGTTTCTTATTTTTTATACATTTGCAAAAATTTCGAAAAACGTGTTTTCACTTTGTTATTATGGGGTATTGTGTGTAGATTGATGAGAGAAAAAAATGAATATAATACATTTTAGCATAAGACTGTAACGTAAAATTTTTTGGAAAAAGTCAAGGGGTCTGAATACTTTCCGAATGCACTGTATATAAAGCAAATAAATAAATAAGGCCCTAATCTATGGATTTCACATGACTTGAATATAGATATGCATCTGTTGGTCACAGATACCTTAAAATATATTTTTGGGGGGGCGTGGATCAGAAAACCAGTCTGTATTGGGTGTGACCACCATTTGCCTCATGCAGTTGATCAGGCTGTTTATAGTGGCCTGTGGAATGTTGTCCCACTCCTCTCCAATGGCTGTGCGAAGTTGCTGGCTATTGGCGGGAACTGGAAAATGCCATCGTACAAATCGATCCAGAGCATCCCAAACATGCTCAATGGGACAGGTGACTATGCCGGCCATGGAAGAACTGGGATATTTTCAGCTTCCAGGAATTGTGTACAGATCCTTGCGACATGGGGCCGTGCATTATCATGCTGAGGTGATGGCGGCGGATGAATGGCATGACAGTGGGCCTCAGGATCTCATCACGGTATCTCTGGGAATTTAATTGCCATCGATAAAATACAATTGTGTTCATTTTACCATAACCCCACCATCAGGCACTCTGTTCACAACGCTGACATCAGCAAACCGCTCGCCTACACGACACCATACACGTTGTCTGCCATCTGCCCGGTACAATTGAAACCGGGATTGAAGTCAGCCCCGAAGTCAGTTACAAAGCCAAACTGCAGTCAGGTCAAGACCCTGGTGAGGATGATGAGAACGCAGATGAGCTTCCCTCAGACAGTTTATGTTGAAATTCTTCAGTTGTACAAACCCACAGTTTCATCAGCTGTCCGGGTGGTTGGTCTCATACAATCCAGCAGGTGAAGAACACAGTCTGCGGTTGTGAGGCCAGTTGGACGTACTACCAAATTCTCGAAAACGACGTTGGAGGCTGCTTGAACATGAAATTCTCTGGCAACAGCTCTGGTGGACATTCCTGCAGTCAGCATGACAATTGCACGCTCCCTCAACTTGAGACATCTGTGGCGTGGCATTGTGTGACAAAACTGCACATTTTAGAGTGGCCTTACTGTTATTGTCCCCAGCACAAGGTGCACCTGTGTAATGATCATGCTGTTTAATCAGCTTCTTGATATGCCACACCTGTCAGGTGGATGCTCACTAACAGGAATGTCAACATTTTTGAGAAATAAGCTTTTTGTGTGTATGAAACAATTCTGGGATCTTTTTTCAGCTCATGAAACATGGGACCAACACATGTTGTGTTTATATTTTTGTTCAGTGTATAATTGTGAACCAATCCTTTAATCTCTTCTTGACTAAGAAAATACATACCATTTTCTGTGTCATCATACAGAGAAAGTCATTAAAATCAATGGTCCCAGAGCCCTCCTTGTCGATGTTTGCTATCATCTTCTTGATCTCTTCTTTCTTTGGTTCAAAGCCAAGGGCACGCATGGCAACCTGGAGCAGCAGAAATAAATTAATTGTTTATATTCAAGAAACAAAATAAATGTTTTTTTGGGGGGGAAAACTAAGCATACGCTGAAACAGTGGATGGCATTATGGTGACTAGCTGAGTGAACCATTTATATTCTACGGTATACCTTGAGTTCCTTCACGTCAATTGTTCCTGAGCCATCTGTATCAAACAAGTCAAAGGCCTCTCTGATCTCCTGCTTTTGTTCCTCTGTCAAGTCTGGTTTAGGACCTGCCTTTTTCCTCTGGTTGGAATTGGTGTTGGGTTTTCGGTAGCCTGAAGCCTGTAACATAACAAACTGTCAGAGTTTACCTGTACAGCTGATCATAAGGGAAACATTGATAGTATCACAACAAGCCTTATTGTAGATGGCTAGCTAATGTTACCCTATGTAACTTGAGTTCATGCGGTGCAGGTCCTAAAATGTTCCTATCTCCCCTACCAGCCAAATGCTGGTAACAGGTCAGATTTAACATCTATTCAGAATAGGAGATTTTGATGCACTCTGTGTATACTGCTGTTCTGAAGTGCATTGATAAATTGGCTATGAATTAAAGGTAGGTTGTTTCCTATTTAACTAAACACCATGTGGCTGGTAAAGGGTCTGTTTTGGGCACTGCTGCTCAGTGAGATGGTACACATTAAAGCTGAAAACATGGGGGAGGAAATTATTTGGAGAAACTATCAAGGAAATGGCACTTGGGCCCCAAGTCAATAACGCTAACGCAATAAGATAACTTAGCTATCTAGCTACATGCAAACGTTTAGCAAACTGAAGCGTTGTAGTGGCTAAACCCTGTGAAAGTGATCTTAAAAAGCTAACGTTATTTTTGCCACCAGCTAGCTAACGTTACTAGCCACAACGTTGCAGAATGGCTGCTGCAAAGAGTTGAGTTGAGTGACGTTACAGTAGCTCACTAGCTTGAAACCCATCTGTGTACCTAGCTCAACGGACAAATAGAAACTGCTAGCTGACTAGCTACGAAACTATAGATAACAGTTACTAAAGTAGAGCTACATACCATCTCCAAATATCAGCCCTGCGACGAACAAAATAGATGTATTTGAACTCAACGAAGTGTATCAGGCGACATGTAAACAAAGCTTGCTTGAAACTATTGTAGTATGCGTTATTTTAATTGACAAGGGAACAGTCCATCAGAAAATCAGTAAACCTTCAGGAAATGACGATGAGGACTTGCTTTGACCAATAGAAAAGTGGGTGGGACATAAGCGACCGTTTATTTGGTTATTTTCGTGTCTCTTAGCAACAAGTGGGCGCTTGTTTGCACACGCGCACACACACGGATTACAGGAGCAGATAACTGGAGCAGAGCTTGAGCCAGGCTGAAGCTCACAGAGAACCTGGAACTGTAGCACGCAACACAAAGTTCTTAGGAAAAAGTAAGTTAATCGTTGTGTTGCGCAATAGATTTGCTAAATTCAAATTATCTTCCTAGCAAGCTAAGCCTTTCAATGTACATTATCCGATGTTTTAGGGCAGGACCAGGTTGATGTTAGCTATCACAGCTAGCTAGCATGCTAGCCAGCTACACTGCAGAACTACACTAAAGTATTTAGTGCTGTATCTCTTACTGTGTGTTAATGATCCTTCTGGTAAATAGTTTGGAAATGTGTTCTATTTTTACACAGAATGACCCTAATAAAAAATTCCTAACATGTCTATCTTACAGGCGTCACAGAAAATGGGAAGTACAATTATTAGTCAAAGACTTCATGTTGGACTGCAGCAGCTCACAGCTTTGGCGGCTGTCACGCATTCCTTTTTGGGCCCCAATAAAAACCACAAGTTTATTCAAGACGAGTCTACGGGGGAGTCGTCCTTGGTGTGCACATGTTTCCGCGTCTTGGAGCACTTAGACCTGACCTGCTCTGTAGGTCAGCTGGCCAATGAGACAATCCAAGCTCACCAGAAGGTCTTCCACTCAGGTGCGGGGTGCCTGCTATTTATGGCTGGGGTCTGGAGCAGGGCTGCCCTCGAATGTCTCCACAGAGGCATTTCAATCCCACATATTGTGTCAGCCATGTCTGAAGGGCTGGATATATGTTGGGAAGTCTGCAGGTCAAACAGTGTGTCGATTGAAGACATTCGACCGGTTGCTTCTGATAGTGGCATATCAGTACTCCAGGGCTCTCCACACACAGTGTTACGTAACCCTGTCACAGGGATGAACTCTAGCCATGGGGCCCTCAACAACAAGAAACAAAGCAGAATAAAACTCACTCACAGCAGACATTTTTGTGCAAATGATAAAGCTGATGGGAACACCACACCAGGGTTATTTCCCCATGCAGTGAGTTCTAAAGGAGTTGATATTCCTCACCTCGCTGAAGCTGTGAGCCATGGATGTGTGGATGCAATGAGCTTAGTGGTTGAGGTGAGCAAGATACAGTCAAAGAACAATGGAAGTGGTGACAGCTGTAGAACATTTGATGTCAACAAGCTGGTAACGTGCACTCTGCCAGGCTTGTCAGAGGACCATTCATGTGTTTTACCAGGTTGTGTTGTTCTGCTCTCTGCAGAGCAGGCTTCCCTTGTTCATCACATGAAAGAACAGAAGTGGCAAGTTGTTCTCATTAATGGAGATCTCAGTGAAAAATATCGCCATCTTGGTTTCAATAACAAGAATGACATCAGCCAAGTGACCGACAAGTTGGACTTGAAAGGCCTCAGCAAAGAAGATGATTGGGAAGACAATGTTTTAACAACTCTGTTGAAAAACAATGTGAATCTAGTTTTAGTCAATGGAGAGGCAAGTGAAAGACTCACCCAGCACTGCATGAGACACCGTATACTTGTGGTTGAGAGGGTGAAGCCTGACATTTTGAAGGACTTTGCAGAAACAACAGGAGCTGTCCCTGTCACCTATGCCACACAACTGAGTAAGCACTGTGTCGGCACCGGGGTAGAAATCTCCATATGGAGAGACTGCAGTGGCAACAGAAGGAGAGCATCAATGGCTGTGAACATTGTCGCTGATCGCACTGCGCTGGTCACAGTGGTCCTCACCACCTCTGTGCACAGCAAGCTGCGCACCTTGGAGGACTGTTTCTGGGGCTGTGCCTATCGCCTACACCACACACTGAAAGACAGGAAACTACTCCCCGGTGCTGGAAAGACTGAATTGCTTTGTGTTCAAACCCTTCAAAAGCACATTGAAGATAACGGTGAGCAAACAAGAGGCAAAGATGTAGCCTCTGCCCCACGAGCTAAACAAGGAAGAGCAGGAAACCCACACAGGGCTGATGTGTTTCAACTCATGGCAGATGGTTGGATGGACTACATTTCCACTCTGATGTTGAACAGTGGAACATGTTCAAAAGTGGATGCTTGGACTACAATCAATCAGCAGCTGAAAGATTTGAATGAGGGATTATCTCTAGATGCTAATTTCGCAAGACTGCTATTGAGAGATGACACCGAGGATGGTATGATGTCCCCAGATATGAAGCGCAGTGCAGGGAAGGTCTATGACAATATGACAGTGAAGTTGGAAGCATGGAGGAAAGCCCTGGATCTTGTTTTCCTTGTGTTACAGACAGACACTGAGATCATTACTGGCATAGATCCTAAACAAGTGGAGGGGCAATCAAATGTTATGGTGCTTTGATGGTTTTAAGTGTACACATTGCTGCGTACTATCATTTTTGTATATTCATGAAATGCATAACATGTCTAAATGTGTTTTATTCTTTGAATCCAAATATGCTGAAAAATGAATAAACTGTTGTAATTTCAGAGGTATAATTTAAGTTATTAGAGCTTGTCAGCCATTCGTAAATTGCACTGGCCCAGCAACATTTTACCACATGGGGGAGACAAAGGATATGAACGTTAAGCCATTTCACATGGTTTCCAACTCTATGGCTATATCAATAAACATGTCAAAATCCAGTCACTGAGGAGCTTGTGTGTTCAGATCTCAGTAAATGTTTTCATGCTTATCCCCATCCTAGAATTACATGTAAATCATCTTACATCCCACCTCGTGCACAAGTTATATTATACGTTCCACCCAGAGCCAAAGAACAAGCATTTGATTAAAACATTTTTTTTAACTAGGCAAGTCAATTAAGAACAAATTCTTATTTACAATGACGGCCTACCCTGGCCAAACCCTAATGACACTGGGCCAATTGTGCGCTGCCCTATGGGACATCTAATCACAGCCATTTGTAATACAGCCTGGAATTGAACCAGGGTCTGTAGTGACATCTCTAGCACTGAGATGCAGTGCCTTAAACCGCTGCGCCACTTGGGAGCCCAGAAGCATAGCATGTGACGTCATATTTTATTAACCTCTTATCACTGACTACAAAGTGAGCATTATAGGCTATTGAGGTGATGTTCACAGTATTGCATTCAAAATGGAAGATTATAGCTCATCTTCTAAAACCCAATGAACAATAAATGCACTGTTCAAGTGTCACTGATATGGCCGAGGGAAATAAT
Source organism: Salmo salar (assembly GCF_965601325.2). NCBI lineage: Eukaryota > Metazoa > Chordata > Actinopteri > Salmoniformes > Salmonidae > Salmo > Salmo salar. The sequence continues at coordinate 30,823,231 of NC_138295.1, forward strand.
TTTTTTCTGTCAGTGTTTGCATGAGTCTCTATTTGCTTCCTTTGTGTTATTTGCCTATGTCTGCACTTCGAACAATGTATAGGTCTAAGTCCCAGCCAACAGGACATGGTTTCATGACTTGCTTGGTCCTGTTTGTCATAACATAGAATAGTTTGCAGAAAAATAAACATTTCTAGACAAAGTAAATGTGTCTGTCAGATCTGTATAATCCACAACATTTCTTATTAGGTCCCAGGAGCTGCCTTGTTTTTATGTAACGGTAAACTTTAATTATGAGCTTGTCACCTTGTTTTGACTGACCATATTTCCATTGGCCATAGTCTAACAAAGGTGCTCCATAGGGATCGTAACAGAGACGCTGAGGGCTTTACTTTGGAATCAAGAGGAATTTTAACTCAAGCATCACTCAGTGGTGGTGTTGCTGTGAATGGGTGGGGGGTGTGATGACCAATGAAAACATGACATCTGAGAAGGAAATGGGTCACACCAAACTAGTGGCAAATTTGGAAGTTCAAACTAGGGCCAGTTTTTTTTTATGTGTCTGCTCACAACCCAACCTACATTGGAGGAGTGTCTGAAGCAAACTAAGGCCTGATGCTTCATCATGGCAAACAGAGAGTGAGACAGTGTACCTGGAGATGAATGCGTTTGTATGTGAAGTAGTGTCTGAAAATGATTCCCTTGGCACACGATTATCAGTCCATCTGAGGATAGCCAAGTGAATAGAAATTCATATTTTGTGCTGAGCCATTGTGGTCGGCCTGTGGTTTAATGTTTCATTGATATGCATGCATCTAATCAAAATGATATGATCAACCCTGCGTACAGTAATCTGTGTTCTGGTATCTGTCTAGTGCACACTGAAAACAGACATTCATAGTTTTGACTCTGGTTAAAGTTCATTAAAAGTAAAACATATCAAAATGGCATAATTGAAATGAGCTGCTTCATACAGTTCACAACTCAAAATAGAGTTTCTATGTGAAGGGTCCTTTCAAATCTTCAATATTTACACATTTCCTTGAATTAAATTAGACAAGCTATTGTAATTTACTCTGTTGTACTTTCTGCTGCATATTTCATTTGTTCTTCAATAATGTGGCACAGAATCACTGATTCTACCCACAAGTTCTAAGAAGCTAAGCTGAAGCCACCACTCAGGTTGCACAAGCCAAGGGTCTCTTATGACGCAGTTCAATCAGTAAGCCCCAGTTTTACCCTCCTTTCTCTGTTTGTGCTGTGTAGGGTTGGCTGGTTCAGTTAGAACGTAAAAGTGGGCTTGTGCAAATCTGTGTGTGTGTGTGTGTGTGTGTGCTTGCCTCGGAGGGCGCATGCGAACTGAGGCCCATAGGGAAAGTCTCCCCAGATTTCAGCCAGCTGCCCTGCTGTAAACATTTCAGCGCTTAAGAGTGGAGGAAGAAGACGATGGAAGGTGGAACACACGAATCCCCATACAAACTACACTCGAATATCAACTCTTAGCACTTTCTTAAAGGAACGAGAAGAGGCCAGAGAGGGGTGGACCTTGCTGTCGCGGCTAACAAGCTCCTTTCCAAGTGCTGCTAGCGCTTAGATTCCTCTCGGCTTGGGAGTAGAGGGCATGCTGCACCAGAGGGGTGTTCTCAAACAAACTATCTGACCCTGGGGGTTAACTAAAATCAGGCTCTGTGAGGCTCGCTGGGGGAGGGAGGGGACAGCAGTTAGCATAAGGCTACTGTGGGGCTGCTGCACTGCTAGCACAGCAACAGGGAAGAGGATAGAGGGAAGAGGAGATGGCCACAGGAGAAATCACCACTCTACCCGCCACACCTGAAGATGGAGGCAGTGGCGGCTTCCTTCCAGGAAACTTTAAGGAGCCCAAGAGGTTGTACTGTAAAAACGGAGGCTACTTCTTGAGGATAAACTCTAACGGAAGCGTGGACGGGATCAGAGATAAGAACGACCCCCACAGTAAGTAGTTCCAGTCCCTTGCATGGCAGACAAAGCTTCTTTATGCGTTTAAAGGATAACAGGGACGTAACCGTGAGGGAAATCATGGAGGACTGAAGGGAATTTTACGAATGAGTGTGTTTATTTATGGCTTCTACAGCATTCAAATGACAGTCGTTCCTGTAGTCCTTTTACATTCGCCTTTGCAAGTGCTTTCATGAATGTGGTGGATTTTGATCTCATTCAAGTCATCTTGATGTGTGTAACACGGCCATTCTTTAAATGTCACTGCTATGACGTCACATGTAAATCAAATGTCCAGAATTAAAATATGATGTAGTTTTCGAGTGAAATGTGCATTAACACATAGATAGACCAACTCGAGTCCACATAAAGGCCATTGATAGAAATTGAAGCTCTAGGTTTGTGTTCTTATCAATTCAGTGTAATATTAAAGTATCATTGATTAGCTTTAAATTTAACATGCAACAACATATTGAAACCACCTCACACATTGAAACCACCTCGTAACTCACTATCTAGTTGTTTTTTCTTCAGTGTATGTCTCTCAGATTGCATCAGTAATTGGGAGGAGGAGAAGGGGCCCATGTAGAAGAGGGGGTTTTCGTCACAGGAAGCACTGCTCAGTAGATCCTTGAGTGACAGATAGGGGATGGGACTTAGAACAGGTGCTATCAAACAGCTGTCCAAAAATCATCACAAGCAATGAACTACTATAGTCAGAATGGAGACAAGAGACTGACTAGTTTTAATGAAAAGGCCATTGGCCATTTCAATTATTGAAAAACAATTAGCATCTCATTTACTTTACAGCAACATTTATCTTCAATCAACAAGGCACATACAATATTCTATAAGCATAGTAGTAACCCATACACTAAACTGGATACACTACACTAAACCCATACACTAAACTACACTTTCTGTCATGACCATTCATTCAAATAGAACCATTGAAAAGGACTCTGTTGATACGCACATTTGCATCCTCAATATGATTAAAGCAAGGGATGATGAAATAAACCATTGCCGAAAGTTTCACTTAGGGATGTGATAACTAGACCTGCTGTACAGATGTTCAGTAAACACTAGATGCTCCCTTGCATGCAACAACTACTAATTATGTACTCCTTCAGAGAGGAATGGATCTTCATGACATTAGTCATTAAACAAACCCTAAGTGCACACAGATGTCTCTTATATAGAAGTTTATAATGTATCATCATGTACTATCTTGCCTTATGAGGTCTGTTTGATAAGAACTCTATTTTAGTTTTTTTTTTAGTTTTTTAACTATGCTATAAATATGCTATTCAAATATGCTCCGTTGGCGCAGGACACCTAGGCTTATCTGACTCCACAAAACGTTTGGAGTATTTACAAGATGATCGCTTCAACCAAATACAAGCTTTCAATAACTATTACGGCATTATCAATATTGTTTCTCAAAATGTGAAAACAATGTGAACTACAACTCTGAATGCTTATCTCGCTAATCTGAAGTTTTATTAAAAAAAATATTGTATCAACTTGTTTGCCTCTGCTAGATACTGAACAAAAATATAAACGCAACATGCAACAATTTCAACGATTTTACTGCGTTACAGTTCATATAAGGAAACCAGTCAATTAAACTAAATAAATTAGGCCCTAATCTATGGATTTCAGATGACTGGGCAGGGGCACAGCTTAGGCCCACCCACTGGGAAGTCAGGCCCAGTCAATCAGAATCAGCTTTTCCCCGGAAAAGGGTTTTATTAGGGTTTCATCAGCTGCCCGGGTGGCTGGTCTCAGACAATCCCGCAGGTGAAGAAGCCAGATGTGGAGGTCATGGACTGGCGTGGTTACACACGGTCTGCAGTTGTGACATACTGCCAAATTCTGTACAACGACATTGGAGGCGACTTATGGTAGAGAAATGAACATTCAATGCTCTGGCAACAGCTCTGGTGGACATTCCTGCAGTCAGCATGCAAATTGCACTTTTCCTCAACTTGAGACATCTGTGGTATTGCGTTGTGTGAAAACTGCACATTTTAGAGAGGCCTTTTATAGTTCCCATCACAAGGTTTTGTAATAATCATGCTGTTTAATTAGCTTCTTGGTATGCCACACCTGTCCGGTGGATGGATTATCTTGACAAAGGAGAAACGCTCACTAACAGGGATGTGAACGAACTTGTGCACAACATTTGAGAGAAATAAGCTTTTTGTGTATATGGGACCTTTTCTGTGATCTTTTATTTCAGCTCATGAAACATGGGACCAACACTTTACATGTTGCGTTTATATTTTTGTTCAGTATAATAGTCTGCTCTATCCGTCTTTGTTCAACACCACTAACAAATAGCATCAATGGAGTTGCTATCAATTCACTCTGAGACTAAAGTCATTTTTCCTCCTCAGATAAGCTTCAACTCCAGGCGACCTCAGTGGGGGAAGTAGTAATCAAAGGGGTCTCAGCCAACCGCTATCTGGCCATGAATGCAGATGGAAGACTGTTTGGAGCGGTGAGTAAGCATTACCTTCCTTATACACTGCTCAAAAAAATAAAGGGAACACTTAAACAACACAATGTAACTCCAAGTCAATCACACTTCTGTGAAATCAAACTGTCCACTTAGGAAGCAACACTGATTGACAATAAATGTCACATGCTGTTGTGCAAATGGAATAGACAACAGGTGGAAATTATAGGCAATTAGCAAGACACCCCCAATAAAGGAGTGGTTCTGCAGGTGGGGACCACAGACCACTTCTCAGTTCCTATGCTTCCTGGCTGATGTTTTGGTCACTTTTGAATGCTGGCGGTGCTTTCACTCTAGTGGTAGCATGAGACGGAGTCTACAACCCACACAAGTGGCTCAGGTACTGCAGCTCATCCAGGATGGTACATCAATGCGAGCTGTGGCAAGGAGGTTTGCTGTGTCTGTCAGCGTAGTGTCCAGAGCATGGAGGCGCTACCAGGAGACAGGCCAGTACATCAGGAGACGTGGAGGAGGCCGTAGGAGGGCAACAACCCAGCAGCAGGACCGCTACCTCTGCCTTTGTGCAAGGAGGAGCAGGAGGAGCACTGCCAGAGCCCTGCAAAATTACCTCCAGCAGGCCACAAATGTGCATGTGTCTGCTCAAACAGTCAGAAACAGACTCCATGAGGGTGGTATGAGGGCCTGACGTCCACAGGTGGGGGTTGTGCTTACATCCCAACACCGTGCAGGACGTTTGGCATTTGCCAGAGAACACCAAGATTGGCAAATTCGCCACTGGCGCCCTGTGCTCTTCACAGATGAAAGCAGGTTCACACTGAGCACATGTGATAGACGTGACAGAGTCTAGAGACGCCGTGGAGAACGTTCTGCTGCCTGCAACATCCTCCAGCATGACCGGTTTGGCGGTGGGTCAGTCATGGTGTGGGGTGGCATTTCTTTGGAGGGCCGCACAGCCCTCCATGTGCTCGCCAGAGGTAGCCTGACTGCCATTAGGTACCGAGATGAGATACTCAGACCCTTGTGAGACCATATGCTGGTGTGGTTGGCCCTGGGTTCCTCCTAATGCAAGACAATGCTAGACCTCATGTGGCTGGAGTGTGTCAGCAGTTCCTGCAAGAGGAAGGCATTGATGCTATGGACTGGCCCGCCCGTTCCCCAGACCTGAATCCAATTGAGCACATCTGGGACATCATGTCTCGCTCCATCCACCAACGCCACGTTGCACCACAGACTGTCCAGGAGTTGGCGGATGCTTTAGTCCAGGTCTGGGAGGAGATCCCTCAGGAGACCATCCGCCACCTCATCAGGAGCATGTCCAGGCGTTGTAGGGAGGTCATACAGGCACGTGGAGGCCACACACACTACTGAGCCTCATTTTGACTTGTTTTAAGGACATTACATCAAAGTTGGATCAGCCTGTAGTGTGGTTTTCCACTTTCATTTTGAGTGTGACTCCAAATCTAGACCTCCATGGGTTGATAAATTGGATTTCCATTGATTATTTTTGTGTCGATTTTGTTGTCAGCACATTCAACTATGTAAAGAAAAAAGTATTTAATAAGATTATTTCATTCATTCAGATCTAGGATGTGTTATTTTAGTGTTCCCTTTATTTTTTTGAGCAGTGTAGTTACCAAGCAGTTACCAAAGCAACTCCATTCCATCTGTTTTGGTATTGTCATGGTCTACAACTCATGCTTTACTCTAACAGGGACAGTCCCATGCCTAAGATGAAAGGTTTTCATTAAGTTCATGCTGAAAGCAAATATTATCTTGTCATACACACTGACAACAGATTTTGCTTTCGTATTACACTTGTTAGTGTGGTAGCAGCAAACTGAGGTACTTCTGGGATACTGCAGAAGTCAGAGCAGATAACTGACTGGTGTGTTTCCTGTCTCTCCTTAATGAGTAACCAGATTAGGCAATGGACACACTTGCAGACACATTACAGACATGGCACCTTCACTGATGTGGTCAATCATCCAGGATCTGTTCTCACACGTTCTCTCAGGGTGGGGGAAAGTTCCAGTTTGGTGTTAGCATTTTGTAAATAGACTGTTGTGTTCAGGTTTAATTGGAAGCTGGAGGTACTGTATGTTGTTCTGTACTTGTCCTTATTCAGCCCCACTCACCAGCTTTATGCACAGGATCATCTTTAAAGATAGAGCTTACTTTCTAATACACTCTAGTCATTTAACAATTACTTCTCACTTTGTCTTTTCACTTTACATTCCCATTTTAGCACTGCCTTCCATGTCGGCATGGATAGTCTATATATATTCAGATATTAGGTCATAGGGATTGAACTTTGTAGTCAATGTAAATGAATACACTTTTATCTTTCCCAGTGTTGCTACCCTCTGAATTGAACTTCCAACTGTTTTTGTTCTGTGTGCCTGTTATAAGTGCCAGGGATTGCTTCCATGTAGGGTTAGGTAGGGCCATAAAAGTGATGCTTTATACTAGGTAGCCATGGTTGAATGGACAACAGTTGTTGGATAGGGCAGGGAATTCTGTTGGCCCTGCTATCAAGAGATATTTCAGCCAGATGTGATTGATGTCATCCACATGAACACAAAATCAGTGTGGACAGGAATAATCATTTATATTTTCCATTATTTCATGTAATAACAAAAATATAATAACAAAAACCTGTCAGAGGGTAGAAAACTGGTAGTTACTTCATTTCTATTGGAGATGAGCAAATCTATTTCTTGCACACGGCCACTAGAACTGAACTGACAGTTTGTTTTGCTAATTTAAGAATGGATGATTATTCACACATCTTTGGCTTGGCAAAACATCTAGTAAAACTATTGAAAAATATCTTCATTAGTGTGTGACATTAAACAGGAGTTCAGACTGTTCTGTAATCTTCAATGAAACAATGGAGGTATTGAGGTCTGATGTGTTTTACTGGGTTAATCAAATAATATTTTTTTTGTCAGCGTTGCAAGCTTTTCCCTTTTCTCCACAGAGCATGTAAAAATGAACTATATTTAATTCTGTCTAAATGAAATGGCTCATTTAGGGGATATCACAATGACTAAACATTTGTTTCAACTTTTCCCCTGGCCGCTAAGACCTAGGCTAAACTCCAGTTATGTACATGAAATGTGGATCTTTTTTTATAATATAAATAACCATCACTGCCCAAAGCTTGTCACTGGTGGACATTACCCATTGAACATGGCTTTTAGTTCAAGAGTAGGTTTATTCATCTTTGTTTGAGAATCCTGCCCATTACGTTTTATTTCATAAGACAAAGACAAGTTTTCAAAAGAGTTTCATTGACATTTATCATTGGTTCAGTTTACAATATGAAAGTGTATCAAGTGTATCAAAGAATAATATAACTGGATTAACAAATGTATTGTAAATTGATCTCTGATTTGCTATCTCATATCTTTCGAACATTCTCTCTCTCTACAGAGACGGACAACAGATGAATGCTACTTCATGGAGAGGCTGGAGAGTAACAACTACAACACCTACCGCTCTCGAAAGTACCCTGAAATGTATGTGGCACTGAAAAGGACTGGCCAGTACAAGTCAGGATCCAAAACTGGACCCGGCCAAAAAGCCATTCTCTTTCTCCCCATGTCGGCCAGACGCTGAGCTCACCTTGTCGTACCAATCTGAAAGTCAGCCTGGCTGCACACAAACAGACAGGACATGAAGAAATACAATGGAGCTTATTAAATGACTGTGACGACATAATCATCCTGTAGTTAGGTACTTTAACGGCAATTCAATTCAACTATATAATGTGAGTTTGACTAGAGCTGCTTCAAATATTCTAGTGTGCTTTGATACTCTGCTTATTTTTCTTGGTTTAACAATTTTGAAGGTACATTATTTAAGACGAAAAAGAAAGTGATAACACACAAGATGCCACTTAGTAGCTCTGGGCTTTAAAAATGTACTTTTTACTGCACTGCAGTACAGGTTAGCTTGGTCATGCCCAGAACTTTACTTGATACAACTTTTAAATAGAACATTGGGTTGGCAAAGATAAATCGAGCACACCATTACTCTAAAGTCATTGCAACACAAACAGTAGACCTAGTACAATACTACAGTATATGATATTGCACCTCTCAAACTGGACATATTAATGATTAATTTGATTTTAGAGCTTAGTGGCCCTGAGGTTCTTCCCAAACAGAGTAGCCTATTTCTTCAAATTGTGTATATTTTTATCTTTACAGACAAGAGGTACGTACGTCTTGTGATTTGTGAAAAATGTCCTTTACAGTGATCATCATCGGTACCATTGGCTACACCCTCCTTCCCGTGTAACAGTTCAGAAAAACCTATTCCAGTCTGTCATAAATATACACTTCAAGTATTATGGTGAAAGGCCATCCACACGCTCATATGACTAGCACTGACGTGTTCGTGCCATTAGCGTCGATGCACTAGGCTAGGCAGGTCCTATCCTCAGGTCTAGTGTTTAAGTGCTGGAGGCAGCACCCTGTGGTACAGCTGGTAGAACCTCCCTGAGTAGACAGCTGGCAGCTCCTCCATAGCCAGGTCAATCTTGTCGAAGCCCTGGTTCAGGCCGTGAAGCAGAAGCCTGGCTAGGCGGCTAGTGATAGGAGTAGTGGAGCTAATCTTGGTTAGCTCGGTTAGCTCCCGCCACTCACAGCGCAGGCACTCCTGGGTGGAGAAGTTGATGTCGTATGTGAGGGGGCTGTGGCGGCAGATGATGTACATCTGGACATACCAAAAAGAACCTGGGAGACTGTGCTGCTGCCTGATGCTCAGGAGGGACTTGAACTCTGAGCGGACTCCAGTCTCCTCAAAGACCTCACGGACCGCAGTGAAGGCTTGGAAAAAGAAAATAAACAGAACAAAAGGAGATTTTATATGTTTGTACTGTTCTTTAAACATCTTTGTTTTGAAAACTCCATTACTGTACATCTTATCTGACTGCATGATAATGCTCACTGGACACAAATAAAAATTGTGTCATACAATGTGAGCGCCCTTAACAACATTTTTACATTGTAATTCATGAAAATGAAATTTGGTTCTAAAAAGGGAATTTGATTGTACTTTAGTCACATACAACGCTGCTTCAGTAGGTGGGGCTTTGTATCAAAAGCTGCTTAAAAAAACAAGTTGAACTTGTAACTAGTAAAACGTTTATTTGAAGTCTGTTTTAAGTCTTAAAATGGTTTAGATATATGCTTGAGTGTAGTTCATATGAATTTCTGAGGAGGTAGTTTGAAAAAGTAAACATTCGTATGAATAGGTATGTGTGTATGCATTTAGATATTGTCTATGTATGGTATATGTTATGTGGTTGTATCACTGACCAATGTTTTCTCCTGGATCCGAGAGCCCTCCAGGGAACTTCCATGCATTTACTGTCTGAAATTAAGTCACAATAATATACTTTGAATTAGGATGCAAATTGAATGGGCTGCATCCAAGTATTTTATTTGTGAAAGTGTCCTCCAGTGTCCTTCAGCATTGATAAGTATGTTACAATTGTATGTGCACAGGGACAAATCTAACTTACATCCACCTAATTCACACTTGTCAAATGTATGCTTTAATGTTAAAAGTTATGCTTTGTACTCAGATCTAAAGATAGGATTCTGCCCGATGCTCTAAATATTAATTTTGATATGATTGTATGTTGTTATTCTTGAGAAAATCTAAGCAATTAAGTTTGGTGTTTAGTTTCACCACTCTTAGACTATATTTAAAGACAGGTCGCTGCTGTTTAAATTATTAAGTAGTTTATTGTAGCTTACATTTATTGTAGCTCTTGATTAATTCAAATGTTACTTTTTGTTTGCAATTATAAAACAATATTTTTCTGTATTTGATTTGCTTGATCTTGTTCAAAGTTTTGATGAACTGTAAAGCACTACACTTTCATAATTTCATTCCTTTTTGTAAACATACATACCTACAAAGTGCTATATTTGTTGAAGCTACTTATATCTGCAACAAGGTAGGACAATTCAAGAATAAACGTATCTTAACAATATACATCAAGTTTTGTGTGGTTTACCAAATTGTGCTCTGGTAAAGTGGCTGTGGTTCTAGATACAGGTTGGCCTAATGGTTATGAGCACATCACAAGTCAGAAAAGTACAAACGGACCGAATAGCAATTAAGAATCATGATCGTAATTCTTATCCCAAATCAACAGCCAATGACTCATATTGTTCTAAAACCTACGTCAACCCATTGCACATTATTTCATCAGATTTCAACACAGCAAATTACAAATCCTTTGTCTCTACCACAAATCACCTAGCTACAACGCAATTACAGGCATTCTTTTCTGTCTGCTACATTTGCCGTCTTGGTGCAGACGTCAGTGATAATGGCCCACAGAGGTTCACTTTCAGGAAACACAACCCTAGAGAATCTCTGGATGGTCTTAGCCTGCCAAACTCTGCCAATGGCCAAGGGCCAGACTGAGTGTATGAGACCCTCTTCCAGTAAATGATGATACTCCTCTTACTTCCCAAACACTGACCGCTCACCTCTGTTTCCTACAATAACTAGCATTGCAGAAATAATGTATCCCTGAAACGTATTCTTCTGTAAGCGTTCCTACAAGTGATGTTTAGTAACTCGGGACAGACTTGCTGATGTGATGTCACGAGGCAAAAGTGGAAGTATTGCTGTCGTATCATAAATGGCACGCCACGATGCTGTCATTGTCTGAATAAATTGACTGATGGATAAAAGGGTTAAACCACTCATATTAAACCACTCAATTCCTGGGCTTCAATACCTCTTTTGCCAATTGGCCTGGACCCTTTGCTGCCGAACATGGAGCCCCGCCGATCCATCACGACTGGTCTGACGACGTTACCGTCCGAGGGGGTTTCAACAGGCTCTTCCATTGTGACGTCCCCCTGAGGCCCATCTGCTAGCCCCGCCCTGCTAGCTGTCTGAATCGCCGTGTCCCCTGCTCGCCTAGCTACTCACTGGACCCTATGATCACTCGGCTACACATACCTCTCCCTAATGTCAATATGCCTTGTCTATTTCTGTTTTGGTTAGTGATTTTTGTCTTATTTCACTGTAGAGCCTCCAACCCTGCTCAATATGCCTTAGCTAGCCCATTTGTTCCACCCTCCACACATGCGGTGACCGCACCTGGCTTAAATGGTGCCTCTAGACACAAAACCTCTCTCATCACTCAATGCCTAGGTTTACCTCCACTGTACTCACATCCTACCATACCCTTGTCTATACATTATGCCTTGAATCTATTCCTCCGCTCCCAGAAATCTGCTCTTTTACACTCTGTTCCGAATGCACCAGACAACCAGTTCTTATAGCCATTAGCCGTACCCTTATCCTACTCCTCCTCTGATCCTCTGGTGATGTAGCGGTTAACCCAGGCCCTGCAGCCCCCAGCATCACTCCCATTCCCCAGGCGCTCTCATTTGTTGACTTCTGTAACCGTAAAAGCCTCGGTTTCATGCATGTTAACATTAGAAGCCACCTCCCTAAGTTTGTTTTAGAGGTCGACCGATTATGATTTTTCAACGCCAATACCGATTATTGGAGGACCAAAAAAAGCCGATACCGATTAATCGGCCGGTTTTATTTATTTGTAATAATGACAATTACAACAATACTGAATGAACACTTATTTTAACTTAATATAATACATCAATAAAATCTATTTAGCCTCAAATAAATAATGAAACATGTTCAATTTGGCTTAAATAATGCAAAAACAAAGTGTTGGAGAAGAAAGTAAAAGTGCAATATGTGCCATGTAAGAAAGCTAACGTTTAAGTGCCTTGCTCAGAACATGGAAACATATGAAAGCTGGTGGTTCGTTTTAACATGAGTCTTCAATATTCCCAGGTAAGAAGTTTTAGGTTGTAGTTATTATAGGAATTATAGGACTATTTCTCTCTATACGATTTGTATTTCGTATACCTTTGACTATTGGATGTTCTTATAGGCACTTTAGTATTGCCAGTGTAACAGTATAGCTTCCGTCCCTCTCCTCGCTCCTACCTGGGCTCGAACCAGGAACACATCGACAACAGCCACCCTCGAAGCAGCGTTACCCATGCAGAGCAAGGGGAACAACTACTCCAAGTCTCAGAGCGAGTGACGTTTGAAACACTATTAGCACGCACCCCGCTAACTAGCTAGACATTTCACATCGGTTATACCAGCCTAATCTTGGGAGTTGATAGGCTTGAAGTCATAAACAGCGCAATGCTTGAAGCATTGCGAAGAGCTGCTGGCAAAACGCACGAAAGTGCTGTTTGAATGAATGCTTACGAGCCTGCTGGTGCCTACCACCGCTCAGTCAGACTGCTCTATCAAATCATAGACTTAATTATAATATAATAAACACACAGAAATACGAGCCTTAGGTCATTAATATGGTCGAATCCGGAAACTATCATCTCGAAAACAAAACATTTTTTCTTTCAGTGAAATACGGAACCGTTCCGTATTTTATCTAACGGGTGTCATCCCTAAGTCTAAATATTCCTGTTACATTGCACAACCTTCAATGTTATGTCATAATTACGTAAACTTCTGGCAAATTAGTTTGCAACGAGCCAGGCGGCCCAAACTGTTGCATATACCCTGACTCTGCGTGCAATGAACGCAAGAGAAGTGACACAATTTCATGTTAGCAGGCAATATGAACTAAATATGCAGGTTTAAAAATATATACTTGTGTATTGATTTTAAAGAAAGGCATTGATGTTTATGGTTAGGTACATTGGTGCAACGACAGTGCTTTTTTTGCAAATGCGCTTGTTAAATCATCACCCGTTTGTCGAAGTAGGCTGTGATTCGATGAGAAATTAACAGGCACCGCATCGAGTATATGCAACGCAGGACACATTAGATAAACTAGTAATATCATTAACCATGTGTAGTTAACTAGTGATTATGTTAAGATTGATAGTTTTTTATAAGATAAGTTTAATGCTAGCTAGCAACTTACCTTGGCTTCTTGCTGCCCTCGCGTAACAGGTAGTCAGCCTGCCATGCAGGCTCCTCGTGGAGTGCAATGTAAGGCAGGTGGTTAGAGCGTTGGACTAGTAACCGGAAGGTTGCAAAAACGAATCCCCCCTGAACAAGGCAGTTAACCCCCGTTCCTAGGCCATCATTTAAAATAAGAATGTGTTCTTAATCTGACTTGCCTAGTTAAATAAAGGTGTAAAAAAGAAAAAAACACGGCAAATCGGTGGGCAAAAATACCGATTACCGATTGTTATGAAAACTTGAAATCGGCCCTAATTAAATCGGCCATTCCGATTAATCGGTCGACCTCTAGTTTGTTTTATTCACTACTTTAGCACACTGCCAACCCGGATGTCCTAGCCGTGTCTGAATCCTGGCTTAGGAAGGCCACCAAAAATCCAGAAATTTCCATCCCTAACTATAAAATTTTCAAACAATATAGAACTGCTAAAGGGGGCAGAGTTGCAATCTACTGCAATCTATCTTCATAGTTCGTACTGTTAGATGACCTAAACTGGGACATGCTTAACACCCGGCCGTCCTACAATCTAAGCTAGATGCCCCCAATCTCACACAAATGATCAAGGAACCTACCAGATACAACCCTAAATCCGTAACAATGGGCAACCTCTTAGATATCAGCCTGGCCAACTTGCCCTCTAAATACACCTCTGCTGTCTTCAACCAGGATCTTTGCGATCACTGCCTCATTGCCTGCGTGCGTAATGGGTCCGCTGTCAAACAACCACCCCTCATCACTGTCAAACACTCCCTAAAACACTTCAGCGAGCAGGCCTTTCTAATCGACCTGGCCCGGGTATCTTGGAAGGATATTGACCTCATCCCGTCAATAGAGGATGCCTGGTTGCTCTTCAAAAGTGCTTTCCTCACCATCTTAAATAAGCATGCCCCACTCAAAAAAGGTAGAACTAAGAACAGATATAGCCCTTGGTTCACCCCAGACTTGACTGCCTTTGACCAGCACAAAAACATCCTGTGGCGTTCGACATTAGCATCGAATAGCCCCCACGATATGAAACTTTTCAGGGAAGTCAGGAACCAATATACTCAGTCAGTTAGGAAAGCTAAGGCGAGCTTTTTCAAATAGAAATTTGATTCCTGTAGCAGTAATTCCAAAACGTTTTGGACACTGTAAAGTCCATGGAGAATAAGAGCACCTCCTCCGAGCAGCCCACTGCACTGAGGATAGGAAACACTGTCACCACCGATAAATCTACGATAATCGATCATTTCAATAAGCATTTTTTCCCCTAGCCCCCCCCCCCCTGCTTATCCTTCACCCAAATCCAGACAGCTGATGTTCTGAAAGAGCTGCAAAACCTGTATCCCTACAAATCAGTTGGGCTAGACAATCTGGACCCTCTCTTTCTAAAATGATCCACCGAAATTGTTGCAACCCCTATTACTAGCCTATTCAACCTCTCTTTCATATTGTCTGAGATCCCCAAAGATTGGAAAGCTGCCGCGGTCTTCCCCCTCTTCAAAGGGGGAGACACTCTAGACCCAAACTGTTACAGACCTATATCCATCCTGCCCTGCCTTTCTAAAATCTTCGAAAGCTAAGTTAACAAACAGATCACCGACCATTTCGAATCCCACCGTACCTTCTCCACTATGCAATCCGGTTTCCGAGCTGGTCATGGGTGCACCTCAGCCACGCTCAAGGTCCTAAACAATATCATAACCGCCATCGATAAAAAACAGTACTGTGCAGCCGTCTTCATCAACCTGGCCAATGCTTTCGACTCTGTCAATCACCGCATTCTTATCGGCAGACTCAATAGCATTGGCTTCTCAAATTACTGCCTCACCTGGTTCACCAACTATTCTCAGATATAGTTCAGTGTGTCAAATCGGAGGGCTTGTTGTTCGGACCTATGGCAGTCTCTTTGGGGGTGCCACAGGGTTCAATTCTCGGGCCGACTCTTTTCTCTGTATATATCAATGATGTCGCTCTTGCTGCTGGTGATTCTCTGATCCACCTCTACGCAGATGACACCCTTCAGTTCACTGGTCACCATGGCAACAGCCACACGTAGCACGTGCTCCAGCACTGGTCATCCCCAAAGCCAACACTTCCTTTGGCTGCCTTTCCTTCCAGGTCTTTGCTGCCAATGACTGGAACGAATTGCTAAAATCACTGAAGCTGGAGTCTTATACAGTGGGGGAAAAAATTATTTGATCCCCTGCTGATTTTGTACGTTTGCCCACTGATAAAGAAAGGATCAGTCTATCATTTTAATGGTAGGATTATTTGAACAGTGAGAGACAGAATAACAACAAAAATATCCAGAAAAACGCATGTCAAAAATGTTATAAATTGATTTGCATTTTAATGAGGGAAAAAAGTATTTGACCCCCTCTCAATCAGAAAGATTTCTGGCTCCCAGGTGTCTTTTATACAGGTAACGAGCTGAGATTAGGAGCACACTCTTAAAGGGAGTGCTGCTAACCGCAGCTTGTTACCTGTATAAAAGACACCTGTCCACAGAAGCAATCAATCAATCAGATTCCAAACTCTCCACCATGGCCAAGACCAAAGAGCTCTCCAAGTATGTCAGGGACAAGATTCTAGACCTACACAATGGGCTACAAGACCATCGCCAAGCAGCTTGGTGAGAAGGTAACAACATTTGGTGCGATTATTCGCAAATGGAAGAAACACAAAAGAACAGTCAATATCTCTCAGCCTGGGGCTCCATGCAAGATCTGACCTCGTGGGGTTGCAATGATCATGAAAACGGTGAGGAATCAGCCCAGAACTACACGGGAGGATCTTGTCAATGATCTCAAGGCAGATGGGACCATAGTCACCAAGAAAACAATTGGTAACACACTACGCCGTGAAGGACTGAAATCCTGCAGCGCCCGCAAGGTCCCCCTGCTCAAGAATATATATATACATGCCCGTCGGAAGTTTGCCAATGAACATCTGAATGATTCAGAGGACAACTGGTGAAAGTGTTGTGGTCAGATGAGACCAAAATGGAGCTCTTTGGCATGAGCTCAACTCACCGTGTTTGGAGGAGGAGGAATGCTGCCTATGACCCGAAGAACACCATCTCCACCGTCAAACATGGAGGTGGAAACATTATGCTTTGGGGGTGTTTTTCTGCTAAGGGGACAGGACAACTTCACCGCATCAAAGGGACGATGGACAGGGCCATGTACCGTCAAATCTCGGGTGAGAACATCCTTCCCTCAGCCAGGGCATTGAAAATGGGTTGTGGATGGGTATTCCAGCCTGACAATGACTGAAAACACACAGCCAAGGCAACAAAGGAGTGGCTCAAGAAGAAGCACATTAAGGTCCTGGAGTGGCCTAGCCAGTCTCCAGACCTTAATCCCATGGAAAATCTGTAGAGGGAGCTGAAGGTTCGAGTTGCCAAACGTCAGCCTCGAAAACTTCATGACTTGGAGAAGATCTGCAAAGAGGAGTGGGATAAAATCCCTCCTGAGATGTGTGCAAACCTGGAGGCCAACTACAAGAAACATCTGACCTCTGATTGCCAACAAGGGTTTTGCCACCAAGTATTAAGTCATGTTTTGCAGAGGGGTCAAATACTTATTTCCCTCATTAAAATGCAAATCATTTTATAACATTTTTGACATGTGTTTTTCTGGATTTTTTGTTGTTGTTATTCTGTCTCTCACTGTTCAAATAAATCTACCATTAAAATTATAGACTGATCATTTCTTTGTAAGTGGGCAAACGTACAAAATCAGCAGGGGATCAAATACTTCCCCCCCCCCCACTGTATCTCCCTCTCTAACTTTAAGCATCAGCTGTCAGAGCAACTTACCTATCACTGTACCTGTACACAGCCAATCTGTAAATAGCACACCCAACTACCTCATCCCCATATTATTACTTACCCTCTTGCACCCCAGTATCTCTACTTGCACATCATCATCTGCCCATTTATCACTCCATTGTTAATGCTAAATTGTAATTATTTTGCCTCTATGGCCTAGTTATTGCCTACCTCTCTACTCTTCTACATTTGCACACACTGTACATAGATTTTTCTTTTTTTTTTTCTATTGCGTTATTGACTGTATGTTTGTTTATGTGTAACTCTGTTGTTTTTGTCGCACTGCTTTGCTTTATCTTGGCCAGGTCGCAGTTGTAAATGACAACTTGTTCTCAACTGGCCTATCTGGTTAAATAAAGGTGAAATAAATAAAATAAATATTACAGTGAATGTGAGCACTGCGCCTGACATTTATTGCAGTGATTGGGTACACTGAGAAATATTCAACCAAAGAGTTGCCATTGAGTCCTGTTATGATACCTCCACACTGCAAATTGCTTCAGAAATACCGGTTAAGTCTTTAAGAGAACAGATGATGGCAATGTATGAAATGTTTGGTGTACTCAGCATACACAAGCAGGAGTTAAGGATGTTTGCTTGAGGTTGCGTAATGCTGTGGGGAGCTATGCTAAGTGAGACGGCGCTGCAGCAGAAGTCAAGGTAAAGTCTGTGAGAGGAGATGAATTCTCCCCATGGAGAGAGACAGACTTAGGGCCAGCAGATGCCAGGAAACTGCCTAAATAAACACAGA
This sequence comes from Salmo salar, assembly GCF_965601325.2. Lineage (NCBI taxonomy): Eukaryota > Metazoa > Chordata > Actinopteri > Salmoniformes > Salmonidae > Salmo > Salmo salar. The sequence continues at coordinate 30,841,247 of NC_138295.1, forward strand.
TAATGATAGCCATTTATAACAGTGGAAAGGAAGGAAAACAACTACTACCATTTACCGCTCAGTGTCGATTGAAGAGGCACATTGAATTCCAGAGCTCAGACAGCATCAGTGTGGCTGAAAAGCTTTAGTTTCAGTAACAAATCTCACAATGGTTTAGTTGCACTTCCCTACACTGACACTTAACCTCTGAAAGTCTAACACTGCGTGCACAGGTTATTGCCGTACAGTACATTTTACGTAGTCTTCACAATCCATGTGCCGCATCACAACAAAAACTGTCACACTACACATTAGAAACTTCTTCGGGGGTTTTCTACTGGTACCGCACGGTGAAGCAAGCAGCAAGTTGAAAATATCCAATGCATGCGACACACTGCACGCAGTGCCACTCACCACAAACTAGTCCTACAGATGAGTCGCAGCAGCACGATTTGCCTCCCAATTAAATGAATGGACTTCTGCCGGAACGCATACAGCTTGACGCAACCGGTGTACACGAGGGAGGGGAGGGGTGTTCTACTAAGCTAACATATGGAATTGTTTAAAGATGGTTACATGGATCATACACAATTATTTGATCAAATATAGAATTTGGCCTTTACTACTATAACCAATAGAAACACTGAAAAACACATTAACAGCAAAAAAGACAGTCAACAAATATATAAGGAATAAGGTTTTTAAGTGTCTGTCCTATATCTAGGAGATATAAGAAAGCTCGGGAAATTATTTTATATATTTTCATTTTTTTGGACACATATTTAACCCCTTATTTTAGTTGCCAAAAAACTAAGCCAAACCTTTAGGACACAGAGGTTGTTGTCTCCCACCAAACATGTTAGCTTATTTTTTTCCTTTAGGTAAAGGCTTTTTTTCTGGCCACTCTTCCATAAAGCCCAGCTCTGTGGAGTGTACAGCTATGGACAGACACTCCAATCTCCACTTCAGGGGGTTTTTTTTAAATTAGGCGTCAATTAAGAACAAATTCTTATTTACAACGACGGCCTAGGAACAGTGGGTTAACTCCCTTGTTCAGGGGCAGAACAACAGATTTTTACCTTCTCAGCTGGGGGATTTGATCTTGCAACCTTTTGGTTACTGGCCCAATGCTCTAACCACTAGGCTACCTGTCACCCCAATATCTTTGGTCTCTTTGTTGCCTATCTGATTAATGCCCTCCTTGCCTAGTCCGTCAGTTTTGTTGTGCTGCCATATTCTTTCCATTTTTTAATAAGGGATTTAATGGTGCTCCGTGGGATGTTCAAAGTTTTGGATATTTTTTTATAACCCCAACCCTGATCTGTACTTCTCCACAACTTTGTCCCTGGCCTGTTTGGAATGCTCCTTGGTCTTCATGGTGCCGCTTGCTTGGTGGTACACCTTGCTTAGTGGGGGTGCAGACTCTAGGGCCTTTCAGAAGAGGTGTATATATACTGAGATCATGTAACAGATCATGTGACACTTAAATAAAGTCCACCTGTGTGCAATCTAACTAATTATGTGACTTCTGAAGGTAATTGGTTGCACCAGATCTTATTTAGGGGCTAGTTAGCAAAGGGGATGAATACATACACACCCACCACTTTTTTTTTTTTAATGAAATATATTTTAATATAATTTTTTGAAACAAGTTATTTTTTACATTTCACTTCACCAATTCGGACTATTTTGTGTATGTCCGTTACATGAAATCCAAATAAAAATCTATTTAAATTACAGGTTGTAATGCAACAATATAGGAAAAAGACCAAGGGGGAATGAATACTTTTGCAAGGCACTGTAGCTCAGCCACCTTCCACCACAGATGCGGGAGGCCAACATAGGCGGATGCAGTGGAATGAGACACATCTCATGCTGAAAAGTATCTCTACTTTAAACTGATAGATTAAGGGGGATTTTTTTGATTATGTTCATTAGATTGACACACGGGTGTGTTAAGCGGAGCGACACCGGGGAACCCAAGAGCAGACTCAGATGAGGAAACAGGGATAAATGAACCAAAATATTTGTTACACAGAGCGATATGGAGTGCAGATCCGGGGAAGCTCGGATGAGTTGCAGAAAAACCAGATGTGGAGACAGAGGTTGGAGTTGGCTGAGTAGAACAGGGTAAACAGATCCTGAGGGGAATCCAAAGTAGTGATGGTGAGTAAAATCCAGAGCAAGGTAGTTGGGTGGTGAGATGTGGAACAGGAGACAGGAGCAAGAAACAGGGCAGTAACTGCAATGAGAGGATAAACAGTGTCAGGCAGGGAAACAGGCACAACAGAGTAACAGGATCTTGCGTAATCATAAATGGCTAGAATAATAACTGACTGAGCAGAGATTACAATCTGGCAGAGTGGAAGTGGCAGGACTGAGTATTTGTAGAGGTCTTGATTATGGAACGAGTTGCAGCTGGAAGGAATTTGCTCTGACTCCAGCACACCTGTCTCCAACCACACAATCACACAGAGAGGGAGAGAGTGTACTGGAGTAACTGCAGGTAAAGAAGACACCGGATGAACACCAGAGGGCGTAGCAGGAGCAAACGTGACAGTGTGTCCAATAGACTCTTATGGATTGGTCCCTAATGAAGTCGACGTATCTCATAAAAGAAAACAAGTTTCAAGTTGAGCCTTATGTAATACATAGAACATGACAGGCAGAGAAACAGTCCGGTACCTTGTTTTTATCTTGTACGACGACAACCTTAACATTTGACTAATCAATGACTGCACCTTGATGGATAGAAAAAAGTTACTAGCCAACTACAGTAAATACCAACCATCATCATAACAACATGCTAATCAATGTGTTATAAAGATAATTATGCAATCATTCCAGAAGGCTAGTGTCTACGTGCTGGTCCATACTCCAAAGAACCTTGACGACAGCTTCCAGACAACTGACTTCAGACCAGGTAATTATTATTGGGTTTGAGAGAACATGAAAAGGTTTCATTAAACTGACCCACGTGGAGTGAGCACTAAGTGCCCTGGGGCCGGGCTTTATTCAGCCTGCCAGAGAGAGGGGCCATCACAACAACTCGGAAAACATCAGGAACTTGACTGATATTCAATCGCTATTCTCTTCCAGTGAGGTATACTTAGTTGCGTCAACAAATGTTGGACTATATATACCACCATGGCCAGGCCAGACTAGAAAACAAGGTAATACTGTAATTTATTATCAATAACTCATCCTAAGTGAGTAAAGGTAGTGACAAATTTCAAGGTCCTTCCTACATTGTACAGTCTGTGTTGACATAGTCTGTAGTGAAACAGAGAGGGTGACTCGGTAACAGTTGTGAAACGTTTGCCATCCCTTTAGGCCTAGTGGGAGCAGTCTTTTTTTGATAACTAAACCCCTTTTTCAACAGGTTCCCATTGGGCAAAAACTGGGTAAATCAACATTGTTTCCACGTCATTTCAACCCAAAAATGCAATGTGATGATGTTGAATCAATGTGGAAAACTGATAAGATTTGAAAATCAATGTAAGGGAATTTCATATTTTTCACCAAACTTAACCTTTTTGTTGATTTCACGTTAAATTCACGTTTAGTTGACAACTCAACCAATGTAAATCAAAACTAGATGTTGAACTAACATTTGTGCCCAGTGGGTTGTGACTAAGAGGGCCAGCTATGTGCCTCTGTTGACAGCTCCAGGGAGAAGGAAATGGGCCCTTGTTTTTCCGTCCGGTGTCTCACCAGGACACACTCTAGTCCTTGAATGAATCCCCCAGATGTGTGACGAGGGATGGGTCGTCTAATCCCCGACTTGGCCTTCCGTGTGGAAATTGATGTCATTCCCAGCCGGCACCGGGCACATCACAGGAGATTGCAAGGGTACCGGCCTGAGAAGCTATCATTAGGTTAGCTGTGGAGGGGGAGAAAAGTTTCCTCCAAAGGCAGTGACTGGGCCTGTAAACTCGGGAATGACGCAGCAAACCAAGTAATCAACGAAGGGGAAGTGTGGATCATGTAAAACTATTGGCTGCTGTGGCTGACAGTTTGGGTCCTGAATCAAGGAAAAATTCTCCCAAAACCACTCATTCCTTTAAATTCATAGTGTTAAATAACACTGAGAATAATATTTTTGGTGAACAAATGTTTCATTTTGGTATTATAATAAGGTTGGTAGCAACATGGGGGGGGGGGGGGGGGGGGAATGTGGAAATCTGTTGCAGCTCAAGTCAACTACAGATGCAATTCTCTCTTTATTGGCTGGCTGGCTAGCTAGCAAACGTAGCTGGGTACAATAATACCAAAGACAATATTAGCATGTAAAGTAGCTAGTTAGCTGTAAAATCACCTAAACAAACTGCACTATCAATTTAGGAGTCTTTAATCTCACCATGTTCAACCTGCAGATCGATGTGCCTGTCATTCGCAACGGTTAAATGACCACAAAATCAAGACTGTACTTAAACCCCATTGAAAACCTGTGGTTTGAATTGAAGAGAGCAGTCCATAAGCGCAGACGAAGGATATCAAGGATCTGGAAAGATGCTGTATGGAGGAATGGTCTAAGAAACCTCCCAGTGTGTTCTCCATTCTCATAAAACATTTTAGAAAAAGGCTCAGTGACATTACCCTCGCAAGGTGAGGTTTCGAAAGGTATTGAAAACAGACGTGGAAATAATTTTGACCCCTATCTTAAAAAAAAAATATAAAGTATATTACTTATTAAACAAAATCTCTTTCTCTGAGCAAATGTATTTGAATAACATAATACATTTGTCACACATTTTTTTCACATACAATATAGCTCATTATTTGTCATATTTATTTTAGTATTTTTTGTTCATCTTTATCAAGAGTGCCAATAATTTTGGACCTAACTGTAAGTGGCAAGGTTATTGGTACACTCACCAATTCATTTTTGACCCCAAAATATCTTCAAGAAAAGGATCTGGTTGCTCGGTTTGACACTAAAACTCCTTGGATGATGATATGACGTAAATTAAATGATTTAATAACACAAATTACCCAGTGTGTTGTGTTGGTGTGTACTCCAACACATATCAGTCCTAAAAACACTGTAAGTCACTGTTGGCAACATGCCATCAGACCATGTGGACCAGGTTTTGGCCATCCTCCTTCCACAGACATGTTCTGACATGCTTGCATCCACTTTGGGGGAGGGATAAAGGAAACAGCATGCCACCTGGTGGATGATTGTGTTGATGTTTATAAAAATTTAAAAAAACTGCCAGCCAACATGCTGTTCCCTTCCCTGAACATTGTTTTCCACCCCCACACAGCCCAAGTCTATTTGTTTGCATGTCAAACACAAACTAAATGTGAAATAACTGATATTTGCCCCATGAATATTTCTGCACAAGCGTGTGTGCAAAGGCTTTAAGATACCTGAAGCAGACCTGATCCTGAGCAGTATAAACCTGTGATATAGGTCAGGTTATACAAGGACTATACTACCTGCCACTCCAATCTGATAAGTAGCAAACCCGGGCAGCCTGCTCTGCCCATCTCCCAGCCACAGAGACAGAATTGAGCGGTCCTGTTTGGCGCGGTGGTAGGTGAAGCCATGAGCAGAGGCAGCTGCGGCACAACGGCTGAAAGAGATAGGCACATGAAGCCATACTGCCACCTGGCCCTCTGTCCTCCACTGAGCCAAAGAGTTTGAAAAACAAACAAAACATCACACAGTCAAAGGAACATGTCTGAGTAGATTCATCATTCAGTATCTGAGTAGATGTATACTCAACAAAAATATAAACTCAACATGCAACAATTTCAAAGATTTTAATGAGTTACAGATCATAAGGAAATTATATATGTATAGTCAATTTAAATAAATTCATTAGACCCTAATCTGTAGATTTCACATGACTGGGAATACATATATTCTTAAGGTATCTGTTGGTCACAGATACCTTAAACATAATAGGCCTCACAATGGGCCTCAGTATCTTGTCAATATATCACTGTTCATTCCAATTGCCATCAATAAAATAAAATGATGTTCATTGTCCGTCGCTTATGCCTGCCCATACCATAACCCCACCAGCGCCATTGGGCACTCTCTTCACAACGTTGACATCAGCAACAGTTGGACGCACTGCCAAATTCTCTAAAACGACGTTGGATGCATATGGTGGAGAAATGAGCATTCAATCATCTAGCAACAGATTTAGTCCTTTGCTGATTATTTTGGCAAAGGAGAAAGGCTCACTAATAGGGATGTCAACAAATTTGTGCACAACATTTCTGAGAAATACGATTTTTGTGCATATGTAAAAAACGCCACTCATGCTCAGTCATGTGGAATCCGTAGATTAGGGCCTAATACATTTATTTCAATTGACTGATTTCATTATATGAACTGTAACTCAGTAAAATCGTTGCATTTACATTTTTGTTCAGCATATATTCGTTTTCCACCACTGGTGAGCGTGGCCAAAGATCTATATTTTCATGTCACCCAATATATAGCGGATGGTTTGAGTAAAAACAAATATATACACTGAGCATATGGAAACATTAAGAACACCTCTTTCCATGACAGACTGACCAGGTGTTCTTAATGTTTTGTACACACAGTGTGTGTATGTTTGACACCCAGGTCTACATACCTCGTAGTAAATGACTAAATACTCTTTCGCTGATATCTGCCGAATCTGTGCACTTTCCCAGACAAAACATTTACATTCCTCCCCTGCTCGTTCTGTAGTTGTAACCGGCTTGCTGAGCATGTGAATTCTCGACCAGCCCTCGACGACCCTATAGTATCCGTAAGGCGAAGCGTTTTATTTGAAGCGCATTTCTTACTATATGTAGTAGTTTGCAAGTAAGAGTTAACATGTTATAAAAGCCTTGAAATATATTTTCATGAAAAAGCGTCCCTGAAATATGACTTACTCGCGGGTTACATAAATACATCAAGTTAACGCTGAAGTTGCATACATACCGTTATATACTACTTCACATTTATGTGGACATCTTTGCTACATTATGTTGTGTTTTTGTAAGTTGCTAGCAAGTAAAATAATATCATACAAAGCTATATTATGTTGTTTTTTTTGTAAATATATAGGTATCTTATATATATATATATTATTCTGATGCTTCATCCGTTTTCGCACCAAAATAGAAAAACAGAGTAGCAAAGCAGAATTACTACGGCATTTACGGTAAAAGTGGCGGTACTGAACTTTAACCAGGAAGTTTATCTCAGTTGATTCACCCATGCTGGTGTTAAAACTTCTGCTTCACATGCACACTGTTGATAAATTAAAGACAAAGAAAGAAAAACAAAACGCAAAGTTAGGAGAGTCAATGATGGTGACAACTCAAGGGAACTGAGAGATGGCTCTAGTGACTTAAATAGCTTGCAAAACTCTGGGCACGAGGCAGCAATCACAACAACAACTAACTTAATTTACAGGTATTGACTCAGTTGAGAAAAGTATCTAGTTAACGTTAATTAGCTAGTTATGTTGCTCTTAAATAATATCATGCCTGAATACGATGTACATTTCATGTACCATATATTTTCGTCATTTAGCAGACGCAGTTATCCAGAGCGACTAACAGGAGTAATTCGGGTTAAGTGCCTTGCTCAAGGGCACATCAATAGATTTTTAATCTGCTCGGGGATACCGGTTACTGGGCCAACGCTCTTTTAACCGCCAGGCTACGTGCCGCCCCAAAAAAGATGTCACAAACCTACCAAGAGAGGGCTGCCCACCAAAACTGACGGACAAGGCAAGGATGGCATTAATCAGATATGCAACAAAGATAACGTGGGGTGGCAGATAGCCTAGTGGTTAGAGCATTGGGCCAGTAGGTTGCAAGATCGAATCCCCCAGCTGACAAGGTAAAAGTCTCGTTCTGCCCCTGAACAAGTTCCTAGGGCGTCATTGAAAATAAGAATTTGTTCTTAACTGACTTGCCTAGTTACATAAAGGTAAAATAAATATACACACCAATTAACATGGATGCATGCACTTACCTGCTGATGATGGATGAAAGTTGCAATGAGTACATACAATGCCTTGCATGTAACCTCCAGCAGGCCACCAACTCCACAAGAAAGCCCCCTCCCTGCAGGGATGTGTGGTATGCCAGTGATTTCACTCTTGACAAAACATTCTCTTTTCAAGTTTAGAAAATCCTAACATTCTATTTCAACATTTGTGTACAGCAGATTATAAACTTCCCAAAATATTCAGGACATCAGCAGGGCTGAGTGTAAAAGCTGGATGACCAGTCCTATTGTCGAGGCATACTGGGCAACAGGAGGTATGTCAACAATGTTTATCAACGTAATGGAATATTGTATATGTGCATGTGCTTATTGACAATGAATTGCACTGTGGGGGGACATTATCAACAATTGACACAGACACAGTTGATATGGTGAATAATATTAGACTGGCACAAAGGCTGTCAGTTTATTTCCAGGCCAAGTTTCTATGCTGGCATCATCTTTCCCCAGGAGTAAAGTAGGCCTACAGAAAAGTACTCAGAACAGTCTGAAAGTGAAGCCTGGGGATGGAGTGACTCTTCACCCCCTGATAGGGCCTGTGTTACAGGCAGAAGATGTGCATCTCTCCACCAGGTAAACTAGTAGGTTTAAAGGCGTCTGCATGCTTCCTATCCAAAACAATTCAGAACAGTTTGTGCATATATTATGATGACGTTTTTGTTCGTTTTGGTCTTCGGCAAGGGTTTTTTCGGGTGTTTGTGCACATTTTTTTTTCTCTCTGTCCATCTTTCTCTCTCTCTCTCCTCTGTGTCCATCTTTCTCTCTCTCTGTGTCCATCTTTCTCTCTGTCCATCTCTCTCTCTGTTCATCTTTCTCTCTCTCTCTCTCTCTCTCTCTCTCTCTCTCTCTCTCTTTCTCTCTGTCCATCTTTCTCTCCTTGGCAAAAATGACATTTCTTGAGCTGTCTTAGATACAGTCTGACTAGTTTGAGGAAGTACACTGGCTACGGCATCTTAAGATGGACAAACAGTACTATTGCTGCTTTTTCAAGTGAAGGTATTTTAAGGGACTATTCGAGGAACACTCGTTTGGAGTTTAGCCGAGTTTGGCTAGGTGCCAGCCGAACTGAAGCATTGGAAGCCTTAAGACTAACCTCACTTTACTTGTAAGTCCCCCCTTATCTCCGCTCACTGGTCACCATAGCAGCACCCACCTGTAGCACGCGCTCCAGTATATCTCTCTGGTCACCCCCAAAGCCAATTCCTCCTTTGGCCGTCTCTCCTTCCAGTTCTCTGCTGCCAATGACTGGAACGAACTACAAAAATCTCTGAAACTGGAAACACTTATCTCCCTCACTAGCTTTAAGCACCAGCTGTCAGAGCAGCTCACAGATCACTGCACCTGTACATAGCCCATCTATAATTTAGCCCAAACAACTACCTCTTCCCCTACTGTATTTATTTATTTTATTTATTTTGCTCCTTTGCACCCCATTATTTATTTTCTACTTTGCACTTTCTTCTACAAATCTACCATTCCAGTGTTTTACTTGCTATATTGTATTTACTTTGCCACCATGGCCTTTTTTGCCTTTACCTCCCTTATCTCACCTCATTTGCTCACATTGTATATAGACTTATTTTTCTACTGTATTATTGACTATGTTTGTTTTACTCCATGTGTAACTCTGTGTTGTTGTATGTTGTCGAACTGCTTTGCTTTATCTTGGCCAGGTTGCAATTGTAAATGAGAACTTGTTCTCAACTTGCCTACCTGGTTAAATAAAGGTGAAATAAAAAATAAAAAAATAAAAGTATAGCCATACGCCATAAAATGTTTTATACTTATAGAAAAATGTCGCCATCTGCTGGTGAGACACCTGCAACAACAGTTTGACAGTCAGTTGAGTGATGACTCACAGTTATACCATCACAGTTACGTTAATTGCATGATGAATGATAAATGCACTCTTTTGCTTTTTATTTCTAAATGCAGACAGAAGGATGATGAACAAATTCTTATTTAAAATGACGTCCTACCGGGGAACAGTGGGTTAACTGCCTTGTTTAGGAGCAGAACGACATATTTTTACCTTTTCAGCTCTGGGATTTGATCCAGCAACCTTTCGGTTACTGGCCCAACGATCTAACCACTAGGCTACCAGCCGCGCCAAATATGTATTGCAACACTTTTCAATGTAACACTTTGCATTACATTACCATACACTCATATTTCAGATGGAAAGATCCAACTCTCTGGAAACTCACTCTCCCTGATGTATTTTGGCAGAGCGTGTAGTCTGCGGGTGACGGGGGTCGACGGCGTCTCCCTGCAGAGACCCCTGCCTACCCCGGAACTGGAGCCTGATACAGAGGAGGCCTCTGACGAGCTCAGCGCTGGGCTCCACCTCCATGGACCTGAGGTGCAGGCCAGGGATCCGGGGCAGCCTGGTCCTGCATCCAGTATCCCCTGCCCTGTGTCCCTCCAACTCTCCCCTGCAACCCCCAGACTCCCGCTGAGTCTGAGCAGGGCAGTCTCAGTCTAGAGGTGGAGCATTAGGTGAAGTTCAGAGACGGGCACAAAGAGGCTCAAGAGGAGGAGGATACGGCAGCCCTGAGGTCAAAAGTCATATACAGTATGATCCCGAGAGAGACTTCGCCAACTACGGTACACAAATATATGGTTTTTCTTTGAATTGGAAAATTCTTCATCAAAAACAATATGCTATATTTCAAATTCATGGAAACTCAACTCTGATTTTATGCATTTCATTCAATTCTTGTGCTAATGTGATGTTGATTTTGTTATTTTTGCATACAGGAATCACACCTCATAGGGGGGTTTTCCATTATGGCCCCCCGGGAACAGGAAAGACTATGACTGGATGAGCCATAGACAATGAGGTCGGGGCACATATGACCGTAATCAACCGTCCAGAAATCATGAGCAAGTATGGTCATATTATTCCTACCTAATGAAATGTGGTTGGGTACCAAGTACAAGATCATGTATTGAGGGTTAGTGATGCTCGTACATCCATATCAAGTGACCTTTGTTTATTTTGTTGTCATGTTCGACCTGTCTTTACAGATTTTATGGTGAAACAGAGGTCAGATTGAGGCAGATATTCACAGGAGCCTCTCAAAGGTAAATATTGAGAGAAAAAATACATATCAACCTCAGAAATGCAGACTGACATCCAAAATATCCCCCTCTTTCCTGGACATCCTTCAGACATTCTCCCTCTGTCTGCTGAGTGCCTGCTGAATCTTGATTTTTGTTCTGTCAGCGAATCAGTCTAATGAGAAAAAGAGAGCGCAGGCCCATGATCAGAGATGGCTCGACAGCCGCCCTCCGCCCCTTTAGAGAACACAGGGAGCCTGGGAAACCCATCACCGCTGGTCGCCATCATGTGCCAAATTGGCATCACGTTATGGCCAAGTATATCTTCATCTCCCCAGCCCAGCTCCTTGGTGCAGATGGTGCACTGAAGTAGCTGCTCTCCCTCCTGCTATCTATTTTCCATACCGATGCTAAGGCTTGTTGTATAATCCAAGGTCACCAACCACCAAGGGCCTGCTGCTGTGGAATGTGGCGAAAGCACTTCCTGCTCCCAGAATTCTTCTCCCTCCACTCTCACTGTAATTTATTTGTGTTTTGGTCCCTCTGCTGGGCCTGTGGTATAGGGGGAGGTGGAAATAGCATTATTTCTCAGCCAGACCACCCATTTTAGAACATAGTACAAGGAGCTCTGTTTATAGTATTAATATTGTATTGCCAGATAATGCCTGATAGTTTCAGAAGATGTAAAACAGTAATTTATTAAGCCTTCAGACACATTTATGGTCTGGAAATGTCCTTTATGTTTGAGCTTTTAGTGTCTGGGTCATTGATTAGGGCTAAGATTATTGATTAATCATTTATTACACCTACATGCTCAAATTCAAGCACAGTCATACTGCCTTAAAAGCATACTTGCTTCATCCTACTCCAATTGCTCTCTTACATTCAAACCCCTCATTGACTGATTTAATGCTTGTTTTACCAGGGAAGTTGACTGAAACTTGGTAACTTTCCTAACTGTCCTGGTTGGTCTCTTCCTCCAGGAGGGCCACTCAGGCCACCTGCTGGTCCTTGTGGCACCAACCGGCCCCACGCCCTGGACCCAGCTCTCTAAATCAAATTTTATTCGTCACATGCGCCGAATACAACAGGTGTAGACCTTAAGTGAAATGCTTACTTACAAGCCCTTAATCAACAATGCAGTTCAAGAAAGAGTTAAGAAAATATTTCCTAAGTAAACTAAAGTAACAAAAATTATAAAAAGTATCACAATAATATAACAATAACGAGGCTATATACAGGGGGTACCGGTGCCAAGTCAATGTTCGGGGGTACAGGTTAGTCGGAGGTAATTTGTACATGTAGGTATGGGTAAAGTGACTATGCATAGATAATAGACAACGCTTAGCAGCAGTGAAAAAACTAATGGAAGGGGGGGGGGGGGGGCTCAATGTAAATAGTTTGGGTGGCCATTTAGTTCAGGTAGGCTGTTGATTACGTGTTCAGCAGTCTCATGGCTTGGGGGTAGAAGCTGTTAAGGAGCCTTTTGGTCCTAGACTTGGCGCTCCAGTACCGCTTGCCGTTCTGGTACCGATTGCTAAACTTCCTCTGACACCGCCTAGTATAAAGGTCCTGGATGGCAGGAAGCTTGGCCCCAGTGATGTACTGGGCCGTACGCACTACCCTCTGTAGCGCCTTATGGTCAGATGCCGAGTAGTTTCCATGCCAGGCGGTGATGCAACCGGTCAGGATGCTTTCGATGGTGCAGCTGTAGAACTTTTTGAGGATTTGGGGAACCATGCCAAATCTTTTCAGTCTCCTGAGGGGGAAAAGGTGTTGTTGTGCCCTCTTCACGATTGTCTTGGTGTGTTTGGACCATGATAGCTCATTGGTGATGTGGACACCAAGGAACTTGAAACTCTCGACCCGTTCCACTTCAGACCCGACAATGTCAATGGGGGCCTGTTCAGCCCTCCTTTTCCTATAGTCCATGATCAGCTCATTTATCTTGCTCACATTGAGGTAGAGGTTGCTGTCCTGGCACCACACTGCCAGGTCTGATCGTTGTCGGTGATCACGCCTACCACTGTTGTATCGTCAGAAAACGTAATGATGGTTTTGGAGTTCTGTTTGGCCACGCAGTCGTGGGTGAGCAGGGAGTACAGGAGGGGACTAAGCACGCGCCCCTGAGGGGCCCCAGTGTTCAGGATCGGCGTGGCAGATGTGTTGTTGCCTACCCTTACCACCTGGGGGTGGCCCATCAGGAAGTTCAGGATCCAGTTGCAGAGGGAGGTGTTTAGTCCCAGGGTCCTGATCTTTCACGTTATAAAAATAAAGAAAAACTCTTGAATGAGTAGGTGTGTCCAAACTTTTGACTGGTAGTATATATGAAAAAGCCATGTTTCTCACCACTCCCATGTTGTGGTTTATTTAGAGCTGGATTACTGTGAGGCCTACGAGACAGAGTGGCTCACCACACCAACCCTCTGAGACTCTCCTGACCTAAGGAAGTGGGCTTGTACTTTGGCTTGTGGATCCCATTGAGAAAAACCTTCTTTAAAGTAAAACCCAAACCATTTACTTGTTGTGAAATTCCTCATGGCCCATACAGCCTTAACCCTGCAACCCAATCCCCCTAGCCGGGAAAACAGTGTCAGGAAACCAGGATGTTGGGGTGTTTCTGTGGTGGTCAGTTGTGTGTGTGTGTGTGCGCTACGCTGAGAGCCTCCTGGGTGGTCCTGGGGATGTGGCATATTGTATTTCCAGAGGAGGCTACTACCTCGGCTCGCAGAAGTGCTGTGGCAAAAATCATGATTTACCGTCCGTAGAGGCCAGACGTGACTGGCAGTGTTTTCAGAGAAAACCTCTGGAGGGAAGAGATTCCCCCTCTCTGTCCGATCCCGAAACACTAAGCACAAGACAAACACAGAACCTCACGTGCGCCACAGGAAAAACTAACAGTCTCCAGAGAAGATTGGAGCTCTTTGCCGTGTCGGACCATGTCATGGCTCAGTTAATAGGTCCGTACTTACCAGTAATGCTATTTCATACAATTTTTCAAGTGAACCCATTACAACCCACTCAGATTTTCCCTCTTCTGTCCTATAAAAGGGTTAACACTACTGTATTGTACTAAGGGGGGGGGGGACAACTGTAGGATGTTTGTGTTTCAGCACGTACAATGTAATAACAACATCATGCAGTGGAGATGGCCATACACAACCTTGTGGTCTTTGTTGAGTTGAGGGACAGACCACTAGCAGACCCTGTTCATCCATCACCATGTTGATGTGTTTTTTCCTCTGCTGCCATCATGAAAACATCTCAAGGAACCCCAGTTGTTTCCCCCAATTCCCTGTCCTCTTCTGGTAACAATGACCTGCAAGGGGGAACGTGCCTCGCTGCAGCCCCTCTTCCTGTAAAGATGGTGGGAGCAGTGAGGTTGTCACACACACGACCGGACCCCAAACCCCCCCCCCCCCACACACGCATCCAGTACAATGGTGCCCTGCCAGACCCGGCTGCATAAGGCTATTTGTAGCTTCTCCTCTTCAGCTCACTCTCCCTCTGTCTCGCTCTCTCTCTCAACTCACTCACCCAGGACCTCTGCCTTGCTACCACACTTGTCTGCTCTCCTGAAGCGTCTTAGGCTATGTAATAACTCAGTGCAGTGATATCATAGAATAAAAGTGGTATTGGAAGTCAACACAAGCTGTTATGCACCATATTCACTGTGAGACTATGCTAAATTGCAAGATAGGTCAGCCTTCAATAGCAGCCTATGAGTAGAATTCATTAGACCAAGTATATTCTGACTTGCTCAATAGAAACCTCTAGTGGAGAACATTAGAACATAATACTTAGTTGAACTGCTAGGAAGTCTTAGTGCAGTGTTCCCCAAATGGTGGCCCAAGGGCCAAATTTTGCCCGCAGTTGAATTGTCAGACATGAAAGACTGTAAAAACACCAGCAAATCAGCTCCAAGTGATTTTAATTTGGAAATCTGCTCCAAAGAATTCCAACGCAGTGGAGAGAGATGTGATCGTATACAAATGTAGGCAAGGTTTAAAATGATTGTTTCAGTCAAATATTATGTCTGTTTGGTTTCTGGCAGTCAATTTTTCACTCAACAAATGATTTCTAATTATGTTCTGTCCCCCTGACCATCCCTTCAAGAAAGCGTCAGCCCACGGCTGAATCTAGTTGATGGGCGACATGTCTTAGGGAGTAGTTACAATATTCCTAAAATCCTACAGTAGTCTTTTTCCCTCTCTCTGTCTTGGGCCGTAATTACATTTCACAATTAATAACATATAAATGGAGAAATCAATGATGGTGAAGAGTTGGTTATATAAACCTCATGAAGAACAATTGAAAGGTGGCCTATTGATTTGAACAGACGTTTTGGTAAATCAATCTCTATTGTAGCCATCCATGATTATCCCTAGGTATTTTTCCACTGTTTTGAGTGGAGATCAGTCGGCTTTTCTGTCATGCTGTCTCTCCCAGGGTTTTGGGCATCTTTGTTGTCGTTGTGTTGGTGAACTGATCGTAGTTGTGGCAGATGAGTCATTTCTTCAGTCTAAACAGTGTCAGTTGTTGTGTGCCACATCTGGACCCACTACAAAGCCTTCTAAACAGGGAACCCCTTTGGTAGGAGAATAGGAGCAATGTACTGTGCTTAGACTATTGGTGGTTAAGTATAACTTATTTTAAAAAAAATACACATTGCCATGTTTAAACTATATGCGTTTGTTTGTCCAAATAGTACTTGAATTACATTTTGTGTTAGGGTTTATGTATGCCTAGCTAGCTTAGTTGATATATAGATTTGATGTGTTACAAGTATTGTTTTTTAACTCTAGGCCTTCAGATCGAAACGTTGGAATTTATTCTTTGAAGATTATTCATTGTAACCAGACAGTGACCTTACTGAGGAGTTCTGGAAATCAGTTTTTGGAATGGCGATTACTTTATTGCGTAGGTATGAGGAGGAAAAAATGGCAGGGAGAAATGAGGTGAGTATTGTGTTTGACATAACTTTTGCGGCAAAGACATGAATGAGATAAACAGTGCTAAATGCTAGATGTGTGTTTACAGAGGCAGCCTTCCATATAAAGCACTTTTCCTGACTCCCCTGTCCTTTTAAAGACACTTTTGGAATTTCTGGACAGGCTACATAAATATTGCCGGGTCAGTATGTGAAGTTTATTTTGGGGCTCTGTTTATAAAATCCGGAAATGTTCGCCGTGTACTCTTTAACCTTGGTCCTTACCTTCACCTAATGACAGCATTCTCGCTCGTTCTCTCGCTCCTTTTTCAAGGGGGCTTTATTGGCATGGGAAACATATGTTAACATTGCCAAAACAAGTGAAGTAGATAATATACAAAAGTGAAATAAACAATAAAAATGAACAGTAAACATTACTCACAGAAGTTCCAAAAGAATAAAGACATTACAAATCTCATTATGTGTGTGTATATATACGGTGTTGTAACAATGTGCAAATGGTTAAAGTACAAAAGGGAAAATAAATAAACATAAATATGGGTTGTATTTACAATGGTGTTTGTTCACTGGTTGCCCTTGTGGCACAGGTCACAAATATTGCTGCTGTGATGGCACACTGGTATTTCACCCAGCAGATATGGGAGTTTATCAAAATCGGGTTTGTTTTCGAATTCTTTGGGCATCTGTGTAATCTGAGGGAAATATATGTCTCTAATATGGTCATACATTGGGCAGGTGGTTAGGAAGTGCAGCTCAGCTTCCACCTCATTTTGTGGGCAGTGTGCACATAGCCTGTCTTGAGAGCCAGGTCTGCCTACGGCAGCCATTCTCAATAGTAAGGCTATGCTCACTGAGTCTGTACATAGTCAAAGCTTTCCTTAAGTTTGGGTCAATCACAGTGGTCAGTTATTCTGCCGCTGTATACTCTCTAATTAAGGCCAAATAGCATTCTTGTTTGCTCAGTTTTTTTGTTTATTACTTGACACGTTGGAAATAATTATCTTTTTGTTTTCCCATGATTTAGTTGGGTCTAATTGTGTTGCTGTCCTGGGGCTCTGTGGGGTGTGTTTGTGTTTGTGAACAGAGCCCAAGGACCAGCTTGCTTAGGGGACTCTTCTCCAGGTTCTTCTCTTTGTAGGTGATGGCTTTATTATGGAAGGTTTGGGAATCGCTTCCTTTTAGGTGGTTGTAGAATTTAACGTCTCTTTTCTGGATTTTGATAATTAGCCGGGTATCGGCCTAATTCTGCTCTGCATGCATTATTTGGTGTTCTACATTGTACACGGAGGATATTTCTTCAGAATTCTGCATGCTGTCTCAATTTGGTGTTTGTCCCATTTTGTGAATTCTTGGTTGGTGAGGGGACCCCAGACCTCAACCATAAATGGCAATGGGTTCTATAACTGATTCAAGTATTTTTAGCCAGATCCTAATTGCTATGTTGAATTTTATGTTTTTTTTGATGGCATAGAATGCCCTTCTTGCCTTGTCTCTCAGATCGTTCACAGCTTTGTGGAAGTTACCTGTGGCGCTGATGTTTAGGCCAAGGTATGTATAGTTTTTCTGTGTGCTCTAGGGCAACAGTGTCTAGATGGAATTTGTATTTGTGGTCCTGGCGACTGGACCTTTTTTGGAACATCATTATTTTGGTCTTACTGAGATTTACTGTTAGCACCCATGTCTGGCAGAATCTGTGCAGAATATCTAGGTGCTGCTGTAGGCCCTCCTTGGTTGGTGACAGAAGCACCAGATCATCAGCAAACAGTAGACATTTGACTTCAGATTCTAGTAGGGGGAGGCCGGGTGCTGCAGACTTTTCTAGTGCCCTCGCCAATTCGTTGATAGATATGTTGAAGAGGGTGGGGCTTAAGCTGCATCCCTGTCTCACCCCACGGCCCTGTGGGAAGAAATCATCTGTGTGTTTTTTGCCTATTTTAACCACACACCTGTTGTTTGTGTACATGGATTTTATAATGTCGTATGTTTTTCCCCCAACACCACTTTCTATCAATTTGTATAGCAGACCCTCATGCCAAATTGAGTCAAAGGCTTTTTTGAAATCAACAAAGCATGAGAAGACTTTGCCTTTGTTTTGGTTTGTTTGTCAATTAGGGTGTGCAGGGTGAATACGTGGTCTGTTGTACGGTAATTTGGTAAAAAGCCAATTTGACATTTGCTCAGTACATTGTTTTCACTGAGGAAATGTACGAGTCTGCTGTTAATGATAATACAGAGGATTTTCCAAAGGTTGCTGTTGACGCATATCCCGCAGTAGTTATTGGGATCAAATTTGTCTCCACTGTCTATCAATTCAATTCAAGGGGCTTTATTGGCATGGGAAATGTGTTAACATTGCCAAAGCAAGTGAGCTCTGACTATCTTTCTCTCTCTCCGACTGTCTATCTCTCTCTCTCTCTGTCTCTCTCTGTCTATCTTTCTCTCTCACAGACAGACAGACAATCTCTCTGTCTATCTTTCTCTCTCTGTCTATCTTTCTCAGACAGACCGAGAGAGACAGACAATCTCTGTCATCTTTCTCGCTCTGTCTGTCTTTCTCACTCTGTCTCTCTCTGTCTGTCTTTCTCTCTCTCTCCCTCTCTGTCTAGCTTTCTCTCAAATTCAAGCTGCTTTATTGGCATGGAAAACATTGTGTCAATATTGCCAAAGCAATAATGTATACTATATACATTGTAATAAAATTAGAAAGAATAAAGAATAGTAATATAAAATGGTAATAAATAATAAGACAAAAATTAAATACAAAAATGATAACAATATAATGGTAACAGTCAATAGCAGAAATGTAATAAATATAAAAATCTAAATATGGAAAATGACTATAACTAACTTATAACTAAAAACGGTCATCTTAACCATTACATCAGTACTACAACATCCATCACCATCATTAAACTGCTATCATTACCATTACCACCCATTCCACTACTATTTGGAATGATAAACAACAATAATAATAGTAATAACAATAATAGTAATAATTGGTAAGTTACTGCTTACTATGCAGATGTTATTATTCAGTGTCCCTCAGGCTATGCAGGCAAATACATATTTGGCTGCAAGAGGAGCCATTGCTCCTTCGTCCATGAGTATTTTTAGTTTTTCCTCTGGGTTTAATAAGTAAAAATTTGGAATAAATGTAGTCATTTCTGTGAATAATGAATCTCTTTGTGAGGAATATTTATCACAGTAAAGGAGAAAGTGCATCTCTGTCTCTACCTCCCCTGTCGTGCAGTGACCACATACACGCTCCTCTTTGGGTAGCCATGTCTTTTTATGTCTGCCGGTTTCTGTTGCCAATCGGTGGTCACTCAGCCTGTAATCAGCCAGTTCATATTCTCTGTTTAGGGTCAGATAGCAATTTAGTAGGCTTTGGGATTTTGTTTCGTTTTTCCAATGTTGTAAATATGAGTCCTTTGATTGGTTCATGATTTTGTTTATTGGAATTCTTTCTTTTGAAGCAGTGCTGGTGTCAGCTTGGTTGTTTAGGTCCAACACAAGCTGACTGAAAGGGCTTGTTTCTAGGCTCGGCTCTTGGGTTTGAAGTGCTTTAAATTGCAGATTTGAATTTGGACTTAAATTTAGATGTAGCCAAATTTTTTATGATATTTTCTGTATTTTCATTATTATTGGAAAGCGGCCCAATTCTGCCCTACATGCATTAGTTGTTGTATTTCTCTGGACTTGTAGGATTTTCCAACAGAATTCTGCATGTATGGCTTCAATTGGATGTTTGTCCCACATATTAAAGTCCAGTTTATTGAGTGGCCCCCAAACCTCACTTCCGTAGAGAGCTATTGGTAGGATTACACTGTCAAATATTTTGGTCCAAATTCTAATTGGGATGTTGATTTTGAATCATTTCATTTTTATTGCCTACAATGCTCTGCAGACTTTTTCTTTGAGTGCATTCACTGCCATATTAAAGTTTCCCGATGCAGATATGGTCAGACCAAGGTAGGTGTAATTTTTTGTGTGTTCAATTATGGTGTTGTTCAGGGTGAATTTATATTTGTGTTTCTGACATCAGTTTTTTTGTTGGAAAAGCATGATTTTCGTTTTTTGGAAATGTACTGCCAGGGCCCAATTATGGCAATATTGCTCTAGAATGTTAAGGTTCTGTTGAAGATCTTCTTTGGTTGGTGATAGAAGTACCAAGTCATCAGCATATAGCAGGTATTTTACCTCTGTGTCAAATAGTGTGAGTCCTGGGGCTGGAGAATGGTCCAACATGTCTGCTAATTCATTGGTATAAATGTTGAAATGATTTGGACTCAAACTGCAGCCTTGTCTCACACCTCGACGTTGTGAAAATAATTCTGTTCTTTGGTTTTTGATTTCTATTGCACACTTGTTTTCTGTGTACATACATTTTATTAAGTCTGACCTTACCACCAAGCCCACTTTGGAGAATTTTGTAGAATAGCCCTTCGTGCCAAATCGAATCAAATGCTTTTTTAAAGTCAATAAAGCAAGCAAAGATTTTGCCCTCTTTTTTTTGGTGGACGTGTTTATTAATTAGTGTGTGTAAGGTGTATATATGGTCAGTAGTGTGATGGTTAGGGAGAAATCCAATTTGACATTTACTTAAATTTTTTTCTTGAATAAAGGTTTGAATTCTTGTATACAAAAGGCTACAGAAAACCTTTCCCAAGTTGCTGTTTACACAAATTCCCCTGTAATTATTGGGGTCTGATTTGTCTCCACTTTTGTGGATAGGGGAGATGAGCCCCTGGTTCCAGACATCAGGGAAGCAGCCAGAAGTTAAAACCATGTTGAACAATTTAAGCACAGCATTTTGCAACTCAGGTGTGTTGTTTTTCAGCATTTCATTTCTCATGTTATCTAGACCACAAACATTCTTTGATTATATAGATTTGAGCTTTTCATTTAGTTCTTGTTGGGTTATTAGGTAATCTAATGGATTTTGGTTGTTTTTAATGACTGATTCAAGGATGTTCAATTGTTCTTTGATTTCTAATTGGTTCTGTTGTAAGTCTTTTTGTGGAATGTTTCGTATAGATTATCAAAATACGTTTTCCAAATTCCTTCATCTTGTATTGCTAATTCTTGTGGCTTTGTCGTGCTTAAATTGTTCCACATGTCCCAGAACTGATTTTGGTCAATTGCCTTTTCAATTTCATCAAGTGTCTTGTTGGTATAATTCAATTTCTTGCGTTTCAGTGTATGTTTATACTGTTTCAGAGTTTCAAAGTATTCATATCGTAGCTCTGGTTTGTCGCTCTCTCTCTGTCTGTCTGTCTGTCTGTCTGTCTGTCTGTCTGTCTGTCTGTCTGTCTGTCTGTCTGTCTGTCTGTCTGTCTGTCTGTCTGTCTGTCTGTCTGTCTGTCTGTCTGTCTGTCTGTCTGTCTGTCTGTCTGTCTGTCTGTCTGTCTGTCTCTGTCTAGCTTTCTCTCTATTTTTCTCTCTCTCTCTGTCTAGCTTTCTCTCTCTCTGTCTAGCTTTCTCTCTCTCTCTCTCTCTCTGTCTAGCTTTTTCTCTCTCTGTCTCTAGCTCTCTTCTCTCTCTCTCTCTAGCTTTCTCTCTCTGTCTCTAGCTCTCTTCTCTCTCTGTCTAGCTTTCTCTCTCTGTGTGTGTCTAGCTTTCTCTCTTGTCTAGCTTTCTGTCTCTCTCTCTCTGTCTATATATTTCTCCCTCTCTCTGTCTTTCTCGCTTCAGAGTTTCAAAGTATTCATATTGTAGCTCTGGGTTGTTTGTCACTCTCTCTCTCTAGCTTTCTCTCTCTCTCTCTCTAGCTTTCTCTCTCTCTCTGTCTAGTTTTCTCTCTCTCTGCATGCTGGGAGTGTTTGGTGCATGCTGGGAATTGTGTGAGTGAGTGCGAGTGTTGTGTAGAGTTAGATATCTTGGTTTTTCTTTTACGTTTCCTTTTCTTGGTGCTATCTTTTTTTTCTTCCTATGGATGATTAAGGTTATCATTATTTTTATTTAGTTGTTGTGGTAGAATTAAGTATATTGTTTTTTGTGATGAAATTACCCTGGTTTTGGCGGGGATGGCGACCCACATGGGGACGCCGTCCCTGTCACTTCGACACGGCTGAAGCTACGGTCACTGTGGAGGAGTTTCTGGTCGCGGTAGGAGAGAATGTTGCTTATGCGTCACGGATGAATAAAGCGGTTGTGGTTTTCCTTAAAGAAGAGCGTCTTGTTGATCGGATGGTTGAGCAAGGCGTACTTCTTAAAGGAATGTTTATTCAAGTTACGCCGCTTTTTTCTCCGTCAACAAGGGTAACGATTTCTAATGTACCGCCGTTTATTCCCAATGAGCTATTGGAGCGCGAGTTATTGCGGTTTGGGAAGTTCGCAAGTTCAATTAAGATTGTCCTGTTGGGTTGCAAACACCCGGCTTTGAAACAGGTTATGTTGTCTCAGCGACAGGTGTTTATGTTTTTGGACTCACCGGAGCAGACTTTGGAGTTATCGTTTAAAGTCAACTATGACAACAGACTGTATATGGCTTATGCTAGTACGGGTAGTCAACGGTGTTTTGAGTATGGTGATGTTGGCCATAAGCAACATGCTTGCCCGAAAAGGGAGAAGGCAGAGGGAGGGGCGCAGGTGGTCCT
Organism: Salmo salar; assembly: GCF_965601325.2. Taxonomy (NCBI): domain Eukaryota; kingdom Metazoa; phylum Chordata; class Actinopteri; order Salmoniformes; family Salmonidae; genus Salmo; species Salmo salar. Next base: position 30,863,859 of record NC_138295.1, read on the forward strand.
CGTAATGCCTGGGCCCACTGATGTAGGGAGAGGTGGGCCGACAGCGGTAGAGCAGCCACAAGCACTTGTTGCTGAGGAACAAGTTGTCCGTGTTGAGGGCACGGAGTTGCAGCTTGTACCAGAAGGAAATGTTATGCAGCAGAAAAATATTGTTGTAGAAGGATGGATCTGAAGAGCCATTTCCTCAGACTGGTGTGGAGGTGCCCAGTACGAGTGCTGGGGTACAGGAGGGGGTTCATGTGGAGCTAATCTCCCAGGTAGTGGAGGAGATGCCCACTATGAGTAATGGGGTACAGGAGGGGGTTCAGGTGGGGCTAGTCTCCCAGGTAGTGGAGGAGATGCCTGGTACGAGTGATGGGGTGCAAGTGGGGTGTGTTGAGAGGGATGTGGTAGAGGGGAGTCAGGGGTCTGTGGCCTCAGTTGAGGAGGATCAGGAGAAGGATATGGATATCTCTATTGATAAGATAGCAGCTGGTGACAACTCAATTTACAATCTAGAGGAGGTAAATGGGTTCCTGGATCAGACTTTTGTGAAATCAGTCAATTTTTTATGGTGATGTTGATAAGTTTGTGAGGTCAGCTGTGATGTTACAGAAGACGGTGGGGTTAGACCAGTTGAGTGAGAAGAAGCGTTTTCGCTTGAGGAAATTTGTTACTGCTGTCACAGCAGCAAAAGGTAGTGGGAAACGTGGTCAGGTTAAGAGAAAATTAAAACAATGATGATGATCATCCCTCATAGGGTGTCTTTTTTCTCTTTGGTTTCTCTGTGGTTTCTTCTGCTTTTCCTTTCTCTTTTCTATATGGAGATACTAAGGGTTGGTTCTCTCAATATCAATGTGGGAAAGGACAGGAATAAGAGGGCTTGGGTATTAGAAGTAATACAACAGAAAAGCCTTAATGTAGTAATGTAGGAGACACGTAGTGATGAGGCTAATGAGGTTGACTGGGGTATAGTGGGGGAAAAAGGTATTTGATCCCCTGCTGATTTTGTACGTTTGCCCACTGACAAAGAAAGGATCAGTCTATAATTTTAATGGTAGGTTTATTTGAACAGTGAGAGACAGAATAACAACAAAAATATCCAGAAAAACGCATGTCAGAAATGTTATAAATTGATTTGCATTTTAACCTCCCTGGGCAAGGTGGGACGCTTCAATTTCTCAAACATATGACTATTTTACACCATTTTAAAGACAAGACTCTCGTTAATCTAACCACACTGTCCGATTTCAAAAAGGCTTTACAGCGAAAGCAAAACATTAGATTATGTCAGGAAAGTACCCTGCCAAAAATAATCACACAGCCATTTTCAAAGCATGCATATATGTCACAAAAACCAAAACCACAGCTAAATGCAGCACTAACCTTTGATGATCTTCATCAGATGACACTCCTAGGACATTATGTTATACAATACATGCATGTTTTGTTCAATCAAGTTCATATTTATTTCAAAAACCAGCTTTTTACATTAGCATGTGATGTTCAGAACTAGCATACCCACCGCAAACTTCCGGTGAATTTACTTAATTACTCACGATTAACGTTCACAAAATACATAACAATTATTTTAAGAATTATAGATACAGAACTCCTTTATGCAATCGCGGTGTCAGATTTTAAAATAGCATTTCGGCGAAAGCACATTTTGCAATATTCTGAGTAGATAGCCCGGCCATCACGGCTAGCTAATTTGACACCCACCAAGTTTGGCCCTCACCAAACTCAGATTTACTATAAGAAAAATTGGATTACCTTTGCTGTTCTTCGTCAGAATGCACTCCCAGGACTTCTACTTCAACAACAAATGTTGTTTTGGTTCGAAATAATCCATAGTTATATTGAAATAGCTCCGTTTTGTTCTTGCGTTGAGGTCCCTATCCGAAGGGTGACGCACGGGCGCATTTCGTGACAAAACATTTCAAAATATTCCATTACCGTACTTCGAAGCATGTCAAACGCTGTTTAATGAGGGAAATAAGTATTTGACCCCCTCTCAATCAGAAAGATTTCTGGTTCCCAGGTGTCTTTTAGAAAGGTAACGAGCTGAGATTAGGAGCACACTCTTAAAGGGAGTGCTCCTAACCGCAGCTTGTTACCTGTAAAAAAGACACCTGTCCACAGAAGCAATCAATCAATCAGATTCCAAACTCTCCACCATGGCCAAGACCAAAGAGCTCTCCAAGGATGTCAGGGACAAGATTGTAGACCTACACAAGGCTGGAATGGGCTACAAGACCATCGCCAAGCAGCTTGGTGAGAAGGTGACAACATTTGGTGCGATTATTCGCAAATGGAAGAAACACAAAAGAACTGTCAATATCCCTCGGCCTGGGGCTCCATGCAAGATCTCACCTCGTGGAGTTGCAATGATCATGAGAACGGTGAGGAATCAGGCCAGAACTACACGGGTGGATCTTGTCAATGATCTCAAGGCAGCTGGGACCATTGTCACCAAGAAAACAATTGGTAACACACTATGCCGTGAAGGACTGAAATCCTGCAGCACCCGCAAGGTCCCCCTGCTCAAGAAAGCACATATACATGCCCGTATGAAGTTTGCCAATGAACATCTGAATGACTCAGAGGACAACTGGTGAAAGTGTTGTGGTCAGATGAGACCAAAATGGAGCTCTTTGACATCAACTCAACTCGCCGTGTTTGGAGGAGGATGAATGCTGCCTATGACCCCAAGAACACCATCTCCACCGTCAAACATGGAGGTGGAAACATTATGCTTTGGGGGTGTTTTTCTGCTAAGAGGACAGGACAACTTCACCGCATAAAAGGGACGATGGACGGGGCCATGTACCGTCAAATCTTGGGTGAGAACCTCCTTCCCTCAGCCAGGGCATTGAAAATGGGTCGTGGATGGGTATTCCAGCATGACAATGACCCAAAACACACGGCCAAGGCAACAAAGGAGTGGCTCAAGAAGAAGCACATTAAGGTCCTGGAGTGGCCTAGCCAGTCTCCAGACCGTAATCCCATAGAAAATCTGTGGAGGGAGCTGAAGGTTCGAGTTGCCAAACGTCAGCCTCGAAACCTTAATGACTTGGAGAAGATCTGCAAAGAGGAGTGGGACAAAATCCCTCCTGAGATGTGTGCAAACCTGGTGGCCAACTACAAGAAACATCTGACCTCTGTGACAGCCAACAATGGTTTTGCCACCAAGTACTAAGTCATGTTTTGCAGAGGGGTCAAATACTTATTTCTCTCATTAAAATGCAAATATTTTTATAACATTTTTGACGTGCGTTTTTCTGGATTTTTTTGTTATTCTGTCTCTCACTGTTCAAATAAACCTACTATTAAAATTATAGACTGATAATTTATTTTTAAGTGGGCAAACGTACAAAATCAGCAGGGGATCAAATACTTTTCCCCCCCCACTGTATGTGGTGGGAGGGCAGCGTATACTCAGTCATGGTACTAATTTTAGTGCTGGGGTGGAAATGTTGTTTTCCTCAGGCTTAGGGGTGACTGTGGTATCTACAACAGAGATTGTCAAGGGATGGGTTTTATTGGTCAAGGTGGATGTTATGGGTTTTGAATGTTTATGCTCCTAATGAGGGTACAGAGTGTATTGCTGTATTTGATCAAATAAAGGAAACCTTAAGACAGTGTGACCAAGAGGGGTGTATGGTTTTATGGGGGGACTGGAATTGTACAGTAGATTTTACTGTTGACCACACTGCTGAAGAACCTCACCTGCGGTCAGCCACTTGCCTGTCTGGTCAATTAACTGAGTTTGAGCTTTCTGATGTGTGGAGAGTAAGGAATGCAAAAGATAGGCTGTACACATGGCTAAAAGTTAATGAAGGTCGTGTCAGTGCAGCAAGGTTAGACAGGTTGTATGTATCTGAGCACTACTGTAGTAGGGTTGGAAGGTGTTACATTACTCTTGTGGGTTTCTCTGATCACCATATTGTTACCGTTGATATTCGCTTGTCCTGTCCACGAAGGTCATCACCTTACTGGTATTTTAATGTTAATTAAGTTGTTACATGATGTCATGTTTTGGGAGGGTGTAGTGGAGAAAGTGTGTGCCAGACTGTCAAGGTGGAAATGGGTGCTACCCTAGCTGTCTTATAGGGGAAGGGTACTGGTAGCTAATAATCTTGCTGCCTCTACCCTGTGGCACAGACTAATGATGTTACAGCCACCGGGGAGTCTGATACAAGAGCTTCAGAGGACCCTTGTCAATTTCTTCTGGTCTGGACAACACTGGATTAAAGCTGCAGCCCTGTACCTGCCACTGCACGAGGATGGGCAAGGCTTGGTGGATATTTCTTCCAGGATCATGGCTTTCCGGCTTCAAGCAGCCCAGAGACTGTTGTACAGTGACGGTTCTAGCTGGGTCGACACAGCCTACACAGTGATGAGGAGAGCAGGCTGTTTGGGCTTAGACAAGCACCCTTTCCTCTTAAAGTTAGAGGGGGTGATATGCCTGGCCTGACTCCGTTTTATGAATCTGTTATGCAGGCTTGGAGAGTTCTTGTCAAGTCCCGTAAGGCCGGCACGCCACCAGGGATGTGGCTTTTTGAAGAGCCTCTTTTTCACAAACTGCCTATTGAAAAGAGGACAGCTGACTTCCAATGGAGGATAATACATGGAGCTATTGCCACCAATATACATCTGGTACACCTGGATCCGACAGTTGGGGAAGGGTGTCCATTCTGTGCTGAGTCTGAAACTCTGGCACATCTGTTCTTACAGTGTCCCAGGTTGGTCGGGATGATTGACCTGATGACTTCTTGGTTCTCAGCTTTGTGAGAGGTTTTCTCTTCCCAACTGTTTATATTTGGGCTAAAGTACAGGTTTAGTTGAAGGGGTGTAGTTATTTTGCTTAATTTTGTGTTAGGGGCAGCTAAATTAGCAATATGGAAGACCGAAAGAACAGTATTTGGGAGAGAGCCTATTACAAACTGGTTAACAATATTGATCTGTTTATGAGTATATGGGCTATTCAGTCTGTTGTGTTTAGTTACTGTGGAGGAGGATTTGGTGTTGTGTTTTTAATTGATGTGGAACTATGGTTTTGTATGAATTTTTATTGTTTTGTGGGTTCCCAGACCCTATAAAGATTATTTAAAACTCAAACTCCCTCTCTAGCTTTCTCTCTCTCTCTGTCTGTCCATCTCTCTCTCTGTTTGTCTATCTTGCTCTCTCTCTCTGTCCATCTCTCTCTCTCTCTCTCTCTCTCTCTCTCTCTCTCTCTCTCTCTCTCTCTCTCTCTCTCTCTCTGTCTATCTCTCTCTCTCTGTCTATCTCTCTCTCTCTCTCTCTGTCCATCTCTCTCTCTCTTTCTCTGTCCATCTCTCTCTCTTTCTCTGTCCATCTTTCTCTTTCTCTCTCTCTGTCCATCTCTCTCTCTCTCTCTCTCTCTCTCTTTCCATCTTTCTCTCTCTCTCTCTGTACATCTTTCTCTCTGTCTATATTTCTCCCTGTCCAGCTTTCTCTCTCTCTCTCCTCTCTCTCTCTCTCTGTCCATCTCTCTCTTTCTCTGTCCATCTCTCTCCCTCTCTCTGTCCATCTTTCTCTCTCTGTCCATCTTTCTCTCTCTCTCTCTCTGTCCATCTTTCTCTCTCTGTCCATCTTTCTCTCTGTCTATATTTCTCTGTCTATATTTCTCCCTGACCATCTTTCTCTCTTTCTCTCGCTCTCTGTCCATCTTTCTCTCTTTGTCCATCTCTCTCTCTCTCTCTGTCTGTCTGTCTGTCTGTCTGTCTGTCTGTCTGTCTGTCTGTCTGTCTGTCTGTCTGTCTGTCTGTCTGTCTGTCTGTCTGTCTCTGTCTGTCTCTCTCGCTCTCTCTCTGTCCATCTCTCTCTCGCTCTCTCTCTGTCCATCTCTCTCTCGCTCTCTCTCTGTCCATCTCTCTCTCGCTCTCTCTCTGTCCATCTTTCTCTCTCTCTGTCCATCTCTCTCTCTCTGTCCATCTTTCTCTCTCTCTCCATCTCTTTCTCTCTCTCTGTGTCCATCTTTCTCTCTCTCTGTGTCCATCTTTCTCTGTGTCCATCTTTCTCTCTCTGTCCATCTCTCTCTGTCCGTCTCTCTCGCTCTCTCTCTCTGTCCATCTTTCTCTCTCTCTCTCTGTACATCTTTCTCTCTGTCTATATTTCTCCCTGTCCATCTTTCTCTCTCTTTGTCCATCTTTCTCTTTCTCTGACCATCTTTCTCTCTTTCTCTCGCTCTCTGTCCATCTTTCTCTCTTTGTCCATCTCTCCTCTCTCTCTCTCTGCTCTGTCTGTCTGTCTGTCTGTCTGTCTGTCTGTCTGTCTGTCTCTCTCGCTCTCTCTCTGTCCATCTCTCTCTCGCTCTCTCTCTGTCCATCTCGCTCTCTCTCTGTCCATCTCTCTCTCGCTCTCTCTCTGTCCATCTTCCTCTCTCTGTCCATCTTTCTCTCTCTCTCTGTCCATCTCTCTCTCTCTCTCCATCTCTTTCTCTCTCTCTGTGTCCATCTTTCTCTCTCTCTGTGTCCATCTTTCTCTGTGTCCATCTTTCTCTCTCTGTCCATCTCTCTCTGTCCGTCTCTCTCGCTCTCTCTCTCTTTGTCCATCTTTCTCTGTCAATCTCACTCTCTCTCTGTCCATCTTTCTCTCTCTCTCTGTACATCTTTCTCTCTGTCTATATTTCTCCCTGTCCATCTTTCTCTCTCTTTGTCCATCTTTCTCTTTCTCTGTCCATCTTTCTCTCTGTCCATCTTTCTGTCTCTCTCTGTCCATCTTTCTCTCTCTCTCTGTCCATCTCTCTGTCCGTCTTTCTCTCGCTGTCCGTCTTTCTCTCTCTCTCTCTCTCTCTCTCTCTCTCTCTCTCTCTCTGTCTGTCCTCTCTCTCTGTCTGTCCTTCTCTCTCTCTGTCCGTCTTTCTCTCTCTCTCTCTCTCTGTCCATCTTTCTGTCTCTCTCTGTGTCCATCTTTCTCTCTCTCTCTGTCCATCTTTCTGTCTCTCTCTGTGTCCATCTTTCTCTCTCTCTCTGTCCATCTTTATCTCTCTCTGTGTCCATATTTCTCTCTGTCCATATTTCTCCCTGTCCATCTTTCTCTTTCTTTCTCTCTCTCTGTCCATCTCTCTGTCCATCTTTTTCTCTCTACTCTGTGTCCATCTTTCTCTCTCTCTCTCAGACAGAGAGTCACACAGAGACTGTCCATTTCTCTCTCTGTCCATCTCTCTCATGCTCTGTCCATCTTTCTCATGCTCTATCCATCTTTCTCTCTCTCTGTCTATATTTCTTCCTGTCCATCTTTCTCTCTCTGTCCATCTTTCTCTCTTTCTCTCGCTCTCTGTCCATCTTTCTCTCTCTCTGTCCATCTCTGTCCATCTTTCTTTCTCTCTCTGTCCATCTCTCTCCTCTGTGTCCATCTTTCTGTCTCTCTCATCTGTCTCTCTCTATCCTTCTGTCTCTCTCAGGCAGAGACAGACAGAGAGAGAGGCTGTCCATTTCTCTCTCTGTCCGTCTTTCTTTCTCTCTGTCCGTCTTTCTCCGACTCTCTGTCCATCTCTCTGTCTATATTTCTCCCTGTCCATCCTTCTCTCTCTGTGTCCATCTCTCTCTCTCTCTCTCTCTCTGTCCATCTCTCTGTCCATCTTTCTCTCTCTCTCCATCTCTTTGTCCTTCTCTCTCTCTCCTCTGTGTCCATCTCTCTGTCCATCTCTCTTTCTTTCTCTCTCTGTCCATCTCTCTGTCCATCTTTCTCTCTCTCTCTCTGTCCATCTCTCTGTCATCTTTCTCTCTCTGTCCATCTCTCTGTCCATCTTTCTCTCTCCTCTGTGTCCATCTTTCTCTCTCTCTCACTGTCCATCTCTCTCTCTGTCCATCTCTCTCTCTCTGTCCATCTTTATGTCCATCTCTCTCTCTCTGTCCATCTCTCTGTCCATCTTTCTCTCTCTCTGTCCATCTCTCTCCTCTGTGTCCATCTTTCTCTCTCTCTGTGTCCATCTTTCTCTCTCTCTCTGTCTCTCTCACAGACAGACTGTATCTCTCTCTCTCTGTCCATCTCCCTCTCTCTGTCCATCTCTCTCTCTGTCCATCTTTCTCTCTCTCGGTCTCTGTCTATATTTCTCTGTCTATTTCTCTCTGTCCATCTTTCTCTCTCTGTCTCGCTTTCTGTCCATATTTGTCTCTTTTGCTCTCTGTCCATCTTTCTCTCTTTCTGTGTCTAGCTTTCTCTCTGTCTCTCTATTTCTCTCTATCTATTTCTCCCTCTTTTTCTCTCTCTCGCGCTCTGTCTGTCTGAGAATAAGAAAATATCTCTCTGTCTTTGTCTCTCTCTGTCTTTCTCTCTCTGTCTATCTCTCGCGCTTTCTCCTTGGTGTCAGTCTTATCTTTCACTCTCTCTCAATTCAAGGGCTTTATTGCCATGGGAAATATATGTTAACATTGCCATAGCAAGTGAAGTAGATAATACACAAAAATGAAATAAACAATAAAACCTCTCTCTGTCTCTCGTTCTCGCTGTCTCTCTGTCTATCTTGCTCACTGTCTCTCTTTTTGTCTGTCTAACTCTGTGTTTTAAGAGCACATGTTATTGCAGTTTTTCAGAGTTGGAACAGATGTTGGGTATTGTAAATACAGTTGCAAAGAGTGTTCCGGAAGACCCTCGGAGTAATGAAAATGTTCCTGTTTTTTAATGGTGTAATGCCAAAAGTATTTCACAATTCATTTGAGGACAATGTCGCTTGAGACCCACACAGCTCTGCTAACAAGTGCCTGGGGATGGGGGAGGGGTGTTAAGTAGGCTACTTCTGGAGGGTGTTTCCTGTCTAAAGGAAGTGTGGAACGTGTTGTAGGAGTGCAGATGGACACTTACATCTCTAGTTACATAAATGACTTACTGTTGTTGTTGTTATCCTATCAAGACAATAATGGTCTATAAGACGCCCTTGAGGTCAGCAGGGGGAATCTTACTTCACTTCTACTAGACTTCTGTCAGTTTCCTCTGCCTGTCTGAAAACGGTAGGCTTTAACTGGCCAAATCCATCCAAGGTAGTCATTTTTGAATGGTGTTAGTTGTAGTAGAATGCACCAGTGTCTTCGATATATTTACCTTGTGGACTTGGCTCACGTTCTATCGGAGGATAATGTTGTTTTTACTCAAGGGGTTGTTTCTTTTTAATACTCAGGTCCAGGGTGAGACCAGGGTTGCTGGAGTTGACTCCTGATAAAAGGCCTTGAGTCGGGGAGGGCGTGTTTTGGGGCCAGATAATTGGGAACATCCCTTCTTCTTACCAGGCCACAGCCCTCATGTTCACCTTGTCTGCTCTTCCTCCCCAAGCCAATATTAGCAATGATAAAAAGTAATTGCCGTCCCATACCTATTTTGGGTCCAGTTGCATTGTTTTCAAATGCGCATTCTTGGAAGTGGCGGAGCCCCCATTCTCAATTCCCCGCAGGTTGCTGGTGAATTTGAAGCATTCAGCAAAGAACAAGTGGGGAAAAAAGAGAGTCCACAAAATTTTCAAATTAAACACTGTTGTGTTGCTTCTTTTTTCACTCCTAACAGTGCATCATATGTTTTCCTAACTAAACCAAATGTTTGCTGGGATCGAGCCAAGCCTGGCCAGAGGATAGAATCCCTGAAGCGAAAATGCTTGATGCACATTGTTGAATTACATTTATTTAGCCTTTTGGCTATCCAGAGTCAAGGCTGGATACCTCATTAATCAGGCTCATGAATATACTTGCTAACTAGGCATTTGCTAGGGATGTGTTTGTCTGACTTTCCTTCGGTGTATTTGTTCAGTAAGTTATACCTTAACCACTGTAGCACGTTGTGTCCAGCGATTGGTGAGAGAAATATCATTAGCTGGACGAAACGTTTGTCAATCCAGGAAGATTGAGCCTTATGAGCGCAGACTTTTCTTTCTCATGCTGTCGACAATTTTGTGTTGAAGCACCACAGACAATCTTTGTTTTTTTGTACTATGCACTTGAACACATCTGACAGTGAACAGTAAGGTGAGAGGGTGCGAATGCTTTCATGGTCACCCCACTGTGAAGTGGGCTTCTTTTTCAAAGGCAAATAGATGTGGCCTGATGAACCAAGGCCTAAACTCCATTACCCTTTGACCATCCCTCTATCCCTGATGAGGAGGCTGAGCAGTGGAGGAGAAGACGATGAGGGGAGTTACGGGGGAAGAGTCGGCTGGGTAGCAGATGTGGTAGCCCACATTCCCCCCTCTCCCCAGAAAATGTGCTTGCCTCCCCTCCTTTCTACCCTGTGCATGGTCCCAGGCTGAGGCAGATGTTTTTGTGCTGCTAGTCGAGGATTCCTGGAGCTTTTAACGGAGAAGAGAAGAGACGTCCATGTCATCGGGCAGGGCCAGGTCAGGCTAAGTTGATGTGGGGGGACTCAGGGGAGAGGAGACTGTACACAGCAAGGACAGGGCCCGGGACCTGGAACACACTGACCTTGGCTGACTCCTCTCACGTACCCTCTCTCTCTGTCGCTCTGTCTCTCTCCGCATTAATTGTGTTTTTCTTTTTTCCTCCGTCCCTTTTTTCAGTCCTCGTATCCTGGAAAATATAAACAGGATGCAGTCTTGTCTGATCGTAAATCCTCTCTCGTCTGCCCTGGCCCCCAGTCCCCCTCGGTCCCTTGCCCCAGCCTCCATGCTGAGTTGGAGCTAGGGCCATTTTAACTGGAGCTTGGACTGGGCGGGAAGGAGGAGAAGGGTGGTGATGGGTAGAGGGCTGAAATTTTTCCTGAGAAGAAAACATTGTTTGTGGGTTCAGTGCGTCAGTTGTAATCATGCCTTCAGCCACCATGTAATTTTTTCATCAAATGCCTGCTATCCTACCTGCATGTCTTGGAATCTATACAACAAATGGTTATGAGTGGAGGCTACTCTAGTCGAGTGCAGGTTTTTCTGTAATGTTATGGGGTAGGGTTCTTTAAAAGTCAGGCTGATTTACTCCTAGCAGCAGCTTTTCATTAAGCATTTTCACATTCATATTTGTAAAAACAATCTATTGCACAAAGAGTTCCACCAGCCTTATTCAGAATGTGTTTTACCCTTGATCCTTGCACATCATTTCACTTATCTCATATTGGCTGGACTCGTGACATGTTTATCTAGTCCAGTCTTAAACATAGACTGTTTAAGACAAATTACCTACAACCAACAGGAAGAACCCTTTCTCCTTTGTGTTAAACACGCACTGTGAGGATCTTAGAGATTTCCCGAAATCTTAAAGAAAAGCCAACCCAGAATTCAAATCCCACAGTATTCCATGAGACACTTGGAAAACAAGGCATTCTCCCTGTTCTAATCATGACCTGTTAATGACACTAATGTAGCCTAGGTGATTGTCAAGCCCTATTCTCGCACCCTTCCTCCTTCTAGCCTGTTCCCTATCTTCGTCGCCAGTGCCAATATGGCCTATTCATAAGCTATCATCACCCTGGCCCCTTGGAATGCTGACTGACTGTACAAGGGCCTACTCTTATCTGTGGTTCATCGTTTTGTGACCCTACTCTGCAATGCCCAACACGAACTCAACATCCTCTGCTGATATTGATGCACAGATGAATTTATTTGTACCGTTGTCCTTTTGTGTCCTTTTTCTACTCAGCAGGTAACGGAGTTGCCTCGAGTCAAGAGAGAGTTAATCTCAAACATAAAGCGTCAATTAAAGTTCCTCTCCAGCTTTTCTTCTTGGCTATGCGTGTCCAATGTTCCCTGTTGAATTGAAAGAGTGAAGGAAAATAGCGTTCATTTAGAGATTAGGCATTCGTCGGGGATTCGTCATCACGACATGTCGGAGCCTGAGAGGTGAGGTGAAAGTTCTACTGTGTGAAATTAAGTGTGTGTTTGGAGACGTGGAGCGGCTGCCAGGGACTTATGTGGGAAACTGTCCGTCACTGAAAGGCTTGTTGTTAGAAAAAGGAGGAAAGGGAGGCTTAGCCTATTGTTGACATTTTGACAATGTCTTGTCTCTGAAGACTAGCCTAGAGAAAGGTGGCATTACTGAACAACAGTCTTGATGTTCCCCTCAGGCCATAACTTTCAATGTTTCAAACATGACTTACTGCAGCTAGGGCATCTTTCCTCCAAGTAACTGTACACATCATCACAACATCTTAGACTTGCCAAATATCCATCTCTAACAAAATCATGTTCTTTATCAGAATTGTCTCTCTTATTACCCACCATGCACTATTCTCTTTATACCACCCCAAACCTAGAGATTCGGAAATCTCGGTACATCAACAAATATGTTGATATCATGCTGGTCTTTTTACAGGAGTGAATGCATTGAGGAGTGCTCTCGGCAGTGGCTCCCAGCCATCGGACCTCCAATTAATGGGGACAGTGACGGTCACTTTCCAGGACCTTCAGTGGGCCATGTCGGAGGTCAAACCAGGTGCCATGAGGCAGGTCGCCATCGATGTCCCCAAGGTATGTCTGGATTATGGCCCTTTGGTTTTCTTTTTAGTTTAGAAACCGATTTAGTCTTTTGAAGGTCGGCATTAAAATGTCCTTTTAACCGCCATTAGATTTATAGAGTGACACAAAAGATGGAACAACAACTCTGCTGATGTCACCGGCACAACGGAAAGTGTCTTCTAGTCTCATGTTCAGAAACGTCAACAAACTTCCACAGGGATCGACAGATATCATTTTTTTTTATTATTATTATTATTTTTACCTTTTATTTAACTAGGCAAGTCAGTTAAGAACAAATTCTTATTTTCAATGACGGCCTAGGAACAGTGGGTTAACTGCCTTGTTGAGGGGCAGAACGAACTTGTCAGCTCAGGGATTCGATCTTGCAACCTTTCGGTTACTAGTCCAACGCTCTAACCACTAGGCTACCTGCCACCCCGCATCATCTCTCAGCAGCGAAAATTGCTTAATTACTCATTGGACTACCAGTCAATTTATTATGCCAATAGTACAGTGAGGCATTAAGTAATTTGTGCATTAGACAAGATGCTTTCAGATCCCCAATGACTTTAGTTTACGTGCGGGGTTTAAACCGAGGAAACGTCGGATGGAAATGACCCACAGGCCATACTGCTGCCCTCCCTGAAATGGAGATGAATCACACACTCGGGGGAGGTGGGGGGACAGCCATCCATGATGTTTTGGACTTTGCATGTGCAAGACATAACGGACAGGAAGAGGCTATCATCATCTCTAGTACTAATTGAAAGCAGATCGGGTCGATGTCGGTTCCTGCCAGAGAGTGAGAGAGAAAAAAAGGCCCTTCTCCTCCTTCCTCCTAATGCTCCTCTGCACTGAGCTCACCCCGAGACGTTCAGTTCTTGCGGCCAGTTCCTGGAAACAAAATAGGGACTTTAGTTTTTTCCTTCCCCCAGTGCACTGCAGCTGAAGGGTCGGCCGCAGAGCTCCGACTTGATTATATCCACATGAGTGCAAACATTTGTTTCTAATCCATTTATATAAGAAACTTCCAGTGAATCCCGGGTGAGGCGAAAGCAAGAGCAGAGCACGCCTCTCTCTCAGGCCAACCGGACCTTTAATATTTTGATCTGGTCGAGAGATCCGTTACGTTGTTCTTCTTCCTCATCTTTCTCTCCTCTCCAAGTTCTTGTCGGGAGAAGTACCCACCACAACTCCTCCTCCCACCCTCCTTCTCTCCCACCTCCCCAGCAACCCCATCAAAGCCCGGACCCTGAGAATCTCCTTGTAAACTTCAGACAACAACAGTAAAAGATAATAACTGGGTCTCGGAGAGAGAGAAAGAGGCAGGGGGAATGAAATCAACACAGCAAGGTGTGACTCAAACGGCGCCCTCTAATTCCACATCCGCCATGTTCGTGACAAAAGCACCTTGGAATTAATGGTGCCTTTTTGTTACGCCAGCTCTATGTTCTTTTGTCTGCAGACAACCTGAACAGAAACAAAACTAAATAGGGGGGAGGGGGAGAAAAGGTGTATAAATCTTTACTGTGCACATCTGCTGCTAGCCTGGCACCTGAAGCTGCCTGATTTGATTTACACCCCATAGACTCTGGCAGGAGGAGGCTGTCTCTCTCTCGCTCTCTCTCTCTCCTTCCATGCTCTCTCCCATGCTCTCTCTTCCCATCTCCCTCACCATCTTTATCATCTCTCTCTCCTCTCTCTCTCCATAAATTGTTCAGCATGTGGTATTTACAGTATGTGGCCGGATGCCAGGTTTCCATTAGGTGCTCCGTTCCCGGGAGACGGCGCCGGTTGCCTGGGATGTGTTACCACAGAGGAAGGGAGGAACGGAGGGGGGGGGGGGAGACAGAGGAAAAGTCATGCTGATGAAGGGGGGGGACGACTTATTGCTCTGGCCAACCCCTGCTTTCCTTATCTGTTTTATCTCCTGTAGTCGTACGCCTCGGCCCGTCATCTGTCAAAGGGACAGCTGCTGGCTCTGTTCAATGTCTGCTGATTCACCCTCAGCCCAGATCAGGCCCAATACTTTTCCTGACGTATACTACATTTTCATTTTCTTGTACTGTATGCCTATTATTCCAAAGAATTCGCACAGGGCAAAAATACAAACAGTATTTCAGTGATTTATTTGATTGGTTAATTGATTTATTACAGCTGTAGAGAGAAATAAACACTGGACAAACTGAACCCACAACTTTCTTGACCCACGGTAAGGATATTATTTTTGAATTGAAAAAACGTTGATCATGGAAAAGGTGGGTTTTCTTGAATAGGTTTTTAAAGAAGCTTTCATAACACTGCTGGACACCATGCTCCATTAAAACTGCCACCCTATACAGCCCATTGGGGACGTCTCTCTTTCCATTGTGTATGAAACCTCTGTATTCTTCTCTGTTTCCAGCTGTGTCCGAATGGTTTGTCTGTTTCCCTTGCAGGTGCGCTGGTCGGATGTGGGAGGCATGGAGCAGTTGAAGCCGAAACTTAAGCAGGCGGTGGAGTGGCCTTTCAGGCACCTCGAGGCCTTCACCCGCATGGGCATCCAGCTCCCTAAAGGAGTACTCCTCTATGAACCCCAGGCTGCTTCATGATCACCAAGGCTCTGGCCAACGAGAACAGACTCAACTTCCTTGCCTTTAAGGTGATGATCATTCAAAGTTTGATTGTTGCCTGCATTCAATGTACAGGCAGGGAAGAGTCCTTTTTAGTCCTTTCTACACCTGCAGGGTTCCCTAAATCCCACCCCTATAATGCATACTTTTGTAATGCATCAGTTTTGCAGTTGCATATTGTGCATTGCCTTCAAGCACAGTTCCTTTTGTTATGGCTGACATAGCATGGACCTTTGACGTTTCCACAACTAGGGAGATTCTACAACTATAGATAGTAAAACTAGTACGGCTTCTTTCCGTTTTCCAAAACATACTGTACTTAGCTATGGCCAGTGATTTACCACCGGCAGCCATTGGCTTGGCTTTACCCCAGTTAAAAAACAGGGATGTGTCCCTGATTATCTCAAGGACCTCAGAATCTTTGGCTTCCTTGGAGGCAGACCTACAGGCCTCCTCACTTGACCCCTCCGACCCCATGTTTTGTCCTTTTCATTCATCACCGCATCCCGTCTTTTCCCTTCTCTCCCTCCACACCAATTCACAACTATCCCCTACACCGTCCTCATCCCACCCCTCTCCCTCACCCTGCTCTGTCCAGGCCCCTTGATGGAGATTGATTGATCACTTCACTGATTGTTAATTACCGATTATTTTGGAAGCTGTTGCCGGGTGCGATGGGGCTGTGACAGAAACTGTCAGCCAGCCTGATTAGATTGGGTCAGTGGTAAAAGATCGTGGACAGGCTGTAATATAACAAAGAAAGACTTACCTTTAAAGACTGCTTACAGTGTAAAATTCTCTTAAAGGTTTTTCTCATAGATGCTATTTGTGAATAACGTCCAACCCAAATTGTTCGTATTATGTTACACTTGATGTTTAAGCAAAATAAATAGTAAGAAGTTGGCTAATACTTTTTCAATGACAAAATCATAATGTATTTTTCCCCAATGTGTTAGCTTTGCCTCCGACACATTACCCTTGCTTCACTATACTTTTTGATGCGTGCTACTTGCGTCGTGTACAGTAAAACCCTAACACCCTATCAAAATGTTTTCACACACCAATATGACTGTTTCTCTAGCCAAATAGAAATGTACCTACATAGAATATAACCCTCCCAGTGAGTAGCTGGCTAGAGAAATAAACAGATTAATCCACAACGTTGTCGTGTTCTGAGGAGACAAAAGGTGTCGTCTCCATGCTAGCCCAGGGGTGTTGAAGAGGGGGGATTGAAGAGGGGGGATTGCAGGGGGAGGAAGTGCGTCCTGACGGGCTGAGTGGATGTTTATGCGCCTCGGAGGGAGGGAGAGTGCAGAGTGGCCCCATCAGCCTTACTTACCCTACCTCCTTTGTCCTCTCTGCCTTCCTTCTTAATGATAATTTTTCCCTCTCTTCCCCTCTTCCTCTTAAATAACTATCCCTTTAATCTCTGAGAGATTTCTTGGCGGGTTGTCAAAAAGTTCTCAGTGGTTTGTTCATTGAGGTGTGTTCCTGTCAGATATTAAATAGTGGTCTAGTTAGCTTGTGGTTAGCTAGGCTAAATGTTATAGAGCGTGTATTACTAGTGTTATAATGATATGAATGAATAGTTATAGCCTACTGTATAACTAGGGTCCTCGTACGGAAATCTCCTGGTCCTATAATGAATCACTGGACAGGAGAACCAACTTTCCTCTCAGTCTTTCAGAGTCTAGAGTCACTGAGTAAATATGTAGGGGAGTCTAAGAGGCCTGTCAGAGAGGTGAGTACCAGGCCAACTTTCATTGTCTATCGTATACCCATTACACTAGGAACATAAGGACTACTTCTGCTTAGAGGAAATTGCTTTAATATTCTACACTCTAATGTATATGCAATTACTGTATATTAATACCTTGCATATGTCGATACCAGGTCAGAGCTGTCACCCCCTCCATTGTGTTCTTTGATGAGGTTGACGCTCTTGCTGGAGAAAGAGGAAGGTAGGTATTTCATCTCAGAAATGAAGTTCAAAACTTTTTCTACCTGATAAACGTAATACTGCAGACTTGATGACACGGCAACTGCTTGCAAGCACTTATCTTATTCTGGAAACTGGAAGCACGTGTCAAGCCTAAATGAATGGGAAAGATAGGCACCATTTAATCATCAGCCTAGTTCAATACACTGAATGGCATGTATTATCCCCAATTACTCGTTGAATGACTGAATGTCTACATTACCACAATAATTACATTATCAGTGTAATTATTGTACAGTGTAAAGCCGGCTGTGGTGTTCCCATGGAGTCAGTCCACTAGTGCTTTGCTATCAACGCACGTGCGCACGCACACACACACACACTGACACACAGACGAACCAGTCTGTCCGGAGGCGCTTCAATGGGATGGCACTGGGAACATCTGTGGCTTCAGGAAGAAGACAAAACGGCCAGAGAGAGGACACAGGCCGCGACAAACAAGCGCTTCATTGTGTACGCCACAGCAGATGGGGGAAGCCAAATATGAGGCGTACTTCCCGGTAAACCCCCACGAAAGTCAATGGTGAAGGAACAGACAAAAGACCCCTCCAGATATGGTTCAAACGTGGCGTTCCCTCAAGCCTAATTGGCCAGGGACTGGGATGGGTCACAGTGTCCTTTCTTAACAAAACCATTTTGCCATTAGTGCGTGTAGGGTGACATTTTGTATCTGTTTACTAGGACTGGGAATTGCCAGGGACCTCACGATGCGAGATTATAACGATACTTAGGTGCCGATATGTATTGTGTTTCTCACGATTCTATATGAATTTGAGACCGTGATTTTATTCTGAGTTGATGTTACAAACATATTGCTTACTCTATGTCTGCTGCAGAGAGACGAGACAGCATGAGAGGCTACAGGGGTCAACTTAAGTCAACTCAGGAATGGACTGAATATGGTGTTCGACTTGACAAAATGCCCCACTTACAGTAGCGATTTTCTCATCTGAATTCCATGTCTGATATCACTGAATTGACTGGATTTGAAGCAGTTATTTGGCCACGACTCTGCAGTTGCCTTTCAAAATGACTTGATGCAGGGGAGTCAGTCAGTTCACTGCAGCAGAGCTCATATCTCCAGGCCACTGGCCATTTATAAAATGCACTTAGCAGTGATCTATAAAGTGTATTTATTGGTCTTAACTTCCTGCATTTAATCAATGAAGTGGCTTCATTGCTCATGAGCTGGAATTTAACTGTTGACACTGCCTGGGCTAGAGATGGAAGAGTGATATTTTGTGTTTTCCTTTCTTGACGTGACGCACCAGTAAATTTTCAAGCCTACCTGTCATAACTGCCCAAATCTGTTGGAATGAGTTATCTGATAGTGTGAGAGAGAAAGACAGAGACCGAGACAGTAGATAGTCTGAGACAGAGAGACCGACAGAGCGAGAGACAGACAGATTAAGGGGAGAGAGGAAATGACAGAGGCATTGGGTCCAGAGAGAAAGCATGAGAGCGAGAGAATGAAAGATCGAGAGGGCAAGAGAAAGAAACCAGGCCTTGGATGAGAGGCAGAAGCAGCCATGGCAGATTTCTCCCTTTGTCATGAGGCCTTTTCCCTATTCCTCCCAGGACCATAACTCACTGACAGGCCTCTTTTGTGTTCCTCTGTGGCCTTCTCTGTGGTAATGACGTGGATTTTGAATGGGAATCAATTGTTTGGTCCTCACAAGGATAAACCAAATGTGTGTGTCCGACAGTGATGGGGAGCACGAGAGGGAGGGAGAGACACTGCACTGTGCTATGGAAAATAAACACCTTACTATTTCTCAGTGCAGGGGGCTGGGATCTGACAACTTGAACAGATACATTTTTGGTTAAAACACATATCTCTCCTCCCCTATCACCCCCCCCCTTATTCTGTACTCTCTCCCCTTCCTCTTGCCCTCTCCTCTTTGCTCTCTCAGTTTGTTGGGGTCTGCTGGCGTTGGGGACCGAGTCCTGGCCCAGCTCCTGACAGAAAGCTGTGGGACGTCACCGTCCTGGCCGCAACCAACCGGACTGATATGAGAGATAAGTTAGAACGAGCAGAGTTCCTGCTCTCCCTTTCTCTCTCTCTCTCTCTCTCTCTCTCTATCTTTCTGCTTCCCATCCTTCTCTTCCTTATCCTCCCTCTATCTCCTAATGAAACTTCCTGAGTGCTGATCAAAGACAGAGCCTGGGCCTTGTCAAAACACACTCAGGAAAATATGGCCTGTCGCTTTAATTTAAGGGTTTTCATTCTCTGTATCCTTCCTTCTTTTAATTTTCTCTCTGTATTCTTCCCTCATTTCATTCTCTGTCTGTATCCTTCCCTCTTTTCATTCTCTCTTTGTATCCTTCCCTCTTAATTCTCTCTGTATCCTTCCCTCATCTCCCTCTTGTCTGCCTTTCTCTCTCCCGATCTATGTACTAACTCTATGTGAACATACTCTGCTTTCTGAAACGTAATCTTATGTCTGCTCTTATCGGAACGTGGAGTGATTAGGAGGGGGAAAACTTAAAACTGCTGTTATAGTAGACATTTTGACTCCTCCAAAATCTGACAGGTGGCTACAGAGCCCCCATGGTGGGAAAGACCCTCACAGTGCTCCCTTATGGACAGTTGAACAGCTGGAGGTCCCTTCCAGGGCCACTGTTGGAGAATTGACACTTCCCTGGCCTTCCTAGCAACTGAAGACCATTTCCTTCCTTCCTCCTCCCCTGCTACTGCCTGGCCTGCCACTCCAAGCTCTGTTAGCAGTGGGGGGTCGAGCCGCTGGGGGTGGTGGGGGGGCATGAGAAACCCCAGGCATCTCCAGCAGCCCCACCAAGCCAACTCTGCTGCTGCTGTCAGGAAGCAGGGGTCCTAGGCAGCTGAGAAATCAGAGTGGGGTGGCGCTATTTGAATGTGAATCACATTAGCTGTGATTGGAAATGCAAGCCGCCAAATGTAGTTGCAATTTTTAGGGACCCCCCTCCCTTGTACTGGCACCCTGCTTCCACTCCCGAACCACCCACTGTTCCACAAACTGTCAACACACAGGAGAAGGTGGCCCTTTCCATGAGAATGGCATGATATGATGAGACAAATGAAGATTAATTGGATGTTTGTGTGTCAATGAGGCACATTGTCGGCAGATTGATGGAGCACAGGGACTTCTGGGTCCTTGTTGGTTTGATGGACATAGTGGTAGAGGAAAGGGAGGGAGGGAGTGACATGGAGAGACAGGGAGTCTGCGTGTACTTATAGCATAGTTTGGGGGTCTGCTGTTGGTCTCTCAGCCACAAGCTGAGTCAAGTGTCTGCTTCCTACTTATCTACCTCCTTAGCTAGCTTTTAGAACTGGCTCTGCTGTGCAAAGGAAGCTCTCCATTTGATCTATGTGGCATTTGTTAGGATATTAATTAAATTGCTGCAAATCTCTTGTGATAGCATGGAATTATTGACATCAATGTTTGATTTTGATTTTCACCAATAAAATGCATGAAGTTTTTCCCTCAAATAATTTATACAACTTAGACTATTTACACAACCTGTTTGTATTAAACTACTGTTACTTTCATACCGGAATTTAATCATACAAGTTACTTCGTTCATTCCCCTTTGTCTGGTGCTTTTTGCCCCCAAAATGTCCACAGTTCAACAGGCCTTTGTATTGCACCAATCATCCTGTCCCACCTTTGACCCATTTTGAGTCTCCTGTGATGATTGATGAGTGGCACCAGGATATTTACCCAGCCTGCTTTGCTTTGGGGAAGACCCCCCCTAGCCTTGTCTCACACACACACACACACACACACACACACACACACACACACACACACACACACACACACACACACACACACACACACACATACACACACACCTCATCTTTCACCTCGACATAGTGAAGAAAGTTACTTCATTAACATTTTGGGCACCCACCCTAATTGAAGTTATATGCAAAATGTTTACATAGCCATCCATAGGCCACTTGTTCATTTTTAAAATGTATTTATGTTATTTAACCTTTATTTAACTAGGCAAGTCAGTTAAGAACAAATTCTTATTTACAATTACGGCCAACCCCGGCCAAACCCGGACGACGCTGGGCCAATTGTGCGCCGCCCTATGGGACTCCAAATCACGGCTGGATGTGATACAGCCTGGATTCGAACCAGGGACTGTAGGGATGCCTCTTGCACTGAGATGCAGTGCCTTAGACCGCTGCGGCACTCTGGAGCATTGAGGAAGGATAATGTTGGTTTGTTATTCTACTGAATAGCCTGTTTGTTTACCCTAATATGTGTTGAGCTCCCTCCGTTCTGTCAGGAGAAAGTTACAGTATATGTGATTACTGCCAGATGGAGTTTTTTTGGAACCAGAAGTTACAAAATGGGCTCTTATCAGATCTGTGGAAAACAGATGTGTGGTGTGGCATGCACTTTTACTTTTTTATTTTTTTAAAATAATCCCCTCCCTGCACTCTAAATATGGCTTGTGTAGTTTTTCTTGTGAACAGGAGATGGCGCCACATCGGATACTGTTCTGCCGTTAACAATTGTGTGGGTATTACTCTTGTAGACTTTTGCTTTACATACTTGATTCCAAACATGTTAATGTTTTGCTGGCTCCATTGGCTATTAGGTTGTTCACACAATGACATTTAGCATTCTATGAGGGAAAGAGTGTAGGCTAAGTGTGCACAAATAAAGGCACACATACAGGAGATTTCAAAGTTATTCTAGAGGTTGGAACCCTTTAGTTATCTCTGAAAATAGTGTAATTTTACACAGTCTACATGTCACCATTGGTAATTGGTATGCCTCCATTGCGTATCTTGACCAAATCAATGGTCCTTTTCAGCGTTTTAATCATCAGCCTAATAATTGCACCTTCCCAAAGAGCCATTTAAACTTCCAAAATGTACCAAAATACCTCCCCCAGTAATTTTTTTATTTCCACACATGATCGCAAAGTTACGGAATCTGACCCCCCCTGACCTGTTCTTCTCAGAACCATAGGGTGGAAAAAAAGAGAGGGAAAAGGGTTTCTAACTCATTGCATACCTCCTCGTACCTTTAAGGGAGAAGGAAAACACATCCAAGTAAAAGCAAAGGTTTAACTAAGTTTAAAACTCCACCACCGTATCACAACGTTAGTCATGCCTTGTGTTTGCATACGCTGTAGATAAACTGGACTTTAGCTGTATATGCAAACAAACATAGGTCACTGAACATCTGTCAGTATCTTTCAAGCCAACGGTTAACGTTGGACATTTCTAATTGTAATCACAGTGTAATTGTCCTAGACTATAATTTGTGGGCCAGTTTGTAAATATCTGAATACCAGTCTACTGTAGCCTTATAGCTTCAGGTTACAAAGAATGTGCCTTGACCTTTTGTAAAGTTCAGTGTAGTCTTTGGTGTATTTGTGAAATGTATTGTATCACAGAGTTGCCTGATGATGTCAATGTTGTTTTGCCTAATAGACCTGACCACAGCCAATCACCATTCATCTAGCTGGCATTCCCAGACATCCATTATAGACTTTTCTTTTAAGTGCCATTGTTTTTGGTGACAGCGGTGCATTTAGTCTGTTTTAAAAGGTGTCTTCAACTCTCCATTGACCTTTAACCAGACGTAAACATTGTCATGTTTTTTAAATCTCTTTTGGCTCTTCACCCCAGCATGGGGAACTATCAACTATCCACTTAGCAGACACTGGTCATGGGTGACTCTCACAGTTTGAATGACACACACCTCCTGTGTTGCCACTCATCCAACAGAAGGAATACCTGGGCCCAACCTTGACCTGGCAGGAAATGAATCTTCTCTAAAAGAGTGTGGTAATAAGCCCACCAGTCAAAACAGGTCATGTTTATTGTGTTGGTTATCATATCCCAGCTTTTCTCTCTTTCTCTTTTTCATTATCTGTCTTGTTCTATATCTCTTTCTATCTCTTTGTGCTGTTTTTAAAGGATTAGAGTTCATTCACTGTTTTCCTGACTGTACACTTCTCAACAGGGTGGTGGTGCACAGCACAGGATGTCTCTCTGAAAGCTTGGCTGGCAGTGTTATCTCAAGGTATTAGTATCTCTGTTTACTGGTAAATGATACAGCAGTTTACCCCAGTTCTCACTCCTTCGCCTCGTTTCGCCCGTCGAAATCAGTTACGTAAAAAGACACTAAGCTCTAAGTATTCGTGCATTCATGCAGTATGTGTCTGAAGTAGTTTTATACAGTTGTACTCCGAGAAACCAAGATGATTTGGCTTTGTGGATTAGAAAAACCACAGTGGCAAACGAAAACAAATGGTGGAGTTAATTCCCAAGACTTTGTGTGTGTTTGTGTGCCCTGGTAATGGGATACCAGCGGGGGGGGGGGGGGGGGGGGGGGGGGGGGGGAGCTCTGGGAGGGGGGTGTGTTCGAGGGTGGGGGCGGGGGTTTAGGATCCCCAGGCAGGTATCAAACTTCAAGGGCTGTATTAGTGTCAAATAACACGAGTGCTCCCCCCCAATTGATCAGGATATCAAAAACTCTGATCACACCATGCACACACTGCTTTTAACCTCTCTGGGCTAGGTGGCACCAAATCGTCCCACCTACGTAACAGCCAGTTGAATCCTGTGGCGCGATTTTCAAATACCTTAGAAATGCTATTACTTCAATTTCTCAAACATATGACTATTTTACAGCTATTTAACCTCTATGGGCTAGGTGGGACGCTAGCGTGCCACCCGTGGTGCACTCCATCAACAGCAGGTGCATTTCAAGAGCGGCAAATTTGAATCCAAATAAATGTCAAAATTCAAATTTTTCAAACATACAACTATTTTACACCCTTTGAAAGATAAACATCTCCTTAATCTAACCACGTTTTACGATTTCAAAAAGGTTTTACGGCGAAAGCATAAATTTAGAGTATGTTAGGACAGTACATTTACAAGAGTTGTGTGTAATGTTTTGTCAATTCAAAGACAGGGTCACCAAAACCATAAAACCAGCTAAAATGATGCACTAACCTTTTACAATCTCCATCAGATGACACTCCTAGGACATTATGTTAGACAATGCATGCATTTTTAGTTCTATCAAGTTCATATTTATATCCAAAAACAGCGTTTTACTATGGCATTGATGTTGAGGAAATCGTTTCCCTCCAATAACCGGCAGTCAAGTCAGCACCACTAATTAAATAATTAAAATTAGAAAACATTGGTAAAATATTATATTGTCATTTAAAGAATTATAGATTTACATCTCTTGAACGCAATCAACTTGCCAGATTTAAAAATAACCTTACTGGGAAATCACACTTTGCAATAATCTGAGCACTGCGCCCAGAAAAATACGCGTTGCGATACAGACTAGACGTCATGTTGGGGAGATCTAAAATCGAAAATACTATGTAAATAATCCATTACCTTTGATTCTCTTCATCAGATGTCACGTCCAGGTATCACAGGTCCATAACGAATGTAGTTTTGTTCAAAAAAGCTCATCATTTATGTCCAAAAATCTCCGTCTTGTTAGCACATGATCTAAGCCAGCCGGACTTCTCGTCATGAACGAGGGGAAAAAATATATTTACGTTCGTTCAAACATGTCAAACGTTGTATAGCATAAATCATTAGGGCCTTTTTTAACCAGAACATGAATAATATTCAAGGTGGACGAATGCATACTCTTTTATAACGTATTGGAACGAGGGTACCCAACATGAACTCGCGCGCCAGGTGTCTAATGGGCCATCATCGTTCCATGGCTCTTGTTCGGTCAGATCTCCCTCCAGAAGACTCAAAACACTTTGTAAAGGCTGGTGACATCTAGTGGAAGCAATAGGAAGTGCCAAAATATTCCTCAGCCCCTGTGTTTTTCAATGGGATAGGTTTAAAGGTAATACAACACATCAGGTATCCACTTCCTGTCAGAAAATGTCTCAGGGTTTTGCCTGCCAAATGAGTTCTGTTATACTCACAGACACCATTCAAACAGTTTTAGAAAATTTAGGGTGTTTTCTATCCATATGTAATAAGTATATGCATATTCTAGTTACTGGGTAGGAGTGGTAACCAGATTAAATCGGGTATGTTTTTTTATCCAGCCGTGTCAATACTGCCCCCTAACCCTAACAGGTTAAAGACAAGACTCTCGTTAATCTAACCACACTGTCCGATTTCAAAAAGGCTTTACAACGAAAGCAAAACATTAGATTATGTCAGCAGAGTACCCAGCCAGAAATAATCAGACACCCATTTTTCAAGCTAGCATATAATGTCACATAAACCCAAACCACAGCTAAATGCAGCACTAACCTTTGATGATCTTCATCAGATGACAACCCTAGGACATTATGTTATACAATACATGCATGTTTTGTTCAATCAAGTTCATATTTATATCAAAAAACAGCTTTTTACATTAGCATGTGACGTTCAGAACTAGCATACCCCCCGCAAACTTCCGGGGAATTTACTAACAATTTACTAAATTACTCACGATAAACGTTCACAAAAAGCATAACAATTATTTTAAGAATTATAGATACAGAACTCCTCTATACACTGATATGTCCGATTTTAAAATAGCTTTTTGGTGAAAGCACATTCTAAGTACATAGCCCAGCCATCACGGGCTAGCTATTTAGACACCCAGCAAGTTTAGCCTTCACCAAAATCAGATTTACTATAACAAAAATGTTATTACCTTTGGTGTTCTTCGTCAGAATGCACTCCCAGGACTTCTACTTCAATAACAAATGTTGGTTTGGTCCCAAATAATCCATCGTTATATCCAAACAGCGGCGTTTTGTTCGTGCGTTCTAGACACTATCCGAAATGGTAAATCAGGGTTACGAGCATGGCGCATTTCGTGACCAAAAAATTCTAAATATTCCATTACCGTACTTCGAAGCATGTCAACCTCTGTTTAAAATCAATTTTTATGCAATTTATCTCGTAAAAAAGCAATAATATTCCGACCGGGAATCTGCGTTTCGGTAAATAGAGGGAAAAAAATTAAGACGGGGGCGACCAGTGCACGCGCCTAAGCCCACTGTCCCCTGATCGGCCACTTGAGAAAGGCGATAATGTGTTTCAGCCTGGGGCTGGAATGACGACATTCAGCTTTTTCCCGGGCTCTGCGAGCCTATGGGAGCCGTGGGAAGTGTCACGTTACCGCAGAGATCCTTTGTTTTGGAAAGAGATGTCAAAGAAAGCCAATAAATGGTCAGACAGGCCACTTCCTGTAAAGGAATCTCTCAGGTTTTTGCCTGCCATATGAGTTCTGTTATACTCACAGACACCATTCAAACAGTTTTAGAAACTTTAGGGTGTTTTCTATCCATATATAATAAGTATATGCATATTCTAGTTACTGGGTAGGAGTAGTAACCAGATTAAATCGGGTACGTTTTTTATCCGGCGGTGTAAATACTGCCCCCTAGCCCTAAGAGGTTAAATAAATACTTAAGATGACAGTTTATTTTTGAAATATCATATTTTTGTTGCTTTTCAAACAGTGGCTGTGTATTATCGCCCCCACATGTATAGTATATGCATTTATTAAAGCTCAGTGTTAAATTCAAATCTCCCTACCATCATATCTAAGCCAACATGACACCAGTTTCGATGAAAATTAGCAAATCAACTTGATTGAAGGTACACAACACACTCCCCGCCTCTCGTTAGGAGTCGTCTGGCCGTTACCGAGAACCACTTACCGAATTAGCATTAGGAGAAAAAAATATATTATTGCCCCGACCTAGCTCAATATCTAGGCGTGAGATAAGAACGAGACTACAGGTCCATGAAGTCATTATTAGACTTGCACATTTCCGACTGAATACGTTTGTAGGGGCAACAGCTTTGATTACATTTATAAATTATCGCTCTCACATGCTCATTTCTGTCCATTAAGAACGAACGATGTGCTACCTTTTTGTAGAATTTCTGACAATGCTAACATCTTTTAAGCCAAATCTCAGCCTTCTAACAGGTAGCGGACCAAAGCACCAGTCAGATGCTAACACCAGTCGGATGAGAAGCAAGCTGGAAGCAAAGGAAGCTAGCTAAGGATGGTTTTTCTCATGGCTGAAGTCCTCTGTGTATACCTGGCCTTGACACTTGTGTGTAATCAAAGCACAAACAAATAAGCACAAATAAAATTGCAAACGTCCTTGGCTGCTATTGCCAATTAGTTAGCCAACTAACGTAAGCCAGTCACATTAGCTAGCTAGCTACAAGGCTGTAGCATTAACTGTATGGACAGATCGCAATGCACCGGCACAACTCAATGTTGACAATATCTCCCACATTCTTCCACAAAGCACAGCTAGCTAGCTAAGAAAAGTTCATAGTCAACACCAAACTTTGGGAAACTGCCAGGCTGCTAATGTAACATGGTACTAAGCTAACATATGGAATTATTTTAAGATAGTGGATCATTTAGTTAATTGATTTAGAATTTTAGGACCCCTTTAGAAAATGTTTTGGTAAAATATAGAGTTTGGCCTCTACTATTATAGCCCATAGTAACGCATTGTAATTACACATTCATAAATGACATATCTAGGACATCTAAGAAAGGTCTTAACTAAGACAAAAATTCATAATTGACTTTTTTTTGCACAACATTATTGTATGGGACACTTTCAAATGTACTTTTAGAGGCCATTCAATACAATACTCATCATTAAATCAAAAGCAGTTTAGGTCAAAAGAGATTAGACTAATAAAGGAAATAGAGGAAGTAACAGTGCAGGTAGATGGTAACAGAAACTGTACTATAGAGGCACAAAATAGGTTAGAGGAAAAACAAAAAGAAATGGAGGTACTTATTCAAGAACCATCAAATGTAATGTATTAAAATAATAAAGTGAATTGGATGGAAAATGTTTCTTGCATCTTCAACATAGCCAAAAATAATTTACAGCATTTTGTTTCAAATAATGGAGTTATCCATGATTCACCAAATGAAATTTTGAAAGACGAAGCTAAATTATTTTAAGGATATGTTTTCTTTTCAGTCTCCTCCTTTTCCACATGTTAACTAAGGATTTCTTTCCTAATAATAATAATGTAAAATTAACACATTTACAGAAAGACCTTTGTGAAGGCCAACTTAGAGAAGAGGAACTTTTTGAGGCAATAAAATATCTAACACTTGTTGTGTTGTGAAAATCCTGGCAAAATGCATAGCACATAGAATAAAAAAGGTTTTACCAGATATTGTTCATCCTGATCAGACAGTTTTTTTTTACATGAATGATATATTGGAGATAATATACAACAATTACTTGAAACAATTGAACATTATGAAACATCGAAGATACCAGGCCTGGTCTTCATAGCAGATTTTGAAAAGGCGTTTGATAAAGTAAGGCTACAATTTATATTTAAATGCCTGGATTACTTTAATTTTGGTGAATCTCTTATACAATGGGTTAAAGCAACCCTAGAGGTAAAATAGTAAATAATGGTTACTTCTCAGAAAGTATTGAGCTTTTAAGAGGAGTAAAACAAGGCTGTCCTTTGTCTCCATACACTTGTCGGAAG
The DNA here is from genome assembly GCF_965601325.2 of Salmo salar. Taxonomy (NCBI): domain Eukaryota; kingdom Metazoa; phylum Chordata; class Actinopteri; order Salmoniformes; family Salmonidae; genus Salmo; species Salmo salar. The sequence goes on from NC_138295.1 coordinate 30,892,367, forward strand.
TTTACATACACCTTAGCCAAATACATTTAAACTCAGTTTTTCACAATTCCTGACATTTAATCCAAGTAGAAATTCCATGTCTTAGGTCCGTTAGGTTCACCACTTTATTTGAAGAATGTGAAATGTCAGAATAATAGTAGAGAGAATGATTTATTTCAGATTTAATTTATTTCATCACATTCCCAGTGGGTCAGAAGTTTACATACACTCAATTAGTATTTGGAAGTATTGCCTTTAAATTGTTTAACTTGGGTCAAACGTTTCGGGTAGCCTTCCACAAACTTCCCACAATAAGTTGGGTAAATTTTGGCCCATTCCTCCCGACAGAGCTGGTGTAACAGAGCCAGGTTTGTAGGCCTCCTTGCTCACACACGCTTTTTCAGTTCTGCCCACAAATGTTCTATGGGGTTGAGGTCAGGGCTTTGTGATGGCCACTCCAATAACTTCATTTGTTGTCCTTAAGCCATTATGCCACAACTTTCCATTTTGAAGACCCATTTGCGACCAAGCTTTAACTTCCTGACTGATGTCTTGAGATGTTGCTTCAATACGTCCACATCATTTTCCTTCCTGATGAAGGCATCTATTTTGTGAAGTGCACCAGTCCCTCCTGCAGCAAAGCACCCCCACAACATGATGCTGCCACCCCCGTGCTTCACGGTTGGGATGGTGTACTTCGGCATGCAAGGCTCCCCCTTTTTCCTCCAAACATAACGATGGTCATTATGGACAAACAGTTCTATTTTGTTTCATCAGACCAGAGGACAAAAAGTACGATCTTTGTCTCCATGTGCAGTTGCAAACCGTAGTCTGGCTTTTTTATGGCGGTTTTGGAGCAGTGGCTTCTTCCTTGCTGAGCGGCCTGTCAGGTTATGTCGATATAGGACTCGTTTTATTGTGGATATAGATACTTTTGTACCTGTTTCCTCCAGCATCTTCACAAGGTCCTTTGCTGTTGTTCTGGGATTGATTTGCAATTTTCGCACCAAAGTATGTTCATCTCTAGGAGACAGAACACATCTCCTTCCTGAGCGGTATGACGGCTATGTGGTCCCATGGTGTTTATACTTGCGTACTATTGTTTGCACAGATGAACGTGGTACCTTAAGGCGTTTGGAAATTGCTCCCAAGGATGAACTGGACTTGTGGAGGTCTACAATTTCTTCTCTGAGGTCTTGGCTGATTTCTTTTGATTTTCCTATGATGTCAAGCAAAGAGGCACTGAGTTTGAAGGTAGGCCTTGAAATACATCCACGGGTACACCTCCAATTGACTCAAATGATGTCAATTAGCCTATCAGAAGCTTCTAAATCCATGACATTATTTTCTTGAATTTGCCAAGCTGTTTAAAGGCACAGTCAAGTTAGTGTATGTAAACTTCTGACCCACTGTAATTGTGATACAGTGAATTATAAGTGACATAATCTGTCCATAAACAATTGTTGGAAAAATTACTTATGTCATGCACAAAGTAGATGTCCTAATCGACTTCCCAAAACTATAGTTTGTTAACAAGAAACTTATGGAGTGGTTGAAAAACGAGTTTTATTGACTCCAACCTAAGTGTATGTAAACTTCCGACTTCAACTGTATCTATTTATTATGGCCATTGAAATGCTAGCTATTAAAATTAGATCCAACAAGAACATTAATGGGTTAGAAATTGTAGGCATAAAATCAAAAGTGTCAATGTATGCCGATGACTCTAGTTTTTTCTTAAGTCAGCAATCTGGATCCCTGCACAGTCTCATTGAAGATCTTGATCACTTTTCTAGCCCTCTGGATTAAAACCTAATTATGATAAGTGTTACATATTACGTATCGGGTTGTTAAAAAATAGTGTTTACACTCCCTTGTAGTTTACCAATAAAATGGGCGGATGGTGAAGTATACATACTGGTATTCACATCTCTAAAAATATAAATGAACTTACCACAATTAATTTCAATAGAAAGTTTGCAAAAATAGTTGAGTCTGCAACAATGGAGAGGTAAATACTTGTCTATTTATGGAACAATCACATTGATTAACTCTTTGGTCCTATCACAGTTTACTTACATACTAATGGCACTACCTACTCCAGATGACTTGTTTTTTAAATCATATGAGCAAAAAAATATTTCATTTTATTTGGAATGCTAAGCCAGACAAAATTAAACATGCCTATTTATATAATGAATATGAGTTTGGGGGGCTTAAATGATTAAAAATGTTATCTTTAAACCTCTCACTAAAAGCTTCACTCATACATAAGTTATACTTAAACTCAAAATGGTTCTCCAGTAGATTATTAAGAAAGGCTCATCCTTTGTTCAAAAATTGCATTGTTGCCTTGATACAGATTACAACTTGTCATTTCTGACTAATTGAAAATGAAATTTTGTTTAAAGTATCACCCTTTCTTAAACAAGTAATACGAAGCTGGTTACAATTTCAGTTTTATCCTCCAGAAAAGATAGAACAAATATTCCAACAAATGTCATGGTTAAATTCAAATATACTGATTTAATTAAAACATTCTTTATGGATTTTTTTTTTTTTTATGGTATTATATTTGTTAATGATTTTATGAATAGAAACGGAGGAGTTATGTCACATATGCAGTTATTGAAAATATATGGGAATATTTGCTCAATCCAAACTTACAACCAACTGATTGCAGCACTACAACAAAAATGGAGGAGGCAAGTGGAAAAGGGAGAAGGTAAGGAACATGTTTGCCTGCCATATATTAAAGATACAAATTGGCTGAAAGGAACTGGCATAAATAGAAAAATATACCAGTTTCATTATAGGACAAAAATGTTGACAGCTGCACCATACAGGTTGCAAAATAAATGGGAAGAGATTTTTGATGTACCAATTCTGTGGCATATGGTTTACTGGTACAAAAAACGACACTTGATTCAACACTTAGAGTTTTTCAATTTAAATTATTATATAAAATTCTTACCATCAACAGAATGCTATATATAGGGGGCATACAACAATCTCAGCTCTGTAGATTTTGCTGTGAAGAGACAGAATCAATTGATAATTTATTCTGTTATTGCCCATATGTAGCTTGTTTCTGGTCACAGGTTCAGGAATGATAAAAAAAAATCACAACATGCACTTAAAATTAACCTTACAAATAGCAATCTGTGGATACTATATGATTCGAAAGGTAAAAAAATATGTAAAACATCACAGCACAATTGAAAAATATATGGCACATGGAAACCAAACGAGGGTGGTCTATGGGGATAGGTGTGATGGGCTGAGGGGTGGGATTAAAGAGCTGACGTTTGGTAATGTATTATTGTTATGTGACTGCTTTATATAAAAGTACCATGTATGCAACGTGTATGTAAACTGTATATTTAAAATGCATGTATCTGTAGCAAAAAAAGCTGTAAAAAAACTAATATATTTGTCCTTTGAAGAAGGGGTGCTGGAGGGGTAATATATATATATTATATATATATATATATATATATATATATATATATATATATATATATATATATATATATATATATATATCGTTTTTTTACTGTAAAAAAAAAAGCTCAGGATTTGTTGTTGTTGTTGACACGTATGTCCCCTTGTTTTTGTTGGCACAAAACTACCTCCATTTGTTTGTATGGGTTACCTTGTATGGGTTACTTGTGCAGGTTGTAGGACAAAATGGAGAGTTCATAGCTCAAACGGTTTGGACGCTACAGACTGAAGTTGGCACATCAGCGTTACCGACTTCAGATGAGTCCCGTGACACTTGTTGGGGTTGTAGAGCAAAACGGAGAACACCATCGTGTTCATGAGAGTCCCTTTCCAAAGAGTGATCATAATAGTTTGTAGGCCAAACCGTTCGAATGCTACAGATGTTTTTGTGAGAAGGCCGATTTTCAGGATGTCTCATGGTCTGACCGATGTAGCTCCGCCACTTTCCACTGCAGATGTGGAAGGCTGCCACAGGCGAATGCGGTGCATTGAGACGCAGCCCATAGGTGGATGCGGTGGATTGAGACGCAGCCCATGAAAAAAAACTGATATCTCTAGCTTCAACTCACAGATTTTAATGGGGATTTTTTTATTATGTTCATGCCTTGCTCCCCAAGCCACTTAATGTGACAGTCAATAATATATGTAAATAGTTAATGGGTAGGCTATATGTTGATTATTTGTGTATTATACAGGAGCTTGCTCAATTGTCTTGTTAAAAGATATCAGTGAAATGTGTTCTATTTTGTTCCACATTGGCTTAAAAAGGTTTCTGTTTTTTTGCTTCCCTCTGGAAAATCAGTTAATACTAAATAAATACTAATAACTACATAATTTCTGTTGCCATTTGTCATTATTGTGTATTTGTACTTGACTTGTATGGCTATGTCATGCTTTATTATAATGTTGTATAATAATGTTGCATAATCACTTTCTGGTGTAAAATCCATGGAAATGAAAAACACAAAACTATGTTTTCAGTGAGAAGTAGGCATTGGTCTGAAGCTGAAAAAGAAAGGAAATTCACATGAGCCCCACAATGCCTACGCCCCCCATGCTGTACCAAGGTTTTCCAGCACCTTGTTTTGTGCACATCATTAGGCTGTATGTATTTTTAGATATTGGCCTATTGTAAATGTGTATTATTGTAGGGTCATTTTTATTGCAAGAATATGTACAAATAGACAACTTTAAGCTACATATTCATTTGACAGAGGTGCACATCATTAGGCTGTATGTATTTTTAGATATTGGCCTATTGTAAATGTGTATTATTGTAGGGTCATTTTTATTGCAAGAATATGTACAAATAGACAACTTTAAGCTACATATTCATTTGACAGAGGTAAAAAACTGCCCATTGATCAGCACAGCAATTGATAGAACAGGACCATGTTTGCAAAACAAGTGTTGATGAGCTTATGTCAATATTACACAGGTAAGCTAACGATTACAGAAATCAAGAAGGCAGACAGGCTCTATAGACCTCTATATATCAGTGACTGTGTCCAACACATCTGATGTTATGTTGGGCACCTACTGACCAAGAAAATATTTTATTTTATGAAATGTATTTCTAAATTAAAAGGTTAAGGAAGTACAGGCAGGCACCACATTACTACAAGACAAAACAGCTAGCTCAATCAAGCATGAATGTCTTGTAAATATAAAAGCAAAGCTTATTTTCATATAACAAAAAAAAAGCTTGGAAAGGTAGTGGAATGGGATTAGTGTAGTGTGTGAAGAATCCAATACTTTAACTTGTATGCTGTACAAATCACATTATTGTGGGAGCACCTCTAAGAGTATGGATTAGGCTGTTTGAGAAGGGTTATATCCTAAGTAACCTGCATACACATTGTTTGAAGTACAATAGACCAACATAGCTACTGTAGTAGGTCAAAGCTGTGTGCTGGAAAACCTTGGTAGAGCATGGGTGGAATAGGCATTGTGCTCATGAATTTCCTTTCATTTTTCAGCTTCAGACCAATGCCTACTTCTCACTTAAAACATTTGTTTTTAATTAGACATAGTCCTGGTTGTGGCATGCTTCCTTTCAACTTGAAAGGCCGTTGACAATGGGCTCCACATTGGGATTAGCAGAGCAGACGTAGATAATACAAAAGCCAAAAACGACGGTGAACCAATACACACAATCCACTTCCATCGGCTGCTCCTCTGTTTTGGTGAGCGAGAGAGAGGGAGGGTGAGAGAAAGAGCGAGAAAAGAGGCAGGAAATGAGGGCTCTTTGTGCACTGATACCTGGCAGACCTCTCCAGCGTGTGTCGTCTTGCCTCTTGGCGAGCAGAGACCACCAGGGCCTTGGAATGCTTTCAGTTCAGGAAATCTCATTTATTCTCATAAATGCTGTGCCTAAACCCCTCCACAATCCCACTGGAGAGCTGCTCTTCTCTTCCCCTCTCTCTCGTTTGGGGCTTAGTTGTGCCTCTAGACCTAGGAATGCCATTCTTGGTAATATTAACAGGTCTAATGGTAAATGTATGAATCATTGTACACATTGAGGTGTGTGTTATTATGTCTCATGTGCATATACCATTGTAGATGTTGATGTGTAGATGTACTTCTTTTGGTGTAATGTCTTGAGTAGTCCCGTGTAGCTCAGTTGGTAGAGCAAATGAAAATATGAAAATGTATGCACTCACTTTAGTGTAAGTCGCTCTGGATAAGAGCGCCTGCTAAATGACGTCAATGTAATGTTAAAATATGACGAGTGGAGAGCACGGTAGGATGGTGTAGTATTTAGTGCTAGGACTGTGGTAACATTGAGCTAACCTTTCCTTGCATTTGCTATATTTGTGCATAGACGAGAAATCGGTTTGTTGTCCCATTAATTCACTTCAGCTTAAGCCTCAGTATTGCAGTGGAAGTTTGGCCTTTCAAAGGGGGGCTTGATATGTTCAAGAGCTCAGGGACCCTATTTGACTGCACATGTGACAAGATGTGCTCAGACAAAACACCTACATGACCCACTCTTCCCTACTTCAGTGTTCCCCACACAATAACAGCCAGGGACCTGGATGAGTCTTCAGTCCTCACCTGCAGCATACAGCCATACAGCCAGGCCCACAGGAGCCCAACAGGGGATCTGGGAGGGGTCACCTAATAATACCCCCTTTGTGTTGTTCCCAAAGCCCCCCGGAGGAGAGCACCCTGACCGGGGGATCCTGACACCACATTAAGATGATCTTACAAGTGGATTATGTGTACATTTGGGGGGATTTAAATGGGAGAAGGGTATAGTAACATGCGACGGAGTGTATGGCTGTCCAGTCATAAACAGGACAGGGTTTTTGGAATCAACAAGGTCCAGTGCTGTTTGGGCAGCTAACAAATTAGCTATTATCTGAGCGATGATTCGGAGGTGCTGCCGGACAGACGGTAATGGTATCCCAATGTATATCCTCAATCAGCCCAGTTATCTTCATCAAGATTTAAGTTACCCATTGTAAGTGAAATGCAATCAATCCTAGCACCTTCTGCGAGGCCCATTTGGCTGTCAGAGCGGGAGTAATGTTTCCATGTTCTAGACGTGTATACACTGAGGTGGTGGTGATGGTTATGGTTATGAGGGTTGTGGTTATAATGGTTATGACACAGGAATATAACACTTATCAACACTGGTATCTCCTATATCAAAGTGTATTTGTCTGCTTGCACAGGATAGAACAGGTGTAAGTGGTACAGGAAAATGCTTACTTAGAAGCAGTGTTCAAAGGTAAGAAATAGAAAATACAGAATCTTAAAAGAACTGAATCAATACTTGATCAGACAAATAAAAATAAAAACAACACATAAAAACAACTTACCTCCTCTTGTGGGTGTGGCTTCTCTGCCGTCCAAACCTGAAGCAGGGGAATATGGGTCTTCAGTCGCTTCCTGAAAAACAGTAGATCGGTGACACCGTGATCGTCTCATCACTACTGAGTGCAGTTGACAAAGTACTCATTCATTTAAATTGCATTACATTATGCACAGTTCCTCAAACAAGGAAATAGTCAGAGACACTACTGTAAGTCTCTCTGGATGAGAGTGTCTGCTAAATGACTAAAATGTAAAGACATGGAAATACTGTACTGCAAATAACGACTCAGTACAACGGTGCGCAGAACGGCATCTCGGAACGCACAACTCGTTGGTCCTTGTCACGGATGGGCTGCGACTTGGTCATTTTGTAAATATATTCTTTTCTGGAACTACTACATGTACCCATCTCATTGTTATTAAGTTATTAGAGATACAGAAATAGTTTTTGCACCCACCATTCGTCATGTCCGCAATGGTCATGTGAGGTGAAATGTGTATATTTTGGGATATGAGCACTCAGTTTGTTTGTTTGACCTGACGAAGATCCGTTTCGGATCGAAATGTTGTCAATAAAGCGGTGAATTGGTAGCTTTAACAGTGTGCAGGCTTTCTTGTTCTTCACTATTGCAGCAGACGACCACACCTGGTTCCACTCCTATCAGCTAAAAACAACAAGAAGAAGCAGCTCCAGTGGGCACGCGATCACCAACACTGGACAATTGAGGAGAGAAAAACATTGCCTGGTCCGACGAATCCCAGTTCCTGTTGCATCATGCTGATTGCAGAGTCAGGATTTGGCGTAAGCAGCATGAGTCCATGGCCCCATCCTGCCTGCTGTCAACAGTACACGCTGGTGGTGCAATGATGTGGGGAATGTTTTCCTGGCACAGTTTAGGTCCCATGATACCAATTGAGCAACGTTTCCATGCCCAGGAGAATTCAGACTGTTCTGTAAGAAAAAGGGGGGTCCAACCTGGTACTAGATGGGTGGGTGTACCTAATCAACTGGCCACTGAGTGTATATCTCACTGCTGGTTATTTTTGTGTTTAAGCAACTTCTATTGGGGTTCTATGTGTATTAACTTGATTGAGAGGAAATTGGGACAGTTTTCAGGCTTTTCTGAACTGAAAGTGACGTTAAATCCATGTTCTGACATGGGTTGTTACTTTTTCAGGGGGGGTTGCAATTTGACATCAATTTGAGATTGTGAGCTCTGGTCATAGATTGTTTACTGGTAGTTTTAATATTCTGGTTAATGCTCTGCAAGTCAAGAAAGAAACACATTCCTTGAATTGCTTTCTTACAATTAAATGCAAGGTGTTTATGAAGCTTATTTCCTTGAATGTTAAAACAACAGACTATCCGAGGGTGTGCCACTTCAGTTAAGTAACCACTTTCTTTGAAAGAAACATTTCTTTCCATGAAATGTCTCAGTTCGGTGCTATTCCTATCTGGCAGTGGCTTGCGAAATTGAATCATCCTTAAAACCTTCAAACTGGGAACCCTGGGGTCAGGCAAGGCAAGGGCCGGTAGTGGGAACCCTGGGATCAGGCATGTCAAGGGCCGGTAGTGGGAACCCTAGGATCAGGCATGGCAAGGGCCAGTACTGGGAATCCTGAGGTCAGGCATGGCAAGGGCCGGTACTGGGAACCCTGGGGTCAGGCCTGACAAGGGCCAGTAGTGGAAACCCTGGGGTCAGGCATGGCAAGGGCCGGTAGTGGGAAGCGTGGGATAAACCACGGAACAAACATCTTTCCCAAATCCTGTTGCTGGGACTTGGCAGCCACACTGGAAAGAGGACAACGACATGTCAACGCATTTCCTCTCTTAACTTGATAAATGATCCTGTGAAATATGCCTGGGTCTTAAGTATAAGACTTTGTGTGTGTGTGTGTGTGTGTGTGTGTGTGTGTGTGTGTGTGTGTGTGTGTGTGTGTGTGTGTGTGTGTGTGTGTGTGTGTGTGTGTGTGTGTGTGTATGTGTGTGTGTGTGTTTTTGTGTGTGTTTTGTGTGTGTTTTGTCCCAAAGCTATTTGACTGTTTCATGTCTCTGTGGAAGCATTGGTTTGTTACTTTTCTCAGTAGTTGTATGGGCACCAGTTGGTTTAGTTTGGCCCCAACAGCTTATTTCTCAAAGAGGTTTAATCTAAACTGTTGCAGGTTTTGCCATGCTGTCACAAACAGGCTGTGTCAGACTTCGGGACAAGATGGCTAACAGTTTAGTTTGAGAAGCTCCTTCAGTCAGTACTGAAATGTTAATTACATTTTTTCACACAAATCTGCAACGACGGCGTGTGCACACGTGTTCATGTCGACTGGGTGAGAGTTCTTTCCAAAACACATGTCACCTCTGAGTCAAAGTAATTTACTCTTGACAGGAACCACCAGAAGCGCTCTCATGCACCAAGCCCCCGACTTGGACTGCGCCCCGCAAAATATTCTCATGTATTTATCGGCTTTAAAGGGCACGGGGTCCCATCCTAAATCCTGTTGCCTGAGAAATGGACGCATTTCACATGTTCCCCAGTCCACTGTCCTCCGGGCCAGACCCAGAACTAATCTCTTTCATCTCCGGTTGCTGGAGGGGAGAAAGTGGAGAGCGCACTCCCCTCCTCCAGGATCTCTCCTCTGTTAAAGAGATCACCTCGGGGGGATGCAGCTGAGCGAGCCCTCCTCCCTCTTACCCTCCATTTCCCTCCCTCCCTGGGCCTCTGAGCTGGGCTGCCTTCCCTTTGGCTTTCCCCTTTTCCTTCCTTCCTCAATTCCTCCACTAATAGCTCCCTTGTTCCTGAGGAGTCAGGGCTGCCAGTTAAGCGGTCATTCGTGGAAGATTCATTCGTGGAGCAGTAATTGTAAACAGACTAAGAGGAGAGGCACGCTCACGTTGGCGTTCACGCCCAGGGCAAAGTGGTCGCAGACAGCAGGCGCAAGGAGGAACACAGAGAGCCTCTATCTTTCCTCCCTCTCTCTTTCTGTATTTATCTCATTTTTTTCTGTCTCTCCCTCTTCCCTCATTTTCTTTTACCCCCTCTTATTTTCTGGTTTAATAATTCATCCCTCTCTTATGACGATTTCTGTCATGTTTTATTGATAAATGTAAATTACGCTATGCGGTCAAATCTTTAATTCAGTTCTGCTATATGGTGATGTTACTGAATTTTTAGGTAAAGGTTTCAAATTGCCTGTGTAAATTTTCTCGCTCTCTTAGGAAAGTAAAAAACGACACAAAAAACCCTATATGCCCCCCACCCTTCCTTGTAGCTGCAGGGATCACACACACATGAATAGAATCCAGAGCTTCAATGGTGGACAAAAGACACTCCCTCTAGAGTTACTAAGCCAGTGCTGACATCACAGGACCCTTACCGCAGTGGAGAACCCTCGGATGTACCTTGAGGCTAATGGCTAAAGCTAGACATATCATTATAGGCATGCTAATTAGGTCTGATTTCTGTTTGAAGCATCCCCACAGTATTTGCTGCAGCTTTGCTTTGGTACACACACGTATGCGTTATAAGTTTTACTTTCCTGAAATGGTACAATGCCACAGATGTGCTTGTACCCTCTTAGATTTGCTGTTAGCTCTGTGTACATTTGCATAGTAGTAGCATATCACTTTGTTGGATGTATTCTCAAATGAATTTAACAAACTTTTATAAATATGCTTAGATTGCTTAAGTTGAACAGTCATCGTTGCGTTTAATGTCAAGCAACAGATAACACGTATTGGTGATTAATAGAATTTAAAGGTTTGTTTTTGTCATTTGATCTGTTGTCTTTGCGCACATTTATCGAAAGTTGCCCAGGCAACTGGAAAATGTGGCGTTGATTAGGAGTTACAGCAAACATGGTGGGCGGGGAGGGATATCACAGGGGAGACGCGGGAGAGGGGAGATGGGGGTGTCACGTTGCAGTGTTACCCAGCAGCACTGGGCAACCAGACCTGTCTCTGACCTCAAAGGATTGTGCCTTTTATGATGGTCACAAACCAGGCTGCAGTCAAGACAAACCCTCACTACAAAGGCATGCTAACTCGCTTCCTTGAGATCCTCTCTCTTTCCTCCTCTCTCGTGACAGTTTGACAGCACCCTGTTGTCAAAATAGATGCCATCTCTTCAAATACTCAAAGTGACAAAATATAGTATTTATAATCTAAAATGGATGAAATATTTCTTTTCCGGGCTCCCGAGTGGGGGGGCTTTACTTGACTCATCGCACTCTAGCGACTCCTTGTGGTGGGCTGGGCGCCTGCAAGTTGACCTCGTCAGGTGAACGGTGTTTCCTCCGACACATTGGTGCGGCTGGCTTCCGGTGTTAACCTGTCTGGGAACATGGGCTTGCGTCCCACCCTAGTCAACAGCCAGTGGAATCGCGTCGTGCGAAATACAAATACCTCTATATGCTATAACTTCAATTTCTCAAACATATGACTATTTTACACCATTTTATAGATACACCTCTCCTGAATCGAACCACGTTGTCCGATTTCAAAAAGGCTTTACAGCAAAAGCAAAACATTAGATTATGTTAGGAGAGTACCCTGCCAAAAAAAATCACATTGCCATTTTCAAAGCAACTAGCATGCATCACAAATACCCAAAACACAGCTAAATGCAGCACTAACCTTTGACAATCTTCATCAGATGACACTCCTAGGACATCATGTTACACAATACATGCATTTTTTGTTCGATAAAGGTCATATTTATATATAAAAACAGCATTTTACATCGGCGTGTGACGTTCAGAAAATATTTTCCCTCAAATGCTTCAGGTGAATCAGCGCTACAATTTACAAAATTACTATTCGAAAACATTGTTAAAATGTAATATTGTCATTCAAAGAATTATAGATTAACATCTCGTGAATGCAACCGCATTGCCAGATTTAAAAATAACTTTACTGGGAAATCACACTTTGCAATAAACGACGTGGTATGCTCAGAAAAATAGGCTAAGCGATACATGTTAGCGCCATCTTGGAACCATCTAAAATCAAATATACTATTGTAAATATTCCCTTACCTTTGATTATCTTCATCAGAAGGCACTTCCAGGAATCCCAGGTCCACAACAAATGTAGTTTTGTTCGAAAAAGTTAATCATTTATGTCCCAATAGTTCCTTCTTGTTAGCGCGTTCCGAAGGCTACTCATAATGTACTGAAGCGCACGGGACTTGTCGTCATGAATGTGCAAAAAAAAAACATTTACGTTCGTTCAAACATGTCAAACGTTGTATAACATAAATCTTTAGGGCCTTTTTCAACCAGAGCTTCTATAATATTCAAGGCGGACGATTGCATTGTCTTACTAAACGTTTCGGAACAAAAGGGTTCCCATGGGCGCCCGCGTCATAGTAGTAATGGCCCTCCCCCTGTGACCAACTTCCCAAGCCTCTCTTTGGGTCAGTTTCTACCATAGAAGACTCAAACCACTTTGTAAAGACTGTTGACATCTAGTGGAAACCTTAGGAAGTGCTAAATGATTAATAAGTCCCTGTTTGTTTCAATGGCAAAGGCTTGAAAGTGATTCCACAAATCAGATTTCCACTTCCTGCATGGAATCTTCTCAGGTTTTTGCCTGCCATATGAGTTCTGTTATGCTCACAGACACCATTCAAACAGTTTTAGAAACTTTAGAGTGTTTTCTATCCATATGCATATTGTAGTTACTGGGCAGGAGTAGTAACCAGATTAAATTGGGTACGTTTTTTTATCCGGCCGTGCAAATACTGCCCCTTATCCCCAACAGGTTACGAAGCGTGGTTTGGTAGGTCATGTTTCGGAGGGCGCATGACTCGACCTTCGCCTCCTGAGCTCGTTGGGGAGTTGCAGCAATGAGACAAGATCGAAATTGGGGAGAAAAGGGGGTCAAGTTATCAAAGTTATCAAAAAATAATGAAAAAATGATCATCAAGCTACACACGACAAAGCAAAAACAGTATTTGACATTTTTGCAAATGTATATATATAAAATATATATGAAATATCACATTTACATAAGTATTTAGACCCTTTACTCAGTACTTTGTAGAAGCAGCTTTGGCAGCGATTACAGCCTTGATTCTTTTTGGGTAGGAATCTACAAGCTTGGCACACCTGTATTTCGGGGGTTTCTCACATTCTTCTCTGCAGATCTTCTCAAGCTCTGTCAGGTTGGATGGGAAGCGTCGCTACACAGCTATTTTCAGGTCTCTCCAGAGATGTTCGATCAGGTTCAAGTCCGGGCTCTGGCTTGGCCACTCAAGGACATTCAGAGACTTGTTCCAAAAGCTACTCCTGCGTTGGCTGTGTGCTTAGGGTTGTTATCCTGAGCGCTCTGGAGCAGGCATTCATCAAGGATCTCTCTGTGCTTTGCACCGTTCATCTTTCCCTCAATCCTGACTAGTCTCCCAGTCCCTGATGCTGAAAACCTCCCCACAGCATGATGCTGCCACCACCACGCTTCTTAGGGATGGGATGGTGCCAGGTTTCCCTCAGATGTGACGCTTGGCATTCAGGCCAAAGAGTTCAATCTTGGTTTCATCAGACCAGAGAATCTGGTTTCTCATAGTCTGAGAGTCTTTAGGTGCCTTTTGGCAAACTCCAAGCAGGCTGTCATGTGCCTTTTACTGAGGAGTGGCCTTCAATGGGGACCTTCAATGATGCAGAAATGTTTTGGTACCCTTCCACAGATCTGTGCATTGACACAATCCTGTCTCGGAGCTCTACAGACAATTCCTTCGACCTCATGGCTTGGTTTTTTCTCTGACATGCACTGTCAACTGTGGGACCTTATTTAGACAGGTGTCTTTCCAAATCATGTCCAATCAATTGAATTTATCACAGGTAGACTCCAATCAAGGTGTAGAAACATCTCAAGGATGATCAATGGAAACAGGATGTACCTGAGCTCAATTTCGAGTCTCGTAGCAAAGGGTCTGAATACTTATGTAAATGTAATATACCTGTTTTTTTGTTTTTATAAATTTGCCAAAATTTCTAAAAACCTGTTTTCGCTTTGTCATTAAGGGGTATTGTGTGTAGATTGATGAGGGGACAAATGAACTTAATCCCTTTTAGAATAAAGCTGTAACATAACAAAATGTGGAAAAAGTCAAGGGGTCTGAATACTTTCTGAATGCACTGTATATATCTGCCACTTAATTTATTTATTCAACCCCCTCATGTGCAATAACACTTTCGTTCATTCTCTCTCCTTTTATCTCCCTCTTCCTCCCTCTCTGCTCAGCTTTCCTCCTCCGTATCTGTTTCTGTCTCATACTTTTTCTTTCCCATAATGTTTGGTGCAGAGAGCTCTGGACTCTCCGGACGTTGTTTAGAAACAGATTTGATTGGAGTTATCAACTGGCCATGTCCACAACCAATGGTGTATCTCCCCTTGTCAGCATCAATAAGGCGGGGGGGAGATGAGTTCCGGGTCTGTTTTTATTTCCTCAGCTAGGGAACACAAATAATAGTAGTGGGAAAGAGCTGGAGAAGTATACCATTAGTTTGCTCACATCCTGTGTAATTGAGAAACAGCAGTGCCAACTGAACAGGAACATGGGAGTGTTTACTTGCTGAGTTTCCGATGAGAAAAACCACTAAAGACGTTGTACATGCAGTTATAAACATGCCGTAGTGAGCTTTAGCCTAATGCCATCCTGTGTTTTCATTTGTTTGTTAAGATTGTTGTATGCAAAGAACATGGCTGAGTTGTAAGGTGGACTGTAAACATTAAATACACCCATCAGCTTTGAATGAAGTGTATTTTATCAGTTACATTTCCTACAGCATAAAAGTGGATTTTAAAACAGAGGTGCTGTAGGCAAACTGTTCTCCATCAGGAGACCTTGAGACTGCACAGTCTGGGCTAAATCATTGGCATTCTTAGGCACTTCGAACAACCAAACGGCATCAAACAACAATAAATCCGCGCACCACAAGGCTATTTCTCTGAGCAACCCCACATTTGTATCCCTTACAAATGTAGCTACTTTTTCCTCTCGGCGAAAAAAAAAAATACTTTGACTGAAGTTGTCTGTGCTTCCACAGATTGCTTTTTTTGCCCTTAAAACTTTCATTTCGGGCCTTGATTACGGTGTACGGTTTCTCTTAAGACAAACAAAGCCCACTAAGTACGACACGGCCAATTGGTCGGATCCTGAATTAGGGCGGGGGAAATGGAGAGAAACCAATTAGGAGGCGGAAGCCACTAATTAAAAGCTTCATGGTCTACAGATTGCATAAGTTTATTTATTTCGAGACGGCAAGGGCCATAATTTCAGAGCTTGGGTTGTACACCAATGGACATTCCAAGACAGCTACTGCCTCTGTGTTTGGAAAGTCTTTAACAGCAGACCAGTGCTACTGAAAAAGTCTCTAACAGCATACCAGCACTACTAAAACAAGTCTCTCCTTGTACAGAATCAACAATTTTATGAATCTCAGAGAACATGCAGCATTTTGAATCGACGAGAGACCATATATCCAAATTCCTGTTGTACAGAAGTATTTCATTCTCCGACTTGGATATGTTGTGGACAGCTGCCAATAGGTTGGGAGTGTGATGAATAGGAGATTGCATTATGCTCAAGTGGTTAGGTGGTTAACCAAAACAGTTGCTTCGGAGAGCTCACAGGGTAGGCTGAGCCACAGGTTGCCGGGCCAACTCGAGGATCGGGGCCTTTTTTATGGTCCAATTTCCTGATCAAGCTTGTTGTTCTTTGCCTCACAGGTGGTTACCTAACATCTTGAATACAAACATATAACCTTTTGCGTCAAGCTGTCATACAGTCAGACTCTGGGTCACCGGCCAAAACAGTTTAGTGCAGGATGAATGTCATCATCCAGTAATGTGTGACTGACAATCAATCAAGGGGTAGCAAAATCCTGGATCATTGTTATTCTAACTTCTGCAACGGATATAAGGCCCTCCCCTGCCCTCCTTTCGGAAAAGCTGACCACGACACCATTTTGTTGCTCCCAGCCTATAGACAGAAACTAAAACAGGAAGCTCCCGCCCTCAGGTCTGTTCAACGCTGGTTCGACCAATCGGATTCCACGCTTCAAGATTGCTTCGATCACGTGGACTGGGATATGTTCCGCATTGCGTCGAACAACAACATTGACGAATACGCTGATTCGGTGTGCGAGTTCATTAAGAAGTGCATCGGTGATGTTGTACCCACAGCGTCTATTAAAACATTCCCAAACCAGAAACCGTGGATTGATGGCAGCATTCGCGCAAAACTGAATGCGTGAACCACTGCTTTTAATCATGGCAAGGTGACCGGAAACATGACCGAATACAAACAGTGTAGCTATTCCCTCCGCAAGGCAATCAAACAAGCTAAGCGTCAGTATAAAGACAAAGTGGAGTCGCAATTCAACGGCTCAGACACGAGAGGTATGTGGCAGGGTCTACAGCCAATCACGGACTACAAAAGAAAAACCAGCCCCGTCGCGGATCACGATGCCTTGCTCCCAGACAGACTGAACAACTTTTTTTCTCGCTTTGAGGACAATACAGTGCCACTGACACGGCCCGCTACCAAAACCTGCGGGCTCTCCTTCACTCTAGCCAACGTGAGTAAAACATTTAAACGTGTTAACCCTCACAAGGCTGCATCCCCGGCCGCGTCCTCAGAGCATGCGCAGACCAGCTGGCTGGTGTGTTTACAGACATATTCAATCAATCCTTATCCCAGTCTGCTGTGCCCACATGCTTCAAGAGGGCCACCATTGTTCCTGTTCCCAAGAAAGCTAAGGTAACTGAGCTAAATGACTACCGCCCTGTAGCACTCACTTCCGTCATCATGAAGTGCTTTGAGAGACTAGTCAAGGACCATATCACCTCCACCCTACCTGACACCCTAGACCCACTCCAATTTGCTTACCGCCATAATAGGTCCACAGACGACGCTATCGCCATCACACTGCACACTGCCCTAACCCATCTGGACAAGAGGAATACCTATGTAAGAATGCTGTTCATCGATTACAGCTCAGCATTTAACACCATAGTACCCTCCAAACTCGTCATTAAGCTCGAGACCCTGGGTCTCTACCCCGCCCTGTGCAACTGGGTCCTGGACTTCATGACGGGCCGCCCCCAAGTGGTGAGGGTAGGTAACAACATCTCCACCCCGCTGATCCTCAACACTGGATCCCCACAAGAGTGCGTTCTCAGCCCTCTACTGTACTCCCTGTTCACCCATGACTGCGTGGCCATGCACGCCTCCAACTCAATCATCAAGTTTGCAGACGACACTACAGTGGTAGGCTTGATTACCAACAACGACGAGACGGCCTACAGGGAGGAGGTGAGGGCCCTCGGAGTGTGGTGTCAGGAAAATAACCTCACACTCAATGTCAACAAAACAAAGGAGATGATCGTGGACTTCAGGAAACAGCAGAGGGAGCAGCCCCCTATCTACATTGACAGGACAGTAGTGGAGAAGGTGGAGAGTTTTAAGTTCCTCGGCGTACACATCACGGACAAACTGAAATGGTCCACCCAAACAGACAGCGTGGTGAAGAAGGCGCTGCCGTACCAGGCGCTTCAGGAGGCTGAAGAAATTCGGCTTGTCACCAAAAACACTCACAAACTTTTACAGATGCACAATCGAGAGCATCCTGTCGGGCTGTATCACCGCCTGGTACGGCAGCTGCTCCGCCCATAACCGGAAGGCTCTCCAGAGGGTAGTGAGGTCTGCACAACGCATCACCGGGTGCAAACTACCTGCCCTCCAGGACACCTACACCACCCGATGTCACAGGAGGGCCAAAAAGATCATCAAGGACAACAACCACCCGAGCCACTGCCTGTTCACCCCGCTATCATCCAGAAGGCGAGGTCAGTACAGCTGCATCAAAGCGGGGACCGAGAGACTGAAAAACAGCTTCTATCTCAAGGCCATCAGACTGTTAAACAGCCATCACTAACATTGAGTGGCTGCTGCCAACATACTGACTCAACTCCAACCACTTTATTAATGGTAAAATTGATGTAATCAATTTATCACTAGCCACTTTATATTACATAATATTTACTTACCCTACATTACTCATCTCTTATGTATATACTGTATGCTATACCGTCTACTGCATCTTGCCATCTGATGTAATTAAATATATCACTAGCCACTTTAAACAATGCCACTTTATACAATGTTCTCATACCCTACATTGCTCATCTCATATGTATATACAGTACGCCATACCATCTACTGCATCTTGCCATCTTGATGTAATGTATCACTAGCCACTTTAAACAATGTCACTTCATATAATGTTTTCATACCCTGCATTGCTCATTGCATATGTATATACTGTACTCTATACCATCTACTGCATCTTGCCTATGCTGTTCGGCCATCACTCATTTATATATTTTTATGTACATATTCGTACTCATTCCTTTATACTTGTGTGTATAAGGTAGTTGTTGTGAAATTGTTAGATTACTTGTTAGATATTACTGCATGGTCGGAACTAGAAGCACAAGCATTTCGCTACACTTGCATTAACACCTGCTAACCATGTGTATGTGACAAATACATTTGATTTGATTTGATTTGACGTTGACATTTTTTGTTTTGTCGTAATGCAAGTCAAGGCACCCCTCAAGGGGTCTGATTCCTGCCATCACTGAAAGGTTGCCTGTGAACTAAAACCTCGTCTGTTGTGGATTAGTGTGTTTTATTTATTCTTGGATTTACATATTTTCAATGAATGCTTAGGATGTTCCGTTTTTTTTACTGTTTTGACGACATCGTGTTGTTTGCATGTTATCGCTCAAGCAATGAAATCAAGTTTTTATGAAGAGTAGTTATGGGACACACACACACACACACACACACACACACACACACACACACACACACACACACACACACACACACACACACACACACACACACACACGCAGATACACACACAAGATGGCGCAGTACTTTATGGCTGCAGTCTTGCTCTGACCCAACTTTGCGTCATCCTTATTTTTCTTTTTTCTTCTTCTCTATATTATTACTTGTTAATTTTTTTCTTCTTCTCTTTTCTCCTCTACATTATTACTTTATTCTGCATTCTCAGGAAAGAGCTCACAAGTTAAGCTTTTCACCGTAATGTTTTACACCTACTATGTCCTGTGCATGTGACAAAACGATTTCTTTGTAACTTTAAAACTAAAACACACACAGACACACATCCACCTCTGCTCTCTGGCCTTGGAGCCAGCTGCACATAGCCTTGCGGTCTTGCATGGCACACCAGTGTGTCCTCAACCCTTGTCATTGCTTCAGGAATGGTAGTAGCCACGCTCCAAGGAAGAAAAATGGTGTTTTTACCCCGCAAATGATGGAGAGAAAAGAAAAAGAGAGGAAATAACTTTGACCTTGTAACTTCCCTTTCATTTCACCTAATGATTTTTCCAGACTGGGAGAGCTGAAGGCCATCCATCCCACTCTTGCTGGATTTTTCCTGTACCGAACACCTTGGGTTTCAGGAAATGTACAAAACAGGATAGCACCACATGACATATTTCTCGAGGCTGTTCTTTTTTCTTTTTTTTTTCTGTCCAAGAAAATATTGTAGTTTTTGAAGCACCTGGAGGGACCAGGGCGCTCCGATAATCCAGCGAATTTGTCCGTTTAGTGAAGAATTGTGATTTCCCCTCGTCTTCTCTGTTTAAATATCTGTGTGATCACTTGTTGATTTGTTTGTTACTGTATGTATGAGTCTGTGACTTAAAATATAAGCAGACATACTTTAACTAACTTGCCACCTTTTGATGTGAAGTGCATGCAGAAAAGGCCCACTCACAACTGCAGCCTAGGATTTGTTTGCTTCACAGGCCAGACACATTGTTGTGGAAGAGAACCATGGAAGCCGGAGACTGAGGTGACTCTGTTCCTGTCTCAGTCACGGGCGCCTATTGAGCGTCTGCTCAGTCTGAGTTCAATGTTCTCCATTGTCCATCCTGCCAAATTTTGTTTGCATACCTTTTTTTGACTTGGTCTTAATTATGTTTTCTTCTCTCTTTTTCACCTGGTTGAAAGAGCCCATTTTTGGAAATCATACAGTTGCAAAACCAAGGCCAGCACTTAAGAGCAGATCACATTTTCTGCATATTATTTGTTGATTTTTGCACTTGCAAGATTAAGATGCAGTAAGTTGTGGTCTATTCAGGACTGTACTTGTCATGTGTGAGGAGAAGACTACATTTCATATTTAAGTTGTTGGACAATACATATAATACAGCCCATTTAATGTTTCTATGGCGACGAAGTACAGTGCCTTCAGAAAGTATTCACACCCCTTGATTCTTTCTACATGTTGTGTTACAGCCTGAATTTAAAATGGATTCAATTGAGACTTTGTTTTACAGCCTGAATTTAAAATGGATTCAATTGAGATTTTGTGTCACTGATCTACACACAATACCCCATACTGTCAAAGTCGATTTATGTTTTTAGAAATGTTTATAAATGTATTAAACATTGAAATTTAAATGTCAATAAGTATTCAACCCCTTTGTTATGGCAAGCCTAAATAAGTTCAGGAGTAAAAATGCCCTTAACAAGTCACAAAATAAGTTGCATGGATTCACTCTATGTGCAAGAATAGTGTTTTACATGATTTTTAAATGACTACCCCATCTCTCTACCCCACAAGTAAGGCTCAGTCGAGCAGTGAATTTCAAGGACAGATTCAACCACAAAGACCAGGGAGGTTTTTCAGTGCCTCACAAAGAAGGGCACCCATTGGTAGAGGGGTAAAAGAAAAAGCAGACATTGAATATCCCTTTGAGCATATTGAAATTAATAATTACACTTTGGATGGTGTATCAATACACTTAGTCACTACAAAGATACAGGCGTCCTTCCTAACTCATTTGCCGGAGAGGAAAGAAACCGCTCAGGGATTTCAACATGAAGCCAATGGTGATTTTTAAAACAGTTACAAAGTTGAATGGTTGTGATATGAGAAAACTGAGGAAGGATTAACAACATTGTATTTACTCCACAATACTAACCTAAATGACACTGAAAAAAGGAAGCCTGTGCAGAATAAAAAATATTCCTAAACATGCATCCTGTTTGCAACAAGGCACTGAAGTAATGCTGCAAAGAAATTAACTTTTACAAAGTGTTTGGGGCAAATCCAATACAACACATTACTGAGTACCACTCTCCATATTTTCAAGCATGGTGGTGGCAGCATCATGTTATGGTTATGCTTATCATCGGCATGAACTAGGGAGTTTTTGGGGGGGGATAAAAAAAAATGGAATAGAGCTAAGCACAGGCAAAGTCCTAGAGGAAAACCTGGTTCAGTCTGCTTTCCAACAGACACTGGGAGACAAATTCACCTTTCAGCAGGACAATAACCTAAAATACAAGGCCAAATATACACTGGAGTTGCTTCCAAGGCGTCATTGAATGTTCCTGAGCGGCCAAGTTACATTTTGACTTAAATCCGCTTGAAAATCTATGGCAAGACATGACAATGGCTTTCTAGCAATGATCAACAACCAACTTGACAGAGCTTGAAGAATTTGTTAAAGAATAATGGACAAATATTTTACAATCCAGGGGTGGAAAACATTTAGACTTACCCAGAAAGACTCACAGCTGTAATCGCTGCCAATGGTGATCCTAACATGTATTGACTCGGGGTTGAATACTTATCTAATCAAGATATATTTGTATTTTATTTTCCACTTTGACATTACATAGTATTTTGTGTAGATCATTGACAAAAAAATTACAATTAACGGAATCAAACCCACAACCGTTAAAAACCAGAGATGATCATTCTAACCATAACACAGCTAACATACAGCATGTTTTACTCTCCCGGAGCACTGATTAGAAACCTGCTCTGAGTGGAGCTGCAGGCCCTGTCTCTTCTTCCATGGCCTCTATAAGGCCACTCTTTCTTGTGGCATGTTCTGTGGCCATTGGACTGTGTGTATATATAGAGTCCAGGCACAAACTACACAGAGATTGGCTGTTCTCGGGTTAGGAAATGGAGAGACCACGCTATAAAATGTTCAATGTCTGAACGCAGTACTTTTGGGGATGTTGTATTATGTACACATCTTACCATTGCACCATTAGAGTCCTATTAGTAAATCAAACTACATTCAGTACCAACATTTTTCTTCTGTGCAAGAATGTACACCTGGATCCATCTAGTCAATAAAACATATTTTACAGTGTGAAACAAACACAGTCACAACATGCTGTCTTGCTGTGCCATAATGATATTGTTTTCGACTTATCTAAGGAACTGGTTTTGATTATGACCAGATCAGATCTAACTGGATCAGACGCTCTAACTAGCTAGAGATATTGATAGTATATCGATTGGCCTTTACCAATAACGAAGAAGTGGGAAGGAGAAAGTGGGACTGGAGTTAAGTGCTTCAAAGGCAGTGTTGTAATGACAGCACTAAGCTTGTTGCTCCCTGGTCCTTAGGGTCACTAGAGACAGCTGTCAGCTAACAACTACCTAACTACCAGCCCACGCCTGAGAAAGACGATCCCGGGACTAGACACTCGACTCCGACATCATGCAAACAGGGCTTCTAGTCTTTGTGTGGAGTGGCTCCGACCCCAAAGCCTGATCCACTGCAGCAGTCGCCTCTGGGCTATTCCCAACCCTAAATCCAGATTCCCACAACTCTCTTCCTGTCTTGGCTATTCCGGCCATCTTTGGGTTGGGAAACTGGATTTTTGACAATGTGTTTATTTTTGGAAGTTTGACATCGTTTTTTTTGTTTTTGTGAACAACTGTGAGAAAAAACATTGTATGTTTCCCATACGGTGTACAAGGTCTGGACGAGGCTTTTACAAACAGACCAGATATGGTTCATTAAATTAAACATCCGTCATGCATTTTCCTTAACCGATAGGAGTTAACTCCGTAAATAAGGATGTTTACCACTAAAAGCTGTTCAGCACAGTTGATGGCTCTCATTTTCTCAGAGAATTCAGATATTTTCAATACCTGAAAATAACAGTTTTGTAACTGTTAAACCATGACACAGTAATTCTGGATCTGTGAAGGTAGAAGACACATATTCTATTGTCTTTGCTTAATACACACACACAACCACCTCACTGGTCTTCCCAAGGCTAGCAGGCAGTGTGGGCGGGATTACACACATTCATAGTGAATCAGGAAAGTGTCTGGGTAGTATTCTATCACTCTCTAAAGCACTCTGCCAACGCAGCCAAGGAGACTACACTGAGGCTGTTCACTAGCTCCAGCCGAAGCTCATTCCTTGAGTCCTCCATAATCCTTGGCTTAGCCTCCATCTGGGCAGTGGATCCATACTAAAGCCTGGAGATGCGTAGCCCCTAATTCCTACACGCTGAAGTATTACCGTCCGTCCACCCCAGAGACAAGATGGTCACCAGGTGTCTTCCTGTCTTCAAAGTGTCGGCATCGTTAATCATGAGTGGCCCCCTTCCATTTTGCGTCGCCTCACATGTGTTTTATTTTCCTTGCCACCCCTCCTTCTTTATTTTTGAACAGTCTGTCACCCAGCTGCATTTCCTGCGGAGTTTATTTACAGTTTACCCCGATTAGAACCACATTGGCAACAGCGCGCCATCCTAATGAAGTCACTGTGATCCGGCCAGGTGGGTAATGCGAGAAGCAGCCCCCGCAGGGCCAACGGACAGTAACCCCCCTAAACCCTTCACCCCGCCCTCCCCCAGACTCCCCGCCCTCCCCCAGACTCCACTAATATGGCCACTTTTATTCCACCACCCCCCCAACAACTTCATCTTCATCTTTCATTTATCTTCGCTAATGGTAGTTATCACTGCTAGAGCCGTACAGCTGCTAGTCCTTAAACAGTTGAGAGGAGAAGTACTACCAGAAAGGTCCACTTTTCTGATGTTGTTGTAATGTTTCCAATTGAAACCAACCCAAGGCCATTTCTTCATGGGCGTGGCAATAGTGCTTGGGGGGTGGGGGGCGTCACCTGCATAGTGGTAAGGGAAAGACAGAAATAATCAAGCATTAATCATTGGGCATCCTTAAATCTCCCAAACAAAGCAAGATAGGCTTTATCTTTAGATATACTGCCTACCTTGCATAGGGTGGATTGTCCATCTTGTGTATGCTCCTTCAAACGTGCTGAAATTTCTGTCATCGTGAAAGTCTGTTACTTCATGTACAGTCTGAAACCCCCAATATACACAGGATGCTGTGAATTTTATCACCGTTGTAGTTTATGTCAAGGCTGCAACTTTTGGAACGGCAGTGGTGGATTTGTTTTGGGTTGTTGGCTGCCGAGGCCCAGTTTTCATTAACGGTGGGTGCACTCTCCATGCCCTCTCTGGCGCAAAACCGAGAAGGGAAAATAAGGCCGCTTTCCTCTGGAAAAGCACCAGGGGACTATGTCTGTTGTTTTAAATTGTAAAGATGGAATGGGGCGGGGGAGAAGAGGAAGAGAGGGGGAAAAAGAACAGTTTCACGTTGCCAGATCTGTAATGTGTTCCCCCGCTCTGGAAGCGTGCAGAACCCTTGGACCATTGCGCTCCAGGAGGAAGTCCCAAGCCTAGCGAGCTCCAGACATCCTGTTTTGGCACAACCACAACCATTACACGACACCTGCGGACGACGCCATCACATCTGCCGGCAGCGTCAGGGACCTCCAGTGTTTTGGCTTGGCTGGCCTCTCTCTCTCTTCCCCAGTTGCATTGGCTCCTAAACACCCCTGTGGAGTGTCTTGTATCACCATGCAAGAATGCATCTTGGTGGAGCAACAGAGAACTTGCAGTCTCTGAAAACAAATGAATGAAAAAAGGCTATCTGAGAAGGATTTTTTCAATCCGAATTTTGTTGTACAATATCTTTATCCCTTCACTCTTAGCCATCTAGAGATTTGATAAGTACTGGCTCAAACATGCACCAATGCACACATCAATATAGCCATTGTGCTCAGACATTCAGTTGTTCCCTTGGCAGCGATCATAATTCTTAACTATTGTCCAAAGTCTTGCCAGTGACATGCTGTGCTGTGCATTTCTTCGCTAGTCAGATGTTTCCTTTCTCAGAGTCTTGAGGAGCTGATATAACAGGACGCTTGGGGAGATGGTGCTCCCTTGTTTGTTGCTAGCAAATCAAATCAAATTGTATTTGTCACATGTGCCGAATACAACAAGTGTAGACTTTACCATGAAATACTTACCTACAAGCCCTTAACAAACAGTGCAGTTCAAGAAGAAGAAAATATTTACCAAGTAAACTAAAATAAAAAGTAATATTAAAAGTAACACAATAACAATAACAATAACGAGGCTATATACAGAGGGCACCGGTACCGAGTCAGTGTGCGGGGTACAGGCTAGTTGAGGTAATCTGTACATGTAGGTGGGGGCTAAGTGACTATGCATCGGTAATAAACAAACAGAGAGTGTACAAAAGGGGGAGGGGGGGGGGGGGGGGGGGGGGGGGGGTCAATGTAAATTGTCCGTTGGCGATATTAGTAATTGTTCAGCAGTCTTATGGCTTGGGGGTAGAAGCTGTTGAGGAGCCTTTTGGTCCTAGACTTGGTGCTCCGGTACCGCTTGCCGTGCGGTAGCAGAGAAAACAGTCTATAACTTTTGTGACTGGAGTCTCTGACAATTTTATGGGCTTTCCTCTGACACCACCTATTATATAGGTCCTGGATGGCAGGAAGCTATCTAGGACAACTCGAAGGAGCCTGTGTCTGCACAACCCCCTCCGGATTTCCCAGTCTGTTTCTGTTCTCACCGCTCCTTGTGGAGTGGCCTGTTCTGTTGTCCAAATGAGCACCGTGTGAACCCTGGAGTCAGCACACTGTCACCGTGTCTCTCGCTGGACCTTAGCGACTCTGAATGAATTTCTCTGGACATCAGTCACTCTGAATTAGTTTCTCTGGACATCAGTCACTCTGAATTAGTTTCTCTGGACATCAGAATCTGAATTAGTTTCTCTGGGCATCAGTCACTCTGCATTAGTTTCTCTGGGCATCACAGCTACTTTTTCCAGGGGAGTTTCCTCTCATTGTGTAGGATTGCATTTTATCACAATTATTCAACAATGACACTACAGTAGCTTCTACACCACTTACTCTGACAGACAGCAGACTTACAGCAGACTTACTTAAAATCTTGTCATTGTTGTCTTGTTGTAATGTCTTGTGGTGTTGTTTAATTGTATTATTTATACTATTTTGATATTGATTACAGCACTGTTGAAACTTGTTGACGCCTGGTCATGCAGGCTCCAAATGGTGGCCAGGCCATTGTTATTGCCCATGAAGAAGTGTTTTGAGGATGCTTCAGTTTGCATTCAGAGGTTTGTTTATGAAACTCCTCGGCTAGTGATTGGGATTATTGTCCAGAAGGAAGACCTGGATTAGTTCATGAGAGACTTCATATCTTCATACAGAAATAGAAAGCAATGCTTGCCAGTCAAATCAAACATGGAATGCCTGCAGGTCTAGTTATAGAGGGAGTCACATACTGTAGGCGCGCACCTCTCTTGTTCGGGGACTGCTGGATACTCATCTGGCATCCTTTACCAGCCTTGCAAAAGTTATAAATGCTGTGGGCTCAACTTCTAACCCCAGGAAAAGACCAATAGACCCTAGGCTGACATCAAAGGACCTGGACATCAAACACAACCCAGCACATAGATGGTCATTCAGGATAAAACCAACATGACCCCCCCCCCCCCCCCCCCCCCCCAATTTGTCAGTACCATGATTTATTTGCATGGGTAGGAAAAAAAAGGCATTGTGTTTGGTTGGGTTTTGCAGAGGTCAGGGATAACACAAGGATTTTGTAATTGCGTGCTAGTTGTTTTTCTTGTGAAACAGTTGTTCAGAGTGAAGATGGAGAGAGTACAGTGCTTTTGCTGGCATGTTGGGTTGTTGAGAATAGCTGAAGTACTCTGTGGAAACCTGGGAGATATGAAATGGTATGTCTTGAACATTCCTTGCTCTGAAGATAATCAGGGACATTTATTCTCTCCCTCCCGCTCTCTCCCTCTCCTCCTCTCCCTCCCCTCCTCTCCCTCCCTTTCCCTCTCCCCTGACGCTAGCCTGTCTGAGTGGCCTTTTGCCATGCATTCCTCCCTTCCCTGTTTGGCCCCAGCTTCAGGAAGTGGCCCAATTAGTGCATAAACACCATGGAGGGGGGAAGCACCAATTAGTGCTGTTTGGGCTCTGTCCGTCAGACCCACAACTGTGCTGTGCAGACCCCCTCACAGGCCCTGCTAGGGGGAAGAAGAGGAGGGGGAAGGGGGGAGTGGAAGGCAAACAAATAAACAAATAATTAAAATGTCAAAGTACAATGGACCTATGATGCTCGCGATGCTTGGCTGCATTCTTGAAAGTCACTTGTATACAGTATAGTAGGCCAGAATGCTAATTAATTAGCAACCAAGGCTAACATGGAGGTCTCACTTGAAAAGAAGAAAAAGAAACGCTGGGTTGTTGTGGGATGTAGCTAAGGTAACCAGTTTGATACTGTACCGTGTATTCCCACTTTACTAACTTGTTTAAAGTAGCCCACACACAGGGCACCGTCACACTTGTGACATGCATGTGTTCCAAAACATACAAGTAACTACTAGTTATATAATTGGGTAATAGTAGTCAGTATTACAGTTCAAAAGTATCTGCAATACATCACAATGTGACAAAATGCAATTTCAAAAGTTAAACGTTGACAAATATATTGCCTGTTGCATTTACAGTTCTTCAAAACTCCCCAGACTGTAGCCACTTCTGGGAAACTAAGAATGGGTACTCAATAAGATTTATGCTAGGCTTTGACTTTGGGGATATGATTCACTCAGGCCCAAATTCTGACTCAAGATGCATGCGTGGAGCTCCAACTGAAACTTTAAATCATATCACACCCTCCTGTCAATGGAGAATTTGTGTGAAAATGAGTAAGTGAAAGGATAACTGTGGATTTCCGCTGTACAATTTGTCTCCGCTGTACAATTTGTCACCCCAGCTCTTAGCCTTGTCATTATTTTATTGGTGTGGATTATGTGGTGCTATCAGTGTTCTAGCAGACGGTTGTGAGGTTGAAGGTTTCATCCGATGATGAAATCCAGGCTAAGAACACCAGATTTAACTAAGTAAGCCTATGTATCCACTGGGGTGCTATTTAATCAAACCTGGTCACCGGCTTTCTTGGCTAAGACACGCATCCCTTATGCAGACAGAATGCATAGCACAAGATAAAGCATTGACCATTTTGCTCAACCTAATGAAAACAAATTAAAAACGAGTCAGAATAGAAATGGGAAAATGCTCCTTATACTGTGATGACAACACAATGGGGGGAAAAGGAATACTTTTCTCCTAAACTCAAGCGTTTGACTGGTACATCTCAGTAAAATGACCATGAACAATGCCCTTGCATTGAATGGTTGGTGTGAAGGAGGTCATTAAAGAGGTATGTGTCCTACTGCTCCCCCCCCAAGGCTTAATAGGTCGCATTTGTATTTAGTGAGGTGTGACTTACAGGTAACACCCCTGGTGTTTGCACTCTGCCAACTCCAGGAAGCACTTCTAGGTTCTATGGCTGACACCTAGGTGAAGTATGACACTCAAATGACCTCAGGTAGAAACCATTTTAATCGGCTGAGCGTGGACATAGTGGTAGGGGACAAACCTAACAAGGAGTTAGGTTAGTCACTAATGGGAAATGGCTGACTTTGGGTCAGACGAGTCATTATAAAGACAAAGGGGGATACCTAGTCAGTTGTACAACTGAATGCATTCAACTAAAATGTGTCTTGCGCATTTAACCCAACCCCTCTGAATTAGAGAGGTGTGGAGGGCTGCCTTAATCAACATCTTCAACACCTGGGTTAACTGCCTTGCTCAGGGGCAGAACAACAGATTCGATTCAGCAACCTTTCGGTTACTGGGCCAACGCTCCTACCCACCAGGCTACCTTATAGACAGGAGATGAGGTTGAAAAGGATGATTCGTAATCAGGATGTGTTTGATAGAAAGAAATCCCAAAGGCTAATGATTTAATTCTTAAAAATAGATGGCCTTGGGCCCTACTTGATCAAGACTTATTACGAGTGAACTTTATTTATAATAAGGGTTACATGGAGAAACTCTGACCTTTCTGAAATGAAAATGGATGGCCTTCCCTTCAGCAAAATATAGTTTACCTAAACCAGGGGTTTCCAACCTTTTCTAGCATTAGAGCTACTTAAAAAAAAAATAACACTTGTCACGAGATACCATTTTTTTTCTAGTTTTCAAATAGGTACATTATTTTCTTCTCCTCTCCCCTGCAACTCCTCCCAGGTCCTTCATGTAAACGAGAGTAGTGCACCATGTTTTCTGTCATTATACAGGCAAAATAACGGTTAATACACAACACAAGGGGGGCCCTAAAAAATCTGTGATTTTATTTCTTTGTTTTATTTTTCCTCGTTTTAGATTTATTTGGGTTTTCACTCTCAAAATGACAATTGTTCATAGAGAAACAACATATTTTGATGCTTAAAACACAACCGAAGACAATTTTTGTAGGTCTGGAAGAGTTTTCTAGTGTAATACCCCTTTAATTGTGCATTTGGCCCTTTAATTGCGCAGAGTGAGGAATGTGCTGTCTAATGTGCCGGTCTAGTGATGTTTTTTTACTGCTGCTGCTGTCACGTCCTGACCAGTATAAGGGGTTATTGGTTATTGTAGTTTGGTCAGGACGTGGCAGGGGGTATTTGTTTTATGTGGTTCGGGGTTTATTGGGATATGTATTTATGTAACAGGGGTGTTTGTTTTATGTGTTCCGGGGTTTTGGGTAATGTTCTTGATTTGTATTTCTATGGGTTTCTATGTTGTGTATTTCTTTGTTGACCTGGTATGGCTCTCAATCAGGAACAGCTGTACATCGTTGTTTTTGATTGGGAGTCATTATAAGGTAGCCCTTTTTTCACCTGTGGTTTGTGGGAAGTTGTTTTTGCACTGCTGTGTTAGCCTGCATTACTGTTTGTTTGTACGTTTTCTTGTTTTGTTCGTTATGTGTTCAAATAAAGTTAAGATGAGCACTCAACCCGCTGCGCCTTGGTCCATTACGTACTATGACCATTACAGCTGCTCATTTCATGGCAAAGTTTGCAAATAACAAATAATAGATACAAATGGTATAGTTACTCATTATATACTTCTGCCAGATAAGTGTAATTTGTAGTTAATATTTAATTGAGAAGGTTTTGGGGAAAGTATTTGTCAACTCACTGGCTACACACGGAGTGATGGACAAATGTGCCCACTACACAGACAGACAGGGGCAACATTTGTCACGGTTGTCGTCGGTGAAGGAGGACCAATACGCAGCAGGTACGTGTATGCTCATCTTGAGAATTTATTAACTTCAAAAAATGAACGTACAAAATCACAAAACAAAAAGAACGAACGAACAACTACAAACAGTCTGGCTAGCATAGGCTCAACGCAGAACAATCACCCACAAATCACAAACACAAACACACCCTAATATATGGGACTCTCAATCAAAGGCAGATAGACAACACCTGCCTTCAACTGAGAGTCCCAACCCCAATTAACCAAACATAGACATACACTCACTAGACTCCACATAGAACTACCTAGACATAAACCAAAACCCGGAAATACTAAACCAAACACCCTTTTAACAAACACACCACCCCGAACCACATAAAACAAATACCCTCTGCCACGCCCTGACCAAACTACAAAACAATTAACTTTATATACTGGCCAGGACGTGACAACATTGCTGGACATATTGTCAGATATTGTGATAGGTTTGGCTTTTTAAGCCAATAGTGACTAACCAGGGGTGGAATAATGTCAATGTTGCGTTGATTAGATAGTAGCTGGGAGCTTGTGGTGTCTGATACTTGTGAGATTTGTTTATGACAGTTTGCAGTGGAACACATGAAAATTGCATGTACTTTCAGAATTGTTTGGCAACCTACTCATAGGTGGGCTGTGAGGTACTGGTAGCTCGCGATCGACATGTTGGAGATCCCTGCCCTAAACCCTCCCTGAACGCTTGAAAAGAAACAAGTACCTTCCCCTATACCCAAAATAATAATTAAAACAACATGGATAGCATAGAAAATGTCTAATGCTTACCCTCACTTCTTTAACAGACCAGAGTCTTAGATGTGCAGTTTTATAAACTGTTCTTCGTCCTGGAAGCATTACATGACAACGCAAGAATTTTGACAGTGCACAGGGCTATGAGCCAGAAGGTTATGGGTTTACAGACCAGTGTAGACAAGAATAGGAGTGAAAATATTTCCTTAATAGTAAAGCATTGCATGAACCTATCATTGTATTTGCAGGTCCGAGAAAAAATTGCCTTTTTTATAAACATTTCATTAAATTCTACGTCATTTGACATATTAGCAGAATTTATTTTGTACCAAACAAATTACTGAAATTACAGGCTAAGAATGGACAGAGAGATAGACCTATGTGTTCATCTTATCATATTTCTCCAATGCCAAATCGGTGTGTCTTGTTTGCAATGAAACTGTCCCTGTTTGCAAACAGTTAAATCTGAGGTGTCTTTAGGAATCTGAGCAGGGTACTATACTTTCAAAAGGTAGGTCTACCTTTCCACCCCAGACAGAGTAGGCCTACCTACGCAGAAATATGTAAGCTTTAACTGCTGGCTACTCTTCTTCCATGGCTTAACCCAATGAGAGATGATCACAAGTGTTTCCCTAAAAGCTGTCTGGGTTTAAACATCTATTGTACAGAAAGTGAATAGCTTAATTAATTGATAGTGAAAGAATTAGGATACTTCCCAAGCCAAGTCTATTTTTGTCTCCTCGACTATAGAAGGTTGCAGCTCAGCCTCTGAATGTCAAAGAAAGGAAACAATGATATCCCAATATATGCATTGGCATCAGCCTGCCTATCCCCTTGTACTGTTTGGACTCGGACCTGATCACTGAACAACTGCCTGTCCTGTCCCTGACCTGCCTTCTGCCTACCCCTTTTGTTATAATAAATATCGGAGCTCAACCATCTGCCTCCTATGTCTGCATCTGGGTCTCGCCTTGTGCCCTTATAGTACGAACTGGCCATGACAGACCCAGCAGACTTGGACCAGCTCCGTCACATTGTCTCCCTGCAGGGAGGCATGCGGAGCTACTGCGAGACCTTTTGGAAGTGCTTCGTTCCCTGACGGAACACCACAACCAAGGGTTCAAGGCTATAATGGAGTAAATCCGTGAATTAGCTCATAGGCAGCACGCCACATCTGAGACCTCCCAACCACCCAGTAATCTTTTTACTACTAGTGGATTACCCCAGCTCCCCGAGAACTCCGCTTACCACCTCCGGAGCGTTATGCAGGCAATCCTGGTACCTGCCGGGCATTCTTTTCCCAGTGCTCCCTCATTTTCGAACTCCAGCCCTCTTCATTCCAGTCGGACCGATTGACGATAGCGTATTTAATCACGCTAATGTCCGGAAGGGCGCTCTTCTGGGCAACGGCCGTGTGGGAGCGGCAATCCGCAGTGTGCCATAGCCTGGAAGAAATCATGGCAGAAGTGAGGAAGGTTTTTGATTCTCAGGTGCCCCGGGAGGGAGGCGGCTCAAACTACTGCAGGTACATCAGAACTCACGTAGCGGTGCAAACTACACAGTAGATTTTCGCACATTGGCTGCCAAGAGTTCCTGGAATCCAGAGGCTCTGTTTGACACCTTCCTCCACGGACTGTTGGAGGGGATAAAGGACGGGACCTCGATTCCCTCATCTCCCTGGTGATTAACCTCTCTAGGGTCGGCGGGACAAAATCGTCCCACCTACGTAACAGCCAGTGGAATCCTGTGGCGCATTATTCAAATACCTTAGAAATGCTATTACTTCAATTTCTCAAACATATGACTATTTTACACCATTTTAAAGACAAGACTCTCGTTAATCTAACCACACTGTCCGATTTCAAAAAGGCTTTACAACGAAAGCAAAACATTAGATTATGTCCACAGAGTACCCAGCCAGAAATAATCAGACACCCATTTTTCAAGCTAGCATATAATGTCACACAAACCCAAACCACAGCTAAATGCAGCACTAACCTTTGATGATCTTCATCAGATGACACACCTAGGACATTATGTTATATAATACATGCATGTTTTGTTCAATCAAGTTCATATTTATATCAAAAAACAGCTTTTTACATTAGCATGTGATGTTCAGAACTAGCATACTAGTAAACTTCCGGTGAATTTACTAAACATTTACTAAATTACTCACGATAAACGTTCACAAAAAGCATTACAATTATTTTAAGAATTATAGATACAGAACTCCTCTATGCACTCGATATGTCCGATTTTAAAATAGCTTTTCGGTGAAAGCACATTTTGCAATATTCTGAGTAGATAGCCCGGCATCACAGGGCTAGCTATTTAGACACCCAGCAAGTTTAGCACTCACCAAAGTCAGATTTACTATAAGAAAAATGTTATTACCTTTGGTGTTCTTTGTCGGAATGCACTCCCAGGACTTCTACTTCAACAACAAATGTTGGTTTGGTTCCAAATAATCCATCGTTATATCCAAATAGCGGCGTTTTGTTCGTGCGTTCAAGACACTAAAAGGGTAAATAAGGGTTACGCGCACGACGCATTTCGTGACAAAAAAATTCTAAATATTCCATTACCGTACTTCGAAGCATGTCAAATGCTGTTTAAAATCAATTTTTATGCGATTTTTCTCGTAGAAAAGCGATAATATTCCGACCGGGAGTCGTTGTTTTCGTTCAAAGACTGAAAAAGTAAAATGGACTCTTCACGTGCACGCGCACACCCATCTCATTGTTCTCAGATCGACCACTTACCAAATGCGCTACTGTTTTTCAGCCAGTAACTGCAGAGTCATGATTCAACGTTCTGGCGCCTTCTGGGAGCCTATGGGAGCCTTAGAAAGTGTCACGTTACAGCAGAGATCCTTTGTTTTGGATAGAGATGACAAAGAAGGCCAAGAAATGGTCAGACAGGGTACTTCCTGTACAGAATCTTCTCAGGTTTTGGCCTGCCATTTGAGTTCTGTTATACTCACAGACACCATTCAAACAGTTTTAGAAACTTTGGAGTGTTTTCTATCCAAAGCTACTAATTATATGCATATTCTAGTTTCTGGGCAGGAGTAATAACCAGATTAAATCAGGTACGTTTTTTATCCGGCTGTGAAAATACTGCCCCCTATCCATAACAAGCTAAAGCAGCACAGCTGTCCTTGAGACGTCCCCCTCAGAATGTAAGCAAAGCCTCAGATGTCTCTGCTGTTCCCACTGAGTACCATAACCTCCTGGAGGTCTTCAGTAAGGAACGTGCTACTTCTCTTCCCCTGCACCGTCCTTATGATTGTGCCATTGATCTCCTCCCAGGCACCACACCACCTCATGCTCGGCTATATTCTATATCCGGCCCAAGGCCATGGAGGAGTACATTGAGGATTCTCTGGCTACTGGAGGCATCCATCCGTTTGCATCTCCTGCCGGCGCGGGGTTTTTCTTTGTGGAACAAAAAAGAAGAACCAGACCCTGGGTCCATGCATTGACGATCGGGGTCTGAATGATATAACGATCAATAATCGTTACCCCCTACCTCTCATCGGCTTTCAAACCTCGCCAGGGGGCTACCATTTTTTCCATGCTGGACTTTCGGAATGCCTACCACCTGGTTCCGATACGCAAAGGAGATGAGTGAAAGACAGCATTTAACACAGCCAGCGGACATTATGAGTACCAGGTCATGCCGTTTGGACTCACCAATGTCCTCGCAGTCTTCCAGGCTCTGGTAAACGATGTACTCTGGGACATGCTAAACCGTTTCGTGTTCGTCTACCTTGACGACATCCTGTTTTTTTCCCGGTCTGCCCAAGAACATGTTCTTCATGTCAGACAAGTCCTTCAGTGCCTCCTGGAGAACCAATTGTTTGTGAAAGCCGAGAAGTGAGTTCCACCGCTCTACAATCTCCTTTCTGGGATATGTCATCGTGGATGGAAATGTCCAAATGGATCCTGAAAAAGTGAAAGCAGTGCTAGATTGGCCTCAACCTACGTCCAGGGTGCAGTTACAATTTTATTATTAAACCTTTATTTAACCAGGAAGGGCTCATTGAGATTTAAAATCTGTTTTTCAAGAGCGTCCTGGCCAAGATAGGCAGCACCAAGTCATTACAAAAATTACAGACAAACGTCATGAAAAATTACAAATAATCTAGTAAAAACCATAGAATTCACAAGAGTATAACAAAATCAAAAACAGCAAATTAAAAACATTGACAGGTCAGGGAATCAGTCTCAAGATCATTCATCAGTGATTTAAAAATACCAATCGGGACAAGTTATTCTAGTTTAAAAGTATTTTGTAAGGCGTTCCAAGACAATGGTGCAGAGTACAAAAAAAGCCCTTTTAACAAATTCAGTTCGGACATTTGGAACAGTTAGCAGGATAAAGTCCAGCGAACCAAGAGAGTACCCACCACATTTCTGAACAATAAAAATGACCAAATAAAACAGCAGCAAACCCAAAATGGCTTTGTAAATAAACGTACACCTGTGACTGAGCCTACGAGTGACTAGAGAAAGCCAGCCAACCCTGGTATACAAAGTGCAGTGGTGCGTAAGGGTTTTGCAGTTTAAAATAAATCTCAAAGTGCCATGGTAAAGGGTGTCAATTGATCTCAAACACTGAGCGGAAGCATTCATATATAAAATATCCCCATAGCCTAGTAAAGGCATAAATGTAGCTGATACTAGCCTCCTTCTGGCTTCAAAAGAAAAACAGGCCTTATTCCTAAAATAAAATCCCAATTTCAGCTTCATTTTTTTTGTAAGTTGTTGAATATGCAATTTAAAAGAGGCCGTCATCAATTAAAATTCCAAGATATTTATATGAGGTTACAGTCTCAATCTCAATGCCCTGACAGGTAATAACAGGTGAAAAGTTCAGAGGTCTATTTCTTGCTTT
The DNA here is from genome assembly GCF_965601325.2 of Salmo salar. Lineage (NCBI taxonomy): Eukaryota > Metazoa > Chordata > Actinopteri > Salmoniformes > Salmonidae > Salmo > Salmo salar. Next base: position 30,928,677 of record NC_138295.1, read on the forward strand.
AGAAAACACCATTAGTTTAGTTTTGTCAGTATTGAGGATAAGCTTCAATTGACACAAGGTATGTTGAACAGTATAAAAAGCATTTTGCAAGTTCTGGACGAGGCACAACAGTAAATAACAGTATCATCAGCATAAAAATGAAGTTGTGCATTTTGGACATTTTTGTCTAAATTATTTATATAAATAGTGAATAAGAGAGGACCAAGTACAGAGCCTTGGGGCACACCATTACAGACAGAAAATTTAACAGACATGAGCCCATCAAATTGAGTGCACTGAGTTCTATCAGACAGATAGTTAGCAAACCATGCAACTGCATGCTCCGAAAGACCTACACTCGACAATCTCTGCCTCAGTATAGCATGATCAACTATATCAAAAGCCTTAGAGAGATCAATAAAAAGTGAGACACAGTGCTGTTTTTTGTCAAGGGCTTCAGCGATATAATTTAAAACCTTCAAGGCTGCTGTAATTGTGCTATGCTTCTTCCTGAAGCCCGATTGATACATTGATATTTTATTAGTAAATAAAAACTATTTTAGCTGTTCACTCACAAGGGTTTCAAGTATTTTCACCAGGGGTGACAGCTTTGAGATTGGCCTATAATTATTTAAAAGAGTTGGATCTCCCCCTTTTAAAAGTGGCAGGACAAATGCTGATTTCCAGATCTTTGGAATTTCATTACATTCCAGGGCTAGTGTCACGAATCCCACCGAAGGTGGCTCTCCTGCCTGCTCGAGCGGCGCTCGGCGGTCGTCATCGCCGGCCTACTAGCCACCGCTGATCCCTTTTTCCTTTTCTGTTTGTATAGCCTTATTGGTTGCACCTGTTCCCTATTGTGTTTCTTGATTTGTGTTTATTTAAGCCTGCTTAGCCCGCCCAGGTTTGTGCGGGATTACTTTTGCTGTCGTTGTATTTTTTGGATGTGCTGGCTTACACCTTGTATTCTCTCTCCGGACTGTGTGCCCATTGTTCTGGGTTGGTCGTTTGTTTACGCGCCCGTTTGTTTTGGCGTTGACCGTTTTGTGCCGGAAAGAATAAAGGACATTATACCTTAGCTCTGCTCTCTGCGCCTGACACCTACCACCACTCCTAGTATCCCGTGACAGAATCCCGCACCAGTTATGGAGTCAGCAGAAGCAGCCGCGCCCCCTCTCCCATCGATGGAGGAACGGGTCCTCCATCATACCAGCATTCTCCACTGGATCGGTTCAGCCATGGATCAAATGATGGAGAGGATGGACCGATGGGAGAGGAGTGGTCTCCCTACCTCATCCCCAGCTCCTCTTCCCCCTCCACCTACTACCCCTCCTCCGGCGTCCGGATCCGGGGCCCTACGCCTGGCTCTCCCCAGGGAGTACGATGGAGCGGCAGCTGGGTGCCAGGGGTTCATGCTACAGTTGGAGTTGTACCTGGCTACCGTTCGTCTGACTCCCTCGGGAGAGGAGAGCGTGAGCGTCCTCATCTCCTGCTTAACGGGTCATGCCCTGGAGTGGGCAAACGCAGTGTGGTATTGCCCAGACTCGGCGAGGGATCACTACCCCGAGTTCACCCACCGTTTCCGGGCCGTGTTCGACCACCCACCAGAAGGCCGGGCGGCGGGTGAACGGCTGCTCCACCTGCGGCAGGAGACGAGGAGCGCACAGGACTTTGCTCGGGAGTTCCGGACCTTGGCTGCTGGGGCGGGGTGGAACGACAGGGCCCTGATGGACCACTATCGTTGAAGCCTCCGGGAGGAAGTCCGCCGGGAGCTAGCCTGTCGGGACACTATCCTCTCCCTAGATGAACTCATTGACATGTCCATTCGTCTCGACAACCGGCTGGCTGCCCGCAGGCGTCCAAAACGGGCCCTGTTGGTTCCACCTACAGGCCCTCCAGCTCCCATCCCTATGGAGCTAGGGGGGGCCGCATCGAGGGGGACCGGAGGAGGAGGCTCCTCCTGTACCCGGTGTGGTCGGAGAGGACACACTGCCGACCGGTGCTGGAGGAGCTCCTCTGGGAATCGGGATGGCAGGCAGAGCACTCCTCGTTCACTCCAGGTGAGTAAGCACCAGCCTCACCCAGAGCTCCCTGTGGGCCATATGTTTGTGCTTATAACTTTTCCTGAGTTTTCTCCCTCTTTTCAGCATAAGGCGCTAGTCGATTCAGGTGCAGCTGGAAACTTTATGGATCGTGGGCTCGCATTAAGGCTAGGGATTCCCCTGGTGTCGTTGGACCAACCTTTCCCCGTGCACTCCTTAGATAGCCGACCATTAAGGTCAGGGCTGGTCAGGGAGGCCACGGTTCCACTGGACATGGTAACGCGGGGGGATCATGGGGAACGGATTAGTCTCTTCCTCATTGAGTCACCTGCGTTTCCGGTGGTGCTGGGGATTCCCTGGCTGGCCAATCACAATCCTGATATTTCGTGGAGACAGGGGGCTCTCAGAGGGTGGTCAGAGGAGTGGTCAGGCAGGTGTAAAGGAGTTTCGATCGGTGCGACGACGGTGGAGAGTCCAGACCAGGTTTCCACTGTGCGCATTCCCTCTGAATATGCCGATTTGGCTATCGCCTTCTGTAAGAAGAGGGCGACCCGATTACCACCTCATCGACGAGGGGATTGCGCGATAAACCTCCAGGTAAACGCTACACTTCCCAGGAGTCATGTGTACCCATTGTCACAAGAGGAAACGCTGGCTATGGAGACATATGTCACGGAATCTCTGAGACAGGGGTACATTCGGCCCTCCATGTCGCCCGTCTCCTCGAGTTTCTTTTTCGTGAAGAAAAAGGAGGGAGGTCTGCGTCCGTGCATTGATTATCGAGGTCTAAATTCCATCACAGTAGGGTTTAGTTACCCGCTACCTCTCATCGCTACGGCGGTGGAATCATTTCACTGAGTGCGTTTTTTCACGAAACTGGACCTCAGGAGCGCGTACAATCTGGTGCGTATTCGGGGAGGAGACCAGTGGAAAACTGCGTTTAGTACCACATCGGGCCACTATGAGATCCTCGTCATGCCGTGTGGGTTAAAGAATGCTCCAGCCATTTTTCAATCCTTTGTCGATGAGATTCTCAGGGACCTGCACGGGCAGGGTGTGGTGGTGTATATTGATGACATCCTGATCTATTCCGCCACACGCGCGGCGCATGTATCCCTGGTGCGCAAGGTGCTTGGGCGACTGCTGGAGCATGACCTGTACATTAAGGCTGAGAAATGTGTGTTTTCCAAATGAGCCATTTCCTTCCTGGGGTATCGCATTTCCACCTCGGGGGTGGTGATGGAGTGTGACCGCGTTAAGGCCGTGCGTAATTGGCTGACTCCGACCACGGTAAAGGAGGTGCAGCGGTTCTTAGGGTTTGCCAATTACTACCGGAGGTTTATCTGGGGCTTTGGTCAGGTGGCTGCTCCCATTACCTCACTGCTGAAGGGGGGCCCGGCGCACTTTCACTGGTCTGCAGAGGCGAACAGAGCTTTCAGTCGTCTGAAGGAGCTCTTTACCAACGCTCCCGTGCTGGCTCATCCGGACCCCTCTTTGGCATTCATAGTGGAGGTGGACGCGTCCGAGACTGGGGGCGGGGGCCGTGCTATCACAGCGCTCGGGCATGCCACCAAAACTCCGCCCTTGCGCTTTCTTTTCAAGGAAGCTCGGTCCGGCGGAGCAGAACTATGACGTGGGGGACCGGGAGTTGTTAGCTGTAGTCAAAGCTCTGAAAGTGTAGAGACACTGGCTTGAGGGGGCTAAGCACCCTTTCCTCATCTGGACTGACCACCGTAATCTCGAGTACATCCGGGCAGCTAGGAGACTGAATCCACGTCAGGCCAGGTGGGCCATGTTCTTTACCCGATTTCGTTTCACAATCTCCTATCGTCCAGGCTCCTTAAAAACGAAGGCCGATGCGCTGTCCCGCCTATTTGACACCGAGGAGAGGGCCATCGATCCAACTCCCATCCTCCCAGCGTCATGCTTGGTAGCACCGGTGGTATGGGAGGTGGACGAGGAGATCGAGCGGGTGTTACGGTTGGAACCTGCACCATCTCAGTGTCCAGCAGGTGCTCAGTATGTGTCGCTTGGTGTCCGTGATCGATTGATTCGATGGGCCCATAATCTCCCCTCTTCGGGTCACCCTGGGATCGAGAGGACAGTGTGGAGTCTTAGGGGAAAGTACTGGTGGACCACATTGGCTAAGGACGTGCGGTTTTATGTCTCCTCCTGCTCGGTGTGCGCTCAGAGCAAGACTCCTCGACACCTGCCTAGAGGGAAATTACAGCCCCTCCCCGTTCCACAGCGGCCGTGGTCGCACTTGGCTGTGGACTTTCTCACCGACCTTCCCACATCTCAGGGGAACACCACAATCCTGGTCGTTGTGGATCAGTTCGCGAAGTCCTGCCATCTCATCCCATTGCCCGGTCTCCCTACGGCTCTGCAGACTGAGGAGGCCCTGTTTACCCATGTCTTCCGGCACTACGGGTTGCCCGAGGACATCGTTTCTGATCGGGGTCCCCAGTTCACGTCCAGAGTTTGGAGGGCGTTCATGGAACGGTTGGGGGTCTCGGTCAGCCTGACCTCGGGTTTCCACCCCGAGAGTAATGGGCAGGTGGAGAGAGTGAACCAAGAGGTGGGTAGGTTTCTACGGACGAATTGCCGGGACCGGCCCAGGGAATGGGCGAGGTACGTCCCATGGGCAGAGGTAGCCCAAAACTCCCTCCGTCACTCATCGACTAACATGTCACCGTTCCAGTGCATGTTGGGCTACCAGCCGGTCCTGGCTCCATGGCACCAGAGCCAGACCGAGGCTCCTGCGGTGGAGGACTGGGTACAGCGCTCGAAGGACACTTGGAGAGCCGTCCAGGACGCATTAACAAAGGCGAGTGGACGGCAGAAGAAGAGCGCTGACCAGCACCGCAGTGAGACCCCTGTGTTTGCACCAGGGGATCGAGTCTGGCTCTCAGCCCGAAACCTGCCCCTCCGCCTGCCCTGCCGGAAGCTGGGGCCGCAGTGTGTAGGGCCGTTTAAAGTCCTGAGGAGGATAAACGAGGTGTGTTACCGGTTACAACTTCCATCTTACTATCGTATTAACCCCTCGTTTCATGTGTCTCTCCTCAGGCCGGTGGTGGCTGGTCCCCTGCAGGAAGGTGAGGTGCCGGAGGTCCCTCCACCCCTTCTGGACATTGGGGGGGCCCCGGTGTATACTATACGCGCCATTCTGGACTCCAGACGTCTGGTGGGGGGCCTACAGTACCTTGCAGACTGGGAGGGGTACGGCCCGGAGGAGAGGTGCTGGGTACTGGTGAAGGACATTTTGGACCCCTCACTTCTGAGGGACTTCCACCGCCTTCATGGGGATCACCCTGCGCCTTGTCCTCCGGGTTGCCCTCGAGGCCAGTGGCGGCGCGCAGCGGGAGCCGCGCGTCGGGGGGGGGGGGTACTGTCATGAATCCCACCGAAGGTGGCTCCCCTGCACAGGTTTGTGCGGGATTACTTTTGCTGTCGTTGTATTTTTTGGATGTGCTGGTTTACGCCTTGTATTCTCTCTCCGGACTGTGTGCCCGTTGTTCTGGGTTGGTCATTGTTTACGCGCCCATTTGTTTTGGCCGTTGACCGTTTTGTGCCGGAAAGAATAAAGGACATTATACCTTACCTCTGCTCTCTGCGCCTGACTCCTACCACCACTCCTAGTATCCCGTGACAGTTAGATTGAACAGATATGTAAGTGGTTCAGCTATGAAATCAGCTGCCAGATTTAAAAAGCAGGGATCCAAAAGATCAGGACCTGCAGGCTTTCTTTGATCAAAGGATTTCAGGGCTATATGTACCACCTGCACTGAGAATGGCAAAAAGCTAAAAGTTTGACCAGCTCTCACTGTTTCATCCACACAGGGTTGTACAGAGACAGAGGACACTGAATCAAACAGCCTACCAGATGATACAAAGTGCTCATTGAAATAATTCAGCATTTCAGTTTTGTCATATACAGCAACAAAGTCCAAACACATGACGGCAATTCATTAACATTACTGTTACCAGACATGGACTTAATAGCCTTCCAAAAACTTTCTAGGGTCATTCAGGTTATCAGTGGTAACAGACATAAAATATTCAGACTTGGCCTTCCTGAGAAGAAAAGAACACTTGTTTCGTAACTGCCTAAAAATAAGCCAATCAGCATCAGAACATGATTTCCTTGCTTTAGCCCAAGCTAGATTATGGTCGTGAATAATACAAGACAGCTCAGAAGAAAACCATGGATTATCCCGCCCTTTAACCCTGAACTTGCAGAATGGGGCATGTTTGTTTACTATTTGGGAAAAACCATCATGAAAGAATTTCCAGGCAGTTTCCACATCAGGGATAAGCTCAATCTTGCTCCAGTCAAAATAAAACAAATCATGAAGGAAAGCCTGCTCATTAAAACACTTCAAATTTCTCTTACGAATAAAACGTGGGTTTGTCTTAGGAACCGTAGTATTTCTAACAGCAACAACAGCACAATGGTCACTTAAATCATTACAAAAAACATCAACTGCTGAATATTTATGTGGAACATTTGTCAATATCAAATCAATCAGGGTAGATTTTTCTGGGCTTTTAAGATTTGGGCGAGTGGGTGAGTTAATCAACTGGGTAAGATTCATAGAATTACAAAACATTTTTAAATCATCAGACACCGGCTTTAACCAACACCAGTTGAGATCACCAATCAAGATAATTTCACTGTAAGGAAGTTTAGACATAAGGTTCATCAGAGAAGAAAATGCATTACCGAGAGCAGAGCGGGGTCTATAACAGCCTATCACAGTTATAGAGAGACCCTTTGAAACCTCAATATTCAAAGCAAGAAATTCCAACTGTTTACAAATAGTTTCAGACTTTGCCACACTTACAGGGAATTTAGCTTTTACATATATAGCCACACCCCCACCTTTCTTAACTCGATCAGTGCGATAAACATTGTAACCACTTATACAAATATCCTTATCAAAAACAGACTTGCTGAGCCAGGTTTCAGAAAACACAATTGCATCAGTTGATTTAGCCCAAATCCTAACCCCATCAATTTTTGACAACAGGCTGCGTACATTTAAATGAAAAATACCAAAACCAGATCTTGATTTAAATCAGAGGGGGTTTGGAGACATTGCATATCAGGGCCAGGGTTAGGTTGCACGTTACCTGATATCAACAAAAGAAGAATAACTAGGCACCTCTGTTTAATAACCTTGCACGCTGCTCTTTTTTAAGAGAGCTACTGCAAGCGAATTCTACAAGTGAGTTTCCAGACAATACAAAACAGTCATTTAAAACCATTAGATCTTGGTAGTGACACAAATTCGTACTGTTCACATCATGCCACAAATGCATCGGCACTTGGACGAGTGGACCGAGTGAAAAAGAGCGAGTTCCTGCAGACAAAATGTCTAATGGACGGGAGAGCATATTGTCAGATGTACTCACCCAGCGGCAATGTTCGTTTTCTCCAGAGTTCAGTAAAGTCAGTGCACAAAGCAATACCACGAAAATTGTCATTTTCTCTGAGAAACGTAAAAAATAGAGGCCAAGGAAGGTAAGGGGAGAGAGGGACAGCGTGTATGTATGAGTCTGAATGTGAGTGTTTGCGTTTGTGAGTAGATTGGGTGTTGAAGTCGATTGAGAGAACGGGTTGGGGATTGTTGAGCTGCCACTGACAGCCAGGCAAAGAGCAAAAAGGAGCAGATTGGACGAGACACTCCGCAGACGAAGAAGGAACTCAAGCAATGAAGTACAATGTTTCCTGGGGTTCGCTAACTTCTACCGTCATTTCATTCGGGGCTTCAGCACCCTGGCGGCCACCCACTTGGCACTCCTCTCCCCCAAAGTACCGTTCACATGGTCTCCAGCTGTCAATAGAGCCTTTGTGGACCTGAAGCAGTGGTTCACCACAGCACCCATCCTCGTCCATCAGGATCCATCCTGTGAATTTGTAGTAGAGGTTGATGCTTCTGATGTTGGACTGGAGGCTATCTTGTCCCAGTGAACTGCCCAGGACCAAACGCTCCATCCCTGTGCCTTCCTGTCTCATCGTCTCAATCCTGCAGAGAGGAACTACAACATAGGCAACCGGAAACTCCTGGCGGTCAAGATGGCGCTGGAAGAGTGGAGGCACTGACTGGAAGGAGCAGAACAACCATTCTTGGTTTGGACCGACCATAAGAATTTGGAATATCTCCGTACAGCCAAGCGCCTTAACTCCAGGCAGGCCCGGTGGGCTTTGTTGTTTACAAGATTCAACTACAACATTTCCTACCGCCCAGGGTCCAAAAATGTGAAGCCTGACGCCCTCTCCCACCTATACAGTTCCTCTGCCACACTCTCGGTCTCCGAAACCATTCTCCCTACCTCATGCCTTGCGGCTTCAGTGGGTTGGGGTATTGAAGCCTTGGTTCGCAAGGCACAACATTCCCAGCCTGAACCTGAAGGGGGCCCGGCTAACAGGCTGTTTGTCCCTAACTCAGTCTGGTCCTGGAATGGGCTCATTCTTCCAGGCTGACCTGTCATCCAGGTTCCAGTCGTACACTAGCCTTCCTCCGACAACATTTCTGGTGGCCCACAATGGTTCCTGATGTCTCTGCCTTTGTCGCTGCGTGCACTGTGTGTGCTCAGAACAAGACTCCACGGCAAGCTCCTTTTGGCCTCCTTCAGCCACTACCTGTCCCTCATCGTCCCTGGTCCCATATCTCTCTGGACTTTGTCGCTGGGCTCCCTCCGTCATTCTGACGGTAGTGGATCGGTTCTCCAAGGCTGCCCATTTTTTCCCTCTTCCCTCTCCCCAAACTACCCTCTGCCAAGGAGACGGCCCAGCTTATGGTGCAGCATGTCTTCCGGATCCATGGATTCCTGGTGGACATGGTCTCCGACCGGGGTCCTCAGTTCTCGTCTCAGTTCTGGAAGGCGTTCTGCACCCTTATTGGGTCATCGGCCAGCCTGTCCTCCGGATTCCATCCCCAATCCAACGGCCAGTCAGAGAGAGCTAACCAGGACCAGGAAACCACCTTAAGATGCCTGGTCTCAACCAACCCCACCACCTGGAGCTGACAACTGGGCTGGGTGGAGTATGCCCGGAACACCCTTCCCTGTTCAGTCACGGGACTCCACTTTTGAGTGCTCTATGGGGTATCAGCCTCCGCTCTTCCCAGAACAAGAACAGGAGGTCAATGTACACCCTCGGCCTAGATGTTTGTCAACTGCTGTCGACGTACCTGGAGAAGAGCTCGGGCGGCACTTCTCAAGACCAACTCCAGGTATCGTCGACAAGCGGACTGCCGCCGGACTCCAGCTCCCCACTACCGCATTAGGCAGAGGGTATGGCTCTCCACACAGGACCTGCCCCTTTGAGTGGAGTTCTGCAAACTGCCCCCCCCCCATTTTATTGGCCCTTTTCCCATCTCTCGAGTCCTTAGTTCCACTGCTGTCCATCTTGTGTTACCCTATACCCTCCGTATTCACCCTACTTTCCATGTGTCTAGGATTAAGCCTGTGTCTCACAGCCCTTTTTCTTGTCACCAGGGCCACCTTTTCTCTCCGTGTCATCAATGGCTATCTTGCCTAAACGGTGAAACACCTTCTGGGTGTTCGACCACGGGGCAGGAGTTTCCAGTACCTGGTTGACTGGGAGGGTTACGGGCTGGAGGAGAGGTGCTAAGTTCCCGCTAGAGACATCCTGGATCCAGCACTCTTCGCCGACTTCCGACACCCCGGTCAACCAGGTATGCTCCCAGGTGGGGGGTTGCTGTCACGCCCTGATCTGTTTCACCTGTCCTTGTGCATGTCTCCACCCCCTCCAGGTGTTGCTTATTATACTCTGTGTATTTATCCCTGTGTTTCCTGTCTCTCTGTGACAATTCGTCTTGTTTTGCCAAGTCAACCAGCAGTTTTCCTAGCTCCTATTTTCCCCAGTCTCTGTTTTTGCCTAGCCTTCCTGGTTTTGACCCTTGCCTGTCCTGATGCCAAATTTGCCTGCCTGACCACTCTGCTTCTTCTGACCTGGAGCCCGCCTATCGCCTGGTACTGTTTGGACTGACCGGCCTTCTGTCTACCCCTTTGGTTATAATAAATATCGGAGCTCAACCATCTGCCTCCTGTGTCTGCATTTGGGTCTTGTCTTGTGCACTTATACAGTGTTATACTGTAGATGACTTTATATAATCGTATACGTTTTATTTTCTTCAAATCTTAAACTAACAAGAGGAATGCCAGTGCTTTTTGCCACTTTCTTTAAGAGGTAGGCCTATGGCATACCCCTTCAATTTGAGTCTGTTTTAACTTAACAGCCCTTCACTGACACGGAGGTAGGCTATTTAAAGAGTGCATGTTGGGTGGAGGAATTGATCTACAAATGTATGGATATACAGTACAATCAAAGTATTCAGACCTCTTGACTTTTTCCACATTTTGTTACGTTACAACCTTATCATAAAATAGATTAAACAGTTTTTTCCCCCCTCATCACACTTCATACAATACCCCATAATGACAAAGCAAAAACAGTTACACTGCTCAAAGAAATAAAGGGAACACTAAAATAACACATCCTAGATCTGAATTAATGAAACAATCTTATTAAATAACTTTTTTCTTTACATAGTTGAATGTGCTGACAACAAAATCACACAAAAATAATCAATGGAAATCCAATTTATCAACCCATGGAGGTCTGGATTTGGAGTCACACTCAAAATGAAAGTGGAAAACCACACTACAGGCTGATACAACTTTGATGTAATGTACTTAAAACAAGTCATAATGAGGCTCAGTAGTGTGTGTGGCCTCCACGTGCCTGTATGACCTCCCTACAACGCCTGGGCATGCTCCTGATGAGGTGGCGGATGTTCTCCTGAGGGATCTCCTCCCAGACCTGGACTAAAGCATCCGCCAACTCCTGGACAGTCTGTGGTGCAATGTGGCGTTGGTGGATGGAGCGAGACATGATGTCCCAGATGTACTCAATTGGATTCAGGTCTGGGGAACGGGCGGGCCAGTCCATAGCATCAATGCCTTCCTCTTGCAGGAACTGCTGACCCACTCCAGCCACATGAGGTCTAGCATTGTCTTGCATTAGGAGGAACCCAGGGCCAACCGCACCAGCATATGGTCTCACAAGGGGTCTGAGGATCTCATCTCGGTACCTAATGGAAGTCAGGCTACCTCTGGCGAGCACATGGAGGGCTGTGCGGCCCCCCAAAGAAATGCCACCACACACCATGACTGACCCACCGCCAAACCGGTCATGCTGGAGGATGTTGCAGGCAGCAGAACGTTCTCCACGGCGTCTCCAGACTCTGTCACGTCTATCACATGTGCTCAGTGTGAACCTGCTTTCATCTGTGAAGAGCACAGGGCACCAGTGGCGAATTTGCCAATCTTGGTGTTCTCTGGCAAATGCCAAACGTCCTGCATGGTGTTGGGCTGTAAGCACAACCCCCACCTGTGGACGTCGAGCCCTCATACCACCCTCATGGAGTCTGTTTCTGACCATTTGAGCAGACACATGCACATTTGTGGCCTGCAGGAGGTCATTTTGCAGGGCTCTGGCAGTGCTCCTCCTGCTCCTCCTTGCACAAAGGCGGAGGTAGCGGTCCTGCTGCTGGGTTGTTGCCCTCCTACGGCCTCCTCCACGTCTCCTGATGTACTGGCCTGTCTCCTGGTAGTGCCTCCATGCTCTGGACACTACGCTGACAGACACAGGAAACCTTCTTGCCACAGCTCGCATTGATGTGCCATCCTGGATGAGCTGCACTACCTGAGCCACTTGTGTGGGTTGTAGACTCCGTCTCATGCTACCACTAGAGTGAAAGCACCGCCAGCATTCAAAAGTGACCAAAACATCCGCCAGGAAGCATAGGAACTGAGAAGTGGTCTGTGGTCACCACCTGCAGAACCACTCTTTTATTGGGGGTGTCTTGCTAATTGCCTATAATTTCCCCCTGTTGTTTATTCCATTTGCACAACAGCATGTGAAATGTATTGTCAATCAGTGTTGCTTCCTAAGTGGACAGTTTGATTTCACAGAAGTGTGATTGACTTGGAGTTACATTGTGTTGTTTAAGTGTTCCCTTTATTTTTTTGAGCAGTGTATTTAGACATTTTTGCATATTTCCCAGAAATGTAACTGCAATATCACATTTACACACTAAGTATTCAGACCAGTACTCAGTACTTTGAAGCACCTTTGGCAGTGATTACAGCCTTGAGTCTTCTTGGGTGTGACGCTACAAGCTTGGCACACCTGTATTTGGGGAGTTTCTCCCATTCTTCTCTGCAGATCCTCTCAAGCTCTGTCAGGTTGGATGGGGTATGTCGCTGCACAGCTATTTTCAGGTCTCCAGAGATGTTCAGTCAGGTTCAAGTCTGGACTCTTGCTGGGCCACTCAAGGACATTCAGAGACTTGTCCCGAAGCCACTCCTGTGTTTTCTTGGCTATGTGCTTTGGGTCGTAGGTCCTGTTGGAAGGTAAACCTTCACCTCAGTCTGAGGTCCTAAGTCTTTCGGTTCCTTTTGGCAAACTCCAAGCGAAATGTCATGTGACTTCTGTCTGGCCCCTCTACCATAAAGGCCTGATTGGTGGAGTGCTGCAGAGATGGTTGTCCTTCTGGAAGGTTCTCCCATTTCCACAGAGGAGCTCTGTCAGAGTAACCATCAGGTTCTTGGTCACCTCCCTGACCAAGGCCATTCTCCCCCGATTGCTCAGTTTGACCAGGCGGACAGTTCAAGGAAGAGTCTTGGTGGTTTAACTTCTTCCATTTAAGAATGATGGAGGTCACTGTGTTCTTGGGGACCTTCAATGCTGCAGAATATTTTTTTGTACCCTTCCCCAGATCTGTGCCTTGACACAATCCTGTCTCGGAGCTCTACGGACAATTAATTTGACCTCATGGCTTGAGGGATGTTATAAAGACCGGTGTGTGCCTTTCCAAATCATGTCCAATCAATTGAATTGCCCACAGGTGGACTCCAATGAAGTTGTAGAAACATCTCAAGGATGATCATTGGAAACAGGATGTACCTGAGCTCAATTTCGAGTCTCATAGCAAAGGGTCTGAATACTTATGTAAATAAGGTATTTCTGTTTTTTTAATATACATTTGCAAACATTTTTAAAAACCTCTTTTCGCTTTGCCATTATGGGGTATTGTGTGTAGATTGATGAGGAAAACATTTATTTAGTCCATTTTAGTATAAAGCTGTAATGTAACAAAATGTGGAAAAAGTCAAGGAGTCTGAATACTTTCCGTAGGCAGTGTTGCAGCCTATAGCCTAATTTCGTCTGTCATACAGGTAGACCTACCTATTATTTCTTAAATAGGAAGAAAGAGGCTCCAACACAAAGCTCTCTTTTTGTTAATAAAGTGTCATTAAAATGAAGGTTGAAATTAATTATGTCTACTCGAACTTGCCTAGTTTCAGCACCATGAGCAGTCCATTCTGATTGATTGTGCCATGGCTGCTGCTTCAAGTTTCAGCTCTACAATGTAAGTTACTCAAATCTAGCTTATTGTGAGGTCACTAACTTTGATAATTGCATCGTGGGCAAGAAACATATTGTTTTTATTCAGTCAATTATATTAGTAGCAAGCTATCAAAGTTGACCTCCGGTCCTCCTCATCTCATCAACTTCTTGCCTTTGTGCTGTTGTCTATGCCCAATAATGTTTGCACCATGTTTTGTGCTGCTACCATGTTTTTCTGCTGCCGTGTTGTGTTGTTGTCATGTTGTGTTTCTACCATGCTGTGTTGTCATGTGTTGCTGTCATGCTATGTTGTTGTCTTAGGTCTCTCTTTATGTAGTATTGTGGTGTCTCTCTTGTTGTGTTTTGTCCTATATTTACATTTTTTATCCTAGCCCCCGTCCCAGCAGGAGGCCTTTTGGTAGGCCGTCATTGTAAATAGGAATGTGTTCTTAAGTCACTTGCCCAGTTAAATAAAGGTTAAATAAAGGTTAAATAAAACATTTAAAAATAAATCTTCGCTGTACTTCTCAAACTTAGCAGAACATAGGCTATAGGTTAGTCTGTGTGCAAGATGCATTTTTTGCACTAGGCCTAATCAAACATTTATTTGGGAAGAAGCCTTTGACTCTCCTCCTGAACTGCTACCGTAGGCCTACACAGCACAGTCATTGGTTAGGCAGCACAAAAAAGTGTTTGATCAGTAAGAGCAGAGCAGGCCGGGGCTCCATGGTTGGAATATCCATTGCAGGGTGTAATGCAGCCTAGTTTTATTTACACCATCCCAGCAGCTAACTTCAAAATATCTTTACTCTGTGCTTCTCTGAGCCTGCACGTCATAGCCTATAGGCTATGGATCATTTGATTGAGACCACTCTAAATAGCCTATAGGTGCACTTAATATTGCGTGCCCAGTGGAGAATCAGAGATGAGGGGCAGCATCGGGCACACATCGATATATACAGTTGAAGTTGGAAGTTTACATACACTTAGGTTGAAGTCATTAAAACTTGTTTTTCAAACAAACTATAGTTTTGGCAAGTCGGTTAGGACATCTACTTTGCGCATGACATAAGTAATTTTTCCAATAATTGTTTACAGACAGATTATTTTTCTTAAAGTTCACTGAATCACAATTCCAATGGGTCAGAAGTTTACATACACTAAGTTGACTGTGCCTTTAAACAGCTTGGAAAATTCCAGAAAATTATGTCATGGCTTTAGAAGCTTCTGATAGGCTAATTGACATAATTTGAGTCAATTGGAGGTGTACAAGTGGATGTATTTCAAGGCCTACCTTCAAACTCAGTGTCTCTTTGCTTGACATCATGGGAAAATCAAAAGAAATCAGCCAAGACCTCAGAATAAAAAGTGTAGACCTCCACAAGTCTGGTTCATCCTTGGGAGCAATTTCCAAATGCCTGAAGGTACCACGTTCATCTGTACAAACAGTAGTACGCAAGTATTCACACTACAGGACCACGCAGCTGTCATACCACTCAGGAAGGAGATGTGTTCTGTCTCCTAGAAATGAACGTACTTTGGTGCGAATAGTGCAAATCAATTCCAGACCAACAGCAAAGGACCTTGTGAAGATGCTGGAGGAAACAGGTACAAAGTATCTATATCCACAGTAAAATGAGTCCTATATCGACATAACCTGAAAGGCCGCTCAGCAAGGAAGAAGCCACTGTTCCAAACCCCCATAAAAAAGCCAGCCTACGGTTTGCAACTGCACATGGGGACAAAGATCATACTTTTTGTCCTCTGGTCTGATGAAACAAAAATAGAACTGTTTGGCCATAATGACCATCATTATGTTTGGAGGAAAAAGGGGATGCTTGCAAGCCGAAGAACACCATCCCAACCGTGAAGCACGGGGGTGGCAGCATCATGTTGTGGGGGTGCTTTGCTGCAGGAGGGACTGGTGCACTTCACAAAATAGATGGCATCATGAGGCAGGAAAATTATGTGGATATATTGAAGCAACAACTCAAGACATCAGTCAGGAAGTTAAAGCATGGTCGCAAATGGGTCTTCCAAATGGACAATGACACCAAGCATACTTCAAAAGTTGTGGCAAAATGGCTTAAGGACAACAAAGTCAAGGTATTGGAGTGGCCATCACAAAGCCCTGACCTCAATCCTATAGAAAATATGTTGGCAGAACTGAAAAAGCGTGTGCAAGCAAGGAGGCCTACAAACCTGACTCAGTTACACCAGCTCTGTCAGGAGGAATGGGCCACAATTGACCCAACTTATTGTGGGAAGCTTGTGGAAGGCTACCTGAAACATTTGACCCAAGTTAAACAATTTAAAGGCAATGCTACCAAATACTAATTGAGTGTATGTAAACTTCTGACCCACTGGGAATGTGATGAAATAAATAAAATCTGAAATAAATCATTCTCTCTACTATTATTCTGACATTTCACATTCTTCAAATAAAGTGGTGATCCTAACTGACCTAAGACGGGGAATTTTTACCAGGATTAAATGTCAGGATTTGTGAAAAACTGAGTTTAAGGTGTATGTAAATTCCTGAGTTCAACTGTAGCTTATTAAGAAACATTCTAGATTCCATAAAGAAAGAAAAAAAATACTAAACCCTCCCCTTGACTGAAATTGAAAAAGCATGACCCTCCCCCATTTTCCTTCAGGTAAATATTCTGTGCATATCGATCCATCTCTTATCTGCATATTGTCAAATAAAAAACAATACTACATATGGATTCAAACATTCATCCTAAACCCAGCTAACGATTTTGATTGATTGAGGCCCCTTGTTTTTTCCCAGTTATATAAGCAGTAACATGATAAATGTACTCTACATTCCACAGTACAATTATTCTCTGCCTATCCCTAAACAATGTCAAAATGGACAGTTAGACAAACAAATTTATACCCGATAGGTATAAATTAAGAGCGCTTTCCACTGCTTCCAGTTTTGTGGGGCGACTGTGTAGAAACCTATATTTCAAACTTCTGGGAAATATCTCTGTATTTCGTTTTTCATCATGTCTCAAAATGTTTGCATCTTATTGAGATACCAGAAGAAAGGCTCATGGGAGGGTTGTGTTTATTTTTTTTGCTTTTTGACTCTGAGTTTGAAGGGTGTTTTGCCGAGCAAAGCAAGAGAGAGCACTATTCCATATGGTTGTCAATGTGCATGAGTTACTGCATTGAGGTCCCACAGAGAAGTGTAGAGATGCACACAGACAACTGGAAAAACAGTTTGCTCTTGGCCCTTCTTTTTTTCGGAGGCGACCTTTGATTGAGGAATGTTTAGCTGAACAGTGAAATAAGGGAAATTAGTTATTTGAGTTTGTTTTGTGGGAGAATGGAAATGTCCACCCAAGATCTGCTACATAGATATGGTGATAAAATGTCTTTAACAGTCTAACAGCAACCGATCATGGAGTTTCTTTTCAGACTTAAATTGCATGAAGAGTCAGGAAAATTCTAGTTAGTTAGTGTGTCATGAAATAATTAACTAACTAATCAGAGTAGTTGATGTTAGATGTGGAGAGTGAACGTTGACTTTGCGATGACAAAATAGGAAATGGTTACATTTTTCCTTACGCATGGACAGTACCTGTCCCACCCTGATCTGTTTCACCTGTCTTGTGCTTGTCTCCACCCCCCCCCCCCCACCAGGTGTCTCACATTTGTCCCTATTATCTCCTGTGTATTTATACCTCGGACCAGCTCCGCAGCGCTGTCTGCTTCCAAGAAGCCACCATTGGAAGGCACGAGGAGTTACTGCAATGCCTTACGGATGGACTCCATACCCTGGTAGAACGCCATGACCATGCGTTCGATACATTGCTGGAGAAATTCCGCAGATTACCAACTAGGCAGAAAGCCACTACAGTAATACCCCAGACTCTCAGCAACCCGCCACCAGTAGCATTCTTCCCAGCCTACCCCGGTGTGCCGAGAACCTTGCTTACCTCCTCTGGAGCACTACGCTGGAGATTCTGGAATCTGTCGGGCGTTTCTCTCCCAGTGCTCCCTCATCTTTAAACTGCAGCCTTCTTCGTTCCCGTCGGACCGCTCGAATATGGTGTCTTTGATAATGCTGATGTCTGGGAGGGCACTTGCCTGGGCTACAGCGGTGTGTGAGCAACAGTCCACAGTTTGCCTCAGTCTGAAGGAGTTTGAGGCGGAGGTACGTAAAGTGTTCGATTCTCCGTTGTCCGGGAGAGAGGCTGCTCGTAAGCTGCTCCAACTACATCAAGACTTCTATAGTGTGGCAGACTTCGCTGTGGATTTTCGCATGTTGGCAGCTGAGAGTGCCTGGAACCCGGAAGCACTGTTTGACGTGTTCCTTCACAGATTATAAGAGGTGATTAAAGATGAGCTCGCAGCCCAAGAGCTGCCCATAGACCTCAACTCCTCATAGGCTTGTCCATACGGATTGATGGGTGGCTACAGGAATGTAGGAGGAAGAGGGACTCTGTTCCCTGTTGACCTCGCTTGTCCTCGATTTCCACCTCGCCTCTGAGGAATCTCGGAAATCTCCGAAGTCTACATTTCCGAGTGAATCCGATGTCACCCGAGTTCTCTCGGAAATCACAGAGGGCTGTCGCCTCGTCTCCTCCGGAGCCAATGCAACTGCACAGGGCTAGATTGTCTCCTGCTGAGTCCCTACACAGACTAAACACCAAGAGCTGTCTGTATTGTGGATCTACGGGACATTTCTTATCTACCTGCCCATTAAAAGACCAGGCTCATCAGTAGGTACGAGTACACTGGTGAGCTGTACGGGGAGTTTTCAGTCTCTCACTACTTATAACCCCCTCTATGCTACCGTGTTGTGGGAAGTCCAAATCTATCCGGGAGCTCATTGACTCTGGGGCCGATAAGAGCTTAATGGACACTTCCCTGGTGTCGGAGCTGGATATCTCCACTCAACCCCTTTCCATCCCAATGGACGTCAGAGCGCTGGATGGGTGCTCTATTGGCAGTCACCCACAATACGGTTCCTATCCAGCTGTGAGTGTCAGGCAACCACAGTGAGTCTATGCAGTTTCGTCTCCTGGAGTCTCCTCATGTACCCATGGTTTTGGTGTTTTCAATCCCCTAATCGACTGGGCTACAGGTTCCATCGTGGGTTGGAGTCCATTTTGCCATGCACATTGTCTGAAGTCGGCGCAGCCTGCCCCAGGACATCTCCCTGCTGGCTTGGGTAAAGCCTCGGATATCTCCACCGTTCACATGGAGTACCAGGACTTATAGGAGGGTTTCATCTCTGCCCGCGCCACATCTCTTCCTCTGCATCAGCCCTACGACTGTGCTTTGGAGACCAAAGCAATGGAAGGGTATATTGAGGACTGTCTTGAGTCCATCTTCCTCCCCGTGGGCACATGGTTCTTCTTTGTGGATAAGAAGGACAAGACCCTGCATTCATGTATTGACTACCGTGGTCTTAATGACATTACGGTTAAAAACCGTAACCCGCTACCACTCATCTCCTCAGCTTTCGAGCCTCTCCAGGGGGTGGTCATCTTCTCCAAGTTGGACCTTCGGAATGCCTACCATCTGATTCGGATACGGGAAGGGAACGACTAGAAGACAGCCTTTAACATGGCTACCGGGCACTACGAGTACCTGGTGATGCCGTTTTGACTGACCAACGCTCCCGCAGTGTTCCAGGCCCTGGTCAATGATGTGCTCTGTGACATTTGTGTTTGTCTACCTTGATGACATGCTCATTTATTCCAGGTCAGCTCAAGAGCATGTTCTCCATGTCCGACAGGTCCTTCAGCATCTCCTGGAGAATGAGCTTTTCGTGAAGGTGGAGAAATGTGTTCCATCGCTCCACCATCTCCTTTCTAGGATACGTCATCGCTGCAGGGAATATTCAGATGGACCCTGACAAGGTGAGAACGGTGGAGGATTGGCCTCGACCCACATCCAGAGTGCAGCTGCAACGCTTCCTGGGGTTTGCACATTTTTACTGTCGTTTCGTCCAGGGTTACAGCACCCATGCTTCACCCCTCTCTGCACTCACCTCTCCCAAGGTTCTGTTCATATGGTCTCCAGCAGCTGACCGGGCATTCTCAGATCTCAAGCAGTGATTCACTACAGCCCCCATCTTAATCCTCTGGACCTGTCCCGTCAGTTCGTGGTGGAGTTTGACGCCTCGGACGTCGGATTGGGGGCTGTTCTGTCCCAGCGTTCTGCCCAGGACCAGAAGCTGCTTCCTTTCCCATTGTCTTAACAGCGCTGAACGGAACTATGACGTGGGAAATTGAGAATTACTCACTGTTAAGACGGTGTTGGAGGATTGGAGGCACTGGTTAGAAGTGGCAGAACATCCATTCTTGGTGAGGACGGACCATAAGAACCTGGAATATCTCTGCACTGCCAAGTGCCTCAACTCCAGGCAGGTGAGATGGGCCCTGTTATTCAATCGTTTCCATTTCACTATCTCCTACCGCCCGGGGTCCAAGAATGTGAAGTCTGACCTACTCTCATGTCTGTACAGCCCTGCTACTACACCAACGGACCCCGAGACCATCCTCCCTACTTCCTGTCTAGTGGCTGCTATCATCTGGGGAATCGAGAGCCTGGTCCGCTGGGGGGTGTCTAAC
Source organism: Salmo salar (assembly GCF_965601325.2). NCBI lineage: Eukaryota > Metazoa > Chordata > Actinopteri > Salmoniformes > Salmonidae > Salmo > Salmo salar. The sequence goes on from NC_138295.1 coordinate 30,948,737, forward strand.
CAAATGTTTGTCCTGGACTCTGCCAGTGCTCCGGTTCTGGAATGGGTACATTCCTCGAGGCTCAGCTGTCATCCTTGCTCCCGTCGGACCTTGGCTTTCATCGGACAACATTTTTTGTGGCCCACCATGGTTCCTGATGTCTTCTCGTTCATTGCCGCCTGCACTGTGTGCTGTGTGTGCGCAGTACAAGACTCTGTGGCAAGCTCCGGCTGGCCTTCGTCAACCACTCCCTGTTCCTCACCGCCCCTGGTCCCATATATCCTTGGACTTTGTCACAGGTTTCCCTTCATCAGATGGCAACACCACCATCCTTACGGTGGTGGATAGGTTTTCCAAAGACACCCATTTCATCCCACCTGCTAAGTTTCCCTCAGCTAAGGAGACAGCCCAGCTCATGGTGCAGCACGTCTTCCAGATCCATGGACTCCCGGGGGACATGGTCTCCGATCGCGGTTCTCAGTTCTCATCCCGGTTTTGGAAGGCATTCTGCACCCTCATTGGGTCGTCGGCCAGCCTGTCCTCTGAATTTCATCCCCAGTCTAACGGCCAGTCGGAGTGAGCCAATTTGGACCTAGAGACGACTCTTTGTTGCCTCGTCTCCAACAATCCAACCACCTAGAGCCAACATCTCGTGTGGGTGGAATATGCCCGCAACACCCTTCCCTGTTCTGCTACGGGTCTCTCGCCTTTTGAGTGTTCCCTGGGATATCAGCCCCTGCTCTTCCCAGAGCAAGAAGAAGAGGTCAGCATACCTGCTGCCCAGATGTTCATCCATGGCCGTACCTGGAAGAGAGCCCGGGTCGCTCTTCTCAAGACCCCCTTCAGGTATCAATGACAGGCGGACCACCACCGGACCCCTGCTCTCCGCTACCATCTTGGGCAGAGGGTATGGCTTTCCACTCGGGATCTGCCTCTCCAGGTAGAGTCCCACAAACTTTCCCCCCGTTTTATCAGCCCTTTCCCCATCTCTAAGTTACCTCTACCTCTGCTGCAGAGAATATGTTCATTAGAGTTACCAGCCTCAAATTGCAGCCCAAATAAATGCTTCACAGAGTAACAGACACATCTCAACATCAACTGTTCAGAGGAGACTGTGTGAATCAGGCCTTCATGGTCAAATTGTTTTAAAGAAACCACTACTAAAGCCCACCAATAAGAAGAATAGACTTGCTTGGGCCAAGAAACACGAGCAATGAACATTAGATCAGTGGAAATCTGTCATTTTGTCTGATGAGTCCAAACTGAGATTTTTGGTTCCAACCGCCATGTCTTTGTGAGATACAGAGTAGGTGAACGGATGATCTCCGCATGTGTAGTTCCCACCATGGAGCATGGAGGAGGAGGTGTGATGGTGTGGGGGTGCTTTGCTGGTGACACTGTCTGTGATTTATTTATAATTCAAGGCACACTTAACCTGTTAGGGCTAGGGGGCAGCATTTGCACGTCTGGATAAAAAAAATGTACCCGATTTAATCTGGTTACTAATCCTACCCAGTAACTAGAATATGCATATACTTATTATATATGGATAGAAAACACTCTAAAGTTTCTAAAACTGTTTGAATGGTGTCTGTGAGTATAACAGAACTCATTTGGCAGGCAAAACCCTGAGACATTTTCTGACAGGAAGTGGATACCTGATGTGTTGTATTACCTTTAAACCTATCCCATTGAAAAACACAGGGGCTGAGGAATATTTTGGCACTTCCTATTGCTTCCACTAGATGTCACCAGCCTTTACAAAGTGTTTTGAGTCTTCTGGAGGGAGATCTGACCGAACAAGAGCCATGGAACGATGATGTCCCATTAGACACCTGGCGCGCGAGTTCATGTTGGGTACCCTCGTTCCAATACGTTATAAAAGAGCATGCATTCGTCCACCTTGAATATTATTCATGTTCTGGTTAAAAAAGGCCCTAATGATTTATGCTATACAACGTTTGACATGTTTGAATGAACGTAAATATATTTTTTCCCCTCGTTCATGACGAGAAGTCCGGCTGGCTTAGATCATGTGCTAACAAGACGGAGATTTTTGGACATAAATGATGAGCTTTTTTGAACAAAACTACATTCGTTATGGACCTGTGATACCTGGAAGTGACATCTGATGAAGAGAATCAAAGGTAATGGATTATTTACATAGTATTTTCGATTTTAGATCTCCCCAACATGACGTCTAGTCTGTATCGCAACGCGTATTTTTCTGGGCGCAGTGCTCAGATTATTGCAAAGTGTGATTTCCCAGTAAGGTTATTTTTAAATCTGGCAAGTTGATTGCGTTCAAGAGATGTAAATCTATAATTCTTTAAATGACAATATAATATTTTACCAATGTTTTCTAATTTTAATTATTTAATTTGTGACGCTGACTTGACTGCCGGTTATTGGAGGGAAACGATTTCCTCAACATCAATGCCATAGTAAAACGCTGTTTTTGGATATAAATATGAACTTGATAGAACTAAAAATGCATGCATTGTCTAACATAATGTCCTAGGAGTGTCATCTGATGGAGATTGTAAAAGGTTAGTGCATCATTTTAGCTGGTTTTATGGTTTTGGTGACCCTGTCTTTGACTTGACAAAACATTACACACAACTCTTGTAAATGTACTGTCCTAACATACTCTAAATTTATGCTTTCGCCGTAAAACCTTTTTGAAATCGTAAAACGTGGTTAGATTAAGGAGATGTTTATCTTTCAAAGGGTGTAAAATAGTTGTATGTTTGAAAAATTTGAATTTTGACATTTATTTGGATTCAAATTTGCCGCTCTTGAAATGCACCTGCTGTTGATGGAGTGCACCACGGATGGCACGCTAGCGTCCCACCTAGCCCATAGAGGTTAACCAACATGGCTACCACAGCATTCTGTAGCAATACGCCATCCCATCTTGTGAGCGCCTAGTGGGACTATCATTTGTTTTTCAACAGGACAATGACCCAACACACCTCATGGCTGTGTAAGGGCTATTCGACCAAGAAGGAGAGTGATGGAGTGCTGCATCAGATGACCTGGCCTCCACAATCACCCGACCTCAACCCAATTGACATGGTTTGGGATGAGTTGGACCGCAGAGTGAAGGAAAAGCAGCCAACAAGTGCTCAGCATATGTGGGAACTCCTTTAAGACAGTTGGATAAGCATTCCAGGTGAATCTGGTTGAGAGAATGCCAAGAGTGTGCAAAGCTACTTTGAAGAATCTAAAATATAAAAAATATTTTGATTTGTTTTACACTTTTTTGGTTACTACATGATTCCACATGTGTTATTTCATAGTTTTGATGTCTTCACTATTATTCTATAATGTAGAAAATAGTATAAATAAAGAAAAACCCTTGAATGAGTAGGTTTGTCCAAAATTTTGACTGGTACCTTAAACTACAATGAAATGGGGGAGTTTTTGTGATATGTTGGTGATTTGCTGGATGTGAGTATTGTAGATCTGTCTGCCACTGAGAGGCCATCAGAAATACTCTCAGCTTGAAATAAGAACTCAAATTACTTGTTTCTGGTGCTCCTATAGCCTTGCCGTTTCCATACTTTGTGCTTCACACAGAAAATTATATCGTTAGCCGTGAAAGTAGAACTATGCACCGCACTCATTCCTTTTTTTTTTAGACACATCAAAAGCCACCTCAAGTCAAAACAGATACCCAAGATGATTTTTGACAGGCAAATAGCCACTGTCAAAGCGTATTGGCTCCTCTGTTGTTTGAGCAGGCGTAGGAAGCCCTGAGAGATTTACAAGCCCAGAAGTGCTTTAGAATTACAGTACAGCGGGAACCGGCGCGGAAAGAGCCCAGAGTGCCGGTTGGGTCCGGGCAGTTGCTCTAAAAAAGGTTGTAGGTTATAAATACTCGACGGGGCAGTAAAGCTGTCGCATCCTTCCTGAAGCACAAAATGCCTGGCCTTGAAGAGGGCCCATCCACTGCGACATCCTCCTGTTTCTCTCCCATCCCTCCTCGTACTCTTCTCCCTCTCCCCCGTCTCCCTCTCTGCCCTCTCTCTGTCCTAGCAGCAGTTTGCCTACTGGGTAAACAGGAAGTTTGATGGTGGAGGCTGGAGCCCTGGGCGTCCCGCAGCAGTCAGATGTCAGTCTGTTCTCCTCCGCGGGCTGCAATGTGTTTGTGTTTGTGCATGTGTGTGCACTGATGCTCAGACAGACAGAAGTGCCTATGCTTGTAATCGTGACTAGGGTTAACTGATCACTCACTCACTCACTCACACACACACACACACACACACACACACACACACACACACACACACACACACACACACACACACACACACACACACACACACACGGGGGGGGGGGGGGGCATCAGACCAGCAGACCTGCATGGGGGTCATCAGATGCAGGCTGTGTGCAGTTTGATGCGCCATGTTGATAGCTTTAATATCAATGGGTCTGGGGGCATCGGCTTACATCAACTTCCTGGCTTTTACAAAAGATTAGAGAGAAGGGACGTACAGGTACCTGTATTAGTGTGTGAAAGGAGCTTCATCTTCAATGCTCACCATGTTCTGATGTTCTGGTCCTTTCCTCCTCTTTAGAAAGCACTGGAACAAAAGGCCTTTCTGTTTAGCCGTTTTCTTTCTTTTATGAATATAATTTCAAAAGCTGAGAGAAGAAAGGCTACCGCTCTCCACTGTTTGGTGTCACTGACTCTTGAATTTTACCTCACCATTTTAGCTCACTATAACAATGGCTGAGGTGGTTTCGATCAAAGGGACCGAGTGAGATTCTAGGTTGTTGTTATTTTTTAATCTGTTGTGATGTGGAATGCTTTGAAAGGTCAAGATGCAATTTTTATTTGCTGTATTTTGCGAGTTTGCATCAAGTGTCTCTTAGACATGCCTTTCTTGACCCGGAGGGACTCATTATCTAAGCTCTTGCCCATTTTCATTTAAGGAATAGTACATGTGGTCCTTAGAATGCTGTGTCTGAGGAGTTGGTGAATCAGCAATGTTTCATGGAGATTGGTTAGTTGGCTTTTTGCAAGGATAAGCATTAGCATGTGTATTTTTTCAATTGTGCATTTTTCAATTGCGATATTGAAGAGTGCACTCACTGTGCGAAGGTCCTCTTATTCAAGACTAACTATAGCTAACTATTATGCCAACAGCTTGCTGTACTCGCTCTCTTTCTCTCTCTCTCTCTCTCTCTCTCTCTCTCTCACAAACTCTCTCTCTCGCTCACACTCTTTCACTTACTCACTGACTCATGTATCCAGACGGAGGTGTTTCTGGAGGAGTGAGTGGGACATGTAGATGCAGCTCCTGGGTCTGAATGCCACTTCCTGGCGTGTGAAAGGCGAGCCGGGTAGCCAGAGCCCTCCTGAAAGCCTTGTTTGCCATTCCTGTGGCTGTGTGGCCGAGCGCCTCTGAAAAGGGAGTCTGGGGGAGGGGGGGCCGGGGGACAATGAGACAAGGAGGGCCACATCCGTGTTGCCAGGTGTTCCTTTTGTGCTCCTCACCTTGCGTTGAGGCACGGAGAGAGGGGGTAGGGTAGGTGAGGGGGGAGGGAGGGAAGGTGGGGGTAGAGAGGGGGTTAGGGTAGGTGGGAGGAGGGTAGGGTGGGGGGGAGAGAGAGGGTTGGGTAGGGTCCTTGGGGGCAGGTGGGGGAAAGAGGAGTGAGGGTAGGGTAGGTGAGGGGAGAGAGGGAAAAAGATCCTGCCATTCTTCTAGCAAGATAATCTGCTGCTGGAGTAGGAAAGGTGCTGTGAGGGGTTATGAAAGGAGATGTGTTTGTGTGCGCCTGCGCGCGTGCGTGCGTGCGCGCGTGCGTGTGTTCGCATGCATCTTTATATGTGTGTCTGTGCGTGCATCTAAGGGTGTGTACTGGGTCTCTATCAGTTTATTCTGTGCAGGTTCATGGATTATGTTCCTGCTGTTATGCTCAGGTGATGATTTTGATAAAATGCTGCATTATCAACGCTGCATTATCAGTCATCATTCCACACTATAGCAGCCCTCCCTGCAATAACATGCAGGAGTGTAGACTATATCCTTATTTTTTCACTTTGTAAATAAATAAAAAACGTGTGATTGTGTGCACTAATTTCTTTTGCATTTAGTATACCGTAACATAATGTTGCTCACACTATGTACTCTACATCAAGAGAGATTCAAAGAAGTAGGTGGAAGAGGATTGTTTTGTATAGGTACCGACGTTTAGTTTTGGGTTTGTTCATTTTGTGATTCAGGATTTTAACAGCATGCGAATAGACCAGTTTGTCTATCTTTAGAAACGCAGGGTGTTTTTTTTTGCCAAAGGGAATCACCTAGATCCAGAGTGTTACACAACTGGAGGTGCGGTTAGTTGGCAGAGTTTTAAATGAGCGTACAGGACAATATCAGACGGCAAGCACTGCAGCACTTGTACATTAACCCACCCACTAGCTACCAGACAGAAAAACAGTTAGCCTGTAGCTTTTAGCTAGCCTTTAGCTTTTAACTAGACACTATTCGTCTAATTCCAAATTGTTTATAAGCCACGTCCTTCTTGTGCATTTCGATCAGCTCCCAGTCAATCACTTTAACCTGAATATATTTCATTTATTTAAGACATTGAATCACTAAATGTTTTTAATAAGCATCTACTTTTGTGTCTACATATACCATTATCAGTGGCGTACTGCAGTTTCGTGGGGCCCCCTGCAAGGTCTCAGAAAAAGAAATCTGCATTTTTATGGCTAATCACATGCTATTCTACATATTTTGCAGTATGGCTGAGAGAATTTTGCATTTTTAAAGCTAATTTCCTGCAGTTCTACACATTGCCATGGGGCAGAGAAAACATTTTTCAGTTTTACAGCTAATTTCCTGTAATTCAACATGTTTTTGCCATGGCTTATGACATGTTCATATGTTATCTGGGTTTGGGGCGCCTTGCAGGGCTTGAGGGGGCGGGGTACGCCAGTGACCACTATATATGTCACAGTCCAGGAGTGTATGATTCCATTACCAGGAGCTTACTGTTAGACAAATACAGAAAGAGGCTGGTGCATGGTGTAGTATTTCCCTCACGGTGCCCAAGGTCAGGAAAGCGTAAACTAATATCCTCTTGTAAAATACAGGATGTATGTCTCTGCAAACAGGACGTGCACTATTACTGATTTGAGTCTAGTGGTCAGAGTTTATTTTGGGGAAAGACCTTAGTGTCATGCAGAGTCAGGTTATCCACACAGCATTCATGTTCACAATGGTAGTATTCCATAGGTTCTTTGATCACCACTGAAAGGGAGATCTGCCACAAACGCATATTGATTGTCATTAATATGAAAGTTAATGAAAATAGACTAGAGGGTTGCTGGTTTACGGTCGATAACACAACACAGTGTTTTGGTTAGAATTGTATATTGGATATGCACTATTTCCACTAGGAGTTATTCTCTCTTGTAATCCAATATCAGCTGTCTCCCATGTCTGACGTAAAGAATGCTAGCTCAGACAAGTGACCTTGCGGCTGGAGTCTATTTTGTAGCTCATGGCGCTGACTGTCTCTATATCTGTTGGTGGGTCATCTCTCTCCTCCGTTGTCCAAGCTTGACCCCTCAGTCATCACCATGGCGACAGCCAGTCTGACCTGGAATGTTGCTTCGCACTAGCGAGGCTTTGCTACCACCACCCTCCCCCCACCCCTGAAGCTGAAAGTATCAATTAGGGTGACCCTCCATCCCCCCTTCCCTTCACATAACTCATGCGATCGGAACTCAGAGAACACCAATTCGACCAAATTCCACTTTCTCAAATTGCAGGAACACTCTTCACTGATGGGCGTCCTCCTCTTAAGTGAGGGGGGTTCTATTGTTTCACGCCTTGACCTCCCTCCCTCCTCCCTGTGCCGTCTATCCTTCCAAGCCAGAGACATTGGACAGGTAACTCCCTTGCTGCACTGCAGAAGTGCTTTGTCTCAGTGGGTCTAGACAGAGGTATAGATTAAAGGGAAATGTGCTATATGAAATGAAAAACATTGATTTGATTAGATGGAATGATATGGTCTGTACTGCTGCTAACCAGATGCACGTTTTTTTTATTTCACCTTGATAATTTTTTTATTTCACCTTCACCCACATATGAAGGATGTTACTACATTTGTTCATCTCGTAACTTTTGATCAACAACCTATGCTTTTTAAGAGAACAACTCCTGATAGCTTTTGCAATGACCTTGTAGTCTATGTATCTGAATATGCTATTCAGGCTAGACACGTTATAAGGAAAAGTTATATCTACTGCTAATGAGTGGTCCTTGATGAAAAGTAACGTTGGTGATGGTTGGTTTAAGTCAGACAGAATGGGAGGTAGAGGTAGACACAAGGGGAAGAACAGAGGAGAAGTGAGAGGGGAAGTAGAAAGTGAGAGAGTACTAATGAAATAGAGGCAGAGGTGGTGAAAATCCCTCTGAATGACAGGACACAATTAGACAATAGCTGGTGCTGCACACCCAGTGATGCCCTTTAGTGCCCTCCTCCCCTCAGATGTACATCCTGATCCCCTCACCTGTAGTGACATCTCCATGCTCAACATCCATGTCCTATCCTCAATGCACCCTTTTCCTGGAGCCTTCCCAATTCCTGTTCCTATCCCCATTCTCCTCCCTGTGGTCTTCATTCTCCTCCATGTGATCTCCATTCCCCCCTGTGTAATCTGTCACACCAATCCCAGACCTTTTTTTTCAAGATGTTTCACAGGGACCTCTTCTGTTTTTATCCCTACTTCAAAACTTGAGCTGGAGTTTTATTTCAAGACCTGTAGTGTAGAGATGTACTAATGGCAACAGAGAAACACTGTCCACATCCAGTAAACTGCTATTGTGGAAGTCAAACTGTTAAGGAATTATCTTTGTGTGTTCGTTGTCCTCTCTTCTGCACTCTAAAAGAATAGCTGAGTATCTCAGCTCAGCTTGGTTGCATTGAATTTGATGGGAAGTTCCTAAAAAAGATCAATGATTTAGGAATCACCACATAAATAACGTTCCACTGCAAAGGAGGGCTTGGGAGCAGATGTGTCTTTTTCACTTGGCACAAGGTTGCTTACCCGGATCAAAAAAGGCCCAACCCTCCGACCATAAACATGTCCTCCCTCAACCCCAAACGGTGGCTACACAGGACCAGCCCTGGTGCACAGCATGCCTCCCCCTCCATCCCTCTCTCTCTTTCTGTTTCAACACGTCCCTCTCTCAACTTCCTTCCTGTCCCGCCCTCTGAATTTTAATACCTGCCTGTCATGTTTTCTTCCCTTCACCAGACCCTTGCTGTGCATCTAGTAATTACCACAGCACCAAGAAAACCCTTTCATTTAAAGGATTGGCAATTATCTCAGAGAACACAATAAAATTGCTTCCCCTTTGGAGAAAAAGGGGATTTTTGAACCTGTACGGTGCAGAATGTTGCGCCGCCTCGCTCTTGAAGCAGGGGAGCGGAGGTGGAGGAGGTGGAGGCAGGGAAAAGGGCTTTGTAGATGGTTTTTTCACATGCTCAGATATCTGAATATCACAGAGAGGCTGGGAAACAACGAGGGTAAAGTGTTGGGCCTTTATTGCCCAAGATTTCTTCCTCCTCATTGTGAAGTCACAGCTCTTAAAATATGAATGTGGTTGGGAGAGAGAGGCTGAAATAGCTAACTTTGAAAGGCCTAATTTAGTAGTATGGCCTCCTGTTCACCTCTGGGGGAAGTTGTTAAGGCCATTGGAAATAACAGCTTTATGGCACCACGGGCCGCTCGATGGAGACCAACCAAGCTTGATCCTCATACGTTATGAGTGCCGTGACATTCGGATGCTACCCCACCAACACTGGAGGCAAATTGACAAACCTACTACTCTGCTTTTTCAGTTAACGTGTCATTATGTGGAAAGGGTTGAGGTGCTGAATGCATGAACAGATGATCGCAAGCTTAAACAACTTAACATAATTTAACCAACATTATTTTGTAGAAACTATACTGAATAAAAATATACATGTAAAGTGTTGGTCCCATGTTTCATGAGCTGAAATAAAAGATCTCAGAAATGTTCCATATGCACAAAAAGCTTATTTCTCAAAAATGTTGAGCACACATTTGTTTACATCCCTGTTAGTGAGCATTTCTCCTTTACCAAAATAGTCTGTCCACCTGGCTGGTGTGGCATATCAAAAAGCTGATTAAACATCATGATCATTACACAGGTGCACCTTGTGCTGGGGTCAATAAAAGGCCACTCTAAAATGTGCAGTTTTGTCACACAACACAATGTCACTGATATCTCATGTTTTGAGGGAGTGTGCAATTGGCATGCTGACTGCAGGAATGTCCACCAGAGCTGTTGCCAGAGAATATAATGTTCTTTTCCCTACCATAAGCCCCCTCCAATGTTGTTTTAGAGAATTTGGCTGTACATCCAACCTGCCTCACAACCGCAGACCACATGTAACCACGCCAGCCCAGGACCTCTGCATCCGGCTTCTTCACTTGCATGATCGTCTGAGACCTGCCACCCGGTCAGCTGATGAATCTGTGGGTTTGCACAACCAAAGAATTTCAGTACAAACTGTCAGAAACCATCTCAGGGAAGCTCATCTGTGTGCTCGTCGTCCTCATCAGGGTCTTGACCTGACTGCAGTTCAGCATTGTAACTGACTTCAGTGGGCAAATGCTCATCTTCAATGGCCACTGGCACGCTCGAGAAGTGTGCTTTTTATGGATGAATCCCTGTTTCAACTGTACCGGACAGATGGCAGACAGTATGGCGTGACGTGGGCGAGTAGTTTGCTGACGTCAACGTTGTAAACAGAGTGGTGGCGGTGGAGTTATGGTATAGGCAGGCATAAAATATGGACAACGAACACAATTGCATTTTAACGATGGCAGTTTGAATGCACAGAGATACCGTGATGAGATCCTGAGGCCCATTGTCGTGCCATTCGTCCGCCGCCATCACCTCATGTTTCAGCATGATAATGCACGGCCCCATGTCGCAACGGATCATTACACCATTTCCTTGAATCTGAAAAGGTCCCAGTTCTTCCATACTCACCAGACATGTTACCCATTGAGCTTGTTTGGGTTGCTCTGGATCGACGTGTACGACAGTGTGTTCCAGTTCTCGCCAATATTCAGCAACTTCACACAGCCATTTAAGAGGAGTGGGACAACATTCCACAGGCCACAATCAACAGCCTGATTAACTCTATGTGAAGGAGATGTGTCGCGCTGCATGAGGCAAATGGTGGTCACACCAGATACTGACTGGTTTTCTGATCCACACCCCTACCTTTTTTTTAAGGTATCTGTGACCAACAGTCGCATATCTGTATTCCCAGTCATGTGAAATCCATAGATTAGGGCCTAATGAATTTATTTCAATTGACTGTAACTCAGTAAAATCTTTGGAATTGTAGCATGTTGCGTTTATATTTTTGTTCAGTGTAATAGCAATGGAGTAGAGTTCTAACGAATATCAATACCAATGTTGATATCAATTTGGGTAGTTCATACTTGATAAGAGTACAGGAGTAAAATGGCAAGTAGAGGACTGTGCAGGATGGGGACTTCAACTCATACCGCCTGCTGTATGTTTTGCTCCACCACTGCCATGTTGGGTTTGCGAGGTGCCCCTACTGTGCCTGTCTGGAAGTTCCACCTGTTGTTTTACGCCTCCTGCCCTCCATCTGTGGGGAGCTGAGTTTGGCCGGAACACCCGGTTGCCCCGGTGACACTACAAGCACACAATGCTACCGCTGCGTATTGGAACAGGAACTAACCTATCCATGTCAGTCTGCAGGCAGGATCTGGGGCATTCCTTGTGTTAACAGATGATCTGGTTTCTATTCAAATGGTTCGGGTATCGCGGCTTCGCTCTCTGGTAAAGCGACCCCAGCCAGCCTGCCTTTTTTTTTAAACCCCAGAGCTCCTTCTCCTACCATTTCCTGTCTTAATTACGTACTCTTTTGTGCTCTTGTTTTTCTCTCTTTCTTTCTCTCTTCCCTCTCTATCCTTTTTGCTCTCTCCTTCAAGAAATGAAGAAAGAGATTTTTAAGTTTGGAGTCTGTCAAGGTGTTGTCCTTGATCCCACCCCAAAGCACTCTCTACCCGCCATCCCCCCGTCCCCCCTTCCTCCTCCTCCCCTTACTCTCTGTGTCTGAAAGGGAATACTGTGTTTTCAGTGCATAAAAGGCTTGGCGCTGTCAAAAGGGTGTATCCACCTGGACCCAGGGAACACACTCAGAGTGGAGCTACAAGTTTCTCTGCTGTATGGGAGGGAAAGGGAAAGGGAAGGAGGCAGGCAGCTGGTAGGGATTACCAGCCAGTTTGATATGGCATACAATTACAAACATACTGAATGTTACCGTGGCTGTACGGAGCGACTCCCTGCCAATGATAATGCTCAGCTTTGGAAGGTGGGGCAGGTTCTCTGGTTGGTGGGGTGGGATGGCGTGCGGTGGATAGCTAGACAGGTAAGTGGGCGGTACAGGGGGTGTCTAGTGGAAGTGTGGGGTGTGGTTGGGAGGAGCTGGGGGGGGGGGGGGTGTTGTGTACACAATGGGCATGCAAACCAAGTGGGTACTCCATTGTGACAAAAACAGGTTTTGTCGCCGTCCCGCACTGGGTCTGGTTACGGGGCCAAGACATCGAAACAGGGTTGGGAGAGGGTGGCCTTGTCTACCTCGAAATCCGACACAGGTCTTCACATGCAGGTTCTCTTTCATTCTCTCTCAATCTCTTTCTTTCATTCTTTCTCCCTCTCTCTGTCTCTGTCTCTCTCTCTTGTTCAAACACTTGGGCCGCTAATTGCTATTTTGAGAGCCAGATATAGCTCAGGTCTTTTTTCTTCTTAATTAAGTCTGTTGACAGGGTTTCCCCAGTCTAGTCCCAACTCCATCCACTCTGTGTGATCTCCCTGTCCCCCTCTCCACCCCCTCTATGTGAGCTCCCTGCCCCCCCTCTGTGTGATCTCCCTGTCCCCCCCTCCACCCCCTCTGTGTGAGCTCCCTTCCCCCCTCTGTTAAATCTCCCTGTTCCCCTCCTCTGTGTGATCTCCCTGTCTAACCCCTCTGTGTGATCTCCCTGTCCCCCCATCCACACCCTCTGCGTGATCTCCCTGCCCCCCCCCCCACACCCCTTTGGGTAATCTCTCTGTCCCCCCATCCGCCCCCCTCTGTGTGATCTCCCTGTCCCCCCCTCCACCCCCTCTGTGTGATCTCCCTGTCCCCCTCTTCACCCCCCTCTGGCTGATCTCCCTTTCCCCCCCTCTGTGTGAGTTCCCTGCCCCCCAGCTGTGTGATCTCCCTGTCCCCCCCTCCACACCCTCTGAGTGATCTCCCTGTCCCCCCCTCCACACCCCTCTGGGTGATCTCCCTGTCCCCCCATCCGCCCCCCTCTGTGAGATCTCCCTGTCCCCCTTCCACCCCCTCTGTGTGATCTCCCTGCCCCCCCCCCCCCCCCCTCTGTGTGATCTCCATGTCACCCCCTCCACCCCCCTCTGTGTGATCTCCCTGTCCCCCTCTTCACCGCGCCCTGGCTGATCTCCCTGCACCCCCCCCCCCCCTTCACCCCCCTCTGGGTGATCTCCCTGCACCCCCTCCCCCTTCACCCCCCTCTGGGTGATCTCCCTGCCTCCCTCATCCCAGCCTGGCAGACTCACTTGCTGCTCTAGAGCTCTTGCCAGACCAAAGGAAGGGGACAGGATGGAAAGATTATGGAGAGGGAGAAAGAGCAGACTCTTTTTGTCATCTCTTTCTTTTCCTTTTCTCTCTCTCTCCCTCTTGTATCATTCACCCTCTCTCTCTCTCTGGCTTTCTCACGTGCATGCCACACACACACACACACACACACACCACACCACCACCACACACACACACACACACAGAGGCCTCACTCCCTACCATAGTCTCAGCTTGGGGTGAAGGTAAACAAGCTAATGTTTAGATTTCACGGAAGTGGAAACCTATCCGACCGAGTCAGCCTCGTCACTCAGCGATGTATGTGTTTATGTTTGTCTCTCTGTGTGTATGCACGTAAGTAGTCCTGGATCTGAGTGAGAGCATGTGTGTGAGGGTGAGACGCTGCAAGTGTGTGTGTGTGTGTGTGTGTCTGTGTGTGTGTGCGCGTGTGTGTGTGTGTGTGTGTGTGTGTGTGTGTGTGTGTGTGTGTGTGTGTGTGTGTGTGTGTGTGTGTGTGTGTGTGTGTGTGTGTGTGCGCACGTGTGTGTGTGTGTGTGTGTGAATGTTAATGTGTTTGTGTGCATTCGAGCGTGTACGTTTGTGTCTGTCCTTGCGTGCATGTGTGCGTTTGCGTATGTGTATTCAGGAAGCAGAGGTGAATCTCTCAGCACCCTGCCAGAAGGCTGACCTGTGTCTGATGCAGGTGATGACTGTGATGATAGTGGTGCTTGGGAGGGACATGGGAGAACACACACACACTTTTTGGTAGCCTTTTGGAAAACAAATGCAAACCATAGCAGGTGGTGATTCAGGTGATAGCTACCATGACAACAGTCTTCATATTAAAACACCAACTTTAAGAGAAAGGGAAAACCCTTGAAACACTACTTTAAAGTGCTCTTTTTCCATCACTTATACGTGACTGAGAGAAGGAGGAGGACGACAAGGGCCGCCGGAGAAACACAATACACTCAGGGTTGCGTGTTAGGAGCCAGCTGAATGGCACCGGGCTTAATGAGAGCCCAGCTGGGACCCTGAGGTGGGCTGGCACCTGCAGTCTGGCTGGAGGGGAACGGGGAGCAGGGAGGGCTGGGCCACCCCCTTGTACCCAGGCCCCGGGTCTCCGTCCCCCACAGCCACACTTCCTCCTTCTTCTCATGCCCCATTAGCAGTCTTGGCGGGGTGGCCACTCCGGAGAACAACCCGTCTCTCCCCCTCGTTAGATCTCTACCCATCATGCTTTTGCCTCTGCTTGGCAGTTCGGCATTGTTACATTTTGTTGAGTTTGCGATGCCAAATCTTGACAGCCAAATTTTTGATTTTCTGTAGCTGATCAGTTCGAGAGCTTTCCCAAGATATTTGTATATCTTGGCTTTTTGCAGAGGACTTTCAAGAATCAGTCTTAATTCATTTCTTTCTGCAGTCGGTTTTATGAATAGTTTTGTTTCATTACTCCCCGACAACTCCCCCACTTACACCCCTCCACACACACACACACACACACACACACACACACACACACACACACACACACACACACACACACACACACACACACACACACACACACACACACACACACACACACACACACACACACACACACACACACACACACATAGACACACACACACACACACACACACACACACTAGACTGCAAGCTGAGGCATACAACAGGACATCGCAGTGTGATAGAAGTTATGAAGAACATAAGGGGGAGATGGAGGGTAAAGTCTGTCTGCAGGGTTATCCGTCTGTCTACATGGTTATGTGACAGGTCTGGCTGGAGTGGCACTTCTGCACTCACCATAGGGGCCTGTCAACCCTTTAATTAGAACTTGTAAGGGGGAGGAGGGGGTATGTTTTCGTCAGGGGGGCAATAGCTGAGTAGAAGGTGACGTGCAACCTGCTGCATTCTTTTGTTAGCCATTGGACAAAATGTATTTTCTATATTTGTTTATCATGAGGGGAGAGCCACAGGCAGAGGGCCAAGTACATGATTACTCAATGTGAAGGGAAGGAGGGGAGAAAGTGAGGGAGAGCGGGAGTGAGGGAAGGAGGAAGAAGGGGGAGGGAGGGGGTTAAGGGAGCTGTAAACTATGCACAGCTGTGAAGACACATTTCTTCCATCCCCAGTTCTTCCCAACCCAAACCCTCCCAGATCCCCTCTTGTTGTTGTTGCTGGACTTCCGCTTGTTAAATTAAATTTGGAGGCCCTTGCAGTTGTCCTCTGTAAAAAAAAAAGAGAGACAGTTACAAGTGGGGACAGCACTGAAAGCAAGTCCAAGATAGAGGGAGAGGGAGAGACTGGTGAAAAGAGAAAGAAGGAAGCCAGAGTGGTGAAAGTCAAGACAGACATTTCTGACATTTTCGGAGGGTAGGCCCGGTCACGGCTGGTAACAAGCTGGCCGGCGCAGAGACACCACGTCAAGCCCGGCCACATACGGACTCGGACGGATTATGGGAACCAGACATTGCGAGTTTACACTGAACGCAAGCCCCGTAGAATTTAACTGTGAACTGTGGACAGCTCACAGGAAACGCCTCTCTGTAAAGCAAACATACATGTATTTTATGGCAGCCGTTTTACTGCTATTTTATTCCAGGCTCCAATGACCTGACATTTCAACATGGATCGGCCTAATTTCCTCAGCTTTTTTTTGGAGGCCCATTCCTTTCCTCCCCCACTCCTTCACTCCCCACTCCTTTCCTCCCCCACTCCCACTTAACCCACATATCCCTTTCTTTGTGTGTTTAATGTTTATTTTGGCTATTTTTTGTCCTATCTAAATAAAATGAGAAACTTTTTGTCAGCGGCCATTTTGTGTGTGGGATATGAGGTGATCAGGGGTTTGTTTTGACTGGGAGAAGGCTGGGGTTTTTACTACACCCCAGCAGCTGTGCCCCCCCCCCCCCAGGAGGCATCCCTTTTACAGTGGGATGCAGCTGCTACCATCCTACCAGCCCACCCTCTCTCCTGGTCCGCACCTGGTATGTGACCGTGAACCCCATCTGTCACATACACAAACACACACACGAAAGAGGGATCTATGTTTGTGTGGGGCCTCCGTTAATTCCCCAACACTCTTTAAGACAAGACAGACCTAGTAACATGACAGGTTTCGTTTTTGGTCAGCTGTGAATCAATATACCCTGTTTACAGGACACCTGGTTTTAACATGCGTGCTGTGGTTCTGGTCCTGTGGTTCTGGTCCTGTGGTTCTGGTCCTATGGTCCTGGTCCTGTGGTTCTGCAAGATCTAATCACAATGACTGGATGTAAACATTCTGCAACAGACTGTTGTTAGATCTGATCTGAGGCTAGGCTCATTCGAGGCAGCAGGGGACGGTAAGGGGTTAACAGGGACCAGAGTAATTCCTTCTTGGGTACCTTGGCCTCGCATGTCCCAAGCAAGTGTGACTCAATGGCAAAATCAGAGTGAAGGCCTGTCATATTTTGATCTGATGCCAATTCTCAGATAGCTCTCATCTGCCTTTCTTCTCTCCTTTTTGGTATCTCTCTCCACAATATTATGGGTGGCACCAACTCCTACTCCCTGCCCTCCACCTGACCCCTTGGTCTGATGGTGTGGGCCCCTGCACGGTGTGTCTGGTCCCACTCTATCTCTGTAGTGTCCCCAGCATGGTTACATGGTGGCCCATGTATCTCTGTAGCCGAGTGAGTGAGTGAGTGAGTAACCTGGCCCTCTGAATATTGCACACTGACAGGTTTAGAAAACCACATAGAGATGCCTTTGGGCTGGGAACAGACTCAACTAATGTCCCTACAGGGAATCCAGCCAGCCAGCCAGCATGGGGAAATGTCCCTTTCAAAGAGGAAGAAAATCTAGGAAGAAGAGGTTGGAGAATGGTGTGGATCTGATTGTTGGAGCATGGTGTGGTTCTGATAGATGGAGCATGGTGTGGTTCTGATAGGTGGAGCATGGTATGGTTCTGATAGTTGGAGCATGTTGTGGTTCTGAAAGGTGGAGCATGGTGTGGTTCAGATAGGTGGAGCATGGTATGGTTCTGATAGTTGGAGCATCCTGTGGTGTCTGATAGTTGGAGCATGGTGTGATTCTGATAGTTGGAGCATGGTGTGGTTCTGATAGTTGGAGCATGGTGTGGTTCTGATAGTTGGAGCATGGTGTAGTTCTGATAGTTGGAGCATGGTGTGGTTCTGATAGTTGGAGCATGGTGTGGTTCTGATAGTTGGAGCATGGTGTGGTTCTGATAGTTGGAGCATGGTGTGGTTCTGATAGTTGGAGCATGGTGTGGTTCTGATAGTTGGAGCATGGTGTGGTTCTGATAGTTGGAGCATGGTGTGGTTCTGATAGTTGGAGCATGGTGTGGTTTTGATAGTTGGAGCATGGTTTGGTTCTGATAGTTGGAGCCAGGTGTGGTTCTGATAGTTGGAGCATGGTGCGGTTCTGATATGTTGGAGCATGGTGTAGTTCTGATAGATGGAGCATGTTGTTGTTCTGATAGTTGGAGCATGGTGTGGTTCTGATAGTTGGAGCATGTTGTGGTTCTGATAGTTGGAGCATGGTGTATTTCTGATTGTTGGAGCATGTTGTTGTTCTGAAAGTTGGAGCATGGTGTGGTTCTGATAGTTGGAGCATGGTGTAGTTCTGATAGTTGGAGCATGGTGTGGTGTCTGATAGTTGGAGCATGGTGTGGTTCTGATAGTTGGAGCATGGTGTGATTCTGATAGTTGGAGCATGGTGTGGTTTTCATAGTTGGAGCATGGTGTGGTTCTGATACTTGGAGCATGGTGTGGTTCTGATAGTTGGAGCATGGTGTGGTTCTGATAGTTGGAGCATGGTGTGGTTCTGATAGTTGGAGCATGCTGTGGTTTTGATAGTTGGAGCATGGTGTTGTTCTGATAGTTGGATAATGGTGTGTTTCTGATAAAAGGAGCATTGTGTGGTTCTGATTGTTGGAGCATGGTATAGTTCTGATTGTTGGAGCATGTAGTTGTTCTGAAAGTTGGAGCATGGTGTTGTTCTGATAGTTGGAGCAATGAGTGGTTTTGATAGTTGGAACATGTTGTTGTTCTGATAGTTGGGGCATGGTGGGTTTGATAGTTGGAGCATGGTATGGTTCTGATAGTTGGAGCATGATGTGATTCTGATACTTGGAGCCTGGTGTGGTTTTGATAGTTGGAGCATGGTGTGGTTCTGATAGTTGGAGCATGGTGTGGTTCTGATAGTTGGAGCATGGTGTGGTTCTGATAGTTGGGGCATGGTGTGGTTCTGATAGTTGGAGCATGGTGTGGTTTTGATAGTTGGAGCATGGTGTGGTTCTGATAGTTGGAGCAATGTGTGGTTTTGATAGTTGGAGCATGTTGATTTTCTGATAGTTGGAGCATGGTGTGGTTTTCATAGTTGGAGCATGGTATGGTTCTGATACTTGGAGCATGGTGTGGTTCTGATAGTTGGAGCATGGTGTGGTTCTGATAGTTGGAGCATGGTGTGGTTCTGATAGTTGGAGCCTGGTGTGGTTCTGATAGTTGGAGAATGCTGTGGTTTTGATAGTTGGAGCATGGTGTTGTTCTGATAGTTGGTGCATGGTGTGGTTCTGATAGTTGGAGCATGGTGCAGTTCTGTATGTTGGAGCATTGTGTGTTTCTGATAGTTGGAGCATGGTGTGGTCTTGATAGTTGGAGAATGTTGTGGTTTTGATAGTTGGAACATGTTGTGGTTCTGAAAGTTGGAGCATGGTGTAATTCTGATAGTTGGAGCATGGTGTGGATTTGATAGTTGGAGCATGGTGTGGTTCTGATAGTTGGAGCATGCTGTGGATCTGATAGTTGGATTATAGTGTGGTTCAGATAGTTGGAGGATGGTATAGTTCTGATAGTTGGAGCATCCTGTGGTGTTGATCGTTGGAGCATGGTGTTGTTCTGATAGTTGGAGCATGGTGTGGTTCTGATAGTTGGAGCATGGTGTGGTTCTGATAGTTGGAGCAATGTGTGGTTTTGATAGTTAGAGCATGTTGATTTTCTGATAGTTGGAGCATGGTGTGGTTTTCATAGTTGGAGCATGGTATGGTTCTGACACTTGGAGCATGGTGTGGTTCTGATAGTTGGAGCATGGTGTGGTTCTGATAGTTGGAGCACGGTGTGGTTCTGATAGTTGGAGAATGCTGTGGTTTTGATAGTTGGAGCATGGTGTTGTTCTGATAGTTGGTGCATGGTGTGGTTCTGATAGTTGGAGCATGGTGCGGTTCTGAATGTTGGAGCATGGTGTGGTCTTGATAGTTGGAGCATGTTGTGTTCTGATAGTTGGAGCATGTTGTGTTCTGATAGTTGGAGCATGGTGTGGTTCTGAACGTTGGAGCATGGTGTGGTTCTGATAGTTGGAGCATGCTGTGGTTCTGATAGTTGGATTATGGTGTTGTTCAGATAGTATTGTTCTGATAGTTGGAGCATGCTTTGGTTTTGATAGTTGGAGCATGGTGTTGTTCTGATAGTTGGAGCATGGTGTGGTTCTGAAAGTTGGAGCATGGTGCGGTTCTGAATGTTGGAGCATGGTGTGATTCTGATAGTTGGAGCATGGTGTGACCTTGATAGTTGGAGCATGTTGTGTTTCTGATAGTTGGAGCATGGTGTGGTTCTGATAGTTGGACCATGGTGTGGTTCTGATATTTGTTGAATGGTGTGGTTCTGATTGTTGGAGCATGGTATGGTTCTGATAGTTGGATGATGGTGTGTTTCTGATAGATGGAGCATTTTCTGGTTCTGATAGTTGGAGCATGGTGTGGTTCTAGATAGTTGGAGCATGGTTTGGTTCTGATAGTTGGAGCGGTTCTGAATGTTGGAGCATGGAGTGTTTCTGATAAATGGAGCATTGTGTGGTTCTGATAATTGGGGAATGTTGTTGTTCTGAAAGTTGGAGCATGGTGTGGTTTTGATAGTTGGAGCATGATGTGGTTCTGATAGTTGGAGCAATGTGTGGTTTTGATAGTTGGAGCATGTTGTTATTCTGATAGTTGGAGCGTGGTGTGGTTTTGATAGTTGGAGCATGTTGTTGTTCTGATAGTTGCAGCGTGGTGTGGTTTTGATAGTTGGAGCATGGTATGGGTCTGATAGTTGGAGCATGGTGTGGTTCTGAGAGTTGGAGCATGGTGTGGTTTTCATAGTTGGAGTATGGTGTGGTTCTGATAGTTGGAACATGGTGTGGTTCTGATAGTTGGAGCATGGTGTGTTTCTGATAGTTGGAGCATGGTGTGGTTTTGGTAGTTGGAGCATTTACATTTTTTTTTACATTTTAGTCATTTAGCAGACGCTCTTATCCAAAGCGACTTACAGTAGAGTGCATACATTTTATTACATTTTTAAATACTGGCCCCCCGTGGGAATCGAACCCACAACCCTGGCGTTGCAAGCTCCATGCTCTACCAACTGAGCTACAGTGGGACAACTATCTGATTGTTGGAGCATGGTGTGGTTCTGATAGTTGGAACATGGTATAGTTCTGGTAGTTGGAGCACGGTGTGGTTCTGATAGTTGGAGCACTGTATACTTCTGATAGATGGAGCATGGTGTGGCCTCTGATAGTTGGAGCATGGTGTGGTTCTGATAGTTGGAGCATGGTGTGGTTCTGATAGTTGGAGCATGGTGTGGTTCTGATAGTTGGACCATGGTGTGGTTCTGATATTTGTTGAATGGTGTGGTTCTGATTGTTGGAGCATTGTATGGTTCTGATAGTTGGAGCATGGTGTGATTCTGATAGTTGGAGCATGGTGTTGTTCTGATAGTTGGAGCATGTTGTAGTTTTGATAGTTGGAGCATGGTGTGTTTCTGATAGATGGAGCATTTTCTGGTTCTGATAGTTGGAACATGGTGTGGTTTGATAGTTGGAGCATGGTGTGGTTCTGATAGTTGGAGCATGGTGTGGTTCTGATAGTTGGATCATGGTGGGGTCTTGATAGTTGGAGCATGTTGTGGTTCTGATAGTTGGAGCATGGTGTGGTCTCTGATAGTTGGAGCATGGTGTGGTTCTGATAGTTGGAGCACGGTGTGGTTCTGATAGTTGGAGCACTGGTGTGCTTCTGATAGTTGGAGCATGGTGTGGATCTGATAGTTGGAGCATGGTGTGGTTCTGATAGTTGGAGCATGGTGTGGTTCTGATAGTTGGAGCATGGTGTGGTTCTGATACTTGGAGCATGGTGTGGTTCTGATAGTTGGAGCATGGTGTGGTTCTGATTTTTGGAGCATGGTGTGGATCTGATAGTTGGAGGATGGTGTGGTTCTGATAGTTGGAGGATGGTATAGTTCTGATAGTTGGAGCATCCTGTGGTGTTGACAGTTGGAGCATGGTGTTGTTCTGATAGTTGGAGCATGGTGTGGTTCTGATAGTTGGAGCATGGTGCGGTTCTGAATGTTGGCGCATGGTGTGTTTCTGATACTTGTAGCATGGTGTGGTTTTGGTAGTTGGAGCATGGTATGGTTCTGATAGTTGGAGCATGGTGTGGTTCAGATAGTTGGACCATGGTGTGGTTCTGATATTTGGTGAACGGTGTGGTTATGATTGTTGGAGCATGATGTGGTTCTGATAGTTGGAGCATGGTATAGTTCTGATTGTTGGAGCATGGTGTGGTTCTGATAGTTGGAGCATGGTGTGGTTCTGATAGTTGGAGCATGGTGTGGTTCTGATAGTTGGAGAATGGTGTGGTTCTGATAGTTGGAGCATGGTGTGGTTCTGATAGTTGGAGCATGGTATAGTTCTGATAGTTGGAGCACGGTGTGGTTCTGATAGTTGGAGCACTGTATACTTCTGATAGTTGGAGCATGGTGTGGATCTGATAGTTGGAGCAATGTGTGGTTTTGATAGTTGGAGCATTTTGTTGTTTTGATAATTGGAGCATGGTGTGGGTCTGATAGTTGGATAATGGTGTGTTTCTGATAAAAGGAGCATTGTGTGGTTCTGATTGTTGGATCATGGTGTGGTTTTGAAAGTTGGAGCATTGTGTGGTTATTATAGTTGGAGCATGGTATAGTTCTGATTGTTGGAGCATGTAGTTGTTCTGAAAGTTGGAGCATGGTGTGGTTCTGATAGTTGGAGCCTGGTGCGGTTCTGTATTTTGGAGCATTGTGTGTTTCTTATAGTTGGAGCATGGTGTGGTCTTGATAGTTGGAGAATGTTGTGGTTTTGATAGTTGGAACATGTTGTGGTTCTGAAAGTTGGAGCATGGTGTAATTCTGATAGTTGGAGCATGGTGTGGTTCTGATAGTTGGAGCATGCTGTGGATCTGATAGTTGGATTATAGTGTGGTTCAGATAGTTGGAGGATGGTATAGTTCTGATAGTTGGAGCATCCTGTGGTGTTGACAGTTGGAGCATGGTGTTGTTCTGATAGTTGGAGCATGGTGTGGTTCTGATAGTTGGAGCATGGTGCGGTTCTGAATGTTGGCGCATGGTGTGTTTCTGATACTTGTAGCATGGTGTGGTTTTGGTAGTTGGAGCATGGTATGGTTCTGATAG
This sequence comes from Salmo salar, assembly GCF_965601325.2. NCBI lineage: Eukaryota > Metazoa > Chordata > Actinopteri > Salmoniformes > Salmonidae > Salmo > Salmo salar. Next base: position 30,971,878 of record NC_138295.1, read on the forward strand.
TTGGAGCATGGTGTGGTTCAGATAGTTGGACCATGGTGTGGTTCTGATATTTGGTGAACGGTGTGGTTATGATTGTTGGAGCATGATGTGGTTCTGATAGTTGGAGCATGGTATAGTTCTGATTGTTGGAGCATGGTGTGGTTTTGATAGTTGGAGCATGCTGTGGATCTGACAGTTGGAGCATGGTGTGGTTCTGATAGTAAGAGAAAGGTGTGGTTCTCATAGTTGGAGCATGGTGTGGTTCTGATAGTTGGAGCATGGTATAGTTCTGATAGTTGGAGCACGGTGTGGTTCTGATAGTTGGAGCACTGTGTGCTTCTGATAGTTGGAGCATGGTGTGGTTCTGATAGTTGGAGCATGGTGTGGTTCTGATAGTTGGAGCATGGTGTGGTTCTGATAGTTGGAGCATGGTGTGGTTCTGATTTTTGGAGCATGGTGTGGTTCTGATAGTTGGAGGATGGTGTGGTTCTGATAGTTGTAGCATGCTGTTGTTTTGATAGTTGGAGCATGGTGTGGGTCTGATAGTTGGATAATGGTGTGTTTCTGATAAAAAGAGCATTGTGTGGTTCTGATTGTTGGATCATGGTGTGGTTATTATAGTTGGAGCATGGTATAGTTCTGATTGTTGGAGCATGTAGTTGTTCTGAAAGTTGGAGCATGGTGTTGTTCTGATAGTTGGAGCAATGTGTGGTTTTGATAGTTGGAACATGTTGTTGTTCTGATAGTTGGGGCATGGTGTGGTTTTGATAGTTGGAGCATGGTATGGTTCTGATAGTTGGAGCATGATGTGATTCTGATACTTGGAGCCTGGTGTGGTGTTCTGGTAGTTGGAGCATGGTGTTGTTCTGATAGTTGGATCATGGTGTGTTTCTGATAGATGGAGCATGGTTTGGTTCTGATAGTTGGAGCGGTTCTGAATGTTGGAGCATGGAGTGTTTCTGATAAATGGAGCATTGTGTGGTTCTGATAATTGGGGAATGTTGTTGTTCTGAAAGTTGGAGCATGGTGTGGTTCTGATAGTTGGAGCAATGTGTGGTTTTGATAGTTGGAGCATGTTGTTGTTCTGATAGTTGGAGCGTGGTGTGGTTTTGATAGTTGGAGCATGGTATGGGTCTGATAGTTGGAGCATGGTGTGGTTCTGAGAGATGGAGCATGGTGTGGTTTTCATAGTTGGAGCATGGTGTGGTTCTGATAGTTGGAACATGGTGTGGTTCTGATAGTTGGAGCATGGTGTGTTTCTGATAGTTGGAGCATGGTGTGGTTTTGGTAGTTGGAGCATTTACATTTTTTTTACATTTTAGTCATTTAGCAGACGCTCTTATCCAAAGCGACTTACAGTAGAGTGCATACATTTTATTACATTTTTAAATACTGGCCCCCCGTGGGAATCGAACCCACAACCCTGGCGTTGCAAGCGCCATGCTCTACCAACTGAGCTACAGTGGGACAACTATCTGATTGTTGGAGCATGGTGTGGTTCTGATAGTTGGAACATGGTATAGTTCTGGTAGTTGGAGCACGGTGTGGTTCTGATAGTTGGAGCACTGTATACATCTGATAGATGGAGCATGGTGTGGTTCTGATAGTTGGAGCATGGTGTGGTTCTGATAGTTGGAGCAATGTGTGGTTTTGATAGTTGGAGCATTTTGTTGTTTTGATAATTGGAGCATGGTGTGGTTTTGATAGTTGGAGCATGGTATGGTTCTGATAGTTGGAGCATGGTGCGGTTCTGATAGTTGGAGCATGGTGTGATTTTGATAGTTGGAGCCTGGTATGGTTGTGATAGTTGGAGCATGCTGTGGTTCTGATACTTGGAGCATGGTGTGGTTCTGATAGTTGGAGCATGGAGTGGTTCTGATTTTTGGAGCATGGTGTGGTTGTGATAGTTGGAGGATTGTGTGGTTCTGATAGTTGGAGCATGCTGTGGTTTTGATAGTTGGAGCATGGTGTGGTTCTGATAGTTGCAGCATGGTGTGATTCTGATAGTTGGAGCATGGTGTGGCCTTGATAGTTGGAGCATGTTGTGGTTCTGATAGTTGGAGCATGGTGTGGTTCTGAAAGTTGGAGCATGGTGTGGTTCTGATAGTTGGACCATGGTGTGGTTCTGATATTTGTTGAATGGTGTGGTTCTGATTGTTGGAGCATTGTATGGTTCTGATAGTTGGAGCATGGTGTGATTCTGATAGTTGGAGCATGGTGTTGTTCTGATAGTTGGAGCATGTTGTAGTTTTGATAGTTGGAGCATGGTGTGTTTCTGATAGATGGAGCATTTTCTGGTTCTGATAGTTGGAACATGGTGTGGTTTGATAGTTGGAGCATGGTGTGGTTCTGATAGTTGGAGCATGGTGTGGTTCTGATAGTTGGAGCATGGTGGGGTCTTGATAGTTGTAGCATGTTGTGTTTCTGATAGTTGGAGCATGGTGTGGTTCTGATAGCTGGAGAATGGTGTGGTTTTGATAGTTGGAGCATGGTGTGGTTCTGATAGTTGGATAATGGTGTGTTTCTGATAAAAGGAGCATTGTGTGGTTCTGATTGTTGGATCATGGTGTGGTTCTGATACTTGGAGCATGGTGTGGTTCTGATAGTTGGAGCATGGTGTGGTTCTGATACTTGGAGCATGGTGTGGTTCTGATAGTTGGAGCATGGTGTGGTTCTGATTTTTGGAGCATGGTGTGGTTCTGATAGTTGGAGGATGGTGTGGTTCTGATAGTTGTAGCATGCTGTTGTTTTGATAGTTGGAGCATGGTGTGGGTCTGATAGTTGGATAATGGTGTGTTTCTGATAAAAGGAGCATTGTGTGGTTCTGATTGTTGGATCATGGTGTGGTTTTGAAAGTTGGAGCATTGTGTGGTTATTATAGTTGGAACATGGTGTGGTTTGATAGTTGGAGCATGGTGTGGTTCTGATAGTTGGAGCATGGTGTGGTTCTGATAGTTGGAGCATGGTGGGGTCTTGATAGTTGGAGCATGTTGTGGTTCTGATAGTTGGAGCATGGTGTGGTTCTGATAGCTGGAGAATGGTGTGGTTTTGATAGTTGGAGCATGGTGTGGTTCTGATAGTTGGATAATGGTGTGTTTATGATAAAAGGAGCATTGTGTGGTTCTGATTGTTGGATCATGGTGTGGTTCTGATACTTGGAGCATGGTGTGGTTCTGATAGTTGGAGCATGGTGTGGTTCTGATACTTGGAGCATGGTGTGGTTCTGATAGTTGGAGCATGGTGTGGTTCTGATTTTTGGAGCATGGTGTGGTTCTGATAGTTGGAGGATGGTGTGGTTCTGATAGTTGTAGCATGCTGTTGTTTTGATAGTTGGAGCATGTTGTGGTTCTGATAGTTGGAGCATGGTGTGGTTCTGATAGTTTGAGAATGGTGTGGTTTTGATAGTTGGAGCATGGTGTGGTTCTGATAGTTGGAGCATGGTGTTGTTCTGATAGTTGGTGCATGGTTTGGTTCTGATAGTTGGAGCATGGTGCGGTTCTGTATTTTGGAGCATTGTGTGTTTCTTATAGTTGGAGCATGGTGTGGTCTTGATAGTTGGAGAATGTTGTGGTTTTGATAGTTGGAACATGTTGTGGTTCTGAAAGTTGGAGCATGGTGTAATTCTGATAGTTGGAGCATGGTGTGGATTTGATAGTTGGAGCATGCTGTGGATCTGATAGTTGGAGCATGGTGTGGTTCTGATAGTTGGAGCATGGTGTGGTTCTGATAGTTGGACCATGGTGTGGTTCTGATATTTGTTGAATGGTGTGGTTCTGATTGTTGGAGCATTGTATGGTTCTGATAGTTGGAGCATGGTGTGATTCTGATAGTTGGAGCATGGTGTTGTTCTGATAGTTGGAGCATGTTGTAGTTTTGATAGTTGGAGCATGGTGTGTTTCTGATAGATGGAGCATTTTCTGGTTCTGATAGTTGGAACATGGTGTGGTTTGATAGTTGGAGCATGGTGTGGTTCTGATAGTTGGAGCATGGTGTGGTTCTGATAGTTGGAGCATGGTGGGGTCTTGATAGTTGGAGCATGTTGTGGTTCTGATAGTTGGAGCATGGTGTGGTTCTGATAGCTGGAGAATGGTGTGGTTTTGATAGTTGGAGCATGGTGTGGTTCTGATAGTTGGATAATGGTGTGTTTCTGATAAAAGGAGCATTGTGTGGTTCTGATTGTTGGATCATGGTGTGGTTCTGATACTTGGAGCATGGTGTGGTTCTGATAGTTGGAGCATGGTGTGGTTCTGATACTTGGAGCATGGTGTGGTTCTGATAGTTGGAGCATGGTGTGGTTCTCATTTTTGGAGCATGGTGTGGTTCTGATAGTTGGAGGATGGTGTGGTTCTGATAGTTGTAGCATGCTGTTGTTTTGATAGTTGGAGCATGGTGTGGGTCTGATAGTTGGATAATGGTGTGTTTCTGATAAAAGGAGCATTGTGTGGTTCTGATTGTTGGATCATGGTGTGGTTTTGAAAGTTGGAGCATTGTGTGGTTATTATAGTTGGAGCATGGTATAGTTCTGATTGTTGGAGCATGTAGTTGTTCTGAAAGTTGGAGCATGGTGTGGTTCTGATAGTTGGAGCCTGGTTTGGTTCTGATATTTGGAGAATGCTGTGGTTTTGATAGTTGGAGCATGGTGTTGTTCTGATAGTTGGTGCATGGTGTGGTTCTGATAGTTGGAGCATGGTGCGGTTCTGTATTTTGGAGCATTGTGTGTTTCTTATAGTTGGAGCATGGTGTGGTCTTGATAGTTGGAGAATGTTGTGGTTTTGATAGTTGGAACATGTTGTGGTTCTGAAAGTTGGAGCATGGTGTAATTCTGATAGTTGGAGCATGGTGTGGATTTGATAGTTGGAGCATGCTGTGGATCTGATAGTTGGATTATAGTGTGGTTCAGATAGTTGGAGGATGGTATAGTTCTGATAGTTGGAGCATCCTGTGGTGTTGACAGTTGGAGCATGGTGTTGTTCTGATAGTTGGAGCATGGTGTGGTTCTGATAGTTGGAGCATGGTGCGGTTCTGAATGTTGGCGCATGGTGTGTTTCTGATACTTGTAGCATTGTGTGGTTTTGGTAGTTGGAGCATGGTATGGTTCTGATAGTTGGAGCATGGTGTGGTTCAGATAGTTGGACCATGGTGTGGTTCTGATATTTGGTGAACGGTGTGGTTATGATTGTTGGAGCATGATGTGGTTCTGATAGTTGGAGCATGGTATAGTTCTGATTGTTGGAGCATGGTGTGGTTCTGATAGTTGGAGCATGCTGTGGATCTGACAGTTGGAGCATGGTGTGGTTCTGATAGTAAGAGAAAGGTGTGGTTCTCATAGTTGGAGCATGGTGTGGTTCTGATAGTTGGAGCATGGTGTGGTTCTGATAGTTGGAGCATGGTGTGGTTCTGATATTTGTTGAATGGTGTGGTTCTGATTGTTGGAGCATGATGTGGTTCTGATAGTTGGAGCATGGTAAAATTCTGATTGTTGGAGCATTGTGTGTTTCTTATAGTTGGAGCATGGTGTGGTCTTGATAGTTGGAGAATGTTGTGGTTTTGATAGTTGGAACATGTTGTGGTTCTGAAAGTTGGAGCATGGTGTAATTCTGATAGTTGGAGCATGGTGTGGATTTGATAGTTGGAGCATGCTGTGGATCTGATAGTTGGATTATAGTGTGTTTCAGATAGTTGGAGGATGGTATAGTTCTGATAGTTGGAGCATCCTGTGGTGTTGACAGTTGGAGCATGGTGTTGTTCTGATAGTTGGAGCATGGTGTGGTTCTGATAGTTGGAGCATGGTGCGGTTCTGAATGTTGGCGCATGGTGTGTTTCTGATACTTGTAGCATGGTGTGGTTTTGGTAGTTGGAGCATGGTATGGTTCTGATAGTTGGAGCATGGTGTGGTTCAGATAGTTGGACCATGGTGTGGTTCTGATATTTGGTGAACGGTGTGGTTATGATTGTTGGAGCATGATGTGGTTCTGATAGTTGGAGCATGGTATAGTTCTGATTGTTGGAGCATGGTGTGGTTCTGATAGTTGGAGCATGCTGTGGATCTGACAGTTGGAGCATGGTGTGGTTCTGATAGTAAGAGAAAGGTGTGGTTCTCATAGTTGGAGCATGGTGTGGTTCTGATAGTTGGAGCATGGTGTGGTTCTGATAGTTGGAGCATGGTGTGGTTCTGATATTTGTTGAATGGTGTGGTTCTGATTGTTGGAGCATGATGTGGTTCTGATAGTTGGAGCATGGTAAAATTCTGATTGTTGGAGCATTGTGTGTTTCTTATAGTTGGAGCATGGTGTGGTCTTGATAGTTGGAGAATGTTGTGGTTTTGATAGTTGGAACATGTTGTGGTTCTGAAAGTTGGAGCATGGTGTAATTCTTATAGTTGGAGCATGCTGTGGATCTGACAGTTGGAGCATGGTGTGGTTCTGATAGTAAGAGAAAGGTGTGGTTCTCATAGTTGGAGCATGGTGTGGTTCTGATAGTTGGACCATGGTGTGGTTCTGATATTTGTTGAATGGTGTGGTTCTGATTGTTGGAGCATTGTATGGTTCTGATAGTTGGAGCATGGTGTGATTCTGATAGTTGGAGCATGGTGTTGTTCTGATAGTTGGAGCATGTTGTAGTTTTGATAGTTGGAGCATGGTGTGTTTCTGATAGATGGAGCATTTTCTGGTTCTGATAGTTGGAACATGGTGTGGTTTGATAGTTGGAGCATGGTGTGGTTCTGATAGTTGGAGCATGGTGTGGTTCTGATAGTTGGAGCATGGTGGGGTCTTGATAGTTGGAGCATGTTGTGGTTCTGATAGTTGGAGCATGGTGTGGTTCTGATAGCTGGAGAATGGTGTGGTTTTGATAGTTGGAGCATGGTGTGGTTCTGATAGTTGGATAATGGTGTGTTTCTGATAAAAGGAGCATTGTGTGGTTCTGATTGTTGGATCATGGTGTGGTTCTGATACTTGGAGCATGGTGTGGTTCTGATAGTTGGAGCATGGTGTGGTTCTGATACTTGGAGCATGGTGTGGTTCTGATAGTTGGAGCATGGTGTGGTTCTGATTTTTGGAGCATGGTGTGGTTCTGATAGTTGGAGGATGGTGTGGTTCTGATAGTTGTAGCATGCTGTTGTTTTGATAGTTGGAGCATGGTGTGGGTCTGATAGTTGGATAATGGTGTGTTTCTGATAAAAGGAGCATTGTGTGGTTCTGATTGTTGGATCATGGTGTGGTTTTGAAAGTTGGAGCATTGTGTGGTTATTATAGTTGGAGCATGGTATAGTTCTGATTGTTGGAGCATGTAGTTGTTCTGAAAGTTGGAGCATGGTGTGGTTCTGATAGTTGGAGCCTGGTTTGGTTCTGATATTTGGAGAATGCTGTGGTTTTGATAGTTGGAGCATGGTGTTGTTCTGATAGTTGGTGCATGGTTTGGTTCTGATAGTTGGAGCATGGTGCGGTTCTGTATTTTGGAGCATTGTGTGTTTCTTATAGTTGGAGCATGGTGTGGTTCTGATAGTTGGATAATGGTGTGTTTCTGATAAAAGGAGCATTGTGTGGTTCTGATTGTTGGATCATGGTGTGGTTCTGATACTTGGAGCATGGTGTGGTTCTGATAGTTGGAGCATGGTGTGGTTCTGATACTTGGAGCATGGTGTGGTTCTGATAGTTGGAGCATGGTGTGGTTCTGATTTTTGGAGCATGGTGTGGTTCTGATAGTTGGAGGATGGTGTGGTTCTGATAGTTGTAGCATGCTGTTGTTTTGATAGTTGGAGCATGGTGTGGGTCTGATAGTTGGATAATGGTGTGTTTCTGATAAAAGGAGCATTGTGTGGTTCTGATTGTTGGATCATGGTGTGGTTTTGAAAGTTGGAGCATTGTGTGGTTATTATAGTTGGAGCATGGTATAGTTCTGATTGTTGGAGCATGTAGTTGTTCTGAAAGTTGGAGCATGGTGTGGTTCTGATAGTTGGAGCCTGGTTTGGTTCTGATATTTGGAGAATGCTGTGGTTTTGATAGTTGGAGCATGGTGTTGTTCTGATAGTTGGTGCATGGTGTGGTTCTGATAGTTGGAGCATGGTGCGGTTCTGTATTTTGGAGCATTGTGTGTTTCTTATAGTTGGAGCATGGTGTGGTCTTGATAGTTGGAGAATGTTGTGGTTTTGATAGTTGGAACATGTTGTGGTTCTGAAAGTTGGAGCATGGTGTAATTCTGATAGTTGGAGCATGGTGTGGATTTGATAGTTGGAGCATGCTGTGGATCTGATAGTTGGATTATAGTGTGGTTCAGATAGTTGGAGGATGGTATAGTTCTGATAGTTGGAGCATCCTGTGGTGTTGACAGTTGGAGCATGGTGTTGTTCTGATAGTTGGAGCATGGTGTGGTTATGATAGTTGGAGCATGGTGCGGTTCTGAATGTTGGCGCATGGTGTGTTTCTGATACTTGTAACATGGTGTGGTTTTGGTAGTTGGAGCATGGTATGGTTCTGATAGTTGGAGCATGGTGTGGTTCAGATAGTTGGACCATGGTGTGGTTCTGATATTTGGTGAACGGTGTGGTTATGATTGTTGGAGCATGATGTGGTTCTGATAGTTGGAGCATGGTATAGTTCTGATTGTTGGAGCATGGTGTGGTTCTGATAGTTGGAGCATGCTGTGGATCTGACAGTTGGAGCATGGTGTGGTTCTGATAGTAAGAGAAAGGTGTGGTTCTCATAGTTGGAGCATGGTGTGGTTCTGATAGTTGGAGCATGGTGTGGTTCTGATAGTTGGAGCATGGTGTGGTTCTGATAGTTGGACCATGGTGTGGTTCTGATATTTGTTGAATGGTGTGGTTCTGATTGTTGGAGCATTGTATGGTTCTGATAGTTGGAGCATGGTGTGATTCTGATAGTTGGAGCATGGTGTTGTTCTGATAGTTGGAGCATGTTGTAGTTTTGATAGTTGGAGCATGGTGTGTTTCTGATAGATGGAGCATTTTCTGGTTCTGATAGTTGGAACATGGTGTGGTTTGATAGTTGGAGCATGGTGTGGTTCTGACAGTTGGAGCATTGTGTGGTTCTGATAGTTGGAGCATGGTGGGGTCTTGATAGTTGGAGCATGTTGTGGTTCTGATAGTTGGAGCATGGTGTGGTTCTGATAGCTGGAGAATGGTGTGGTTTTGATAGTTGGAGCATGGTGTGGTTCTGATAGTTGGATAATGGTGTGTTTCTGATAAAAGGAGCATTGTGTGGTTCTGATTGTTGGATCATGGTGTGGTTCTGATACTTGGAGCATGGTGTGGTTCTGATAGTTGGAGCATGGTGTGGTTCTGATACTTGGAGCATGGTGTGGTTCTGATAGTTGGAGCATGGTGTGGTTCTGATTTTTGGAGCATGGTGTGGTTCTGATACTTGGAGGATGGTGTGGTTCTGATAGTTTTAGCATGCTGTTGTTTTGATAGTTGGAGCATGGTGTGGGTCTGATAGTTGGATAATGGTGTGTTTCTGATAAAAGGAGCATTGTGTGGTTCTGATTGTTGGATCATGGTGTGGTTTTGAAAGTTGGAGCATTGTGTGGTTATTATAGTTGGAGCATGGTATAGTTCTGATTGTTGGAGCATGTAGTTGTTCTGAAAGTTGGAGCATGGTGTGGTTCTGATAGTTGGAGCCTGGTTTGGTTCTGATAGTTGGAGAATGCTGTGGTTTTGATAGTTGGAGCATGGTGTTGTTCTGATAGTTGGTGCATGGTGTGGTTCTGATAGTTGGAGCATGGTGCGGTTCTGTATTTTGGAGCATTGGGTGTTTCTTATAGTTGGAGCATGGTGTGGTCTTGATAGTTGGAGAATGTTGTGGTTTTGATAGTATGAACATGTTGTGGTTCTGAAAGTTGGAGCATGGTGTAATTCTGATAGTTGGAGCATGGTGTGGATTTGATAGTTGGAGCATGCTGTGGATCTGATAGTTGGATTATAGTGTGGTTCAGATAGTTGGAGGATGGTATAGTTCTGATAGTTGGAGCATCCTGTGGTGTTGACAGTTGGAGCATGGTGTTGTTCTGATAGTTGGAGCATGGTGTGGTTCTGATAGTTGGAGCATGGTGCGGTTCTGAATGTTGGCGCATGGTGTGTTTCTGATACTTGTAGCATGGTGTGTTTCTGATAAAAGGAGCATTGTGTGGTTCTGATTGTTGGATCATGGTGTGGTTTTGAAAGTTGGAGCATTGTGTGGTTATTATAGTTGGAGCATGGTATAGTTCTGATTGTTGGAGCATGTAGTTGTTCTGAAAGTTGGAGCATGGTGTGGTTCTGATAGTTGGAGCCTGGTTTGGTTCTGATAGTTGGAGAATGCTGTGGTTTTGATAGTTGGAGCATGGTGTTGTTCTGATAGTTGGTGCATGGTGTGGTTCTGATAGTTGGAGCATGGTGCGGTTCTGTATTTTGGAGCATTGTGTGTTTCTTATAGTTGGAGCATGGTGTGGTCTTGATAGTTGGAGAATGTTGTGGTTTTGATAGTTGGAACATGTTGTGGTTCTGAAAGTTGGAGCATGGTGTAATTCTGATAGTTGGAGCATGGTGTGGTTCTGATAGTTGGAGCATGCTGTGGATCTGATAGTTGGATTATAGTGTGGTTCAGATAGTTGGAGGATGGTATAGTTCTGATAGTTGGAGCATCCTGTGGTGTTGACAGTTGGAGCATGGTGTTGTTCTGATAGTTGGAGCATGGTGTGGTTCTGATAGTTGGAGCATGGTGCGGTTCTGAATGTTGGCGCATGGTGTGTTTCTGATACTTGTAGCATGGTGTGGTTTTGGTAGTTGGAGCATGGTATGGTTCTGATAGTTGGAGCATGGTGTGGTTCAGATAGTTGGACCATGGTGTGGTTCTGATATTTGGTGAACGGTGTGGTTATGATTGTTGGAGCATGATGTGGTTCTGATAGTTGGAGCATGGTATAGTTCTGATTGTTGGAGCATGGTGTGGTTCTGATAGTTGGAGCATGCTGTGGATTTGACAGTTGGAGCATGGTGTGGTTCTGATAGTAAGAGAAAGGTGTGGTTCTCATAGTTGGAGCATGGTGTGGTTCTGATAGTTGGAGCATGGTATAGTTCTGATAGTTTGAGCACGGTGTGGTTCTGATAGTTGGAGCACTGTATACTTCTGATAGTTGGAGCATGGTGTGGATCTGATAGTTGGAGCATGGTGAGGGCCTGAATGTTGGAGCATTTTGTTGTTTTGATAATTGGAGCATGGTGTGGTTCTGATAGTTGGAGCATGGTGTGGTTCTGATACTTGGAGCATGGTGTGCTTCTGATAGTTGGAGCATGGTGTGGTTCTTATTTTTGGAGCATGGTGTGGTTCTGATAGTTGGAGGATGGTGTGGTTCTGATAGTTGTAGCATGCTGTTGTTTTGATAGTTGGAGCATGGTGTGGGTCTGATAGTTGGATAATGGTGTGTTTCTGATAAAAGGAGCATTGTGTGGTTCTGATTGTTGGATCATGGTGTGGTTATTATAGTTGGAGCATGGTATAGTTCTGATTGTTGGAGCATTTAGTTGTTCTGAAAGTTGGAGCATGGTGTTGTTCTGATAGTTGGAGCAATGTGTGGTTTTGATAGTTGGAACATGTTGTTGTTCTGATAGTTGGGGCATGGTGTGGTTTTGATAGTTGGAGCATGGTATGGTTCTGATAGTTGGAGCATGATGTGATTCTGATACTTGGAGCCTGGTGTTGTTCTGATAGTTGGAGCATGGTGTTGTTCTGATAGTTGGAGCATGGTGTGGTTTTGATAGTTGGAGCATGGTGTGGTTCTGATAGTTGGAGCAATGTGTGGTTTTGATAGTTGGAGCATGTTGATTTTCTGATAGTTGGAGCATGGTCTGGTTTTCATAGTTGGAGCATGGTATGGTTCTGATACTTGGAGCATGGTGTGGTTCTGATAGTTGGAGCATGGTGTGGTTCTGATAGTTGGAGCCTGGTGTGGTTCTGATAGTTGGAGAATGCTGTGGTTTTGATAGTTGGAGCATGGTGTTGTTCTGATAGTTGGTGCATGGTGTGGTTCTGATAGTTGGAGCATGGTGCGGTTCTGTATTTTGGAGCATTGTGTGTTTCTGATAGTTGGAGCATGGTGTGGTCTTGATAGTTGGAGAATGTTGTGGTTTTGATAGTTGGAACAAGTTGTGGTTCTGAAAGTTGGAGCATGGTGTAATTCTGATAGTTGGAGCATGGTGTGGATTTGATAGTTGGAGCATGGTGTGGTTCTGATAGTTGGAGCATGCTGTGGATCTGATAGTTGGATTATAGTGTGGTTCAGATTGTTGGAGGATGGTATAGTTCTGATAGTTGGAGCATCCTGTGGTGTTGATAGTTGGAGCATGGTGTGGTTCTGATACTTGGAGCATGGTGTGGTTCTGATAGTTGGAGCATGGTGTGGTTCTGATAGTTGGAGCAATGTGTGGTTTTGATAGTTGGAGCATTTTGTTGTTTTGATAATTGGAGCATGGTGTGGTTTTGATAGTTGGAGCATGGTATGGTTCTGATAGTTGGAGCATGGTGTGGTTCTGATAGTTGGAGCATGGTGTGATTTTGATAGTTGGAGCCTGGTGTGGTTGTGATAGTTGGAGCATGCTGTGGTTCTGATACTTGGAGCATGGTGTGGTTCTGATAGTTGGAGCATGGTGTGGTTCTGATTTTTGGAGCATGGTGTGGTTCTGATAGTTGGAGGATTGTGTGGTTCTGATAGTTGGAGCATGCTGTGGTTTTGATAGTTGGAGCATGGTTTGGTTCTGATAGTTGCAGCATGGTGTGGTTCTGATAGTCGGATAATGTTGTGTTTCTGATAAATGGAGCATTGTGTGGTTCTGATTCTTGGAGCATGGTGTGGTTCTGATAGTTGGAGCATGGTGTGGTTCTGATAGTTGGAGAATGCTGTGGTTTTGATAGTTGGAGAATGGTATTGTTCTGATAGTTGCAGCATGGTGTGGTTCTGATAGTTGGAGCATGGTGCAGTTCTGAATGTTTGAGTATTGTGTGTTTCTGACAGTTGGAGCATAGTGTGGTCTTGATAGTTGGAGCATGTTGTGGTTCTGATAGTTGGAGCATGTTGTGGTTCTGAATGTTGGAGCATGGTGTTGTTCTGATATTCGGAGCATGCTGTGGTTCTGATACTTGGAGCATGGTGTGGTTCTGATAGTTGTAGCATGTTGTGGTTCTGATTTTTGGAGCATGGTGTGGTTCTGATAGTTGGAGCATGGTTTGGTTCTGATAGTTGCAGCATGGTGTGGTTCTGATAGGCGGATAATGGTGTGTTTCTGATAAATGGAGCATTGTGTGGTTCTGATTCTTGGAGCATGGTGTGGTACTGATAGTTGGAGCATGGTGTGGTTCTGATAGTTGGAGAATGCTGTGGTTTTGATAGTTGGAGAATGGTATTGTTCTGATAGTTGCAGCATGGTGTGGTTCTGATAGTTGGAGCATGGTGCAGTTCTGAATGTTTGAGTATTGTGTGTTTCTGACAGTTGGAGCATAGTGTGGTCTTGATAGTTGGAGCATGTTGTGGTTCTGATAGTTGGAGCATGTTGTGGTTCTGAACGTTGGAGCATGGTGTTGTTCTGATAGTTGGAGCATGGTGTGGTTCTGATAGTTGGAGCATGTTGTGGTTCTGATAGTTGGAGCATGTTGTGGTTCTGAATGTTGGAGCATGGTGTTGTTCTGATAGTTGGAGCATGGTGTGGTTTTGATAGTTGGAGCATGGTGTGTTTCTGATAGATGGAGCATTTTTTGGTTCAGATAGTTGGAGCATGGTGTGGTTTGATAGTTGGAGCATGGTTTGGTTCTGATAGTTGGAGCATGGTTTGGTTCTGGTAGTTGGAGCCTGGAGCGGTTCTGAATGTTGGAGCATGGAGTGTTTCTGATAAATGGAGCATTGTGTGGTTATTATAGTTGGAGCATGGTTTAGTTCTGATTGTTGGAGCATGTTGTTGTTCTGAATGTTGGAGCATGGTGTGTTTCTGATAGTTGGAGCTTGGTGTGGTTTTGGTAGTTGGAGCATGGTATGGTTCTGATAGTTGGAGCATGGTGTAATTCTGATATTTAGAGCATGGTGTGGTTTTGATAGTTGGAGCATGGTGTTGTTCTGGTAGTTGGAGCATGTTGTGGTTCTGATAGTTGGAGCATGGTGTGGTTCTGATAGCTGGAGAATGGTGTGGTTTTGATAGTTGGAGCATGGTGTGGTTCTGATAGTTGGATAATGGTGTGTTTCTGATAAAAGGAGCATTGTGTGGTTCTGATTGTTGGATCATGGTGTGGTTTTGAAAGTTGGAGCATTGTGTGGTTATTATAGTTGGAGCATGGTATAGTTCTGATTATTGGAGCATATAGTTTTTCTGAAAGTTGGAGCATGGTGTTGTTCTGATAGTTGGAGCAATGTGTGGTTTTGATAGTTGGAGCATGGTATGGTTCTGATAGTTGGAGCATGGTGTGGTTCTGATAGTTGGAGCAATGTGTGGTTTTGATAGTTGGAGCATGTTGATTTTCTGATAGTTGGAGCATGGTGTGGTTTTCATAGTTGGAGCATGGTATGGTTCTGATACTTGGAGCATGGTGTGGTTCTGATAGTTGGAGCATGGTGTGGTTCTGATAGTTGGAGCCTGGTGTGGTTCTGATAGTTGGAGAATGCTGTGGTTGTGATAGTTGGAGCATGGTGTTGTTCTGATAGTTGGTGCATGGTGTGGTTCTGATAGTTGGAGCATGGTGCGGTTCTGTATTTTGGAGCATTGTGTGTTTCTGATAGTTGGAGCATGGTGTGGATCTGATAGTTGGAGCATGGTGTGGTTCTGATAGTTGGAGCATGGTGCGGTTCTGAATGTTGGCGCTAGGTGTGTTTCTGATACTTGTAGCATGGTGTGGTTTTGGTAGTTGGAGCATGGTATGGTTCTGATAGTTGGAGCATGGTGTGGTTCAGATAGTTGGACCATGGTGTGGTTCTGATATTTGGTCAACGGTGTGGTTCTGATTGTTGGAGAATGATGTGCTCCTGATTGTTGGAGCATGGTATAGTTCTGATTGTTGGAGCATGGTGTGGTTCTGATAGTTGGAGCATGGTGTGGATCTGACAGTTGGAGCATGGTGTGGTTCTGATAGTAAGAGAAAGGTGTGGTTCTCATAGTTGGAGCATGGTGTGGTTCTGATAGTTGGAGCATGGTATAGTTCTGAAAGTTGGAGCACGGTGTGGTTCTGATAGTTGGAGCACTGTATACTTCTGATAGTTGGAGCATGGTGTGGATCTGATAGTTGGAGCAATGTGTGGTTTTGATAGTTGGAGCATTTTGTTGTTTTGATAATTGGAGCATGGTGTGGTTCTGATAGTTGGAGCATGATGTGCTTCTGATACTTGGAGCATGGTGGGGTTATGATAGTTGGAGCATGGTGTGGTTCTGATTTTTGGAGCATGGTGTGGTTCTGATAGTTGGAGGATGGTGTGGTTCTGATAGTTGTAACATGCTGTTGTTTTGATAGTTGGAGCATGGTGTGGGTCTGAAAGTTGGATATTGGTGTGTTTCTGATAAAAGGAGCATTGTGTGGTTCTGATTGTTTGATCATGGTGTGGTTTTGAAAGTTGGAGCATTGTGTGGTTATTATAGTTGGAGCATGGTATAGTTCTGATTGTTGGAGCATGTAGTTGTTCTGAAACTTGGATCATGGTGTTGTTCTGATAGTTGGAGCAATGTGTGGTTTTGATAGTTGGAACATGTTGTTGTTCTGATAGTTGGGGCATGGTGTGGTTTTGATAGTTGGAGCATGGTATGGTTCTGATAGTTGGAGCATGATGTGATTCTGATACTTGGAGCCTGGTGTTGTTCTGATAGTTGGTGCATGGTGTGGTTCTGATAGTTGGAGCATGGTGCGGTCTTGATAGTTGGAGAATGTTGTGGTTTTGATAGTTGGAACATGTTGTGGTTCTGAAAGTTGGAGCATGGTGTAATTCTGATAGTTGGAGCATGGTGTGGATTTGATAGTTGGAGCATGGTGTGGTTCTGATAGTTGGAGCATGCTGTGGATCTGATAGTTGGATTATAGTGTGGTTCAGATAGTTGGAGGATGGTATAATTCTGATAGTTGGAGCATCCTGTGGTGTTGATAGTTGGAGCATGGTGTTGTTCTGATAGTTGGAGCATGGTGTGGTTCTGATAGTTGGAGCATGGTATGGTTCTGATACTTGGAGCATGGTGTGGTTCTGATAGTTGGAGCATGGTGTGGTTCTGATAGTTGGAGCAATGTGTGGTTTTGATAGTTGGAGCATTTTGTTGTTTTGATAATTGGAGCATAGAGTGGTTTTGATAGTTGGAGCATGGTATGGTTCTGATAGTTGGAGCATGGTGTGGTTCTGATAGTTGGAGCATGGTGTGATTTTGATAGTTGGAGCCTGGTGTGGTTGTGATAGTTGGAGCATGCTGTGGTTCTGATACTTGGAGCATGGTGTGGTTCTGATACTTGGAGCATGGTGTGGTTCTGATTTTTGGAGCATGGTGTGGTTCTGATAGTTGGAGGATTGTGTGGTTCTGATAGTTGGAGCATGTTGTGGTTTTGATAGTTGGAGCATGGTGTGGTTCTGATAGTTGCCGCATGGTGTGGTTCTGATAGTCGGATAATGGTGTGTTTCTGATAAATGGAGCATTGTGTGGTTCTGATTCTTGGAGCATGGTGTGGTTCTGATAGTTGGAGCATGGTGTGGTTCTGATAGTTGGAGAATGCTGTGGTTTTGATATTTGGAGAATGGTATTGTTCTGATAGTTGCAGCATTGTGTTGTTCTGATAGTTGGAGCATGGTGCAGTTCTGAATGTTTGAGTATTGTGTGTTTCTGACAGTTGGAGCATAGTGTGGTCTTGATAGTTGGAGCATGTTGTGGTTCTGATAGTTGGAGCATGTTGTGGTTCTGAACGTTGGAGCATGGTGTTGTTCTGATAGTTGGAGCATGGTGTGGTTTTGACAGTCTGAGCATGGTGTGTTTCTGATAGATGGAGCATTTTCTGGTTCAGATAGTTGGAGCATGGTGTGGTTTGACAGTTGGAGCATGGTTTGGTTCTGATAGTTGGAGCATGGTTTGGTTCTGGTAGTTGGAGCCTGGAGCGGTTCTGAATGTTGGAGCATGGAGTGTTTCTGATAAATGGAGCATTGTGTGGTTATTATAGTTGGAGCATGGTTTAGTTCTGATTGTTGGAGCATGTTGTTGTTCTGAATGTTGGAGCATGGTGTGTTTCTGATAGTTGGAGCTTGGTGTGGTTTTGGTAGTTGGAGCATGGTATGGTTCTGATAGTTGGAGCATGGTGTGATTCTGATAGTTGCAGCATGTTGTGGTTCTGAAAGTTGGAGCATGGTGTAATTCTGATATTTAGAGCATGGTGTGGTTTTGATAGTTGGAGCATGGTGTTGTTCTGATAGTGGGAGCATGGTGTGGTTCTGATAGTTGGAGCATGGTGCGGTTCTGAATGTTAGAGCATGGAGTGTTTCTGATAAATGGAGCATTGTGTGTTTATTATAGTTGGAGCATGCTGTGGTTCTGATAGTTGGATTATGGTGTGGTTCAGATAGTTGGAGGATGGTATAGTTCTGATAGTTGGAGCATCCTGTGGTTTTGATAGTTGGAGCATGGTGTTGTTCTGATAGTTGGAGCATGGTGTGGTTCTGATAGTTGGAGCATGGTGCGGTTCTGAATGTTGGCGCATGGTGTGTTTCTGATAGTTGGAGCATGGTGTGGTTTTGGTAGTTGGAGCATGGTTTGGGTCTGATAGTTGGAGCATGGTGTGGTTGTAATAGTTGGACCATGGTGTGGTTCTGATATTTGGTGAATGGTGTGGTTCTGATTGTTGGAGCATGATGTGGTTCTGATAGTTGGAGCATGGTAAAATTCTGATTGTTGGAGCATGGTGTGGTTCTGATAGTTGGAGCATGGTGTGGATCTGATAGTAAGAGAAAGGTGTGGTTCTGAAAGTTGGAGCATGGTGTAATTCTGATATTTAGAGCATGGTGTGGTTTTGATAGTTGGAGCATGGTGTTGTTCTGATAGTGGGAGCATGGTGTGGTTCTGATAGTTGGAGCATGGTGCGGTTCTGAATGTTAGAGCATGGAGTGTTTCTGATAAATGGAGCATTGTGTGTTTATTATAGTTGGAGCATGCTGTGGTTCTGATAGTTGGATTATGGTGTGGTTCAGATAGTTGGAGGATGGTATAGTTCTGATAGTTGGAGCATCCTGTGGTTTTGATAGTTGGAGCATGGTGTTGTTCTGATAGTTGGAGCATGGTGTGGTTCTGATAGTTGGAGCATGGTGCGGTTCTGAATGTTGGCGCATGGTGTGTTTCTGATAGTTGGAGCATGGTGTGGTTTTGGTAGTTGGAGCATGGTTTGGGTCTGATAGTTGGAGCATGGTGTGGTTGTAATAGTTGGACCATGGTGTGGTTCTGATATTTGGTGAATGGTGTGGTTCTGATTGTTGGAGCATGATGTGGTTCTGATAGTTGGAGCATGGTAAAATTCTGATTGTTGGAGCATGGTGTGGTTCTGATAGTTGGAGCATGGTGTGGATCTGATAGTAAGAGAAAGGTGTGGTTCTGATAGTTGGAGCATGGTGTGGTTCTGATAGTTGGAGCATGGTATAGTTCTGGTAGTTGGAGCACGTTGTGGTTCTGATAGTTGGAGCATGGTGTGGTTTTGGTAGTTGGAGCATGGTATGGTTCTGATAGTTGAAGCATGGTGTGATTCTGATAGTTGGAGCATGGTGTGGTTCTGATAGTTGGAGGATGGTGTGGTTCTGATAGTTGTAACATGCTGTTGTTTTGATAGTTGGAGCATGGTGTGGGTCTGAAAGTTGGATATTGGTGTGTTTCTGATAAAAGGAGCATTGTGTGGTTCTGATTGTTTGATCATGGTGTGGTTTTGAAAGTTGGAGCATTGTGTGGTTATTATAGTTGGAGCATGGTATAGTTCTGATTGTTGGAGCATGTAGTTGTTCTGAAACTTGGATCATGGTGTTGTTCTGATAGTTGGAGCAATGTGTGGTTTTGATAGTTGGAACATGTTGTTGTTCTGATAGTTGGGGCATGGTGTGGTTTTGATAGTTGGAGCATGGTATGGTTCTGATAGTTGGAGCATGATGTGATTCTGATACTTGGAGCCTGGTGTTGTTCTGATAGTTGGTGCATGGTGTGGTTCTGATAGTTGGAGCATGGTGCGGTCTTGATAGTTGGAGAATGTTGTGGTTTTGATAGTTGGAACATGTTGTGGTTCTGAAAGTTGGAGCATGGTGTAATTCTGATAGTTGGAGCATGGTGTGGATTTGATAGTTGGAGCATGGTGTGGTTCTGATAGTTGGAGCATGCTGTGGATCTGATAGTTGGATTATAGTGTGGTTCAGATAGTTGGAGGATGGTATAATTCTGATAGTTGGAGCATCCTGTGGTGTTGATAGTTGGAGCATGGTGTTGTTCTGATAGTTGGAGCATGGTGTGGTTCTGATAGTTGGAGCATGGTATGGTTCTGATACTTGGAGCATGGTGTGGTTCTGATAGTTGGAGCATGGTGTGGTTCTGATAGTTGGAGCAATGTGTGGTTTTGATAGTTGGAGCATTTTGTTGTTTTGATAATTGGAGCATAGAGTGGTTTTGATAGTTGGAGCATGGTATGGTTCTGATAGTTGGAGCATGGTGTGGTTCTGATAGTTGGAGCATGGTGTGATTTTGATAGTTGGAGCCTGGTGTGGTTGTGATAGTTGGAGCATGCTGTGGTTCTGATACTTGGAGCATGGTGTGGTTCTGATACTTGGAGCATGGTGTGGTTCTGATTTTTGGAGCATGGTGTGGTTCTGATAGTTGGAGGATTGTGTGGTTCTGATAGTTGGAGCATGTTGTGGTTTTGATAGTTGGAGCATGGTGTGGTTCTGATAGTTGCCGCATGGTGTGGTTCTGATAGTCGGATAATGGTGTGTTTCTGATAAATGGAGCATTGTGTGGTTCTGATTCTTGGAGCATGGTGTGGTTCTGATAGTTGGAGCATGGTGTGGTTCTGATAGTTGGAGAATGCTGTGGTTTTGATATTTGGAGAATGGTATTGTTCTGATAGTTGCAGCATTGTGTTGTTCTGATAGTTGGAGCATGGTGCAGTTCTGAATGTTTGAGTATTGTGTGTTTCTGACAGTTGGAGCATAGTGTGGTCTTGATAGTTGGAGCATGTTGTGGTTCTGATAGTTGGAGCATGTTGTGGTTCTGAACGTTGGAGCATGGTGTTGTTCTGATAGTTGGAGCATGGTGTGGTTTTGACAGTCTGAGCATGGTGTGTTTCTGATAGATGGAGCATTTTCTGGTTCAGATAGTTGGAGCATGGTGTGGTTTGACAGTTGGAGCATGGTTTGGTTCTGATAGTTGGAGCATGGTTTGGTTCTGGTAGTTGGAGCCTGGAGCGGTTCTGAATGTTGGAGCATGGAGTGTTTCTGATAAATGGAGCATTGTGTGGTTATTATAGTTGGAGCATGGTTTAGTTCTGATTGTTGGAGCATGTTGTTGTTCTGAATGTTGGAGCATGGTGTGTTTCTGATAGTTGGAGCTTGGTGTGGTTTTGGTAGTTGGAGCATGGTATGGTTCTGATAGTTGGAGCATGGTGTGATTCTGATAGTTGCAGCATGTTGTGGTTCTGAAAGTTGGAGCATGGTGTAATTCTGATATTTAGAGCATGGTGTGGTTTTGATAGTTGGAGCATGGTGTTGTTCTGATAGTGGGAGCATGGTGTGGTTCTGATAGTTGGAGCATGGTGCGGTTCTGAATGTTAGAGCATGGAGTGTTTCTGATAAATGGAGCATTGTGTGTTTATTATAGTTGGAGCATGCTGTGGTTCTGATAGTTGGATTATGGTGTGGTTCAGATAGTTGGAGGATGGTATAGTTCTGATAGTTGGAGCATCCTGTGGTTTTGATAGTTGGAGCATGGTGTTGTTCTGATAGTTGGAGCATGGTGTGGTTCTGATAGTTGGAGCATGGTGCGGTTCTGAATGTTGGCGCATGGTGTGTTTCTGATAGTTGGAGCATGGTGTGGTTTTGGTAGTTGGAGCATGGTTTGGGTCTGATAGTTGGAGCATGGTGTGGTTGTAATAGTTGGACCATGGTGTGGTTCTGATATTTGGTGAATGGTGTGGTTCTGATTGTTGGAGCATGATGTGGTTCTGATAGTTGGAGCATGGTAAAATTCTGATTGTTGGAGCATGGTGTGGTTCTGATAGTTGGAGCATGGTGTGGATCTGATAGTAAGAGAAAGGTGTGGTTCTGAAAGTTGGAGCATGGTGTAATTCTGATATTTAGAGCATGGTGTGGTTTTGATAGTTGGAGCATGGTGTTGTTCTGATAGTGGGAGCATGGTGTGGTTCTGATAGTTGGAGCATGGTGCGGTTCTGAATGTTAGAGCATGGAGTGTTTCTGATAAATGGAGCATTGTGTGTTTATTATAGTTGGAGCATGCTGTGGTTCTGATAGTTGGATTATGGTGTGGTTCAGATAGTTGGAGGATGGTATAGTTCTGATAGTTGGAGCATCCTGTGGTTTTGATAGTTGGAGCATGGTGTTGTTCTGATAGTTGGAGCATGGTGTGGTTCTGATAGTTGGAGCATGGTGCGGTTCTGAATGTTGGCGCATGGTGTGTTTCTGATAGTTGGAGCATGGTGTGGTTTTGGTAGTTGGAGCATGGTTTGGGTCTGATAGTTGGAGCATGGTGTGGTTGTAATAGTTGGACCATGGTGTGGTTCTGATATTTGGTGAATGGTGTGGTTCTGATTGTTGGAGCATGATGTGGTTCTGATAGTTGGAGCATGGTAAAATTCTGATTGTTGGAGCATGGTGTGGTTCTGATAGTTGGAGCATGGTGTGGATCTGATAGTAAGAGAAAGGTGTGGTTCTGATAGTTGGAGCATGGTGTGGTTCTGATAGTTGGAGCATGGTATAGTTCTGGTAGTTGGAGCACGTTGTGGTTCTGATAGTTGGAGCATGGTGTGGTTTTGGTAGTTGGAGCATGGTATGGTTCTGATAGTTGAAGCATGGTGTGGTTCTGATAGTTGGAGCATGGTGTGGTTCTGATCGTTGGACCATGGTGTGGTTCTGATATTTGTTGAATGGTGTGGTTCTGATTGTTGGAGCATTGTATGGTTCTGATAGTTGGAGCATGGTGTGATTCTGATAGTTGGAGCATGGTGTTGTTCTGATAGTTCGAGCATGTGGTGGTTCTGATAGTTGGAGCATGGTGGGGTCTTGATAGTTGGAGCATGTTGTGGTTCTGATAGTTGGAGCATGGTGTGGTTCTGATAGCTGGAGAATGGTGTGGTTCTGATAGTTGGAGCATGGTGGGGTCTTGATAGTTGGAGCATGTTGTGGTTCTGATAGTTGGAGCATGGTGTGGTTCTGATAGCTGGAGAATGGTGTGGTTTTGATAGTTGGAGCATGGTGTGGTTCTGATAGTTGGAGCATGGTAGGGTTCTGATAGTTGGACCATGGTGTGTTTCTGATATTTGGTGAATGGTGTGGTTCTGATTGTTGGAGAATGGTGTGGTTCTGATTGTTGGAGAATGGTGTGGTTTTGATAGTTGAAGCATGGCGTGGTTCTGATATTTGGAGCATGGTGTGGTTCTGATAGTTGGAGCATGGTGTGGTTCTGATAGTTGGAGCATGGTGTGGTTCTGATATTTGTTGAATGGTGTGGTTCTGATTGTTGGAGCATTGTATGGTTCTGATAGTTGGAGCATGGTGTGATTCTGATAGTTGGAGCATGGTGTTGTTCTGATAGTTCGAGCATGTGGTGGTTTTGATAGTTGGAGCAAGGTGTGTTTCTGATAGATGGAGCATTTTCTGGTTCTGATAGTTGGAGCATGGTGTGGTTTGATAGTTGGAGCATCGTGTGATTCTGATAGTTAGAGCATGGTGTGGTTCTGATAGTTGGAGCATGGTGGGGTCTTGATAGTTGGAGCATGTTGTGGTTCTGATAGTTGGAGCATGGTGTGGTTCTGATAGCTGGAGAATGGTGTGGTTTTGATAGTTGGAGCATGGTGTGGTTCTGATAGTTGGAGCATGGTAGGGTTCTGATAGTTGGACCATGGTGTGTTTCTGATATTTGGTGAATGGTGTGGTTCTGATTGTTGGAGAATGGTGTGGTTCTGATTGTTGGAGAATGGTGTGGTTCTGATAGTTGAAGCATGGTGTGGTTCTGATATTTGGAGCATGGTGTGGTTCTGATAGTTGGAGCATGGTGTGGATCTGATAGTTGGAGCATGGTGTGGTTCTGATAGTTGGAGAAAGGTGTGGTTCTGATAGTTGGAGCATGGTGTCGTTCTGATATTTGGAGCATGGTGTGGTTTTCGTAGTTGGAGCATGGTATGGTTCTGATAGTTGGAACATGGTGTGATTCTGATAGTTGGAGCATGGTGTGTTTCTGATAGTTGGCGCCTGGTGTGGTTCTGATATTTGGAGCATGGTGTGGTTCTGATAGTTGAAGCATGGTGTGGTTCTGATATTTGGAGCATGGTGTGGTTCTGATAGTTGGAGCATGCTGTGGTTTTTATAGTTGGAGCATGGTGTGGTTCTGATAGTTGGAGCATGGTGCGGTTCTGATAGTTGGAGAATGGTGTGCTTCTGATAGCTGGAGCATGCTGTGGTTTTGATAGTTGGAGCATGGTATGGTTCTGATAGTTGGAGCATGGTGCGGTTCTGATAGCTGGAGCATGCTGTGGTTTTGATAGTTGGAGCATGGTGTTGTTCTGATAGTTGGAGCATCGTGTTGTTCTATTAGTTCGAGCATCGTGTGTTTTTGATTGTTGGAGCATGGTATGGTTCTGATAGTTGGAGCATGGTGTGATTCTGATAGTTGGGGCATGGTGTTGTTCTGAATGTTGGAGCATGGTGTGGTTTTAATAGTTGGAGCATGGTGTGTTTCTGATAGATGGAGCATTGTCTGGTTCTGATAGTTGGAGCATGGTGTGGTTCTGATTGTTGGAGCATGATGTGGTTCTGATAGTTGGAGCATGGTAAAATTCTGATTGTTGGAGCATGGTGTGGTTCTGATAGTTGGAGCATGGTGTGGATCTGATAGTAAGAGAAAGGTGTGGTTCTGAAAGTTGGAGCATGGTGTAATTCTGATATTTAGAGCATGGTGTGGTTTTGATAGTTGGAGCATGGTGTTGTTCTGATAGTGGGAGCATGGTGTGGTTCTGATAGTTGGAGCATGGTGCGGTTCTGAATGTTAGAGCATGGAGTGTTTCTGATAAATGGAGCATTGTGTGTTTATTATAGTTGGAGCATGCTGTGGTTCTGATAGTTGGATTATGGTGTGGTTCAGATAGTTGGAGGATGGTATAGTTCTGATAGTTGGAGCATCCTGTGGTTTTGATAGTTGGAGCATGGTGTTGTTCTGATAGTTGGAGCATGGTGTGGTTCTGATAGTTGGAGCATGGTGCGGTTCTGAATGTTGGCGCATGGTGTGTTTCTGATAGTTGGAGCATGGTGTGGTTTTGGTAGTTGGAGCATGGTTTGGGTCTGATAGTTGGAGCATGGTGTGGTTGTAATAGTTGGACCATGGTGTGGTTCTGATATTTGGTGAATGGTGTGGTTCTGATTGTTGGAGCATGATGTGGTTCTGATAGTTGGAGCATGGTAAAATTCTGATTGTTGGAGCATGGTGTGGTTCTGATAGTTGGAGCATGGTGTGGATCTGATAGTAGGAGAAAGGTGTGGTTCTGATAGTTGGAGCATGGTGTGGTTCTGATAGTTGGAGCATGGTATAGTTCTGGTAGTTGGAGCACGTTGTGGTTCTGATAGTTGGAGCATGGTGTGGTTTTGGTAGTTGGAGCATGGTATGGTTCTGATAGTTGGAGCATGGTGTGGTTCTGATAGTTGGAGCATGGTGTGGTTCTGATCGTTGGACCATGGTGTGGTTCTGATATTTGTTGAATGGTGTGGTTCTGATTGTTGGAGCATTGTATGGTTCTGATAGTTGGAGCATGGTGTGATTCTGATAGTTGGAGCATGGTGTTGTTCTGATAGTTCGAGCATGTGGTGGTTCTGATAGTTGGAGCATGGTGGGGTCTTGATAGTTGGAGCATGTTGTGGTTCTGATAGTTGGAGCATGGTGTGGTTCTGATAGCTGGAGAATGGTGTGGTTCTGATAGTTGGAGCATGGTGGGGTCTTGATAGTTGGAGCATGTTGTGGTTCTGATAGTTGGAGCATGGTGTGGTTCTGATAGCTGGAGAATGGTGTGGTTTTGATAGTTGGAGCATGGTGTGGTTCTGATAGTTGGAGCATGGTAGGGTTCTGATAGTTGGACCATGGTGTGTTTCTGATATTTGGTGAATGGTGTGGTTCTGATTGTTGGAGAATGGTGTGGTTCTGATTGTTGGAGAATGGTGTGGTTTTGATAGTTGAAGCATGGCGTGGTTCTGATATTTGGAGCATGGTGTGGTTCTGATAGTTGGAGCATGGTGTGGTTCTGATAGTTGGAGCATGGTGTGGTTCTGATATTTGTTGAATGGTGTGGTTCTGATTGTTGGAGCATTGTATGGTTCTGATAGTTGGAGCATGGTGTGATTCTGATAGTTGGAGCATGGTGTTGTTCTGATAGTTCGAGCATGTGGTGGTTTTGATAGTTGGAGCAAGGTGTGTTTCTGATAGATGGAGCATTTTCTGGTTCTGATAGTTGGAGCATGGTGTGGTTTGATAGTTGGAGCATCGTGTGATTCTGATAGTTAGAGCATGGTGTGGTTCTGATAGTTGGAGCATGGTGGGGTCTTGATAGTTGGAGCATGTTGTGGTTCTGATAGTTGGAGCATGGTGTGGTTCTGATAGCTGGAGAATGGTGTGGTTTTGATAGTTGGAGCATGGTGTGGTTCTGATAGTTGGAGCATGGTAGGGTTCTGATAGTTGGACCATGGTGTGTTTCTGATATTTGGTGAATGGTGTGGTTCTGATTGTTGGAGAATGGTGTGGTTCTGATTGTTGGAGAATGGTGTGGTTCTGATAGTTGAAGCATGGTGTGGTTCTGATATTTGGAGCATGGTGTGGTTCTGATAGTTGGAGCATGGTGTGGATCTGATAGTTGGAGCATGGTGTGGTTCTGATAGTTGGAGAAAGGTGTGGTTCTGATAGTTGGAGCATGGTGTCGTTCTGATATTTGGAGCATGGTGTGGTTTTCGTAGTTGGAGCATGGTATGGTTCTGATAGTTGGAACATGGTGTGATTCTGATAGTTGGAGCATGGTGTGTTTCTGATAGTTGGCGCCTGGTGTGGTTCTGATATTTGGAGCATGGTGTGGTTCTGATAGTTGAAGCATGGTGTGGTTCTGATATTTGGAGCATGGTGTGGTTCTGATAGTTGGAGCATGCTGTGGTTTTTATAGTTGGAGCATGGTGTGGTTCTGATAGTTGGAGCATGGTGCGGTTCTGATAGTTGGAGAATGGTGTGCTTCTGATAGCTGGAGCATGCTGTGGTTTTGATAGTTGGAGCATGGTGATGTTCTGATAGTTGGAGCATCGTGTTGTTCTATTAGTTCGAGCATCGTGTGTTTTTGATAGTTGGAGCATGGTATGGTTCTGATAGTTGGAGCATGGTGTGATTCTGATAGTTGGGGCATGGTGTTGTTCTGAATGTTGGAGCATGGTGTGGTTTTAATAGTTGGAGCATGGTGTGTTTCTGATAGATGGAGCATTGTCTGGTTCTGATAGTTGGAGCATGGTGTGATTCTGATAGTTGGAACGTGGTGTGGTTCTGATAGTAGGAGCATGGTGTTGTCTTGATAGTTGGAGCATGGTGTGGTTCTGATAGTTGGAGCATGTTGTGGTTCTGATAGTTGGACCATGGTGTGGTTCTGATATTTGTTGAATGGTTTGGTTCTGATTGTTTGAGCATTATATGGTTCTGATAGTTCGAGCATGTTGTGGTTCTGATAGTTGGAGCATGGTGTGGTTCTGATAGTTGGAGCAATGTGTGGTTTTCCTAGTTGGAGCATGTTGTTCTTCTGATAGTTGGAGCATGTTGTGGTTTTGATAGTTGGAGCATGGTATGGTTCTGATTGTTGGAGCATGGTGTGGTTCTGAGAGTTGGAGCGTGGTGTGGTTTTCATCGTTGGAGCATGGTGTGGTTCTGATAGTTGGAGCATGCTGTGGTTTTGGTAGTTGGAGCATGGTGTTGTTCTGATAGTTGGAGCATGGTGTGGTTCTGATAGTTGGAGCATGGTGAGGGTCTGAATGTTGGAGCATGGTGTGTTTCTGATAGTTGGAGCTTGGTGTGGTTTTGGTAGTTGGAGCATGGTATGGTTCTGATAGTTGGAGCATGGTGTGATTCTGATAGTTGGAGCATGTTGTGGTTCTGAAAGTTGGAGCATGGTGTAATTCTGATATTTGGAGCATGGTGTGGTTTTGATAGTTGGAGCACGGTGTTGTTCTGATAGTTGGAGCATGGTCTGGTTCTGATAGTTGGAGCATGGTGCGGTTCTGAATGTTGGAGCATGGTCTGTTTCTGATAGTTGGAGCATGGTGTGGGTTTGGTAGTTGGAGCATGGTGTGGTTCTGATAGTTGAAGCATGGTGTGATTCTGATAGTTGGAGCATGGTGTGTCCTTGATAGTTGGAGCATGTTGTGGTTCTGATAGTTGGAGCATGGTGTGGTTCTGATAGTTGGAGCATGGTGTGGTTCTGATAGTTGGACCATGGTGTGGTTCTGATATTTGTTGAATGGTGTGGTTCTGATTGTTGGAGCATTGTATGGTTCTGATAGTTGGAGCATGGTGTGATTCTGATAGTTGGAGCATGGTGTTGTTCTGATAGTTCGAGCATGTTGTGGTTTTGATAGTTGGACCATGGTGTGTTTCTGATAGATGGAGCATTTTCTGGTTCTGATAGTTGGAGCATGGTGTTTTATTGATAGTTGGAGCATGGTGTGGTTCTGATAGTTGGAGCATGGTGTGGTCCTGATAGTTGGAGCATGGTGGGGTCTTGATAGTTGGAGCATGTTGTGGTTCTGATAGTTGGAGCATGTTGTGGTTCTGATAGTTGGAGCATGGTGTGGTTCTGATAGCTGGAGCATGTTGTTGTTCTGATAGTTGGAGCATGGTGTGGTTTTGATAGTTGGAGCATGGTATGGGTCTGATAGTTGGAGCATGGTGTGGTTCTGAGAGTTGGAGCATGGTGTGGTTTTCATAGTTGGAGCATGGTGTGGTTCTGATAGTTGGAACATGCTGTGGTTTTGGTAGTTGGAGCATGGTGTGGTTCTGATAGTTGGAGCATGGTGAGGGCCTGAATGTTGGAGCATGGTGTGTTTCTGATAGTTGGAGCTTGGTGTTGTTTTGGTAGTTGGAGCAAGGTGTGGTTCTGATAGTTGGACAATGCTGTGGTTTTGATATTTGGAGCATGGTGTGCTTCTGATAGTTGGAGCAATGTGTGGTTTTGATAGTTGGAGCATTTTGTTGTTTTGATAATTGGAGCATGGTGTGGTTCTGATAGTTGGAGCATGGTGTGGTTCTGATCGTTGGAGCATGGTGTGGTTCTGATTTTTGGAGCATGGTGTGGTTCTGATAGTTGGAGCATGGTGTTGTTCTGATAGTTGGAGCATGGTCTGGTTCTGATAGTTGGAGCATGGTGCGGTTCTGAATGTTGGAGCATGGTGTGTTTCTGATAGTTGGAGCATGGTGTGGTTTTGGTAGTTGGAGCATGGTGTGGTTCTGATAGTTGGAGCATGGTGTGGTTCTGATAGTTGGACCATGGTGTGGTTCTGATATTTGTTGAATGGTGTGGTTCTGATTGTTGGAGCATTGTATGGTTCTGATAGTTGGAGCATGGTGTGATTCTGATAGTTTTAGCATGGTGTTGTTCTGATAGTTCGAGCATGTTGTGGTTTTGATAGTTGGAGCATGGTGTGTTTCTGATAGATGGAGCATTTTGTGGTTCGATAGTTGGAGCATGGTGTGGTTCTGATAGTTGGAGCATGGTGTGGTCCTGATAGTTGGAGCATGGTGGGGTCTTGATAGTTGGAGCATGTTGTGGTTCTGATAGTTGGAGCATGTTGTGGTTCTGATAGTTGGAGCATGGTGTGGTTCTGATAGCTGGAGCATGTTGCTGTTCTGATAGTTGGAGCATGGTGTGGTTTTGATAGTTGGAGCATGTTATGGGTCTGATAGTTGGAGCATGGTGTGGTTCTGATAGTTGGAGCATG
Source organism: Salmo salar (assembly GCF_965601325.2). Taxonomy (NCBI): domain Eukaryota; kingdom Metazoa; phylum Chordata; class Actinopteri; order Salmoniformes; family Salmonidae; genus Salmo; species Salmo salar. The sequence continues at coordinate 31,001,038 of NC_138295.1, forward strand.
GTGAGGGCCTGAATGTTGGAGCATGGTTTGTTTCTGATAGTTGGAATTTGGTGTTGTTTTGGTAGTTGGAGCAAGGTGTGGTTCTGATAGTTGGACAATGCTGTGGTTTTGATATTTGGAGCATGGTGTGCTTCTGATAGTTGGAGCAATGTGTGGTTTTGATAGTTGGAGCATTTTGTTGTTTTGATAATTGGAGCATGGTGTGGTTCTGATAGTTGGAGCATGGTGTGGTTCTGATCGTTGGAGCATGGTGTGGTTCTGATTTTTGGAGCATGGTGTGGTTCTGATAGTTGGAGCATGGTATTGTTCTGATAGTTGGAGCATGGTCTGGTTCTGATAGTTGGAGCATGGTGCGGTTCTGAATGTTGGAGCATGGTGTGTTTCTGATAGTTGGAGCATGGTGTGGTTTTGGTAGTTGGAGCATGGTGTGGTTCTGATAGTTGGAGCATGGTGTGGTTCTGATAGTTGGACCATGGTGTGGTTCTGATATTTGTTGAATGGTGTGGTTCTGATTGTTGGAGCATTGTATGGTTCTGATAGTTGGAGCATGGTGTGATTCTGGAAGTTTTAGCATGGTGTTGTTCTGATAGTTCGAGCATGTTGTGGTTTTGATAGTTGGAGCATGGTGTGTTTCTGATAGATGGAGCATTTTGTGGTTCGTGATAGTTGGAGCATGGTGTGGTTCTGATAGTTGGAGCATGGTGTGGTCCTGATAGTTGGAGCATGGTGGGGTCTTGATAGTTGGAGCATGTTGTGGTTCTGATAGTTGGAGCATGTTGTGGTTCTGATAGTTGGAGCATGGTGTGGTTCTGATAGCTGGAGCATGTTGTTGTTCTGATAGTTGGAGCATGGTGTGGTTTTGATAGTTGGAGCATGGTATGGGTCTGATAGTTGGAGCATGGTGTGGTTCTGATAGTTGGAGCATGGTGAGGGCCTGAATGTTGGAGCATGGTGTGTTTCTGATAGTTGGAGCTTGGTGTTGTTTTGGTAGTTGGAGCAAGGTGTGGTTCTGATAGTTGGACAATGCTGTGGTTTTGATATTTGGAGCATGGTGTGCTTCTGATAGTTGGAGCAATGTGTGGTTTTGATAGTTGGAGCATTTTGTTGTTTTGATAATTGGAGCATGGTGTGGTTCTGATAGTTGGAGCATGGCGTGGTTTTGATAGTTGGAGCCTGGTGTGGTTCTGATAGTTGGAGCATGGTGTGGTTCTGATAGTTGGAGCATGGTGTGGTTCTGATTGTTGGAGCATGGTGTGGTTCTGATTTTTGGAGCATGGTGTGGTTCTGATAGTTGGAGCATGGTGTTGTTCTGATAGTTGGAGCATGGTCTGGTTCTGATAGTTGGAGCATGGTGTGGTTCTGAATGTTGGAGCATGGTGTGTTTCTGATAGTTGGAGCATGGTGTGGTTTTGGTAGTTGGAGCATGGTGTGGTTCTGATAGTTGGAGCATGGTGTGGTTCTGATAGTTGGACCATGGTGTGGTTCTGATATTTGTTGAATGGTGTGGTTCTGATTGTTGGAGCATTGTATGGTTCTGATAGTTGGAGCATGGTGTGATTCTGATAGTTGGAGCATGGTGTTGTTCTGATAGTTCGAGCATGTTGTGGTTTTGATAGTTGGAGCATGGTGTGTTTCTGATAGATGGAGCATTTTGTGGTTCTGATAGTTGGAGCATGGTGTGGTTCTGATAGTTGGAGCATGGTGTGGTCCTGATAGTTGGAGCATGGTGGGGTCTTGATAGTTGGAGCATGTTGTGGTTCTGATAGTTGGAGCATGTTGTGGTTCTGATAGTTGGAGCATGGTGTGGTTCTGATAGCTGGAGCATGTTGTTGTTCTGATAGTTGGAGCATGGTGTGGTTTTGATAGTTGGAGCATGGTATGGGTCTGATAGTTGGAGCATGGTGTGGTTCTGATAGTTGGAGCATGGTGAGGGCCTGAATGTTGGAGCATGGTGTGTTTCTGATAGTTGGAGCTTGGTGTTGTTTTGGTAGTTGGAGCAAGGTGTGGTTCTGATAGTTGGACAATGCTGTGGTTTTGATATTTGGAGCATGGTGTGCTTCTGATAGTTGGAGCAATGTGTGGTTTTGATAGTTGGAGCATTTTGTTGTTTTGATAATTGGAGCATGGTGTGGTTCTGATAGTTGGAGCATGGCGTGGTTTTGATAGTTGGAGCCTGGTGTGGTTCTGATAGTTGGAGCATGGTGTGGTTCTGATAGTTGGAGCATGGTGTGGTTCTGATCGTTGGAGCATGGTGTGGTTCTGATTTTTGGAGCATGGTGTGGTTCTGATAGTTGGAGCATGGTGTTGTTCTGATAGTTGGAGCATGGTCTGGTTCTGATAGTTGGAGCATGGTGCGGTTCTGAATGTTGGAGCATGGTGTGTTTCTGATAGTTGGAGCATGGTGTGGTTTTGGTAGTTGGAGCATGGTGTGGTTCTGATAGTTGGAGCATGGTGTGGTTCTGATAGTTGGACCATGGTGTGGTTCTGATATTTGTTGAATGGTGTGGTTCTGATTGTTGGAGCATTGTATGGTTCTGATAGTTGGAGCATGGTGTGGTTCTGATAGTTGGAGCATGTTGTTGTTCTGATAGTTGGAGCATGGTGTGGTTCTGATAGTTGGAGCATGGTAGTGGTTCTGATAGTTGGAGCCTGGTGTGGTTTTGGTAGTTGGAGCATGGTGTGGTTCTGATAGTTGGAGCAATGGTGTGGTTCTGATATGTTGGAGCATGGTGTGGTTCTGATAGTTGGAGCAATGGTGTGGTTTTGATAGTTGGAGCATGGTGTTGTTTTGATAGTTGGAGCATGGTGTGGTTCTGATAGTTGGAGCATGGCGTGGTTTTGATATGTTGGAGCATGGTGTGGTTCTGATAGTTGGAGCAATGTGTGGTTTTGATAGTTGGAGCATTTTGTTGTTTTGATAATTGGAGCATGGTGTGGTTCTGATAGTTGGAGCATGGCGTGGTTTTGATAGTTGGAGCCTGGTGTGGTTCTGATAGTTGGAGCATGGTGTGGTTCTGATAGTTGGAGCATGGTGTGGTTCTGATCGTTGGAGCATGGTGTGGTTCTGATTTTTGGAGCATGGTGTGGTTCTGATAGTTGGAGCATGGTGTGTGTTCTGATAGTTGGAGCATGGTCTGGTTCTGATAGTTGGAGCATGGTGCGGTTCTGATATGTTGGAGCATGGTGTGTTCCTGATAGTTGGGGCATGGTGTGGTCTTGGTAGTTGGAGCATGGTGTGGTTCTGATAGTTGGAGCATGGTGTGGTTCTGATAGTTGGACCATGGTGTGGTTCTGATATCTGTTGAGCATGGTTGTTGGTTCTGATAGTTGGAGCATGGTGTGGTTCTGATAGTTGGAGCATGGTGTTGTTCTGATAGTTGGAGCATGGTGTGGTTCTGATAGTTGGAGCATGGTGAGGGTCCTGATATGTTGGAGCATGGTGTGTTTCTGATAGTTGGAGCATGGTGTTGTTCTGGTAGTTGGAGCAATGGTGTGGTTCTGATTGTTGGAGAATGGTGTGGTTCTGATAGTTGAAGCATGGTGTGGTTCTGATATTTGGAGCATGGTGTGGTTCTGATAGTTGGAGCATGGTGTGGATCTGATAGTTGGAGCATGGTGTGGTTCTGATAGTTGGAGAAAGGTGTGGTTCTGATAGTTGGAGCATGGTGTCGTTCTGATATTTGGAGCATGGTGTGGTTTTCGTAGTTGGAGCATGGTATGGTTCTGATAGTTGGAACATGGTGTGATTCTGGTAGTTGGAGCATGGTGTGTTTCTGATAGTTGGCGCCTGGTGTGGTTCTGATATTTGGAGCATGGTGTGGTTCTGATAGTTGAAGCATGGTGTGGTTCTGATATTTGGAGCATGGTGTGGTTCTGATAGTTGGAGCATGCTGTGGTTTTTATAGTTGGAGCATGGTGTGGTTCTGATAGTTGGAGCATGGTGCGGTTCTGATAGTTGGAGAATGGTGTGCTTCTGATAGCTGGAGCATGCTGTGGTTTTGATAGTTGGAGCATGGTGATGTTCTGATAGTTGGAGCATCGTGTTGTTCTATTAGTTCGAGCATCGTGTGTTTTTGATAGTTGGAGCATGGTATGGTTCTGATAGTTGGAGCATGGTGTGATTCTGATAGTTGGGGCATGGTGTTGTTCTGAATGTTGGAGCATGGTGTGGTTTTAATAGTTGGAGCATGGTGTGTTTCTGATAGATGGAGCATTGTCTGGTTCTGATAGTTGGAGCATGGTGTGATTCTGATAGTTGGAACGTGGTGTGGTTCTGATAGTAGGAGCATGGTGTTGTCTTGATAGTTGGAGCATGGTGTGGTTCTGATAGTTGGAGCATGTTGTGGTTCTGATAGTTGGACCATGGTGTGGTTCTGATATTTGTTGAATGGTTTGGTTCTGATTGTTTGAGCATTATATGGTTCTGATAGTTCGAGCATGTTGTGGTTCTGATAGTTGGAGCATGGTGTGGTTCTGATAGTTGGAGCAATGTGTGGTTTTCCTAGTTGGAGCATGTTGTTCTTCTGATAGTTGGAGCATGTTGTGGTTTTGATAGTTGGAGCATGGTATGGTTCTGATTGTTGGAGCATGGTGTGGTTCTGAGAGTTGGAGCGTGGTGTGGTTTTCATCGTTGGAGCATGGTGTGGTACTGATAGTTGGAGCATGCTGTGGTTTTGGTAGTTGGAGCATGGTGTTGTTCTGATAGTTGGAGCATGGTGTGGTTCTGATAGTTGGAGCATGGTGAGGGTCTGAATGTTGGAGCATGGTGTGTTTCTGATAGTTGGAGCTTGGTGTGGTTTTGGTAGTTGGAGCATGGTATGGTTCTGATAGTTGGAGCATGGTGTGATTCTGATAGTTGGAGCATGTTGTGGTTCTGAAAGTTGGAGCATGGTGTAATTCTGATATTTGGAGCATGGTGTGGTTTTGATAGTTGGAGCACGGTGTTGTTCTGATAGTTGGAGCATGGTCTGGTTCTGATAGTTGGAGCATGGTGCGGTTCTGAATGTTGGAGCATGGTGTGTTTCTGATAGTTGGAGCATGGTGTGGGTTTGGTAGTTGGAGCATGGTGTGGTTCTGATAGTTGAAGCATGGTGTGATTCTGATAGTTGGAGCATGGTGTGTCCTTGATAGTTGGAGCATGTTGTGGTTCTGATAGTTGGAGCATGGTGTGGTTCTGATAGTTGGAGCATGGTGTGGTTCTGATAGTTGGACCATGGTGTGGTTCTGATATTTGTTGAATGGTGTGGTTCTGATTGTTGGAGCATTGTATGGTTCTGATAGTTGGAGCATGGTGTGATTCTGATAGTTGGAGCATGGTGTTGTTCTGATAGTTCGAGCATGTTGTGGTTTTGATAGTTGGACCATGGTGTGTTTCTGATAGATGGAGCATTTTCTGGTTCTGATAGTTGGAGCATGGTGTTTTATTGATAGTTGGAGCATGGTGTGGTTCTGATAGTTGGAGCATGGTGTGGTCCTGATAGTTGGAGCATGGTGGGGTCTTGATAGTTGGAGCATGTTGTGGTTCTGATAGTTGGAGCATGTTGTGGTTCTGATAGTTGGAGCATGGTGTGGTTCTGATAGCTGGAGCATGTTGTTGTTCTGATAGTTGGAGCATGGTGTGGTTTTGATAGTTGGAGCATGGTATGGGTCTGATAGTTGGAGCATGGTGTGGTTCTGAGAGTTGGAGCATGGTGTGGTTTTCATAGTTGGAGCATGGTGTGGTTCTGATAGTTGGAACATGCTGTGGTTTTGGTAGTTGGAGCATGGTGTGGTTCTGATAGTTGGAGCATGGTGAGGGCCTGAATGTTGGAGCATGGTGTGTTTCTGATAGTTGGAGCTTGGTGTTGTTTTGGTAGTTGGAGCAAGGTGTGGTTCTGATAGTTGGACAATGCTGTGGTTTTGATATTTGGAGCATGGTGTGCTTCTGATAGTTGGAGCAATGTGTGGTTTTGATAGTTGGAGCATTTTGTTGTTTTGATAATTGGAGCATGGTGTGGTTCTGATAGTTGGAGCATGGTGTGGTTCTGATCGTTGGAGCATGGTGTGGTTCTGATTTTTGGAGCATGGTGTGGTTCTGATAGTTGGAGCATGGTGTTGTTCTGATAGTTGGAGCATGGTCTGGTTCTGATAGTTGGAGCATGGTGCGGTTCTGAATGTTGGAGCATGGTGTGTTTCTGATAGTTGGAGCATGGTGTGGTTTTGGTAGTTGGAGCATGGTGTGGTTCTGATAGTTGGAGCATGGTGTGGTTCTGATAGTTGGACCATGGTGTGGTTCTGATATTTGTTGAATGGTGTGGTTCTGATTGTTGGAGCATTGTATGGTTCTGATAGTTGGAGCATGGTGTGATTCTGATAGTTGGAGCATGGTGTTGTTCTGATAGTTCGAGCATGTTGTGGTTTTGATAGTTGGAGCATGGTGTGTTTCTGATAGATGGAGCATTTTGTGGTTCTGATAGTTGAGCATGGTGTGGTTCTGATAGTTGGAGCATGGTGTGGTCCTGATAGTTGGAGCATGGTGGGGTCTTGATAGTTGGAGCATGTGTGGTTCTGATAGTTGGAGCATGTTGTGGTTCTGATAGTTGGAGCATGGTGTGGTCTGATAGCTGGAGCATGTTGTTGTTCTGATAGTTGGAGCATGGTGTGGTTTTGATAGTTGGAGCATGGTATGGGTCTGATAGTTGGAGCATGGTGTGGTTCTGATAGTTGGAGCATGGTGAGGGCCTGAATGTTGGAGCATGGTGTGTTTCTGATAGTTGGAGCTTGGTGTTGTTTTGGTAGTTGGAGCAAGGTGTGGTTCTGATAGTTGGACAATGCTGTGGTTTTGATATTTGGAGCATGGTGTGCTTCTGATAGTTGGAGCAATGTGTGGTTTTGATAGTTGGAGCATTTTGTTGTTTTGATAATTGGAGCATGGTGTGGTTCTGATAGTTGGAGCATGGCGTGGTTTTGATAGTTGGAGCCTGGTGTGGTTCTGATAGTTGGAGCATGGTGTGGTTCTGATAGTTGGAGCATGGTGTGGTTCTGATCGTTGGAGCATGGTGTGGTTCTGATTTTTGGAGCATGGTGTGGTTCTGATAGTTGGAGCATGGTGTTGTTCTGATAGTTGGAGCATGGTCTGGTTCTGATAGTTGGAGCATGGTGCGGTTCTGAATGTTGGAGCATGGTGTGTTTCTGATAGTTGGAGCATGGTGTGGTTTTGGTAGTTGGAGCATGGTGTGGTTCTGATAGTTGGAGCATGGTGTGGTTCTGATAGTTGGACCATGGTGTGGTTCTGATATTTGTTGAATGGTGTGGTTCTGATTGTTGGAGCATTGTATGGTTCTGATAGTTGGAGCATGGTGTGATTCTGATAGTTGGAGCATGGTGTTGTTCTGATAGTTCGAGCATGTTGTGGTTTTGATAGTTGGAGCATGGTGTGTTTCTGATAGATGGAGCATTTTGTGGTTCTGATAGTTGGAGGATTGTGTTTTTGATAGTTGGAGCATGGTGTGGTTCTGATAGTTGGAGCATGGTGTGGTCCTGATAGTTGGAGCATGGTGGGGTCTTGATAGTTGGAGCATGTTGTGGTTCTGATAGTTGGAGCATGTTGTGGTTCTGATAGTTGGAGCATGGTGTGGTTCTGATAGCTGGAGCATGTTGTTGTTCTGATAGTTGGAGCATGGTGTGGTTTTGATAGTTGGAGCATGGTATGGGTCTGATAGTTGGAGCATGGTGTGGTTCTGATAGTTGGAGCATGGTGAGGGCCTGAATGTTGGAGCATGGTGTGTTTCTGATAGTTGGAGCTTGGTGTTGTTTTGGTAGTTGGAGCAAGGTGTGGTTCTGATAGTTGGACAATGCTGTGGTTTTGATATTTGGAGCATGGTGTGCTTCTGATAGTTGGAGCAATGTGTGGTTTTGATAGTTGGAGCATTTTGTTGTTTTGATAATTGGAGCATGGTGTGGTTCTGATAGTTGGAGCATGGCGTGGTTTTGATAGTTGGAGCCTGGTGTGGTTCTGATAGTTGGAGCATGGTGTGGTTCTGATAGTTGGAGCATGGTGTGGTTCTGATCGTTGGAGCATGGTGTGGTTCTGATTTTTGGAGCATGGTGTTGTTCTGATAGTTGGAGCATGGTCTGGTTCTGATAGTTGGAGCATGGTGCGGTTCTGAATGTTGGAGCATGGTGTGTTTCTGATAGTTGGAGCATGGTGTGGTTTTGGTAGTTGGAGCATGGTGTGGTTCTGATAGTTGAAGCATGGTGTGGTTCTGATAGTTGGACCATGGTGTGGTTCTGATATTTGTTGAATGGTGTGGTTCTGATTGTTGGAGCATTGTATGGTTCTGATAGTTGGAGCATGGTGTGATTCTGATAGTTGGAGCATGGTGTTGTTCTGATAGTTCGAGCATGTTGTGGTTTTGATAGTTGGAGCATGGTGTGTTCTGATAGTTGGAGCATTGTGTGGTTTTGATAGTTGGAGCATGGTGTGGTTCTGATAGTTGGAGCATGGTGTGGTTCTGATAGTTGGAGCATGGTGAGGGCCTGAATGTTGGAGCATGGTGTGTTTGTGATAGTTGGAGCTTGGTGTTGTTTTGGTAGTTGGAGCAAGGTGTGGTTATGATAGTTGGACAATGCTGTGGTTTTGATATTCGGAGCATGGTGTGCTTCTGATAGTTGGAGCAATGTGTGGTTTTGATAGTTGGAGCATTTTGTTGTTTTGATAATTGGAGCATGGTGTGGTTCTGATAGTTGGAGCATGGCGTGGTTTTGATAGTTGGAGCCTGGTGTGGTTCTGATAGTTGGAGCATGGTGTGGTTCTGATAGTTGGAGCATGGTGTGGTTCTGATAGTTGGAGCATGGTGTGGTCCTGATAGTTGGAGCATGGTGGGGTCTTGATAGTTGGAGCATGTCGTGGTTCTGATAGTTGGAGCATGGTGTGGTTCTGATAGTTGGAGCATGGTGTGGTTCTGATCGTTGGAGCATGGTGTGGTTCTGATTTTTGGAGCATGGTGTGGTTCTGATAGTTGGAGCATGGTATGGGTCTGATAGTTGGAGCATGGTGTGGTTCTGAGAGTTGGAGCATGGTGTGGTTTTCATAGTTGGAGCATGGTGTGGTTCTGATAGTTGGAACATGCTGTGGTTTTGGTAGTTGGAGCATGGTGTGGTTCTGATAGTTGGAGCATAGTGAGGGCCTGAATGTTGGAGCATGGTGTGTTTCTGATAGTTGGAGCTTGGTGTTGTTTTGGTAGTTGGAGCAAGGTGTGGTTCTGATAGTTGGACAATGCTGTGGTTTTGATATTTGGAGCATGGTGTGCTTCTGATAGTTGGAGCAATGTGTGGTTTTGATAGTTGGAGCATTTTGTTGTTTTTATAATTGGAGCATGGTGTGGTTCTGATAGTTGGAGCATGGCGTGGTTTTGATAGTTGGAGCCTGGTGTGGTTCTGATAGTTGGAGCATGGTGTGGTTCTGATAGTTGGAGCATGGTGTGGTTCTGATCGTTGGAGCATGGTGTGGTTCTGATTTTTGGAGCATGGTGTTGTTCTGATAGTTGGAGCATGGTCTGGTTCTGATAGTTGGAGCATGGTGCGGTTCTGAATGTTGGAGCATGGTGTGTTTCTGATAGTTGGAGCATGGTGTGGTTTTGGTAGTTGGAGCATGGTGTGGTTCTGATAGTTGAAGCATGGTGTGGTTCTGATAGTTGGACCATGGTGTGGTTCTGATATTTGTTGAATGGTGTGGTTCTGATTGTTGGAGCATTGTATGGTTCTGATAGTTGGAGCATGGTGTGATTCTGATAGTTGGAGCATGGTGTTGTTCTGATAGTTCGAGCATGTTGTGGTTTTGATAGTTGGAGCATGGTGTGTTTCTGATAGATGGAGCATTTTGTGGTTTTGATAGTTGGAGCATGGTATGGGTCTGATAGTTGGAGCATGGTGTGGTTCTGATAGTTGGAGCATGGTGAGGGCCTGAATGTTGGAGCATGGTGTGTTTGTGATAGTTGGAGCTTGGTGTTGTTTTGGTAGTTGGAGCAAGGTGTGGTTATGATAGTTGGACAATGCTGTGGTTTTGATATTCGGAGCATGGTGTGCTTCTGATAGTTGGAGCAATGTGTGGTTTTGATAGTTGGAGCATTTTGTTGTTTTGATAATTGGAGCATGGTGTGGTTCTGATAGTTGGAGCATGGCGTGGTTTTGATAGTTGGAGCCTGGTGTGGTTCTGATAGTTGGAGCATGGTGTGGTTCTGATAGTTGGAGCATGGTGTGGTTCTGATCGTTGGAGCATGGTGTGGTTCTGATATTTGGAGCATGGTGTGGTTCTGATAGTTGGAGCATGGTGTTGTTCTGATAGTTGGAGCATGGTCTGGTTCTGATAGTTGGAGCATGGTGCGGTTCTGAATGTTGGAGCATGGTGTGTTTCTGATAGTTGGAGCATGGTGTGGTTTTGGTAGTTGGAGCATGGTGTGGTTCTGATAGTTGGAGCATGGTGTAGTTCTGATAGTTGGACCATGGTGTGGTTCTGATATTTGTTGAATGGTGTGGTTCTGATTGTTGGAGCATTGTATGGTTCTGATAGTTGGAGCATGGTGTGATTATGATAGTTGGAGCATGGTGTTGTTCTGATAGTTCGAGCATGTTGTGGTTTTGATAGTTGGAGCATGGTGTGTTTCTGATAGATGGAGCATTTTGTGGTTCTGATAGTTGGAGGATTGTGTTTTTGATAGTTGGAGCATGGTGTGGTTCTGATAGTTGGAGCATGGTGTGTCCTGATAGTTGGAGCATGGTGGGGTCTTGATAGTTGGAGCATGTCGTGGTTCTGATAGTTGGAGCATGGTGTGGTTCTGATCGTTGGAGCATGGTGTGGTTCTGATTTTTGGAGCATGGTGTGGTTCTGATAGTTGGAGCATGGTGTTGTTCTGATAGTTGGAGCATGGTCTGGTTCTGATAGTTGGAGCATGGTGCGGTTCTGATCGTTGGAGCATGGTGTGGTTCTGATAGTTGGAGCATGTTGTGGTTCTGATAGTTGGAGCATGGTGTGGTTCTGATAGCTGGAGCATGTTGTTGTTCTGATAGTTGGAGCATGGTGTGGTTTTGATAGTTGGAGCATGGTATGGGTCTGATAGTTGGAGCATGGTGTGGATCTGAGAGTTGGAGCATGGTGTGGTTTTCATAGTTGGAGCATGGTGTGGTTCTGATAGTTGGAACATGCTGTGGTTTTGGTAGTTGGAGCATGGTGTGGTTCTGATAGTTGGAGCATGGTGAGGGCCTGAATGTTGGAGCATGGTGTGTTTCTGATAGTTGGAGCTTGGTGTTGTTTTGGTAGTTGGAGCAAGGTGTGGTTCTGATAGTTGGACAATGCTGTGGTTTTGATATTTAGAGCATGGTGTGCTTCTGATAGTTGGAGCAATGTGTGGTTTTGATAGTTGGAGCATTTTGTTGTTTTGATAATTGGAGCATGGTGTGGTTCTGATAGTTGGAGCATGGCGTGGTTTTGATAGTTGGAGCCTGGTGTGGTTCTGATAGTTGGAGCATGGTGTGGTTCTGATAGTTGGAGCATGGTGTGGTTCTGATCGTTGGAGCATGGTGTGGTTCTGATTTTTGGAGCATGGTGTGGTTCTGATAGTTGGAGCATGGTGTTGTTCTGAATGTTGGAGCATGGTGTGTTTCTGATAGTTGGAGCATGGTGTGGTTTTGGTAGTTGGAGCATGGTGTGGTTCTGATAGTTGGAGCATGGTGTGGTTTTCATAGTTGGAGCATGGTGTGGTTCTGATAGTTGGAACATGCTGTGGTTTTGGTAGTTGGAGCATGGTGTGGTTCTGATAGTTGGAGCATGGTGAGGGCCTGAATGTTGGAGCATGGTGTGTTTCTGATAGTTGGAGCTTGGTGTTGTTTTGGTAGTTGGAGCAAGGTGTGGTTCTGATAGTTGGACAATGCTGTGGTTTTGATATTTAGAGCATGGTGTGCTTCTGATAGTTGGAGCAATGTGTGGTTTTGATAGTTGGAGGATTTTGTTGTTTTGATAATTGGAGCATGGTGTGGTTCTGATAGTTGGAGCATGGCGTGGTTTTGATAGTTGGAGCCTGGTGTGGTTCTGATAGTTGGAGCATGGTGTGGTTCTGATAGTTGGAGCATGGTGTGGTTCTGATCGTTGGAGCATGGTGTGGTTCTGATTTTTGGAGCATGGTCTGGTTCTGATAGTTGGAGCATGGTGCGGTTCTGAATGTTGGAGCATGGTGTGTTTCTGATAGTTGGAGCATGGTGTGGTTTTGGTAGTTGGAGCATGGTGTGGTTCTGATAGTTGGAGCATGGTGTGGTTCTGATAGTTGGACCATGGTGTGGTTCTGATATTTGTTGAATGGTGTGGTTCTGATTGTTGGAGCATTGTATGGTTCTGATAGTTGGAGCATGGTGTGATTCTGATAGTTGGAGCATGGTGTTGTTCTGATAGTTCGAGCATGTTGTGGTTTTGATAGTTGGAGCATGGTGTGTTTCTGATAGATGGAGCATTTTGTGGTTCTGATAGTTGGAGCATGGTGTGGTTCTGATAGTTGGAGCATGGTGTGGTCCTGATAGTTGGAGCATGGTGGGGTCTTGATAGTTGGAGCATGTTGTGGTTCTGATAGTTGGAGCATGTTGTGGTTCTGATAGTTGGAGCATGGTGTGGTTCTGATAGCTGGAGCATGTTGTTGTTCTGATAGTTGGAGCATGGTGTGGTTTTGATAGTTGGAGCATGGTATGGGTCTGATAGTTGGAGCATGGTGTGGTTCTGATAGTTGGAGCATGGTGAGGGCCTGAATGTTGGAGCATGGTGTGTTTCTGATAGTTGGAGCTTGGTGTTGTTTTGGTAGTTGGAGCAAGGTGTGGTTCTGATAGTTGGACAATGCTGTGGTTTAAATATTTGGAGCATGGTGTGCTTCTGATAGTTGGAGCAATGTGTGGTTTTGATAGTTGGAGCATTTTGTTGTTTTGATAATTGGAGCATGGTGTGGTTCTGATAGTTGGAGCATGGCGTGGTTTTGATAGTTGGAGCCTGGTGTGGTTCTGATAGTTGGAGCATGGTGTGGTTCTGATAGTTGGAGCATGGTGTGGTTCTGATCGTTGGAGCATGGTGTGGTTCTGATTTTTGGAGCATGGTGTGGTTCTGATAGTTGGAGCATGGTGTTGTTCTGATAGTTGGAGCATGGTCTGGTTCTGATAGTTGGAGCATGGTGCGGTTCTGAATGTTGGAGCATGGTGTGTTTCTGATAGTTGGAGCATGGTGTGGTTTTGGTAGTTGGAGCATGGTGTGGTTCTGATAGTTGGAGCATGGTGTGGTTCTGATAGTTGGACCATGGTGTGGTTCTGATATTTGTTGAATGGTGTGGTTCTGATTGTTGGAGCATTGTATGGTTCTGATAGTTGGAGCATGGTGTGATTCTGATAGTTGGAGCATGGTGTTGTTCTGATAGTTCGAGCATGTTGTGGTTTTGATAGTTGGAGCATGGTGTGTTTCTGATAGATGGAGCATTTTGTGGTTCTGATAGTTGGAGGATTGTGTTTTATTGATAGTTGGAGCATGGTGTGGTTCTGATAGTTGGAGCATGGTGGGGTCTTGATAGTTGGAGCATGTTGTGGTTCTGATAGTTGGAGCATGTTGTGGTTCTGATAGTTGGAGCATGGTGTGGTTCTGATAGCTGGAGCATGTTGTTGTTCTGATAGTTGGAGCATGGTGTGGTTTTGATAGTTGGAGCATGGTATGGGTCTGATAGTTGGAGCATGGTGTGGATCTGAGAGTTGGAGCATGGTGTGGTTTTCATAGTTGGAGCATGGTGTGGTTCTGATAGTTGGAACATGCTGTGGTTTTGGTAGTTGGAGCATGGTGTGGTTCTGATAGTTGGAGCATGGTGAGGGCCTGAATGTTGGAGCATGGTGTGTTTCTGATAGTTGGAGCTTGGTGTTGTTTTGGTAGTTGGAGCAAGGTGTGGTTCTGATAGTTGGACAATGCTGTGGTTTTGATATTTGGAGCATGGTGTGCTTCTGATAGTTGGAGCAATGTGTGGTTTTGATAGTTGGAGCATTTTGTTGTTTTGATAATTGGAGCATGGTGTGGTTCTGATATTTGTTGAATGGTGTGGTTCTGATTGTTGGAGCATTGTATGGTTCTGATAGTTGGAGCATGGTGTGATTCTGATAGTTGGAGCATGGTGTTGTTCTGATAGTTCGAGCATGTTGTGGTTTTGATAGTTGGAGCATGGTGTGTTTCTGATAGATGGAGCATTTTGTGGTTCTGATAGTTGGAGGATTGTGTTTTATTGATAGTTGGAGCATGGTGTGGTTCTGATAGTTGGAGCATGGTGGGGTCTTGATAGTTGGAGCATGTTGTGGTTCTGATAGTTGGAGCATGTTGTGGTTCTGATAGTTGGAGCATGGTGTGGTTCTGATAGCTGGAGCATGTTGTTGTTCTGATAGTTGGAGCATGGTGTGGTTTTGATAGTTGGAGCATGGTATGGGTCTGATAGTTGGAGCATGGTGTGGATCTGAGAGTTGGAGCATGGTGTGGTTTTCATAGTTGGAGCATGGTGTGGTTCTGATAGTTGGAACATGCTGTGGTTTTGGTAGTTGGAGCATGGTGTGGTTCTGATAGTTGGAGCATGGTGAGGGCCTGAATGTTGGAGCATGGTGTGTTTCTGATAGTTGGAGCTTGGTGTTGTTTTGGTAGTTGGAGCAAGGTGTGGTTCTGATAGTTGGACAATGCTGTGGTTTTGATATTTGGAGCATGGTGTGCTTCTGATAGTTGGAGCAATGTGTGGTTTTGATAGTTGGAGCATTTTGTTGTTTTGATAATTGGAGCATGGTGTGGTTCTGATATTTGTTGAATGGTGTGGTTCTGATTGTTGGAGCATTGTATGGTTCTGATAGTTGGAGCATGGTGTGATTCTGATAGTTGGAGCATGGTGTTGTTCTGATAGTTCGAGCATGTTGTGGTTTTGATAGTTGGAGCATGGTGTGTTTCTGATAGATGGAGCATTTTGTGGTTCTGATAGTTGGAGGATTGTGTTTTATTGATAGTTGGAGCATGGTGTGGTTCTGATAGTTGGAGCATGGTGGGGTCTTGATAGTTGGAGCATGTTGTGGTTCTGATAGTTGGAGCATGTTGTGGTTCTGATAGTTGGAGCATGGTGTGGTTCTGATAGCTGGAGCATGTTGTTGTTCTGATAGTTGGAGCATGGTGTGGTTTTGATAGTTGGAGCATGGTATGGGTCTGATAGTTGGAGCATGGTGTGGATCTGAGAGTTGGAGCATGGTGTGGTTTTCATAGTTGGAGCATGGTGTGGTTCTGATAGTTGGAACATGCTGTGGTTTTGGTAGTTGGAGCATGGTGTGGTTCTGATAGTTGGAGCATGGTGAGGGCCTGAATGTTGGAGCATGGTGTGTTTCTGATAGTTGGAGCTTGGTGTTGTTTTGGTAGTTGGAGCAAGGTGTGGTTCTGATAGTTGGACAATGCTGTGGTTTTGATATTTGGAGCATGGTGTGCTTCTGATAGTTGGAGCAATGTGTGGTTTTGATAGTTGGAGCATTTTGTTGTTTTGATAATTGGAGCATGGTGTGGTTCTGATAGTTGGAGCATGGTGTGGTTCTGATAGTTGGAGCATGGTGTGGTTCTGATTGTTGGAGCATGGTGTGGTTGTGATTTTTGATGCATGGTGTGGTTCTGATAGTTGGAGCATGGTGTGGTTCTGATAGTTGGAGCAATGTGTGGTTTTGATAGTTGGAGCATGTTGATTTTCTGATAGTTGGAGCATGGTGTGGTTTTCATAGTTGGAGCATGGTATGTTTCTGATACTTCGAGCATGGTGTGGTTCTGATAGTTGGAGCATGGTGTGGTTCTGATAGTTGGAGCATGGTGTGGTTCTGATAGTTGGAGAATGCTGTGGTTTTGATAGTTGGAGCATGGTGTTGTTCTGATAGTTGGTGCATGGTGTGGTTCTGATAGTTGGAGCATGGTGCGGTTCTGAATGTTGGAGCATGGTGTGGTCTTGATAGTTGGAGCATGTTGTGTTCTGATAGTTGGAGCATGATGTGGTTTTGATAGTTGGAGCATGCTGTGGTTCTGATAGTTGGATTATGGTGTTGTTCAGATAGTTGGAGGATGGTATTGTTCTGATAGTTGGAGCATGCTTTGGTTTTGATAGTTGGAGCATGGTGTTGTTCTGATAGTTGGAGCATGGTGTGGTTCTGATAGTTGGAGCATGGTGCGGTTCTGAATGTTGGAGCATGGTGTGTTTCTGATAGTTGGAGCATGGTGTGGTTTTTTGTAGTCTGAGCATGTTATGGTTCTGATAGTTGGAGCATGGTGTGACCTTGATAGTTGGAGCATGGTGTGGTTCTGATCGTTGGAGCATGGTGTGGTTCTGATTTTTGGAGCATGGTGTGGTTCTGATAGTTGGAGCATGGTGTTGTTCTGATAGTTGGAGCATGGTCTGGTTCTGATAGTTGGAGCATGGTGCGGTTCTGAATGTTGGAGCATGGTGTGTTTCTGATAGTTGGAGCATGGTGTGGTTTTGGTAGTTGGAGCATGGTGTGGTTCTGATAGTTGGAGCATGGTGTGGTTCTGATAGTTGGACCATGGTGTGGTTCTGATATTTGTTGAATGGTGTGGTTCTGATTGTTGGAGCATTGTATGGTTCTGATAGTTGGAGCATGGTGTGATTCTGATAGTTGGAGCATGGTGTTGTTCTGATAGTTCGAGCATGTTGTGGTTTTGATAGTTGGAGCATGGTGTGTTTCTGATAGATGGAGCATTTTGTGGTTCTGATAGTTGGAGGATTGTGTTTTATTGATAGTTGGAGCATGGTGTGGTTCTGATAGTTGGAGCATGGTGGGGTCTTGATAGTTGGAGCATGTTGTGGTTCTGATAGTTGGAGCATGTTGTGGTTCTGATAGTTGGAGCATGGTGTGGTTCTGATAGCTGGAGCATGTTGTTGTTCTGATAGTTGGAGCATGGTGTGGTTTTGATAGTTGGAGCATGGTATGGGTCTGATAGTTGGAGCATGGTGTGGATCTGAGAGTTGGAGCATGGTGTGGTTTTCATAGTTGGAGCATGGTGTGGTTCTGATAGTTGGAACATGCTGTGGTTTTGGTAGTTGGAGCATGGTGTGGTTCTGATAGTTGGAGCATGGTGAGGGCCTGAATGTTGGAGCATGGTGTGTTTCTGATAGTTGGAGCTTGGTGTTGTTTTGGTAGTTGGAGCAAGGTGTGGTTCTGATAGTTGGACAATGCTGTGGTTTTGATATTTGGAGCATGGTGTGCTTCTGATAGTTGGAGCAATGTGTGGTTTTGATAGTTGGAGCATTTTGTTGTTTTGATAATTGGAGCATGGTGTGGTTCTGATATTTGTTGAATGGTGTGGTTCTGATTGTTGGAGCATTGTATGGTTCTGATAGTTGGAGCATGGTGTGATTCTGATAGTTGGAGCATGGTGTTGTTCTGATAGTTCGAGCATGTTGTGGTTTTGATAGTTGGAGCATGGTGTGTTTCTGATAGATGGAGCATTTTGTGGTTCTGATAGTTGGAGGATTGTGTTTTATTGATAGTTGGAGCATGGTGTGGTTCTGATAGTTGGAGCATGGTGGGGTCTTGATAGTTGGAGCATGTTGTGGTTCTGATAGTTGGAGCATGTTGTGGTTCTGATAGTTGGAGCATGGTGTGGTTCTGATAGCTGGAGCATGTTGTTGTTCTGATAGTTGGAGCATGGTGTGGTTTTGATAGTTGGAGCATGGTATGGGTCTGATAGTTGGAGCATGGTGTGGATCTGAGAGTTGGAGCATGGTGTGGTTTTCATAGTTGGAGCATGGTGTGGTTCTGATAGTTGGAACATGCTGTGGTTTTGGTAGTTGGAGCATGGTGTGGTTCTGATAGTTGGAGCATGGTGAGGGCCTGAATGTTGGAGCATGGTGTGTTTCTGATAGTTGGAGCTTGGTGTTGTTTTGGTAGTTGGAGCAAGGTGTGGTTCTGATAGTTGGACAATGCTGTGGTTTTGATATTTGGAGCATGGTGTGCTTCTGATAGTTGGAGCAATGTGTGGTTTTGATAGTTGGAGCATTTTGTTGTTTTGATAATTGGAGCATGGTGTGGTTCTGATAGTTGGAGCATGGTGTGGTTCTGATAGTTGGAGCATGGTGTGGTTCTGATTGTTGGAGCATGGTGTGGTTGTGATTTTTGGAGCATGGTGTGGTTCTGATAGTTGGAGCATGGTGTGGTTCTGATAGTTGGAGCAATGTGTGGTTTTGATAGTTGGAGCATGTTGATTTTCTGATAGTTGGAGCATGGTGTGGTTTTCATAGTTGGAGCATGGTATGTTTCTGATACTTCGAGCATGGTGTGGTTCTGATAGTTGGAGCATGGTGTGGTTCTGATAGTTGGAGCATGGTGTGGTTCTGATAGTTGGAGAATGCTGTGGTTTTGATAGTTGGAGCATGGTGTTGTTCTGATAGTTGGTGCATGGTGTGGTTCTGATAGTTGGAGCATGGTGCGGTTCTGAATGTTGGAGCATGGTGTGGTCTTGATAGTTGGAGCATGTTGTGTTCTGATAGTTGGAGCATGATGTGGTTTTGATAGTTGGAGCATGCTGTGGTTCTGATAGTTGGATTATGGTGTTGTTCAGATAGTTGGAGGATGGTATTGTTCTGATAGTTGGAGCATGCTTTGGTTTTGATAGTTGGAGCATGGTGTTGTTCTGATAGTTGGAGCATGGTGTGGTTCTGATAGTTGGAGCATGGTGCGGTTCTGAATGTTGGAGCATGGTGTGTTTCTGATAGTTGGAGCATGGTGTGGTTTTTTGTAGTCTGAGCATGTTATGGTTCTGATAGTTGGAGCATGGTGTGACCTTGATAGTTGGAGCATGGTGTGGTTCTGATCGTTGGAGCATGGTGTGGTTCTGATTTTTGGAGCATGGTGTGGTTCTGATAGTTGGAGCATGGTGTTGTTCTGATAGTTGGAGCATGGTCTGGTTCTGATAGTTGGAGCATGGTGCGGTTCTGAATGTTGGAGCATGGTGTGTTTCTGATAGTTGGAGCATGGTGTGGTTTTGGTAGTTGGAGCATGGTGTGGTTCTGATAGTTGGAGCATGGTGTGGTTCTGATAGTTGGACCATGGTGTG
This sequence comes from Salmo salar, assembly GCF_965601325.2. Classification (NCBI taxonomy): domain Eukaryota; kingdom Metazoa; phylum Chordata; class Actinopteri; order Salmoniformes; family Salmonidae; genus Salmo; species Salmo salar. The sequence goes on from NC_138295.1 coordinate 31,020,149, forward strand.
GTTCTGATATTTGTTGAATGGTGTGGTTCTGATTGTTGGAGCATTGTATGGTTCTGATAGTTGGAGCATGGTGTGATTCTGATAGTTGGAGCATGGTGTTGTTCTGATAGTTCGAGCATGTTGTGGTTTTGATAGTTGGAGCATGGTGTGTTTCTGATAGATGGAGCATTTTGTGGTTCTGATAGTTGGAGGATTGTGTTTTATTGATAGTTGGAGCATGGTGTGGTTCTGATAGTTGGAGCATGGTGGGGTCTTGATAGTTGGAGCATGTTGTGGTTCTGATAGTTGGAGCATGTTGTGGTTCTGATAGTTGGAGCATGGTGTGGTTCTGATAGCTGGAGCATGTTGTTGTTCTGATAGTTGGAGCATGGTGTGGTTTTGATAGTTGGAGCATGGTATGGGTCTGATATTTGGAGCATGGTGTGGATCTGAGAGTTGGAGCATGGTGTGGTTTTCATAGTTGGAGCATGGTGTGGTTCTGATAGTTGGAACATGCTGTGGTTTTGGTAGTTGGAGCATGGTGTGGTTCTGATAGTTGGAGCATGGTGAGGGCCTGAATGTTGGAGCATGGTGTGTTTCTGATAGTTGGAGCTTGGTGTTGTTTTGGTAGTTGGAGCAAGGTGTGGTTCTGATAGTTGGACAATGCTGTGGTTTTGATATTTGGAGCATGGTGTGCTTCTGATAGTTGGAGCAATGTGTGGTTTTGATAGTTGGAGCATTTTGTTGTTTTGATAATTGGAGCATGGTGTGGTTCTGATATTTGTTGAATGGTGTGGTTCTGATTGTTGGAGCATTGTATGGTTCTGATAGTTGGAGCATGGTGTGATTCTGATAGTTGGAGCATGGTGTTGTTCTGATAGTTCGAGCATGTTGTGGTTTTGATAGTTGGAGCATGGTGTGTTTCTGATAGATGGAGCATTTTGTGGTTCTGATAGTTGGAGGATTGTGTTTTATTGATAGTTGGAGCATGGTGTGGTTCTGATAGTTGGAGCATGGTGGGGTCTTGATAGTTGGAGCATGTTGTGGTTCTGATAGTTGGAGCATGTTGTGGTTCTGATAGTTGGAGCATGGTGTGGTTCTGATAGCTGGAGCATGTTGTTGTTCTGATAGTTGGAGCATGGTGTGGTTTTGATAGTTGGAGCATGGTATGGGTCTGATAGTTGGAGCATGGTGTGGATCTGAGAGTTGGAGCATGGTGTGGTTTTCATAGTTGGAGCATGGTGTGGTTCTGATAGTTGGAACATGCTGTGGTTTTGGTAGTTGGAGCATGGTGTGGTTCTGATAGTTGGAGCATGGTGAGGGCCTGAATGTTGGAGCATGGTGTGTTTCTGATAGTTGGAGCTTGGTGTTGTTTTGGTAGTTGGAGCAAGGTGTGGTTCTGATAGTTGGACAATGCTGTGGTTTTGATATTTGGAGCATGGTGTGCTTCTGATAGTTGGAGCAATGTGTGGTTTTGATAGTTGGAGCATTTTGTTGTTTTGATAATTGGAGCATGGTGTGGTTCTGATAGTTGGAGCATGGTGTGGTTCTGATAGTTGGAGCATGGTGTGGTTCTGATTGTTGGAGCATGGTGTGGTTGTGATTTTTGGAGCATGGTGTGGTTCTGATAGTTGGAGCATGGTGTGGTTCTGATAGTTGGAGCAATGTGTGGTTTTGATAGTTGGAGCATGTTGATTTTCTGATAGTTGGAGCATGGTGTGGTTTTCATAGTTGGAGCATGGTATGTTTCTGATACTTCGAGCATGGTGTGGTTCTGATAGTTGGAGCATGGTGTGGTTCTGATAGTTGGAGCATGGTGTGGTTCTGATAGTTGGAGAATGCTGTGGTTTTGATAGTTGGAGCATGGTGTTGTTCTGATAGTTGGTGCATGGTGTGGTTCTGATAGTTGGAGCATGGTGCGGTTCTGAATGTTGGAGCATGGTGTGGTCTTGATAGTTGGAGCATGTTGTGTTCTGATAGTTGGAGCATGATGTGGTTTTGATAGTTGGAGCATGCTGTGGTTCTGATAGTTGGATTATGGTGTTGTTCAGATAGTTGGAGGATGGTATTGTTCTGATAGTTGGAGCATGCTTTGGTTTTGATAGTTGGAGCATGGTGTTGTTCTGATAGTTGGAGCATGGTGTGGTTCTGATAGTTGGAGCATGGTGCGGTTCTGAATGTTGGAGCATGGTGTGTTTCTGATAGTTGGAGCATGGTGTGGTTTTTTGTAGTCTGAGCATGTTATGGTTCTGATAGTTGGAGCATGGTGTGACCTTGATAGTTGGAGCATGTTGTGTTTCTGATAGTTGGAGCATGGTGTGGTTCTGATAGTTGGAGCATGGTGAGGGCCTGAATGTTGGAGCATGGTGTGTTTCTGATAGTTGGAGCTTGGTGTTGTTTTGGTAGTTGGAGCAAGGTGTGGTTCTGATAGTTGGACAATGCTGTGGTTTAAATATTTGGAGCATGGTGTGCTTCTGATAGTTGGAGCAATGTGTGGTTTTGATAGTTGGAGCATTTTGTTGTTTTGATAATTGGAGCATGGTGTGGTTCTGATAGTTGGAGCATGGCGTGGTTTTGATAGTTGGAGCCTGGTGTGGTTCTGATAGTTGGAGCATGGTGTGGTTCTGATAGTTGGAGCATGGTGTGGTTCTGATCGTTGGAGCATGGTGTGGTTCTGATTTTTGGAGCATGGTGTGGTTCTGATAGTTGGAGCATGGTGTTGTTCTGATAGTTGGAGCATGGTCTGGTTCTGATAGTTGGAGCATGGTGCGGTTCTGAATGTTGGAGCATGGTGTGTTTCTGATAGTTGGAGCATGGTGTGGTTTTGGTAGTTGGAGCATGGTGTGGTTCTGATAGTTGGAGCATGGTGTGGTTCTGATAGTTGGACCATGGTGTGGTTCTGATATTTGTTGAATGGTGTGGTTCTGATTGTTGGAGCATTGTATGGTTCTGATAGTTGGAGCATGGTGTGATTCTGATAGTTGGAGCATGGTGTTGTTCTGATAGTTCGAGCATGTTGTGGTTTTGATAGTTGGAGCATGGTGTGGTTCTGATAGTTGGAGGATTGTGTTTTATTGATAGTTGGAGCATGGTGTGGTTCTGATAGTTGGAGCATGGTGTGGTCCTGATAGTTGGAGCATGGTGGGGTCTTGATAGTTGGAGCATGTTGTGGTTCTGATAGTTGGAGCATGTTGTGGTTCTGATAGTTGGAGCATGGTGTGATTCTGATAGTTGGAGCATGGTGTTGTTCTGATAGTTCGAGCATGTTGTGGTTTTGATAGTTGGAGCATGGTGTGTTTCTGATAGATGGAGCATTTTGTGGTTCTGATAGTTGGAGCATGGTGTGGTTCTGATAGTTGGAGCATGGTGTGGTCCTGATAGTTGGAGCATGGTGGGGTCTTGATAGTTGGAGCATGTTGTGGTTCTGATAGTTGGAGCATGTTGTGGTTCTGATAGTTGGAGCATGGTGTGGTTCTGATAGCTGGAGCATGTTGTTGTTCTGATAGTTGGAGCATGGTGTGGTTTTGATAGTTGGAGCATGGTATGGGTCTGATAGTTGGAGCATGGTGTGGTTCTGATAGTTGGAGCATGGTGAGGGCCTGAATGTTGGAGCATGGTGTGTTTCTGATAGTTGGAGCTTGGTGTTGTTTTGGTAGTTGGAGCAAGGTGTGGTTCTGATAGTTGGACAATGCTGTGGTTTAAATATTTGGAGCATGGTGTGCTTCTGATAGTTGGAGCAATGTGTGGTTTTGATAGTTGGAGTATTTTGTTGTTTTGATAATTGGAGCATGGTGTGGTTCTGATAGTTGGAGCATGGCGTGGTTTTGATAGTTGGAGCCTGGTGTGGTTCTGATAGTTGGAGCATGGTGTGGTTCTGATAGTTGGAGCATGGTGTGGTTCTGATCGTTGGAGCATGGTGTGGTTCTGATTTTTGGAGCATGGTGTGGTTCTGATAGTTGGAGCATGGTGTTGTTCTGATAGTTGGAGCATGGTCTGGTTCTGATAGTTGGAGCATGGTGCGGTTCTGAATGTTGGAGCATGGTGTGTTTCTGATAGTTGGAGCATGGTGTTGTTTTGGTAGTTGGAGCATGGTGTGGTTCTGATAGTTGGAGCATGGTGTGGTTCTGATAGTTGGACCATGGTGTGGTTCTGATATTTGTTGAATGGTGTGGTTCTGATTGTTGGAGCATTGTATGGTTCTGATAGTTGGAGCATGGTGTGATTCTGATAGTTGGAGCATGGTGTTGTTCTGATAGTTCGAGCATGTTGTGGTTTTGATAGTTGGAGCATGGTGTGTTTCTGATAGATGGAGCATTTTGTGGTTCTGATAGTTGGAGGATTGTGTTTTATTGATAGTTGGAGCATGGTGTGGTTCTGATAGTTGGAGCATGGTGTGGTCCTGATAGTTGGAGCATGGTGGGGTCTTGATAGTTGGAGCATGTTGTGGTTCTGATAGTTGGAGCATGTTGTGGTTCTGATAGTTGGAGCATGGTGTGGTTCTGATAGCTGGAGCATGGTGTTGTTCTGATAGTTGGAGCATGGTGTGGTTTTGATAGTTGGAGCATGGTATGGGTCTGATAGTTGGAGCATGGTGTGGATCTGAGAGTTGGAGCATGGTGTGGTTTTCATAGTTGGAGCATGGTGTGGTTCTGATAGTTGGAACATGCTGTGGTTTTGGTAGTTGGAGCATGGTGTGGTTCTGATAGTTGGAGCATGGTGAGGGCCTGAATGTTGGAGCATGGTGTGTTTCTGATAGTTGGAGCTTGGTGTTGTTTTGGTAGTTGGAGCAAGGTGTGGTTCTGATAGTTGGACAATGCTGTGGTTTTGATATTTGGAGCATGGTGTGCTTCTGATAGTTGGAGCAATGTGTGGTTTTGATAGTTGGAGCATTTTGTTGTTTTGATAATTGGAGCATGGTGTGGTTCTGATAGTTGGAGCATGGTGTGGTTCTGATAGTTGGAGCATGGTGTGGTTCTGATTGTTGGAGCATGGTGTGGTTCTGATTTTTGGAGCATGGTGTGGTTCTGATAGTTGGAGCATGGTGTGGTTCTGATAGTTGGAGCAATGTGTGGTTTTGATAGTTGGAGCATGTTGATTTTCTGATAGTTGGAGCATGGTGTGGTTTTCATAGTTGGAGCATGGTATGTTTCTGATACTTCGAGCATGGTGTGGTTCTGATAGTTGGAGCATGGTGTGGTTCTGATAGTTGGAGCATGGTGTGGTTCTGATAGTTAGAGAATGCTGTGGTTTTGATAGTTGGAGCATGGTGTTGTTCTGATAGTTGGTGCATGGTGTGGTTCTGATAGTTGGAGCATGGTGCGGTTCTGAATGTTGGAGCATGGTGTGGTCTTGATAGTTGGAGCATGTTGTGTTCTGATAGTTGGAGCATGATGTGGTTTTGATAGTTGGAGCATGGTGTGGTTCTGATAGTTGGAGCATGCTGTGGTTCTGATAGTTGGATTATGGTGTTGTTCAGATAGTTGGAGGATGGTATTGTTCTGATAGTTGGAGCATGCTTTGGTTTTGATAGTTGGAGCATGGTGTTGTTCTGATAGTTGGAGCATGGTGTGGTTCTGAATGTTGGAGCATGGTGTGGTTCTGATAGTTGGAGCATGGTGTGGTTCTGATAGTTGGAGCATGGTGTGGTTCTGATATTTGTTGAATGGTGTGGTTCTGATTGTTGGAGCATTGTATGGTTCTGATAGTTGGAGCATGGTGTGATTCTGATAGTTGGAGCATGGTGTTGTTCTGATAGTTCGAGCATGTTGTGGTTTTGATAGTTGGAGCATGGTGTGTTTCTGATAGATGGAGCATTTTGTGGTTCTGATAGTTGGAGCATGGTGTGGTTCTGATAGTTGGATCATGGTGTGGTCCTGATAGTTGGAGCATGGTGGGGTCTTGATAGTTGGAGCATGTTGTGGTTCTGATAGTTGGAGCATGTTGTGGTTCTGATAGTTGGAGCATGGTGTGGTTCTGATAGCTGGAGCATGTTGTTGTTCTGATAGTTGGAGCATGGTGTGGTTTTGATAGTTGGAGCATGGTATGGGTCTGATAGTTGGAGCATGGTGTGGTTCTGATAGTTGGAGCATGGTGAGGGCCTGAATGTTGGAGCATGGTGTGTTTCTGATAGTTGGAGCTTGGTGTTGTTTTGGTAGTTGGAGCAAGGTGTGGTTCTGATAGTTGGACAATGCTGTGGTTTAAATATTTGGAGCATGGTGTGCTTCTGATAGTTGGAGCAATGTGTGGTTTTGATAGTTGGAGCATTTTGTTGTTTTGATAATTGGAGCATGGTGTGGTTCTGATAGTTGGAGCATGGCGTGGTTTTGATAGTTGGAGCCTGGTGTGGTTCTGATAGTTGGAGCATGGTGTGGTTCTGATAGTTGGAGCATGGTGTGGTTCTGATCGTTGGAGCATGGTGTGGTTCTGATTTTTGGAGCATGGTGTGGTTCTGATAGTTGGAGCATGGTGTTGTTCTGATAGTTCGAGCATGCTGTGGTTTTGATAGTTGGAGCATGTTGTGTTTCTGATAGATGTAGCATTTTGTGGTTCTGATAGTTGGAGGATTGTGTTTTATTAATAGTTGGAGCATGGTGTGGTTCTGATAGTTGGAGCATGGTGTGGTCCTGATAGTTGGAGCATGGTGGGGTCTTGATAGTTGGAGCATGTTGTGGTTCTGATAGTTGGAGCATGTTGTGGTTCTGATAGTTGGAGCATGGTGTGGTTCTGATAGCTGGAGCATGTTGTTGTTCTGATAGTTGGAGCATGGTGTGGTTTTGATAGTTGGAGCATGGTATGGGTCTGATAGTTGGAGCATGGTGTGGATCTGAGAGTTGGAGCATGGTGTGGTTTTCATAGTTGGAGCATGGTGTGGTTCTGATAGTTGGAACATGCTGTGGTTTTGGTAGTTGGAGCATGGTGTGGTTCTGATAGTTGGAGCATGGTGAGGGCCTGAATGTTGGAGCATGGTGTGTTTCTGATAGTTGGAGCAGTTAGCAGGTGTGGTTCTGATAGTTGGACAATGCTGTGGTTTTGATATTTGGAGCATGGTGTGCTTCTGATAGTTGGAGCAATGTGTGGTTTTGATAGTTGGAGCATTTTGTTGTTTTGATAATTGGAGCATGGTGTGGTTCTGATAGTTGGAGCATGGTGTGGTTCTGATAGTTGGAGCATGGTGTGGTTCTGATTGTTGGAGCATGGTGTGGTTCTGATTTTTGGAGCATGGTGTGGTTCTGATAGTTGGAGCATGGTGTGGTTCTGATAGTTGGAGCAATGTGTGGTTTTGATAGTTGGAGCATGTTGATTTTCTGATAGTTGGAGCATGGTGTGGTTTTCATAGTTGGAGCATGGTATGTTTCTGATACTTCGAGCATGGTGTGGTTCTGATAGTTGGAGCATGGTGTGGTTCTGATAGTTGGAGCATGGTGTGGTTCTGATAGTTGGAGAATGCTGTGGTTTTGATAGTTGGAGCATGGTGTTGTTCTGATAGTTGGTGCGGGTGGGTAGTTGGAGCATGGTGTGGTTCTGATAGTTGGAGCATGGTGAGGGCCTGAATGTTGGAGCATGGTGTGTTTCTGATAGTTGGAGCTTGGTGTTGTTTTGGTAGTTGGAGCAAGGTGTGGTTCTGATAGTTGGACAATGCTGTGGTTTTGATATTTGGAGCATGGTGTGCTTCTGATAGTTGGAGCAATGTGTGGTTTTGATAGTTGGAGCATTTTGTTGTTTTGATAATTGGAGCATGGTGTGGTTCTGATAGTTGGAGCATGGCGTGGTTTTGATAGTTGGAGCCTGGTGTGGTTCTGATAGTTGGAGCATGGTGTGGTTCTGATAGTTGGAGCATGGTGTGGTTCTGATCGTTGGAGCATGGTGTGGTTCTGATAGTTGGAGCATGGTGTGGTTCTGATAGTTGGAGCATGGTGTTGTTCTGATAGTTGGAGCATGGTCTGGTTCTGATAGTTGGAGCATGGTGCGGTTCTGAATGTTGGAGCATGGTGTGTTTCTGATAGTTGGAGCATGGTGTGGTTTTTTGTAGTCTGAGCATGTTATGGTTCTGATAGTTGGAGCATGGTGTGACCTTGATAGTTGGAGCATGTTGTGTTTCTGATAGTTGGAGCATGGTGTGGTTCTGATAGTTGGACCATGGTGTGGTTCTGATATTTGTTGAATGGTGTGGTTCTGATTGTTGGAGCATTGTATGGTTCTGATAGTTGGAGCATGGTGTGATTCTGATAGTTGGAGCATGGTGTTGTTCTGATAGTTCGAGCATGTTGTGGTTTTGATAGTTGGAGCATGGTGTGTTTCTGATAGATGGAGCATTTTGTGGTTCTTGATAGTTGGAGCATGGTATGGGTCTGATAGTTGGAGCATGGTGTGGTTCTGATAGTTGGAGCATGGTGAGGGCCTGAATGTTGGAGCATGGTGTGTTTGTGATAGTTGGAGCTTGGTGTTGTTTTGGTAGTTGGAGCAAGGTGTGGTTCTGATAGTTGGACAATGCTGTGGTTTTGATATTCGGAGCATGGTGTGCTTCTGATAGTTGGAGCAATGTGTGGTTTTGATAGTTGGAGCATTTTGTTGTTTTGATAATTGGAGCATGGTGTGGTTCTGATAGTTGGAGCATGGCGTGGTTTTGATAGTTGGAGCCTGGTGTGGTTCTGATAGTTGGAGCATGGTGTGGTTCTGATAGTTGGAGCATGGTGTGGTTCTGATCGTTGGAGCATGGTGTGGTTCTGATATTTGGAGCATGGTGTGGTTCTGATAGTTGGAGCATGGTGTTGTTCTGATAGTTGGAGCATGGTCTGGTTCTGATAGTTGGAGCATGGTGCGGTTCTGAATGTTGGAGCATGGTGTGTTTCTGATAGTTGGAGCATGGTGTGGTTCTGATAGTGGCTGGCTGATAGTTGGAGCATGGTGTGGTTCTGATAGTTGGAGCATGGTGTGGTTCTGATAGTTGGACCATGGTGTGGTTCTGATATTTGTTGAATGGTGTGGTTCTGATTGTTGGAGCATTGTATGGTTCTGATAGTTGGAGCATGGTGTGATTCTGATAGTTGGAGCATGGTGTTGTTCTGATAGTTCGAGCATGTTGTGGTTTTGATAGTTGGAGCATGGTGTGTTTCTGATAGATGGAGCATTTTGTGGTTCTGATAGTTGGAGGATTGTGTTTTTGATAGTTGGAGCATGGTGTGGTTCTGATAGTTGGAGCATGGTGTGGTCCTGATAGTTGGAGCATGGTGGGGTCTTGATAGTTGGAGCATGTTGTGGTTCTGATAGTTGGAGCATGGTGTGGTTCTGATAGTTGGAGCATGGTGTGGTTCTGATCGTTGGAGCATGGTGTGGTTCTGATTTTTGGAGCATGGTGTGGTTCTGATAGTTGGAGCATGGTGTTGTTCTGATAGTTGGAGCATGGTCTGGTTCTGATAGTTGGAGCATGGTGCGGTTCTGATCGTTGGAGCATGGTGTGGTTCTGATAGTTGGAGCATGTTGTGGTTCTGATAGTTGGAGCATGGTGTGGTTCTGATAGCTGGAGCATGTTGTTGTTCTGATAGTTGGAGCATGGTGTGGTTTTGATAGTTGGAGCATGGTATGGGTCTGATAGTTGGAGCATGGTGTGGATCTGAGAGTTGGAGCATGGTGTGGTTTTCATAGTTGGAGCATGGTGTGGTTCTGATAGTTGGAACATGCTGTGGTTTTGGTAGTTGGAGCATGGTGTGGTTCTGATAGTTGGAGCATGGTGAGGGCCTGAATGTTGGAGCATGGTGTGTTTCTGATAGTTGGAGCTTGGTGTTGTTTTGGTAGTTGGAGCAAGGTGTGGTTCTGATAGTTGGACAATGCTGTGGTTTTGATATTTGGAGCATGGTGTGCTTCTGATAGTTGGAGCAATGTGTGGTTTTGATAGTTGGAGCATTTTGTTGTTTTGATAATTGGAGCATGGTGTGGTTCTGATAGTTGGAGCATGGCGTGGTTTTGATAGTTGGAGCCTGGTGTGGTTCTGATAGTTGGAGCATGGTGTGGTTCTGATAGTTGGAGCATGGTGTGGTTCTGATCGTTGGAGCATGGTGTGGTTCTGATAGTTGGAGCATGGTGTTGTTCTGATAGTTGGAGCATGGTCTGGTTCTGATAGTTGGAGCATGGTGCGGTTCTGAATGTTGGAGCATGGTGTGTTTCTGATAGTTGGAGCATGGTGTGGTTTTGGTAGTTGGAGCATGGTGTGGTTCTGATAGTTGGAGCATGGTGTGGTTCTGATAGTTGGACCATGGTGTGGTTCTGATATTTGTTGAATGGTGTGGTTCTGATTGTTGGAGCATTGTATGGTTCTGATAGTTGGAGCATGGTGTGATTCTGATAGTTGGAGCATGGTGTTGTTCTGATAGTTCGAGCATGTTGTGGTTTTGATAGTTGGAGCATGGTGTGTTTCTGATAGATGGAGCATTTTGTGGTTCTGATAGTTGGAGCATGGTGTGGTTCTGATAGTTGGAGCATGGTGTGGTCCTGATAGTTGGAGCATGGTGGGGTCTTGATAGTTGGAGCATGTTGTGGTTCTGATAGTTGGAGCATGTTGTGGTTCTGATAGTTGGAGCATGGTGTGGTTCTGATAGCTGGAGCATGTTGTTGTTCTGATAGTTGGAGCATGGTGTGGTTTTGATAGTTGGAGCATGGTATGGGTCTGATAGTTGGAGCATGGTGTGGTTCTGATAGTTGGAGCATGGTGAGGGCCTGAATGTTGGAGCATGGTGTGTTTCTGATAGTTGGAGCTTGGTGTTGTTTTGGTAGTTGGAGCAAGGTGTGGTTCTGATAGTTGGACAATGCTGTGGTTTAAATATTTGGAGCATGGTGTGCTTCTGATAGTTGGAGCAATGTGTGGTTTTGATAGTTGGAGCATTTTGTTGTTTTGATAATTGGAGCATGGTGTGGTTCTGATAGTTGGAGCATGGCGTGGTTTTGATAGTTGGAGCCTGGTGTGGTTCTGATAGTTGGAGCATGGTGTGGTTCTGATAGTTGGAGCATGGTGTGGTTCTGATCGTTGGAGCATGGTGTGGTTCTGATTTTTGGAGCATGGTGTGGTTCTGATAGTTGGAGCATGGTGTTGTTCTGATAGTTGGAGCATGGTCTGGTTCTGATAGTTGGAGCATGGTGCGGTTCTGAATGTTGGAGCATGGTGTGTTTCTGATAGTTGGAGCATGGTGTGGTTTTGGTAGTTGGAGCATGGTGTGGTTCTGATAGTTGGAGCATGGTGTGGTTCTGATAGTTGGACCATGGTGTGGTTCTGATATTTGTTGAATGGTGTGGTTCTGATTGTTGGAGCATTGTATGGTTCTGATAGTTGGAGCATGGTGTGATTCTGATAGTTGGAGCATGGTGTTGTTCTGATAGTTCGAGCATGTTGTGGTTTTGATAGTTGGAGCATGGTGTGTTTCTGATAGTTGGAGCATTTTGTGGTTCTGATAGTTGGAGGATTGTGTTTTATTGATAGTTGGAGCATGGTGTGGTTCTGATAGTTGGAGCATGGTGTGGTCCTGATAGTTGGAGCATGGTGGGGTCTTGATAGTTGGAGCATGTTGTGGTTCTGATAGTTGGAGCATGTTGTGGTTCTGATAGTTGGAGCATGGTGTGATTCTGATAGTTGGAGCATGGTGTTGTTCTGATAGTTCGAGCATGTTGTGGTTTTGATAGTTGGAGCATGGTGTGTTTCTGATAGATGGAGCATTTTGTGGTTCTGATAGTTGGAGCATGGTGTGGTTCTGATAGTTGGAGCATGGTGTGGTCCTGATAGTTGGAGCATGGTGGGGTCTTGATAGTTGGAGCATGTTGTGGTTCTGATAGTTGGAGCATGTTGTGGTTCTGATAGTTGGAGCATGGTGTGGTTCTGATAGCTGGAGCATGTTGTTGTTCTGATAGTTGGAGCATGGTGTGGTTTTGATAGTTGGAGCATGGTATGGGTCTGATAGTTGGAGCATGGTGTGGATCTGAGAGTTGGAGCATGGTGTGGTTTTCATAGTTGGAGCATGGTGTGGTTCTGATAGTTGGAACATGCTGTGGTTTTGGTAGTTGGAGCATGGTGTGGTTCTGATAGTTGGAGCATGGTGAGGGCCTGAATGTTGGAGCATGGTGTGTTTCTGATAGTTGGAGCTTGGTGTTGTTTTGGTAGTTGGAGCAAGGTGTGGTTCTGATAGTTGGACAATGCTGTGGTTTTGATATTTGGAGCATGGTGTGCTTCTGATAGTTGGAGCAATGTGTGGTTTTGATAGTTGGAGCATTTTGTTGTTTTGATAATTGGAGCATGGTGTGGTTCTGATAGTTGGAGCATGGTGTGGTTCTGATAGTTGGAGCATGGTGTGGTTCTGATCGTTGGAGCATGGTGTGGTTCTGATTTTTGGAGCATGGTGTGGTTCTGATAGTTGGAGCATGGTGTGGTTCTGATAGTTGGAGCATGGTGTGGTTCTGATAGTTGGAGCATGTTGTGGTTCTGAAAGTTGGAGCATGGTGTAATTAGGATATTTGGAGCATGGTGTGGTTTTGATAGTTGGAGCACGGTGTTGTTCTGATAGTTGGAGCATGGTCTGGTTCTGATAGTTGGAGCATGGTGCGGTTCTGAATGTTGGAGCATGGTGTGTTTCTGATAGTTGGAGCATGGTGTGGTTTTGGTAGTTGGAGCATGGTGTGGTTCTGATAGTTGAAGCATGGTGTGATTCTGATAGTTGGAGCATGGTGTGTCCTTGATAGTTGGAGCAAGTTGTGGTTCTGATAGTTGGACCATGGTGTGGTTCTGATATTTGTTGAATGGTGTGGTTCTGATTGTTGGAGCATTGTATGGTTCTGATAGTTGGAGCATGGTGTGATTCTGATAGTTGGAGCATGGTGTTGTTCTGATAGTTCGAGCATGTTGTGGTTTTGATAGTTGGAGCATGGTGTGTTTCTGATAGATGGAGCATTTTGTGGTTCTGATAGTTGGAGCATGGTGTTTTATTGATAGTTGGAGCATGGTGTGGTTCTGATAGTTGGAGCATGGTGTGGTCCTGATAGTTGGAGCATGGTGGGGTCTTGATAGTTGGAGCATGTTGTGGTTCTGATAGTTGGAGCATGTTGTGGTTCTGATAGTTGGAGCATGGTGTGGTTCTGATAGCTGGAGCATGTTGTTGTTCTGATAGTTGGAGCATGGTGTGGTTTTGATAGTTGGAGCATGGTATGGGTCTGATAGTTGGAGCATGGTGTGGTTCTGAGAGTTGGAGCATGGTGTGGTTTTCATAGTTGGAGCATGGTGTGGTTCTGATAGTTGGAACATGCTGTGGTTTTGGTAGTTGGAGCATGGTGTGGTTCTGATAGTTGGAGCATGGTGAGGGCCTGAATGTTGGAGCATGGTGTGTTTCTGATAGTTGGAGCTTGGTGTTGTTTTGGTAGTTGGAGCAAGGTGTGGTTCTGATAGTTGGACAATGCTGTGGTTTTGATATTTGGAGCATGGTGTGCTTCTGATAGTTGGAGCAATGTGTGGTTTTGATAGTTGGAGCATTTTGTTGTTTTGATAATTGGAGCATGGTGTGGTTCTGATAGTTGGAGCATGGCGTGGTTTTGATAGTTGGAGCCTGGTGTGGTTCTGATAGTTGGAGCATGGTGTGGTTCTGATAGTTGGAGCATGGTGTGGTTCTGATCGTTGGAGCATGGTGTTGTTCTGATAGTTGGAGCATGGTCTGGTTCTGATAGTTGGAGCATGGTGCGGTTCTGAATGTTGGAGCATGGTGTGTTTCTGATAGTTGGAGCATGGTGTGGTTTTGGTAGTTGGAGCATGGTGTGGTTCTGATAGTTGGAGCATGGTGTGGTTCTGATAGTTGGACCATGGTGTGGTTCTGATATTTGTTGAATGGTGTGGTTCTGATTGTTGGAGCATTGTATGTTTCTGATAGTTGGAGCATGGTGTGATTCTGATAGTTGGAGCATGGTGTTGTTCTGATAGTTCGAGCATGTTGTGGTTTTGATAGTTGGAGCATGGTGTGTTTCTGATAGATGGAGCATTTTGTGGTTCTGATAGTTGGAGCATGTTGTGGTTCTGATAGTTGGAGCATGGTGTGGTTCTGATAGTTGGAGCATGTTGTTGTTCTGATAGTTGGAGCATGGTGTGGTTTTGATAGTTGGAGCATGGTATGGGTCTGATAGTTGGAGCATGGTGTGGATCTGAGAGTTGGAGCATGGTGTGGTTTTCATAGTTGGAGCATGGTGTGGTTCTGATAGTTGGAACATGCTGTGGTTTTGGTAGTTGGAGCATGGTGTGGTTCTGATAGTTGGAGCATGGTGAGGGCCTGAATGTTGGAGCATGGTGTGTTTCTGATAGTTGGAGCTTGGTGTTGTTTTGGTAGTTGGAGCAAGGTGTGGTTCTGATAGTTGGACAATGCTGTGGTTTTGATATTTGGAGCATGGTGTGCTTCTGATAGTTGGAGCAATGTGTGGTTTTGATAGTTGGAGCATTTTGTTGTTTTGATAATTGGAGCATGGTGTGGTTCTGATAGTTGGAGCATGGTGTGGTTCTGATAGTTGGAGCATGGTGTGGTTCTGATAGTTGGAGCATGGTGTGGTTCTGATAGTTGGAGCATGGTGTGGTTCTGATAGTTGGAGCATGGTGTGGTTCTGATAGTTGGAGCATGGTGTGGTTCTGATAGTTGGAGCATGTTGTGGTTCTGAAAGTTGGAGCATGGTGTAATTAGGATATTTGGAGCATTGTGTGGTTTTGATAGTTGGAGCACGGTGTTGTTCTGATAGTTGGAGCATGGTCTGGTTCTGATAGTTGGAGCATGGTGCGGTTCTGAATGTTGGAGCATGGTGTGTTTCTGATAGTTGGAGCATGGTGTGGTTTTGGTAGTTGGAGCATGGTGTGGTTCTGATAGTTGGAGCATGGTGTGGTTCTGATAGTTGGACCATGGTGTGGTTCTGATATTTGTTGAATGGTGTGGTTCTGATTGTTGGAGCATTGTATGGTTCTGATAGTTGGAGCATGGTGTGATTCTGATAGTTGGAGCATGGTGTTGTTCTGATAGTTCGAGCATGTTGTGGTTTTGATAGTTGGAGCATGGTGTGTTTCTGATAGATGGAGCATTTTCTGGTTCTGATAGTTGGAGCATGGTGTTTTATTGATAGTTGGAGCATGGTGTGGTTCTGATAGTTGGAGCATGGTGTGGTCCTGATAGTTGGAGCATGGTGGGGTCTTGATAGTTGGAGCATGTTGTGGTTCTGATAGTTGGAGCATGTTGTGGTTCTGATAGTTGGAGCATGGTGTGGTTCTGATAGCTGGAGCATGTTGTTGTTCTGATAGTTGGAGCATGGTGTGGTTTTGATAGTTGGAGCATGGTATGGGTCTGATAGTTGGAGCATGGTGTGGTTCTGAGAGTTGGAGCATGGTGTGGTTTTCATAGTTGGAGCATGGTGTGGTTCTGATAGTTGGAACATGCTGTGGTTTTGGTAGTTGGAGCATGGTGTGGTTCTGATAGTTGGAGCATAGTGAGGGCCTGAATGTTGGAGCATGGTGTGTTTCTGATAGTTGGAGCTTGGTGTTGTTTTGGTAGTTGGAGCAAGGTGTGGTTCTGATAGTTGGACAATGCTGTGGTTTTGATATTTGGAGCATGGTGTGCTTCTGATAGTTGGAGCAATGTGTGGTTTTGATAGTTGGAGCATTTTGTTGTTTTGATAATTGGAGCATGGTGTGGTTCTGATAGTTGGAGCATGGCGTGGTTTTGATAGTTGGAGCCTGGTGTGGTTCTGATAGTTGGAGCATGGTGTGGTTCTGATAGTTGGAGCATGGTGTGGTTCTGATCGTTGGAGCATGGTGTGGTTCTGATTTTTGGAGCATGGTGTTGTTCTGATAGTTGGAGCATGGTCTGGTTCTGATAGTTGGAGCATGGTGCGGTTCTGAATGTTGGAGCATGGTGTGTTTCTGATAGTTGGAGCATGGTGTGGTTTTGGTAGTTGGAGCATGGTGTGGTTCTGATAGTTGAAGCATGGTGTGGTTCTGATAGTTGGACCATGGTGTGGTTCTGATATTTGTTGAATGGTGTGGTTCTGATTGTTGGAGCATTGTATGGTTCTGATAGTTGGAGCATGGTGTGATTCTGATAGTTGGAGCATGGTGTTGTTCTGATAGTTCGAGCATGTTGTGGTTTTGATAGTTGGAGCATGGTGTGTTTCTGATAGATGGAGCATTTTGTGGTTCTGATAGTTGGAGCATGTTGTGGTTCTGATAGTTGGAGCATGGTGTGGTTCTGATAGCTGGAGCATGTTGTTGTTCTGATAGTTGGAGCATGGTGTGGTTTTGATAGTTGGAGCATGGTATGGGTCTGATAGTTGGAGCATGGTGTGGTTCTGATAGTTGGAGCATGGTGAGGGCCTGAATGTTGGAGCATGGTGTGTTTGTGATAGTTGGAGCTTGGTGTTGTTTTGGTAGTTGGAGCAAGGTGTGGTTCTGATAGTTGGACAATGCTGTGGTTTTTATATTTGGAGCATGGTGTGCTTCTGATAGTTGGAGCAATGTGTGGTTTTGATAGTTGGAGCATTTTGTTGTTTTGATAATTGGAGCATGGTGTGGTTCTGATAGTTGGAGCATGGCGTGGTTTTGATAGTTGGAGCCTGGTGTGGTTCTGATAGTTGGAGCATGGTGTGGTTCTGATAGTTGGAGCATGGTGTGGTTCTGATCGTTGGAGCATGGTGTGGTTCTGATTTTTGGAGCATGGTGTGGTTCTGATAGTTGGAGCATGGTGTTGTTCTGATAGTTGGAGCATGGTCTGGTTCTGATAGTTGGAGCATGGTGAGGTTCTGAATGTTGGAGCATGGTGTGTTTCTGATAGTTGGAGCATGGTGTGGTTTTGGTAGTTGGAGCATGGTGTGGTTCTGATAGTTGGAGCATGGTGTGGTTCTGATCGTTGGAGCATGGTGTGGTTCTGATTTTTGGAGCATGGTGTGGTTCTGATAGTTTGAGCATGGTGTTGTTCTGATAGTTGGAGCATGGTCTGGTTCTGATAGTTGGAGCATGGTGCGGTTCTGAATGTTGGAGCATGGTGTGTTTCTGATAGTTGGAGCATGGTGTGGTTTTGGTAGTTGGAGCATGGTGTGGTTCTGATAGTTGGAGCATGGTGTGGTTCTGATAGTTGGACCATGGTGTGGTTCTGATATTTGTTGAATGGTGTGGTTCTGATTGTTGGAGCATTGTATGGTTCTGATAGTTGGAGCATGGTGTGATTCTGATAGTTGGAGCATGGTGTTGTTCTGATAGTTCGAGCATGTTGTGGTTTTGATAGTTGGAGCATGGTGTGTTTCTGATAGATGGAGCATTTTGTGGTTCTGATAGTTGGAGGATTGTGTTTTTGATAGTTGGAGCATGGTGTGGTTCTGATAGTTGGAGCATGGTGTGGTCCTGATAGTTGGAGCATGGTGGGGTCTTGATAGTTGGAGCATGTTGTGGTTCTGATAGTTGGAGCATGGTGTGGTTCTGATAGTTGGAGCATGGTGTGGTTCTGATCGTTGGAGCATGGTGTGGTTCTGATTTTTGGAGCATGGTGTGGTTCTGATAGTTGGAGCATGGTGTTGTTCTGATAGTTGGAGCATGGTCTGGTTCTGATAGTTGGAGCATGGTGCGGTTCTGATCGTTGGAGCATGGTGTGGTTCTGATAGTTGGAGCATGTTGTGGTTCTGATAGTTGGAGCATGGTGTGGTTCTGATAGCTGGAGCATGTTGTTGTTCTGATAGTTGGAGCATGGTGTGGTTTTGATAGTTGGAGCATGGTATGGGTCTGATAGTTGGAGCATGGTGTGGATCTGAGAGTTGGAGCATGGTGTGGTTTTCATAGTTGGAGCATGGTGTGGTTCTGATAGTTGGAACATGCTGTGGTTTTGGTAGTTGGAGCATGGTGTGGTTCTGATAGTTGGAGCATGGTGAGGGCCTGAATGTTGGAGCATGGTGTGTTTCTGATAGTTGGAGCTTGGTGTTGTTTTGGTAGTTGGAGCAAGGTGTGGTTCTGATAGTTGGACAATGCTGTGGTTTTGATATTTGGAGCATGGTGTGCTTCTGATAGTTGGAGCAATGTGTGGTTTTGATAGTTGGAGCATTTTGTTGTTTTGATAATTGGAGCATGGTGTGGTTCTGATAGTTGGAGCATGGCGTGGTTTTGATAGTTGGAGCCTGGTGTGGTTCTGATAGTTGGAGCATGGTGTGGTTCTGATAGTTGGAGCATGGTGTGGTTCTGATCGTTGGAGCATGGTGTGGTTCTGATAGTTGGAGCATGGTGTTGTTCTGATAGTTGGAGCATGGTCTGGTTCTGATAGTTGGAGCATGGTGCGGTTCTGAATGTTGGAGCATGGTGTGTTTCTGATAGTTGGAGCATGGTGTGGTTTTGGTAGTTGGAGCATGGTGTGGTTCTGATAGTTGGAGCATGGTGTGGTTCTGATAGTTGGACCATGGTGTGGTTCTGATATTTGTTGAATGGTGTGGTTCTGATTGTTGGAGCATTGTATGGTTCTGATAGTTGGAGCATGGTGTGATTCTGATAGTTGGAGCATGGTGTTGTTCTGATAGTTCGAGCATGTTGTGGTTTTGATAGTTGGAGCATGGTGTGTTTCTGATAGATGGAGCATTTTGTGGTTCTGATAGTTGGAGCATGGTGTGGTTCTGATAGTTGGAGCATGGTGTGGTCCTGATAGTTGGAGCATGGTGGGGTCTTGATAGTTGGAGCATGTTGTGGTTCTGATAGTTGGAGCATGTTGTGGTTCTGATAGTTGGAGCATGGTGTGGTTCTGATAGCTGGAGCATGTTGTTGTTCTGATAGTTGGAGCATGGTGTGGTTTTGATAGTTGGAGCATGGTATGGGTCTGATAGTTGGAGCATGGTGTGGTTCTGATAGTTGGAGCATGGTGAGGGCCTGAATGTTGGAGCATGGTGTGTTTCTGATAGTTGGAGCTTGGTGTTGTTTTGGTAGTTGGAGCAAGGTGTGGTTCTGATAGTTGGACAATGCTGTGGTTTAAATATTTGGAGCATGGTGTGCTTCTGATAGTTGGAGCAATGTGTGGTTTTGATAGTTGGAGCATTTTGTTGTTTTGATAATTGGAGCATGGTGTGGTTCTGATAGTTGGAGCATGGCGTGGTTTTGATAGTTGGAGCCTGGTGTGGTTCTGATAGTTGGAGCATGGTGTGGTTCTGATAGTTGGAGCATGGTGTGGTTCTGATCGTTGGAGCATGGTGTGGTTCTGATTTTTGGAGCATGGTGTGGTTCTGATAGTTGGAGCATGGTGTTGTTCTGATAGTTGGAGCATGGTCTGGTTCTGATAGTTGGAGCATGGTGCGGTTCTGAATGTTGGAGCATGGTGTGTTTCTGATAGTTGGAGCATGGTGTGGTTTTGGTAGTTGGAGCATGGTGTGGTTCTGATAGTTGGAGCATGGTGTGGTTCTGATAGTTGGACCATGGTGTGGTTCTGATATTTGTTGAATGGTGTGGTTCTGATTGTTGGAGCATTGTATGGTTCTGATAGTTGGAGCATGGTGTGATTCTGATAGTTGGAGCATGGTGTTGTTCTGATAGTTCGAGCATGTTGTGGTTTTGATAGTTGGAGCATGGTGTGTTTCTGATAGATGGAGCATTTTGTGGTTCTGATAGTTGGAGGATTGTGTTTTATTGATAGTTGGAGCATGGTGTGGTTCTGATAGTTGGAGCATGGTGTGGTCCTGATAGTTGGAGCATGGTGGGGTCTTGATAGTTGGAGCATGTTGTGGTTCTGATAGTTGGAGCATGTTGTGGTTCTGATAGTTGGAGCATGGTGTGGTTCTGATAGCTGGAGCATGTTGTTGTTCTGATAGTTGGAGCATGGTGTGGTTTTGATAGTTGGAGCATGGTATGGGTCTGATATTTTGAGCATGGTGTGGATCTGAGAGTTGGAGCATGGTGTGGTTTTCATAGTTGGAGCATGGTGTGGTTCTGATAGTTGGAGCATGGTGTGGTTCTGATCGTTGGAGCATGGTGTGGTTCTGATTTTTGGAGCATGGTGTGGTTCTGATAGTTGGAGCATGGTGTGGTTCTGATAGTTGGAGCAATGTGTGGTTTTGATAGTTGGAGCATGTTGATTTTCTGATAGTTGGAGCATGGTGTGGTTTTCATAGTTGGAGCATGGTATGTTTCTGATACTTGGAGCATGGTGTGGTTCTGATAGTTGGAGCATGGTGTGGTTCTGATAGTTGGAGCATGGTGTGGTTCTGATAGTTGGAGAATGCTGTGGTTTTGATAGTTGGAGCATGGTGTTGTTCTGATAGTTGGTGCATGGTGTGGTTCTGATAGTTGGAGCATGGTGCGGTTCTGAATGTTGGAGCATGGTGTGGTCTTGATAGTTGGAGCATGTTGTGTTCTGATAGTTGGAGCATGATGTGGTTTTGATAGTTGGAGCATGGTGTGGTTCTGATAGTTGGAGCATGCTGTGGTTCTGATAGTTGGATTATGGTGTTGTTCAGATAGTTGGAGGATGGTATTGTTCTTATAGTTGGAGCATGCTTTGGTTTTGATAGTTGGAGCATGGTGTTGTTCTGATAGTTGGAGCATGGTGTGGTTCTGATAGTTGGAGCATGGTGCGGTTCTGAATGTTGGAGCATGGTGTGTTTCTGATAGTTGGAGCATGGTGTGGTTTTTTGTAGTCTGAGCATGTTATGGTTCTGATAGTTGGAGCATGGTGTGACCTCGATAGTTGGAGCATGTTGTGTTTCTGATAGTTGGAGCATGGTGTGGTTCTGATAGTTGGACCATGGTGTGGTTCTGATATTTGTTGAATGGTGTGGTTCTGATTGTTGGAACATGGTATGGTTCTGATAGTTGGATCATGGTGTGGTTTTGATAGTTGGAGCATGGTGTGTTTCTGATAGATGGAGCATTTTCTGGTTCTGATAGTTGGAGCATGGTGTGGTTCTGATAGTTGGAGCATGGTTTGGTTCTGATAGTTGGAGCGGTTCTGAATGTTGGAGCATGGAGTGTTTCTGATAAATGGAGCATTGTGTGGTTCTGATAATTGGGGAATGTTGTTGTTCTGAAAGTTGGAGCATGGTGTGGTTCTGATAGTTGGAGCATGGTGCGGTTCTGAATGTTGGAGCATGGTGTGGTCTTGATAGTTGGGGCATGTTGTGTTCTGATAGTTGGAGCATGATGTGGTTTTGATAGTTGGAGCATGTTGTTGTTCTGATAGTTGCAGCGTGGTGTGGTTTTGATAGTTGGAACATGGTGTGGTTCTGATAGTTGGAGCATGGTGTGTTTCTGATAGTTGGAGCATGGTGTGGTTTTGGTAGTTGGAGCATTTAATTTTTTTTTACATTTTAGTCATTTAGCAGACGCTCTTATCCAAAGCGACTTACAGTAGAGTGCATACATTTTATTACATTTTTAAATACTGGCCCCCCGTGGGAATCGAACCCACAACCCTGGCGTTGCAAGCGACATGCTCTACCAACTGATCTACAATGGGACAACTATCTGATAGTTGGAGCATGGTGTGGTTCTGATAGTTGGAACATGGTATAGTTCTGGTAGTTGGAGCACGGTGTGGTTCTGAAAGTTGGAGCATGGTGTGGTTCTGATAGTTGGAGCAATGTGTGGTTTTGATAGTTGGAGCATTTTGTTGTTTTGATAATTGGAGCATGGTGTGGTTTTGATAGTTGGAGCATGGTATGGTTCTGATAGTTGGAGCATGGTCTGGTTCTGATAGTTGGAGCATGGTGTGATTTTGATAGTTGGAGCCTGGTATGGTTGTGATAGTTGGAGCATGCTGTGGTTCTGATACTTGGAGCATGGTGTGGTTCTGATAGTTGGAGCATGGTATGGGTCTGATAGTTGGAGCATGGTGTGGATCTGAGAGTTGGAGCATGGTGTGGTTTTCATAGTTGGAGCATGGTGTGGTTCTGATAGTTGGAACATGCTGTGGTTTTGGTAGTTGGAGCATGGTGTGGTTCTGATAGTTGGAGCATGGTGAGGGCCTGAATGTTGGAGCATGGTGTGTTTCTGATAGTTGGAGCTTGGTGTTGTTTTGGTAGTTGGAGCAAGGTGTGGTTCTGATAGTTGGACAATGCTGTGGTTTTGATATTTGGAGCATGGTGTGCTTCTGATAGTTGGAGCAATGTGTGGTTTTGATAGTTGGAGCATTTTGTTGTTTTGATAATTGGAGCATGGTGTGGTTCTGATAGTTGGAGCATGGTGTGGTTCTGATAGTTGGAGCATGGTGTGGTTCTGATCGTTGGAGCATGGTGTGGTTCTGATTTTTGGAGCATGGTGTGGTTCTGATAGTTGGAGCATGGTGTGGTTCTGATAGTTGGAGCAATGTGTGGTTTTGATAGTTGGAGCATGTTGATTTTCTGATAGTTGGAGCATGGTGTGGTTTTCATAGTTGGAGCATGGTATGTTTCTGATACTTGGAGCATGGTGTGGTTCTGATAGTTGGAGCATGGTGTGGTTCTGATAGTTGGAGCATGGTGTGGTTCTGATAGTTGGAGAATGCTGTGGTTTTGATAGTTGGAGCATGGTGTTGTTCTGATAGTTGGTGCATGGTGTGGTTCTGATAGTTGGAGCATGGTGCGGTTCTGAATGTTGGAGCATGGTGTGGTCTTGATAGTTGGAGCATGTTGTGTTCTGATAGTTGGAGCATGATGTGGTTTTGATAGTTGGAGCATGGTGTGGTTCTGATAGTTGGAGCATGCTGTGGTTCTGATAGTTGGATTATGGTGTTGTTCAGATAGTTGGAGGATGGTATTGTTCTTATAGTTGGAGCATGCTTTGGTTTTGATAGTTGGAGCATGGTGTTGTTCTGAAAGTTGGAGCATGGTGTGGTTCTGATAGTTGGAGCATGGTGCGGTTCTGAATGTCTGAGCATGGTGTGTTTCTGATAGTTGGAGCATGGTGTGGTTTTTTGTAGTCTGAGCATGTTATGGTTCTGATAGTTGGAGCATGGTGTGACCTTGATAGTTGGAGCATGTTGTGTTTCTGATAGTTGGAGCATGGTGTGGTTCTGATAGTTGGACCATGGTGTGGTTCTGATATTTGTTGAATGGTGTGGTTCTGATTGTTGGAACATGGTATGGTTCTGATAGTTGGATCATGGTGTGGTTTTGATAGTTGGAGCATGGTGTGTTTCTGATAGATGGAGCATTTTCTGGTTCTGATAGTTGGAGCATGGTGTGGTTCTGATAGTTGGAGCATGGTTTAGTTCTGATAGTTGGAGCGGTTCTGAATGTTGGAGCATGGAGTGTTTCTGATAAATGGAGCATTGTGTGGTTCTGATAATTGGGGAATGTTGTTGTTCTGAAAGTTGGAGCATGGTGTGGTTCTGATAGTTGGAGCATGGTGCGGTTCTGAATGTTGGAGCATGGTGTGGTCTTGATAGTTGGAGCATGTTGTGTTCTGATAGTTGGAGCATGATGTGGTTTTGATAGTTGGAGCATGTTGTTGTTCTGATAGTTGCAGCGTGGTGTGGTTTTGATAGTTGGAGCATGGTATGGGTCTGATAGTTGGAGCATGGTGTGGTTCTGAGAGTTGGAGCATGGTGTGGTTTTCATAGTTGGAGCATCGTGTGGTTCTGATAGTTGGAACATGGTGTGGTTCTGATAGTTGGAGCATGGTGTGTTTCTGATAGTTGGAGCATGGTGTGGTTTTGGTAGTTGGAGCATTTAAATTTTTTTTACATTTTAGTCATTTAGCAGACGCTCTTATCCAAAGCGACTTACAGTAGAGTGCATACATTTTATTACATTTTTAAATACTGGCCCCCCGTGGGAATCGAACCCACAACCCAGGCGTTGCAAGCGACATGCTCTACCAACTGATCTACAATGGGACAACTATCTGATAGTTGGAGCATGGTGTGGTTCTGATAGTTGGAACATGGTATAGTTCTGGTAGTTGGAGCACGGTGTGGTTCTGATAGTTGGAGCATGGTGTGGTTCTGATAGTTGGAGCAATGTGTGGTTTTGATAGTTGGAGCATTTTGTTGTTTTGATAATTGGAGCATGGTGTGGTTTTGATAGTTGGAGCATGGTATGGTTCTGATAGTTGGAGCATGGTCTGGTTCTGATAGTTGGAGCATGGTGTGATTTTGATAGTTGTAGCCTGGTATGGTTGTGATAGTTGGAGCATGCTGTGGTTCTGATACTTGGAGCATGGTGTGGTTCTGATAGTTGGAGCATGGAGTGGTTCTGATTTTTGGAGCATGGTGTGGTTGTGATAGTTGGAGGATTGTGTGGTTCTGATAGTTGGAGCATGCTGTGGTTTTGATAGTTGGAGCATGGTGTGGTTCTGATAGTTGCAGCATGGTGTGGTTCTGATAGTCGGATAATGGTGTGTTTCTGATAAATGGAGCATTGTGTGGTTCTGATTCTTGGAGCATGGTGTGGTTCTGATAGTTGCAGCATGGTGTGGTTCTGATAGTTGGAGCATGGTGCAGGTCTGAACGTTGGAGCATGGTGTTGTTCTGATAGTTTGAGCATGGTGTGGTTTTGATAGTTGGAGCATGGTGTGTTTCTGATAGATGGAGCATTTTGTGGTTCTGATAGTTGGAGGATTGTGTTTTATTGATAGTTGGAGCATGGTGTGGTTCTGATAGTTGGAGCATGGTGTGGTCCTGATAGTTGGAGCATGGTGGGGTCTTGATAGTTGGAGCATGTTGTGGTTCTGATAGTTGGAGCATGTTGTGGTTCTGATAGTTGGAGCATGGTGTGGTTCTGATAGCTGGAGCATGTTGTTGTTCTGATAGTTGGAGCATGGTGTGGTTTTGATAGTTGGAGCATGGTATGGGTCTGATAGTTGGAGCATGGTGTGGATCTGAGAGTTGGAGCATGGTGTGGTTTTCATAGTTGGAGCATGGTGTGGTTCTGATAGTTGGAACATGCTGTGGTTTTGGTAGTTGGAGCATGGTGTGGTTCTGATAGTTGGAGCATGGTGAGGGCCTGAATGTTGGAGCATGGTGTGTTTCTGATAGTTGGAGCTTGGTGTTGTTTTGGTAGTTGGAGCAAGGTGTGGTTGTGATAGTTGGACAATGCTGTGGTTTTGATATTTGGAGCATGGTGTGCTTCTGATAGTTGCAGCAATGTGTGGTTTTGATAGTTGGAGCATTTTGTTGTTTTTTTACATTTTAGTCATTTAGCAGACGCTCTTATCCAAAGCGACTTACAGTAGAGTGCATACATTTTATTACATTTTTAAATACTGGCCCCCCGTGGGAATCGAACCCACAACCCTGGCGTTGCAAGCGCCATGCTCTACCAACTGAGCTACAGTGGGACAACTATCTGATAGTTGGAGCATGGTGTGGTTCTGATAGTTGGAACATTGTATAGTTCTGGTAGTTGGAGCACGGTGTGGTTCTGATAGTTGGAGCACTGTATACTTCTGATAGATGGAGCATGGTGTGGTTCTGATAGTTGGAGCATGGTGTGGTTCTGATAGTTGGAGCAATGTGTGGTTTGATAGTTGGAGCATTTTGTTGTTTTGATAATTGGAGCATGGTGTGGTTTTGATAGTTGGAGCATGGTATGGTTCTGATAGTTGGAGCATGGTCTGGTTCTGATAGTTGGAGCATGGTGTGATTTTGATAGTTGGAGCCTGGTATGGTTGTGATAGTTGGAGCATGCTGTGGTTCTGATAGTTGGAACATGGTATAGTTCTGGTAGTTGGAGCACGGTGTGGTTCTGATAGTTGGAGCACTGTATACTTCTGATAGATGGAGCATGGTGTGGTTCTGATAGTTGGAGCATGGTGTGGTTCTGATAGTTGGAGCAATGTGTGGTTTTGATATTTGGAGCATTTTGTTGTTTTGATAATTGGAGCATGGTGTGGTTTTGATAGTTGGAGCATGGTATGGTTCTGATAGTTGGAGCATGGTCTGGTTCTGATAGTTGGAGCATGGTGTGATTTTGATAGTTGGAGCCTGGTATGGTTGTGATAGTTGGAGCATGCTGTGGTTCTGATACTTGGAGCATGGTGTGGTTCTGATAGTTGGAGCATGGAGTGGTTCTGATTTTTGGAGCATGGTGTGGTTGTGATAGTTGGAGGATTGTGTGGTTCTGATAGTTGGAGCATGCTGTGGTTTTGATAGTTGGAGCATGGTGTGGTTCTGATAGTTGCAGCATGGTGTGGTTCTGATAGTCGGATAATGGTGTGTTTCTGATAAATGGAGCATTGTGTGGTTCTGATTCTTGGAGCATGGTGTGGTTCTGATAGTTGCAGCATGGTGTGGTTCTGATAGTTGGAGCATGGTGCAGGTCTGAACGTTGGAGCATGGTGTTGTTCTGATAGTTTGATCATGGTGTGGTTTTGATAGTTGGAGCATGGTGTGTTTCTGATAGATGGAGCATTTTCTGGTTCAGATAGTTGGAGCATGGTGTGGTTTGATAGTTGGAGCATGGTTTGGTTCTGATAGTTGGAGCATGGTTTGGTTCTGGTAGTTGGAGCCTGGAGCGGTTCTGAATGTTGGAGCATGGAGTGTTTCTGATAAATGGAGCATTGTGTGGTTATTATTGTTGGAACATGGTTTAGTTCTGATTGTTGGAGCATGTTGTTGTTCTGAATGTTGGAGCATGGTGTGTTTCTGATAGTTGGAGCTTGCTGTGGTTTTGGTAGTTGGAGCATGGTATGGTTCTGATAGTTGGAGCATGGTGTGATTCTGATAGTTGGAGCATGGTGTGGTTCTGATAGTTGGAGCATGGTGCGGTTCTGAATGTTGGAGCATGGAGTGTTTCTGATAAATGGAGCATTGTGTGGTTATTATAGTTGGAGCATGCTGTGGTTCTGATAGTTGGATTATGGTATGGTTCAGATAGTTGGAGGATGGTATAGTTCTGATAGTTGGAGCATCCTGTGGTTTTGATAGTTGGAGCATGGTAAAATTCTGATTGTTGGAGCATGGTGTGGTTCTGATAGTTGGAACATGGTGTGGTTCTGATAGTTGGAGCATGCTGTGGTTTTGATAGTTGGAGCATGGTGTGATTCTGATAGTTGGAGCATGGTGTGATTCTGTTAGTTGGAGCATGTTGTGGTTCTGAAAGTTGGAGCATGGTGTAATTCTGATTTTTAGAGCATGGTGTGGTTTTGATAGTTGGAGCATGGTTTTGTTCTGATAGTTGGAGCATGCTGTGGTTCTGATAGTTGGAGCATGGTGTGGTTCTGATAGTTGGAGCATGGTGCGGTTCTGAATGTTGGAGCATGGAGTGTTTCTGATAAATGGAGCATTGTGTGGTTATTATAGTTGGAGCATGCTGTGGTTCTGATAGTTGGATTATGGTGTGGTTCAGATAGTTGGAGGATGGTATAGTTCTGATAGTTGGATCATCCTGTGGTTTTGATAGTTGGAGCATGGTGTTGTTCTGATAGTTGGAGCATGGTGTGGTTCTGATAGTTGGAGCATGGTGAGGTTCTGAATGTTGCTGCATGGTTTGTTTCTGATAGTTGGAGCATGATTTGGTTTTGGTAGTTGGAGCATGGTATGGGTCTGGTAGTTGGAGCGTGGTGTGGTTGTAATAGTTGGACCATGGTGTGGTTCTGATATTTGGTGAATGGTGTGGTTCTGATTGTTGGAGCATGATGTGGTTCTGATAGTTGGAGCATGGTAAAATTCTGATTGTTGGAGCATGGTGTGGTTCTGATATTTGGTGAATGGTGTGGTTCTGATTGTTGGAGCATGATGTGGTTCTGATAGTTGGAGCATGGTATAGTTCTGGTAGTTGGAGCATGGTGTGGTTCTGATAGTTGGAGCATGGTGTGGTTTTGGTAGTTGGAGCATGGTATGGTTCTGATAGTTGAAGCATGGTGTGATTCTGATAGTTGGAGCATGGTGTGGCCTTGATAGTTGGAGCATGTTGTGCTTCTGATAGTTGGAGCATGGTGTGTTTCTGATAGTTGGAGCATGGTGTGGTTCTGATAGTTGGACCATGGTGTGGTTCTGATATTTGTTGAATGGTGTGGTTCTGATTGTTGGAGCATTGTATGGTTCTGATAGTTGGAGCATGGTGTGATTCTGATAGTTGGAGCATGGTGTTGTTCTGATAGTTCGAGCATGTTGTGGTTTTGATAGTTGGAGCATGGTGTTGTTCTGATAGCTGGAGCATGTTGTGGTTTTGATAGTTGGAGCATGGTGTGTTTCTGATAGATGGAGCATTTTCTGGTTCTGATAGTTGGAGCATGGTGTGGTTTGATAGTTGGAGCATGGTGTGGTTCTGATAGTTGGAGCATGGTGTGGTTCTGATAGTTGGAGCATGGTGGGGTCTTGATAGTTGGAGCATGTTGTGGTTCTGATAGTTGGAGCATGGTGTGGTTCTGATAGCTGGAGAATGGTGTGGTTTTGATAGTTGGAGCATGGTGTGGTTCTGATAGTTGGAGCATTGTATGGTTCTGATAGTTGGACCATGGTGTGTTTCTGATATTTGGTGAATGGTGTGGTTCTGATTGTTGGAGAATGGTGTGGTTCTGATAGTTGAAGCATGGTGTGGTTCTGATATTTGGAGCATGGTGTGGTTCTGATAGTTGGAGCATGGTGTGGTTCTGATAGTTGGAGAAAGGTGTGGTTCTCATAGTTGGAGCATGGTGTGGTTCTGATAGTTGGAGCATGCTGTGGTTTTTATAGTTGGAGCATGGTGTGGTTCTGATAGTTGGAGCAATGTGTGGTTTTGATAGTTGGAGCATGTTGATTTTCTGATAGTTGGAGCATGGTGTGGTTTTCATAGTTGGAGCATGGTATGTTTCTGATACTTGGAGCATGGTGTGGTTCTGATAGTTGGAGCATGGTGTGGTTCTGATAGTTGGAGCATGGTGTGGTTCTGATAGTTGGAGAATGCTGTGGTTTTGATAGTTGGAGCATGGTGTTGTTCTGATAGTTGGTGCATGGTGTGGTTCTGATAGTTGGAGCATGGTGCGGTTCTGAATGTTGGAGCATGGTGTGGTCTTGATAGTTGGAGCATGTTGTGTTCTGATAGTTGGAGCATGATGTGGTTTTGATAGTTGGAGCATGGTGTGGTTCTGATAGTTGGAGCATGCTGTGGTTCTGATAGTTGGATTATGGTGTTGTTCAGATAGTTGGAGGATGGTATTGTTCTGATAGTTGGAGCATGCTTTGGTTTTGATAGTTGGAGCATGGTATTGTTCTGATAGTTGGAGCATGGTGTGGTTCTGATAGTTGGAGCATGGTGCGGTTCTGAATGTTGGAGCATGGTGTGTTTCTGATAGTTGGAGCATGGTGTGGTTTTTTGTAGTCTGAGCATGTTATGGTTCTGATAGTTAGAGCATGGTGTGACCTTGATAGTTGGAGCATGTTGTGTTTCTGATAGTTGGAGCATGGTGTGGTTCTGATAGATGGACCATGGTGTGGTTCTGATATTTGTTGAATGGTGTGGTTCTGATTGTTGGAACATGGTATGGTTCTGATAGTTGGATCATGGTGTGGTTTTGATAGTTGGAGCATTTTCTGGTTCTGATAGTTGGAGCATGGTGTGGTTCTGATAGTTGGAGCATGGTTTGGTTCTGATTGTTGGAGCATGGAGTGTTTCTGATAAATGGAGCATTGTGTGGTTCTGATAGTTGGAGCATGGTGTGGTTCTGATAGTTGGAGCAATGTGTGGTTTTGATAGTTGGAGCATGTTGTTGTTCTGATAGTTGGAGCGTGGTGTGGTTTTGATAGTTGGAGCATGGTATGGGTCTGATAGTTGGAGCATGGTGTGGTTCTGAGAGTTGGAGCATGGTGTGGTTTTCATAGTTGGAGCATGGTGTGGTTCTGATAGTTGGAACATGGTATAGTTCTGGTAGTTGGAGCACGGTGTGGTTCTGATAGTTGGAGCACTGTATACTTCTGATAGATGGAGCATGGTGTGGTTCTGATAGTTGGAGCATGGTGTGGTTCTGATAGTTGGAGCAATGTGTGGTTTTGATATTTGGAGCATTTTGTTGTTTTGATAATTGGAGCATGGTGTGGTTTTGATAGTTGGAGCATGGTATGGTTCTGATAGTTGGAGCATGGTCTGGTTCTGATAGTTGGAGCATGGTGTGATTTTGATAGTTGGAGCCTGGTATGGTTGTGATAGTTGGAGCATGCTGTGGTTCTGATACTTGGAGCATGGTGTGGTTCTGATAGTTGGAGCATGGAGTGGTTCTGATTTTTGGAGCATGGTGTGGTTGTGATAGTTGGAGGATTGTGTGGTTCTGATAGTTGGAGCATGGTATTGTTCTGATAGTTGGAGCATGGTGTGGTTCTGATAGTTGGAGCATGGTGCGGTTCTGAATGTTGGAGCATGGTGTGTTTCTGATAGTTGGAGCATGGTGTGGTTTTTTGTAGTCTGAGCATGTTATGGTTCTGATAGTTAGAGCATGGTGTGACCTTGATAGTTGGAGCATGTTGTGTTTCTGATAGTTGGAGCATGGTGTGGTTCTGATAGATGGACCATGGTGTGGTTCTGAT
Organism: Salmo salar; assembly: GCF_965601325.2. Taxonomy (NCBI): domain Eukaryota; kingdom Metazoa; phylum Chordata; class Actinopteri; order Salmoniformes; family Salmonidae; genus Salmo; species Salmo salar. Next base: position 31,050,547 of record NC_138295.1, read on the forward strand.
ATTTGTTGAATGGTGTGGTTCTGATTGTTGGAACATGGTATGGTTCTGATAGTTGGATCATGGTGTGGTTTTGATAGTTGGAGCATTTTCTGGTTCTGATAGTTGGAGCATGGTGTGGTTCTGATAGTTGGAGCATGGTTTGGTTCTGATTGTTGGAGCATGGAGTGTTTCTGATAAATGGAGCATTGTGTGGTTCTGATAGTTGGAGCATGGTGTGGTTCTGATAGTTGGAGCAATGTGTGGTTTTGATAGTTGGAGCATGTTGTTGTTCTGATAGTTGGAGCGTGGTGTGGTTTTGATAGTTGGAGCATGGTATGGGTCTGATAGTTGGAGCATGGTGTGGTTCTGAGAGTTGGAGCATGGTGTGGTTTTCATAGTTGGAGCATGGTGTGGTTCTGATAGTTGGAACATGGTATAGTTCTGGTAGTTGGAGCACGGTGTGGTTCTGATAGTTGGAGCACTGTATACTTCTGATAGATGGAGCATGGTGTGGTTCTGATAGTTGGAGCATGGTGTGGTTCTGATAGTTGGAGCAATGTGTGGTTTTGATATTTGGAGCATTTTGTTGTTTTGATAATTGGAGCATGGTGTGGTTTTGATAGTTGGAGCATGGTATGGTTCTGATAGTTGGAGCATGGTCTGGTTCTGATAGTTGGAGCATGGTGTGATTTTGATAGTTGGAGCCTGGTATGGTTGTGATAGTTGGAGCATGCTGTGGTTCTGATACTTGGAGCATGGTGTGGTTCTGATAGTTGGAGCATGGAGTGGTTCTGATTTTTGGAGCATGGTGTGGTTGTGATAGTTGGAGGATTGTGTGGTTCTGATAGTTGGAGCATGCTGTGGTTTTGATAGTTGGAGCATGGTGTGGTTCTGATAGTTGCAGCATGGTGTGGTTCTGATAGTCGGATAATGGTGTGTTTCTGATAAATGGAGCATTGTGTGGTTCTGATTCTTGGAGCATGGTGTGGTTCTGATAGTTGCAGCATGGTGTGGTTCTGATAGTTGGAGCATGGTGCAGGTCTGAACGTTGGAGCATGGTGTTGTTCTGATAGTTTGATCATGGTGTGGTTTTGATAGTTGGAGCATGGTGTGTTTCTGATAGATGGAGCATTTTCTGGTTCAGATAGTTGGAGCATGGTGTGGTTTGATAGTTGGAGCATGGTTTGGTTCTGATAGTTGGAGCATGGTTTGGTTCTGGTAGTTGGAGCCTGGAGCGGTTCTGAATGTTGGAGCATGGAGTGTTTCTGATAAATGGAGCATTGTGTGGTTATTATTGTTGGAACATGGTTTAGTTCTGATTGTTGGAGCATGTTGTTGTTCTGAATGTTGGAGCATGGTGTGTTTCTGATAGTTGGAGCTTGCTGTGGTTTTGGTAGTTGGAGCATGGTATGGTTCTGATAGTTGGAGCATGGTGTGATTCTGATAGTTGGAGCATGGTGTGGTTCTGATAGTTGGAGCATGGTGCGGTTCTGAATGTTGGAGCATGGAGTGTTTCTGATAAATGGAGCATTGTGTGGTTATTATAGTTGGAGCATGCTGTGGTTCTGATAGTTGGATTATGGTATGGTTCAGATAGTTGGAGGATGGTATAGTTCTGATAGTTGGAGCATCCTGTGGTTTTGATAGTTGGAGCATGGTAAAATTCTGATTGTTGGAGCATGGTGTGGTTCTGATAGTTGGAACATGGTGTGGTTCTGATAGTTGGAGCATGCTGTGGTTTTGATAGTTGGAGCATGGTGTGATTCTGATAGTTGGAGCATGGTGTGATTCTGTTAGTTGGAGCATGTTGTGGTTCTGAAAGTTGGAGCATGGTGTAATTCTGATTTTTAGAGCATGGTGTGGTTTTGATAGTTGGAGCATGGTTTTGTTCTGATAGTTGGAGCATGCTGTGGTTCTGATAGTTGGAGCATGGTGTGGTTCTGATAGTTGGAGCATGGTGCGGTTCTGAATGTTGGAGCATGGAGTGTTTCTGATAAATGGAGCATTGTGTGGTTATTATAGTTGGAGCATGCTGTGGTTCTGATAGTTGGATTATGGTGTGGTTCAGATAGTTGGAGGATGGTATAGTTCTGATAGTTGGAGCATCCTGTGGTTTTGATAGTTGGAGCATGGTGTTGTTCTGATAGTTGGAGCATGGTGTGGTTCTGATAGTTGGAGCATGGTGAGGTTCTGAATGTTGCTGCATGGTTTGTTTCTGATAGTTGGAGCATGATTTGGTTTTGGTAGTTGGAGCATGGTATGGGTCTGGTAGTTGGAGCGTGGTGTGGTTGTAATAGTTGGACCATGGTGTGGTTCTGATATTTGGTGAATGGTGTGGTTCTGATTGTTGGAGCATGATGTGGTTCTGATAGTTGGAGCATGGTAAAATTCTGATTGTTGGAGCATGGTGTGGTTCTGATATTTGGTGAATGGTGTGGTTCTGATTGTTGGAGCATGATGTGGTTCTGATAGTTGGAGCATGGTATAGTTCTGGTAGTTGGAGCATGGTGTGGTTCTGATAGTTGGAGCATGGTGTGGTTTTGGTAGTTGGAGCATGGTATGGTTCTGATAGTTGAAGCATGGTGTGATTCTGATAGTTGGAGCATGGTGTGGCCTTGATAGTTGGAGCATGTTGTGCTTCTGATAGTTGGAGCATGGTGTGTTTCTGATAGTTGGAGCATGGTGTGGTTCTGATAGTTGGACCATGGTGTGGTTCTGATATTTGTTGAATGGTGTGGTTCTGATTGTTGGAGCATTGTATGGTTCTGATAGTTGGAGCATGGTGTGATTCTGATAGTTGGAGCATGGTGTTGTTCTGATAGTTCGAGCATGTTGTGGTTTTGATAGTTGGAGCATGGTGTTGTTCTGATAGCTGGAGCATGTTGTGGTTTTGATAGTTGGAGCATGGTGTGTTTCTGATAGATGGAGCATTTTCTGGTTCTGATAGTTGGAGCATGGTGTGGTTTGATAGTTGGAGCATGGTGTGGTTCTGATAGTTGGAGCATGGTGTGGTTCTGATAGTTGGAGCATGGTGGGGTCTTGATAGTTGGAGCATGTTGTGGTTCTGATAGTTGGAGCATGGTGTGGTTCTGATAGCTGGAGAATGGTGTGGTTTTGATAGTTGGAGCATGGTGTGGTTCTGATAGTTGGAGCATGGAGTGGTTCTGATTTTTGGAGCATGGTGTGGTTGTGATAGTTGGAGGATTGTGTGGTTCTGATAGTTGGAGCATGCTGTGGTTTTGATAGTTGGAGCATGGTGTGGTTCTGATAGTTGCAGCATGGTGTGGTTCTGATAGTCGGATAATGGTGTGTTTCTGATAAATGGAGCATTGTGTGGTTCTGATTCTTGGAGCATGGTGTGGTTCTGATAGTTGCAGCATGGTGTGGTTCTGATAGTTGGAGCATGGTGCAGGTCTGAACGTTGGAGCATGGTGTTGTTCTGATAGTTTGATCATGGTGTGGTTTTGATAGTTGGAGCATGGTGTGTTTCTGATAGATGGAGCATTTTCTGGTTCAGATAGTTGGAGCATGGTGTGGTTTGATAGTTGGAGCATGGTTTGGTTCTGATAGTTGGAGCATGGTTTGGTTCTGGTAGTTGGAGCCTGGAGCGGTTCTGAATGTTGGAGCATGGAGTGTTTCTGATAAATGGAGCATTGTGTGGTTATTATTGTTGGAACATGGTTTAGTTCTGATTGTTGGAGCATGTTGTTGTTCTGAATGTTGGAGCATGGTGTGTTTCTGATAGTTGGAGCTTGCTGTGGTTTTGGTAGTTGGAGCATGGTATGGTTCTGATAGTTGGAGCATGGTGTGATTCTGATAGTTGGAGCATGGTGTGGTTCTGATAGTTGGAGCATGGTGCGGTTCTGAATGTTGGAGCATGGAGTGTTTCTGATAAATGGAGCATTGTGTGGTTATTATAGTTGGAGCATGCTGTGGTTCTGATAGTTGGATTATGGTATGGTTCAGATAGTTGGAGGATGGTATAGTTCTGATAGTTGGAGCATCCTGTGGTTTTGATAGTTGGAGCATGGTAAAATTCTGATTGTTGGAGCATGGTGTGGTTCTGATAGTTGGAACATGGTGTGGTTCTGATAGTTGGAGCATGCTGTGGTTTTGATAGTTGGAGCATGGTGTGATTCTGATAGTTGGAGCATGGTGTGATTCTGTTAGTTGGAGCATGTTGTGGTTCTGAAAGTTGGAGCATGGTGTAATTCTGATTTTTAGAGCATGGTGTGGTTTTGATAGTTGGAGCATGGTTTTGTTCTGATAGTTGGAGCATGCTGTGGTTCTGATAGTTGGAGCATGGTGTGGTTCTGATAGTTGGAGCATGGTGCGGTTCTGAATGTTGGAGCATGGAGTGTTTCTGATAAATGGAGCATTGTGTGGTTATTATAGTTGGAGCATGCTGTGGTTCTGATAGTTGGATTATGGTGTGGTTCAGATAGTTGGAGGATGGTATAGTTCTGATAGTTGGAGCATCCTGTGGTTTTGATAGTTGGAGCATGGTGTTGTTCTGATAGTTGGAGCATGGTGTGGTTCTGATAGTTGGAGCATGGTGAGGTTCTGAATGTTGCTGCATGGTTTGTTTCTGATAGTTGGAGCATGATTTGGTTTTGGTAGTTGGAGCATGGTATGGGTCTGGTAGTTGGAGCGTGGTGTGGTTGTAATAGTTGGACCATGGTGTGGTTCTGATATTTGGTGAATGGTGTGGTTCTGATTGTTGGAGCATGATGTGGTTCTGATAGTTGGAGCATGGTAAAATTCTGATTGTTGGAGCATGGTGTGGTTCTGATATTTGGTGAATGGTGTGGTTCTGATTGTTGGAGCATGATGTGGTTCTGATAGTTGGAGCATGGTGTAGTTCTGGTAGTTGGAGCATGGTGTGGTTCTGATAGTTGGAGCATGGTGTGGTTTTGGTAGTTGGAGCATGGTATGGTTCTGATAGTTGAAGCATGGTGTGATTCTGATAGTTGGAGCATGGTGTGGCCTTGATAGTTGGAGCATGTTGTGCTTCTGATAGTTGGAGCATGGTGTGGTTCTGATAGTTGGAGCATGGTGTGGTTCTGATAGTTGGACCATGGTGTGGTTCTGATATTTGTTGAATGGTGTGGTTCTGATTGTTGGAGCATTGTATGGTTCTGATAGTTGGAGCATGGTGTGATTCTGATAGTTGGAGCATGGTGTTGTTCTGATAGTTCGAGCATGTTGTGGTTTTGATAGTTGGAGCATGGTGTTGTTCTGATAGCTGGAGCATGTTGTGGTTTTGATAGTTGGAGCATGGTGTGTTTCTGATAGATGGAGCATTTTCTGGTTCTGATAGTTGGAGCATGGTGTGGTTTGATAGTTGGAGCATGGTGTGGTTCTGATAGTTGGAGCATGGTGTGGTTCTGATAGTTGGAGCATGGTGGGGTCTTGATAGTTGGAGCATGTTGTGGTTCTGATAGTTGGAGCATGGTGTGGTTCTGATAGCTGGAGAATGGTGTGGTTTTGATAGTTGGAGCATGGTGTGGTTCTGATAGTTGGAGCATGGTATGGTTCTGATAGTTGGACCATGGTGTGTTTCTGATATTTGGTGAATGGTGTGGTTCTGATTGTTGGAGAATGGTGTGGTTCTGATAGTTGAAGCATGGTGTGGTTCTGATATTTGGAGCATGGTGTGGTTCTGATAGTTGGAGCATGGTGTGGTTCTGATAGTTGGAGCATGGTGTGGTTCTGATAGTTGGAGCATGGTGTGGTTCTGATAGTTGGAGCATGCTGTGGTTTTTATAGTTGGAGCATGGTGTGGTTCTGATAGTTGGAGCATGGTGCGGTTCTGATAGTTGGAGAATGGTGTGCTTCTGATAGCTGGAGCATGCTGTGGTTTTGATAGTTGGAGCATGGTGTTGTTCTGATAGTTGGAGCATCGTGTTGTTCTATTAGTTCGAGCATCGTGTGTTTTTGATAGTTGGAGCATGGTATGGTCCTGATAGTTGGAGCATGGTGTGATTCTGATAGTTGGGGCATGGTGTTGTTCTGATAGTTGGAGCATGGTGTGGTTCTGATAGTTGGAGCATGGTGTGTTTCTGATAGATGGAGCATTGTCTGGTTCTGATAGTTGGAGCATGGTGTGATTCTGATAGTTGGAACGTGGTGTGGTTCTGATAGTAGGAGCATGGTGTTGTCTTGATAGTTGGAGCATGGTGTGGTTCTGATAGTTGGAGCATGTTGTGGTTCTGATAGTTGGACCATGGTGTGGTTCTGATATTTGGTGAATGGTGTGGTTCTGATTGTTGGAGCATGATGTGGTTCTGATAGTTGGAGCATGGTAAAATTCTGATTGTTGGAGCATGGTGTGGTTCTGATATTTGGTGAATGGTGTGGTTCTGATTGTTGGAGCATGATGTTGTTCTGATAGTTGGAGCATGGTATAGTTCTGGTAGTTGGAGCACGGTGTGGTTCTGATAGTTGGAGCATGGTGTGGTTTTGGTAGTTGGAGCATGGTATGGTTCTGATAGTTGAAGCATGGTGTGATTCTGATAGTTGGAGCATGGTGTGGCCTTGATAGTTGGAGCATGTTGTGCTTCTGATAGTTGGAGCATGGTGTGGTTCTGATAGTTGGAGCATGGTGTGGTTCTGATAGTTGGACCATGGTGTGGTTCTGATATTTGTTGAATGGTGTGGTTCTGATTGTTGGAGCATTGTATGGTTCTGATAGTTGGAGCATGGTGTGATTCTGATAGTTGGAGCATGGTGTTGTTCTGATAGTTCGAGCATGTTGTGGTTTTGATAGTTGGAGCATGGTGTTGTTCTGATAGCTGGAGCATGTTGTGGTTTTGATAGTTGGAGCATGGTGTGTTTCTGATAGATGGAGCATTTTCTGGTTCTGATAGTTGGAGCATGGTGTGGTTTGATAGTTGGAGCATGGTGTGGTTCTGATAGTTGGAGCATGGTGTGGTTCTGATAGTTGGAGCATGGTGGGGTCTTGATAGTTGGAGCATGTTGTGGTTCTGATAGTTGGAGCATGGTGTGGTTCTGATAGCTGGAGAATGGTGTGGTTTTGATAGTTGGAGCATGGTGTGGTTCTGATAGTTGGAGCATGGTATGGTTCTGATAGTTGGACCATGGTGTGTTTCTGATATTTGGTGAATGGTGTGGTTCTGATTGTTGGAGAATGGTGTGGTTCTGATAGTTGAAGCATGGTGTGGTTCTGATATTTGGAGCATGGTGTGGTTCTGATAGTTGGAGCATGGTGTGGATCTGATAGTTGGAGCATGGTGTGGTTCTGATAGTTGGAGAAAGGTGTGGTTCTGATAGTTGGAGCATGGTGTGGTTCTGATAGTTGGAGCATGGTGTGGTTTTGGTAGTTGGAGCATGGTATGGTTCTGATAGTTGGAGCATGGTGTGATTCTGATAGTTGGAGCATGGTGTGGTTCTGATAGTTGGAGCCTGGTGTGGTTCTGATATTTGGAGCATGGTGTGGTTCTGATAGTTGAAGCATGGTGTGGTTCTGATATTTGGAGCATGGTGTGGTTCTGATAGTTGGAGCATGCTGTGGTTTTTATAGTTGGAGCATGGTGTGGTTCTGATAGTTGGAGCATGGTGCGGTTCTGATAGTTGGAGAATGGTGTGCTTCTGATAGCTGGAGCATGCTGTGGTTTTGATAGTTGGAGCATGGTGATGTTCTGATAGTTGGAGCATCGTGTTGTTCTATTAGTTCGAGCATCGTGTGTTTTTGATAGTTGGAGCATGGTATGGTCCTGATAGTTGGAGCATGGTGTGATTCTGATAGTTGGGGCATGGTGTTGTTCTGATAGTTGGATCATGGTGTGTTTTTGATAGTTGGAGCATGGTATGGTCCTGATAGTTGGAGCATGGTGTGATTCTGATAGTTGGGGCATGGTGTTGTTCTGATAGTTGGAGCATGGTGTGGTTTTAATAGTTGGAGCATGGTGTGTTTCTGATAGATGGAGCATTGTCTGGTTCTGATAGTTGGAGCATGGTGTGATTCTGATAGTTGGAACGTGGTGTGGTTCTGATAGTAGGAGCATGGTGTTGTCTTGATAGTTGGAGCATGGTGTGGTTCTGATAGTTGGAGCATGTTGTGGTTCTGATAGTTGGACCATGGTGTGGTTCTGATATTTGTTGAATGGTTTGGTTCTGATTGTTGGAGCATGGTGTGATTCTGATAGTTGGGGCATGGTGTTGTTCTGATAGTTGGAGCATGGTGTGGTTTTAATAGTTGGAGCATGGTGTGGTTCTGATAGTTGGAGCATGGTATAGTTCTGGTAGTTGGAGCACGGTGTGGTTCTGATAGTTGGAGCATGGTGTGGTTTTGGTAGTTGGAGCATGGTATGGTTCTGATAGTTGAAGCATGGTGTGATTCTGATAGTTGGAGCATGGTGTGGCCTTGATAGTTGGAGCATGTTGTGCTTCTGATAGTTGGAGCATGGTGTGGTTCTGATAGTTGGAGCATGGTGTGGTTCTGATAGTTGGACCATGGTGTGGTTCTGATATTTGTTGAATGGCGTGGTTCTGATTGTTGGAGCATTGTATGGTTCTGATAGTTGGAGCATGGTGTGATTCTGATAGTTGGAGCATGGTGTTGTTCTGATAGTTCGAGCATGTTGTGGTTTTGATAGTTGGAGCATGGTGTTGTTCTGATAGCTGGAGCATGTTGTGGTTTTGATAGTTGGAGCATGGTGTGTTTCTGATAGATGGAGCATTTTCTGGTTCTGATAGTTGGAGCATGGTGTGGTTTGATAGTTGGAGCATGGTGTGGTTCTGATAGTTGGAGCATGGTGTGGTTCTGATAGTTGGAGCATGGTGGGGTCTTGATAGTTGGAGCATGTTGTGGTTCTGATAGTTGGAGCATGGTGTGGTTCTGATAGCTGGAGAATGGTGTGGTTTTGATAGTTGGAGCATGGTGTGGTTCTGATAGTTGGAGCATGGTATGGTTCTGATAGTTGGACCATGGTGTGTTTCTGATATTTGGTGAATGGTGTGGTTCTGATTGTTGGAGAATGGTGTGGTTCTGATAGTTGAAGCATGGTGTGGTTCTGATATTTGGAGCATGGTGTGGTTCTGATAGTTGGAGCATGGTGTGGATCTGATAGTTGGAGCATGGTGTGGTTCTGATAGTTGGAGAAAGGTGTGGTTCTGATAGTTGGAGCATGGTGTGGTTCTGATAGTTGGAGCATGGTGTGGTTTTGGTAGTTGGAGCATGGTATGGTTCTGATAGTTGGAGCATGGTGTGATTCTGATAGTTGGAGCATGGTGTGGTTCTGATAGTTGGAGCCTGGTGTGGTTCTGATATTTGGAGCATGGTGTGGTTCTGATAGTTGAAGCATGGTGTGGTTCTGATATTTGGAGCATGGTGTGGTTCTGATAGTTGGAGCATGCTGTGGTTTTTATAGTTGGAGCATGGTGTGGTTCTGATAGTTGGAGCATGGTGCGGTTCTGATAGTTGGAGAATGGTGTGCTTCTGATAGCTGGAGCATGCTGTGGTTTTGATAGTTGGAGCATGGTGTTGTTCTGATAGTTGGAGCATCGTGTTGTTCTATTAGTTCGAGCATCGTGTGTTTTTGATAGTTGGAGCATGGTATGGTACTGATAGTTGGAGCATGGTGTGATTCTGATAGTTAGTTGGAGCATGGTATGGTCCTGATAGTTGGAGCATGGTGTGATTCTGATAGTTGGGGCATGGTGTTGTTCTGATAGTTGGAGCATGGTGTGGTTTTAATAGTTGGAGCATGGTGTGTTTCTGATAGATGGAGCATTGTCTGGTTCTGATAGTTGGAGCATGGTGTGATTCTGATAGTTGGAACGTGGTGTGGTTCTGATAGTAGGAGCATGGTGTTGTCTTGATAGTTGGAGCATGGTGTGGTTCTGATAGTTGGAGCATGTTGTGGTTCTGATAGTTGGACCATGGTGTGGTTCTGATATTTGTTGAATGGTTTGGTTCTGATTGTTGGAGCATGGTGTGATTCTGGTAGTTGGAGCATGGTGTGATTCTGATAGTTGGAGCATGGTGTTGTTCTGATAGTAGGAGCATGGTGTGGTTCTGATAGTTGGAGCATGTTGTGGTTCTGATAGTTGGACCATGGTGTGGTTCTGATAGTTGGAGCATGGTGTGGTTCTGATAGTAGGAGCATGGTGTGGTTCTGATAGTAGGAGCATGGTGTGGTTCTGATAGTTGGAGCATGTTGTGGTTCTGATAGTTGGACCATGGTGTGGTTCTGATATTTGGTGAATGGTGTGGTTCTGATTGTTGGATCATGATGTGGTTCTGATAGTTGGAGCATGGTAAAATTCTGATTGTTGGAGCATGGTGTGGTTCTGATATTTGGTGAATGGTGTGGTTCTGATTGTTGGAGCATGATGTGTTTCTGATAGTTGGAGCATGGTATAGTTCTGGTAGTTGGAGCACGGTGTGGTTCTGATAGTTGGAGCATGGTGTGGTTTTGGTAGTTGGAGCATGGTATGGTTCTGATAGTTGAAGCATGGTGTGATTCTGATAGTTGGAGCATGGTGTGGCCTTGATAGTTGGAGCATGTTGTGCTTCTGATAGTTGGAGCATGGTGTGGTTCTGATAGTTGGAGCATGGTGTGGTTCTGATAGTTGGACCATGGTGTGGTTCTGATATTTGTTGAATGGTGTGGTTCTGATTGTTGGAGCATTGTATGGTTCTGATAGTTGGAGCATGGTGTGATTCTGATAGTTGGAGCATGGTGTTGTTCTGATAGTTCGAGCATGTTGTGGTTTTGATAGTTGGAGCATGGTGTTGTTCTGATAGCTGGAGCATGTTGTGGTTTTGATAGTTGGAGCATGGTGTGTTTCTGATAGATGGAGCATTTTCTGGTTCTGATAGTTGGAGCATGGTGTGGTTTGATAGTTGGAGCATGGTGTGGTTCTGATAGTTGGAGCATGGTGTGGTTCTGATAGTTGGAGCATGGTGGGGTCTTGATAGTTGGAGCATGTTGTGGTTCTGATAGTTGGAGCATGGTGTGGTTCTGATAGCTGGAGAATGGTGTGGTTTTGATAGTTGGAGCATGGTGTGGTTCTGATAGTTGGAGCATGGTATGGTTCTGATAGTTGGACCATGGTGTGTTTCTGATATTTGGTGAATGGTGTGGTTCTGATTGTTGGAGAATGGTGTGGTTCTGATAGTTGGAGAATGGTGTGCTTCTGATAGCTGGAGCATGCTGTGGTTTTGATAGTTGGAGCATGGTGTTGTTCTGATAGTTGAAGATTCGTGTTGTTCTATTAGTTCGAGCATCGTGTGTTTTTGATAGATGGAGCATTTTCTGGTTCTGATAGTTGGAGCATGGTGTGGTTTGATAGTTGGAGCATGGTGTGGTTCTGATAGTTGGAGCATGGTGTGGTTCTGATAGTAGGAGCATGGTGTTGTCTTGATAGTTGGAGCATGGTGTGGTTCTGATAGTTGGAGCATGTTGTGGTTCTGATAGTTGGACCATGGTGTGGTTCTGATATTTGTTGAATGGTTTGTTTCTGATTGTTGGAGCATGGTGTGATTCTGGTAGTTGGAGCATGGTGTGATTCTGATAGTTGGAGCATGGTGTTGTTCTGATAGTTCGAGCATGTTGTGGTTTTGATAGTTGGAGCATGGTGTGTTTCTGATAGATGGAGCATTTTCTGGTTCTGATAGTTGGAGCATGGTGTGGTTTGATAGTTGGAGCATGGTGTGGTTCTGATAGTTGGAGCATGGTGTGGTTCTGATAGTTGGAGCATGGTGGGGTCTCTGATAGTTGGAGCATGTTGTGGTTCTGATAGTTGGAGCATGGTGTGGTTCTGATAGCTGGAGAATGGTGTGGTTTTGATAGTTGGAGCATGGTGTGGTTCTGATAGTTGGAGCATGGTATGTTCTGATAGTTGGACCATGTTGTGTTTCTGATAGTTGGAGCATGGTGTGGTTCTTATAGTTGGAGCATGGTGTGGTTCTGATAGTTGGAGCATGGTGTGGTTCTGATAGTTGGAGAATGGTGTGGTTCTGATAGTTGGAGCATGGTGTGGTTCTGATAGTTGGAGCATGGTGTGGTTCTGATAGTTGGAGCATGGTGTGGTTCTGATAGTTGGAGCATGGTGTGGTTTTGATAGTTGGAGCATGGTATGGTTCTGATAGTTGAAGCATGGTGTGATTCTGATAGTTGGAGCATGGTGTGGCCTTGATAGTTGGAGCATGTTGTGCTTCTGATAGTTGGAGCATGGTGTGGTTCTGATAGTTGGAGCATGGTGTGGTTCTGATAGTTGGACCATGGTGTGGTTCTGATATTTGTTGAATGGTGTGGTTCTGATTGTTGGAGCATTGTATGGTTCTGATAGTTGGAGCATGGTGTGATTCTGATAGTTGGAGCATGGTGTTGTTCTGATAGTTGGAGCATGTTGTGGTTTTGATAGTTGGAGCATGGTGTGTTCTGATAGATGGAGCATTTTCTGGTTCTGATAGTTGGAGCATGGTGTGGTTTGATAGTTGGAGCATGGTGTGGTTCTGATAGTTGGAGCATGGTGTGGTTCTGATAGTTGGAGCATGGTGGGGTCTTGATAGTTGGAGCATGTTGTGGTTCTGATAGTTGGAGCATGGTGTGGTTCTGATAGCTGGAGAATGGTGTGGTTTTGATAGTTGGAGCATGGTGTGGTTCTGATAGTTGGAGCATGGTATGGTTCTGACAGTTGGACCATGGTGTGTTTCTGATATTTGGTGAATGGTGTGGTTCTGATTGTTGGAGAATGGTGTGGTTCTGATAGTTGAAGCATGGTGTGGTTCTGATATTTGGAGCATGGTGTGGTTCTGATAGTTGGAGCATGGTGTGGATCTGATAGTTGGAGCATGGTGTGGTTCTGATAGTTGGAGAAAGGTGTGGTTCTGATAGTTGGAGCATGGTGTGGTTCTGATAGTTGGAGCATGGTGTGGTTTTGGTAGTTGGAGCATGGTATGGTTCTGATAGTTGGAGCATGGTGTGATTCTGATAGTTGGAGCATGGTGTGGTTCTGATAGTTGGAGCCTGGTGTGGTTCTGATATTTGGAGCATGGTGTGGTTCTGATAGTTGAAGCATGGTGTGGTTCTGATATTTGGAGCATGGTGTGGTTCTGATAGTTGGAGCATGCTGTGGTTTTTATAGTTGGAGCATGGTGTGGTTCTGATAGTTGGAGCATGGTGCGGTTCTGATAGTTGGAGAATGGTGTGCTTCTGATAGCTGGAGCATGCTGTGGTTTTGATAGTTGGAGCATGGTGTTGTTCTGATAGTTGGAGCATCGTGTTGTTCTATTAGTTGAGCATCGTGTGTTTTTGATAGTTGGAGCATGGTATGGTCCTGATAGTTGGAGCATGGTGTGATTCTGATAGTTGGGGCATGGTGTTGTTCTGATAGTTGGAGCATGGTGTGGTTTTAATAGTTAGAGCATGGTGTGTTTCTGATAGATGGAGCATTGTCTGGTTCTGATAGTTGGAGCATGGTGTGATTCTGATAGTTGGAACGTGGTGTGGTTCTGATAGTAGGAGCATGGTGTTGTCTTGATAGTTGGAGCATGGTGTGGTTCTGATAGTTGGAGCATGTTGTGGTTCTGATAGTTGGACCATGGTGTGGTTCTGATATTTGTTGAATGGTTTGGTTCTGATTGTTGGAGCATGGTGTGATTCTGGTAGTTGGAGCATGGTGTGATTCTGATAGTTGGAGCATGGTGTTGTTCTGATAGTTCGAGCATGTTGTGGTTTTGATAGTTGGAGCATGGTGTGTTTCTGATAGATGGAGCATTTTCTGGTTCTGATAGTTAGAGCATGGTGTGGTTTGATAGTTTGAGCATGGTGTGGTTCTGATAGTTGGAGCATGGTGTGGTTCTGATAGTTGGAGCATGGTGTGGTTCTGATAGTTGGAGCATGGTGTGGTTCTGATAGTTGGAGCATGGTGTGGTTCTGATAGTTGGAGAATGGTGTGGTTTTGATAGTTGGAGCATGGTGTGGTTCTGAGAGTTGGAGCATGGTATGGTTCTGATAGTTGGACCATGGTGTGTTTCTGATATTTGGTGAATGGTGTGGTTCAGATTGTTGGAGAATGGTGTGGTTCAGATAGTTGGAGCATGGTATAGTTCTGATTGTTGGAGCATGGTGTTGTTCTGATAGTTGGATTATGGTGTGTATCTGATAGTTGGAGCATGATGTGGTTCTGATTGTTGTAGCATGGTGTGGTTTTGGTAGTTGGAGCATGGTATGGTTCTGATAGTTGGAGCATGGTGTGATTCTGATAGTTGGAGCATGGTGTGGTTCTGATATTTGGAGCCTGGTGTGGTTCTGATATTTGGAGCATGGTGTGGTTCTGATAGTTGAAGCATGGTGTGGTTCTGATATTTGGAGCATGTTGTGGTTCTGATAGTTGGAGCATGCTGTGGTTTTTATAGTTGGAGCATGGTGTGGTTCTGATAGTTGGAGCATGGTGTGGTTCTGATAGTTGGATCATGGTGTTGTTCTGATAGTTGGAGCATCGTGTTGTTCTATAGTTCGAGCATCGTGTGTTTTTATAGTTGGAGCATGGTATGGTTTTGATAGTTGGAGCATGGTGTTGTTCTGATAGTTGGAGCATGGTGTGGTTTTAATAGTTGGAGCATGGTGTGGTTCTGATAGTTGAAGCATGGTGTGGTTCTAATATTTGGAGCATGGTGTGGTTCTGATAGTTGGAGCATGCTGTGGTTTTTATAGTTGGAGCATGGTGTGGTTCTGATAGGTGGAGCATTGTGTGGTTCTGATAGTTGGAGCATCGTGTTGTTCTATTAGTTCGAGCATCGTGTGTTTTTATTAGTTGGAGCATGCTGTGGTTTTGATAGTTGGAGCATGGTGTTGTTCTGATAGTTGGAGCATGGTGTGGTTTTAATAGTTGGAGCATGGTGTGTTTCTGATAGATGGAACATTGTCTGGTTCTGATAGTTGGAGCATGGTGTGATTCTGATCGTTGGAACGTGGTGTGGTTCTGATAGTTGGAGCATGGTGTTGTCTTTATAGTTGGAGCATGTTGTGGTTCTGATAGCTGGAGCATGTTGTGGTTCTGAAAGTTGGAGCATGGTGTAATTCTGATTGTTGGAGCATGGTGTGGTTTTGATATTTGGAGCATGGTGTGGTTCTGATAGTTGGAGCATCGTGTTGTTCTATTAGTTCGAGCATCGTGTGTTTTTGATAGTTGGAGCATGGTATGGTCCTGATAGTTGGAGCATGGTGTGATTCTGATAGTTGGGGCATGGTGTTGTTCTGATAGTTGGAGCATGGTGTGGTTTTGATAGTTGGAGCATGGTGTGTTTCTGATAGATGGAGCATTGTCTGGTTCTGATAGTTGGAGCATGGTGTGATTCTGATAGTTGGAACGTGGTGTGGTTCTGATAGTAGGAGCATGGTGTTGTCTTGATAGTTGGAGCATGGTGTGGTTCTGATAGTTGGAGCATGTTGTGGTTCTGATAGTTGGACCATGGTGTGGTTCTGATATTTGGTGAATGGTGTGGTTCTGATGTTGGAGCATGGTGTGGTTCTGATAGTTGGAGCATGGTGTGGTTCTGATAGTTGGAGCATGGTGTGGTTCTGATAGTTGGAGCATGTTGTGGTTCTGATAGTTGGAGCATGGTGTGGTTCTGATAGCTGGAGAATGGTGTGGTTCTGATAGTTGGAGCATGGTGTGGTTCTGATAGTTGGAGCATGGTATGGTTCTGATAGTTGGAGCATGGTGTGATTCTGATAGTTGGAGCATGGTGTGGTTCTGATAGTTGGAGCATGGTGTGGTTCTGATAGTTGGAGCATGGTGTGGTTCTGATAGTTGGAGCATGGTGTGGTTCTGATAGTTGGAGCATGGTGTGGTTCTGATAGTTGGAGCATGGTGTGGTTCTGATAGTTGGAGCATGGTGTGGTTCTGATAGTTGGAGCATGGTGTGGTTCTGATAGTTGGAGCATGGTGTGGTTCTGATAGTTGGAGCATGGTGTGGTTCTGATAGTTGGAGCATGGTGTGGTTCTGATAGTTGGAGCATGGTGTGGTTTGATAGTTGGAGCATGGTGTGGTTCTGATAGTTGGAGCATGGTGTGGTTCTGATAGTTGGAGCATGGTGTGGTTCTGATAGTTGGAGCATGTTGTGGTTCTGATAGTTGGAGCATGGTGTGGTTCTGATAGTTGGAGCATGGTGTGGTTCTGATAGTTGGACCATGGTGTGGTTCTGATATTTGTTGAATGGTGTGGTTCTGATTGTTGGAGCATTGTATGGTTCTGATAGTTGGAGCATGGTGTGATTCTGATAGTTGGAGCATGGTGTTGTTCTGATAGTTCGAGCATGTTGTGGTTTTGATAGTTGGAGCATGGTGTGTTTCTGATAGATGGAGCATTTTCTGGTTCTGATAGTTGGAGCATGGTGTGGTTTGATAGTTGGAGCATGGTGTGGTTCTGATAGTTGGAGCATGGTGTGGTTCTGATAGTTGGAGCATGGTGTGGTCTTGATAGTTGGAGCATGTTGTGGTTCTGATAGTTGGAGCATGGTATGGTTCTGATAGTTGGACCATGTTGTGTTTCTGATATTTGGTGAATGGTGTAGTTCTGATTGTTGGAGAATGGTGTGGTTCTGATAGTTGAAGCATGGTGTGGTTCTGATATTTGGAGCATGGTGTGGTTCTGATAGTTGGAGCATGGTGTGGATCTGATAGTTGGAGCATGGTGTGGTTCTGATAGTTGGAGAAAGGTGTGGTTCTGATAGTTGGAGCATGGTGTGGTTCTGATAGTTGGAGCATGGTGTGGTTTTGGTAGTTGGAGCATGGTATGGTTCTGATAGTTGGAGCATGGTGTGATTCTGATAGTTGGAGCATGGTGTGGTTCTGATAGTTGGAGCCTGGTGTGGTTCTGATATTTGGAGCATGGTGTGGTTGTGATAGTTGAAGCATGGTGTGGTTCTGATAATTGGAGCATGGTGTGGTTCTGATAGTTGGAGCATGCTGTGGTTTTTATAGTTGGAGCATGTTGTGGTTCTGATAGTTGGAGCATGGTGCGGTTCTGATAGTTGGAGAATGGTGTGCTTCTGATAGCTGGAGCATGGTGCGGTTCTGATAGTTGGGGAATGGTGTGCTTCTGATAGCTGGAGCATGCTGTGGTTTTGATAGTTGGAGCATGGTATGGTTCTGATAGTTGGAGCATGGTGTGATTCTGATAGTTGGAGCATGGTGTTGTTCTGATAGTTGGAGCATGTTGTGGTTTTGATAGTTGGAGCATGGTATGGTTCTGATAGTTGGAGCATGGTGTGATTCTGATAGTTGGGCATGGTGATGTTCTGATAGTTGGAGAATGGTGTGGTTCTGATAGTTGGAGCATGTTGTGGTTCTGATAGTTGGACCATGGTGTGGTTCTGATAGTTGGAGCATGGTGTGATTCTGATAGTTGGAACGTGGTGTGGTTCTGATAGTAGGAGCATGGTGTGGTTCTGACAGTTGGAGCATGTTGTGGTTCTGATACTTGGACCATGGTGTGGTTCTGATATTTGTTGAATGGTTTGGTTCTGATTGTTGGAGCATTGTATGGTTCTGATAGTTGGAGCATGGTGTGATTCTGGTAGTTGGAGCATGGTGTTGTTCTGATAGTTCGAGCATGTTGTGGTTTTGATAGTTGGAGCATGGTGTGTTTCTGATAGATGGAGCATTTTCTGGTTCTGATAGTTGGAGCATGGATTGGTTTGATAGTTGGAGCATGGTGTGGTTCTGATAGTTGGAGCATGGTGTGGTTCTGATAGTTGGAGCATGGTGTGGTTCAGATTGTTGGAGAATGGTGTGGTTCAGATAGTTGGAGCATGGTATAGTTCTGATTGTTGGAGAATGGTGTGGTTCTGATAGTTGGAGCATGGTATAGTTCTGATTGTTGGAGCATGGTGTGGTTCTGATAGTTGGAGCATGGTGTGGTTCTGATAGTTGGAGCATGGTGTGGTTCTGATAGTTGGAGAATGGTGTGGTTCTGATAGTTGGAGCATGGTGTGGTTCTGATAGTTGGAGCATGGTGTGGTTTTGGTAGTTGGAGCATGGTATGGTTCTGATAGTTGGAGCATGGTGTGATTCTGATAGTTGGAGCATGGTGTGGTTCTGATAGTTGGAGCCTGGTGTGGTTCTGATATTTGGAGCATGGTGTGGTTCTGATAGTTGAAGCATGGTGTGGTTCTGATATTTGGAGCATGGTGTGGTTCTGATAGTTGGAGCATGCTGTGGTTTTTATAGTTGGAGCATGGTGTGGTTCTGATAGGTGGAGCATTGTGTGGTTCTGATAGTTGGAGAATTGTGTGCTTCTGATAGCTGGAGCATGCTGTGGTTTTGATAGTTGGAGCATGGTGTTGTTCTGATAGTTGGAGCATGGTGTGGTTTTAATAGTTGGAGCATGGTGTGTTTCTGATAGATGGAACATTGTCTGGTTGTGATAGTTGGAGCATGGTGTGATTCTGATAGTTGGAACGTGGTGTGGTTCTGATAGTTGGAGCATGGTGTTGTCTTTATAGTTGGAGCATGTTGTGGTTCTGATAGCTGGAGCATGTTGTGGTTCTGAAAGTTGGAGCATGGTGTAATTCTGATTGTTGGAGCATGGTGTGGTTTTGATATTTGGAGCTTGGTGTGGTTCTGATAGTTGGAGCATGCTGTGGTTCTGATAGTTGGATTATGGTGTTGTTCATATATTTGGACGATGGTATTGTTCTGATAGTTGGAGCATGCTTTGGTTTTGATAGTTGGAGCACGGTGTGATTCTGATAGTTGGAGCATGGTGTGGTTCTGATAGTTGGAGCCTGGAGTGGTTCTGATAGTTGAAGCATGGTGTGGTTCTGATATTTGGAGCATGGTGTGGTTCTGATAGTTGGAGCATGCTGTGGTTTTTATAGTTGGAGCATGGTGTGGTTCTGATAGTTGGAGCATTGTGTGGTTCTGATAGTTGGAGCATCGTCTTGTTCTATTAGTTCGAGCATCGTGTGTTTTTGATAGTTGGAGCATGCTGTGGTTTTGATCGTTGGAGCATGGTGTTGTTCTGATAGTTGGAGCATGGTGTGTTTCTGATAGATGGAGCATTGTCTGGTTCTGATAGTTGGAGCATGGTGTTGTCTTTATAGTTGGAGCATGTTGTGGTTCTGATAGTTGGAGCATGTTGTGGTTCTGAAAGTTGGAGCATGGTGTAATTCTGATTGTTGGAGCATGGTGTGGTTTTGATATTTGGAGCTTGGTGTGGTTCTGATAGTTGGAGCATGCTGTGGTTCTGATAGTTGGATTATGGTGTTGTTCATATATTTGGACGATGGTATTGTTCTGATAGTTGGAGCATGCTTTGGTTTTGATAGTTGGAGCACGGTGTTGTTCTGATAGTTGGAGCATGGTGTGGTTTTGATAGTTGGAGCATGGTGTGGTTTTGATAGTTGGAGCATGGTGTGATTCTGATATTTGGAGCGTAGTGTGGTTCTGATAGTTGGAACATGGTTTGGTTCTGATAGTTGGAGCATGGTATGGTTCTGATAGTTGAAGCATGGTGTGATTCTGATATTTGGAGCGTTATGTGGTTCTGATAGTTGGAACATGGTTTGGTTCTGATAGTTGGAGCATGGTGTGGTTCTGATAGTTGGACCATGGTGTGGTTCTGATATTTGGTGAATGGTGTGGTTCTGATTGTTGGAGCATGGTGTGGTTCTGATAGTTGGAGCATGGTGTGGATCTGATAGTTGGAGCATGGTGTGGTTCTGATAGTAGGATAAAGGTGTGGTTCAGATAGTTGGAGCATGGTGTGGTTCTGATACTTGGAGCATGGTATAGTTCTAATAGTTGGAGCACGGTGTGGTTCTGATATTTGGAGCATGGTATAGTTCTAATAGTTGGAGCACGGTGTGGTTCTGATAGTTGGAGCATGTTGTTGTTTTGATAGTTGGAGCATGGTGTGGTTCTGATATTTGGAACATGGTTTGGTTCTGATAGTTGGAGCATGGTGTGGTTTTGATAGTTGGAGCCTGGTGCGGTTCTGAATGTTGTAGCATGGTGTGTTTCTGATAAATGGAGCATTGTGTGGTTCTGATAGTTGGAGCATGGTTTGGTTTTGAAAGTTGGAGCATGGTGTGGTTCTGATAGTAGGAGCATGGTGTGGTTCTGATACTTGGAGCATGGTATAGTTCTAATAGTTGGAGCACGGTGTGGTTCTGATAGTTGGAGCACAGTATACTGCTGGTAGTTGGAGCATGGTGTGGTTTTGGTAGTTGGAGCATGGTATGGTTCTGATAGTTGGAGCCTGGTGTGGTTCTGATATTTGGAGCATGGTGTGGTTCTGATAGTTGAAGCATGGTGTGGTTCTGATATTTGGAGCATGGTGTGGTTCTGATAGTTGGAGCATGCTGTGGTTTTTATAGTTGGAGCATGGTGTGGTTCTGATAGTTGGAGCATGGTGCGGTTCTGATAGTTGGAGAATGGTGTGCTTCTGATAGCTGGAGCATGGTGCGGTTCTGATAGTTGGAGAATGGTGTGTTTCTGATAGCTGGAGCATGCTGTGGTTTTGATAGTTGGAGCATGGTATGGTTCTGATAGTTGGAGCATGGTGTGATTCTGATAGTTGGGGCATGGTGTTGTTCTGATAGTTGGAGCATGGTGTGGTTTTAATAGTTGGAGCATGGTGTGTTTCTGATAGATGGAGCATTGTCTGGTTCTGATAGTTGGAGCATGGTGTGATTCTGATAGTTGGAACGTGGTGTGGTTCTGATAGTAGGAGCATGGTGTTGTCTTGATAGTTGGAGCATGGTGTGGTTCTGATAGTTGGAGCATGTTGTGGTTCTGATAGTTGGACCATGGTGTGGTTCTGATATTTGTTGAATGGTTTGGTTCTGATTGTTGGAGCATGGTGTGGTTCTGATAGTTGGAGCATGGTGTGATTCTGATAGTTGGAGCATGGTGTTGTTCTGATAGTTGGAGCATGTTGTGGTTCTTGATAGTTGGAGCATGGTGTGGTTCTGATAGTTGGAGAATGGTGTGGTTTTGATAGTTGGAGCATGGTGTGGTTCTGAGAGTTGGAGCATGGTGTGGTTCTGATAGTTGGACCATGGTGTGTTTCTGATATTTGGTGAATGGTGTGGTTCTGATTGTTGGAGAATGGTGTGGTTCAGATAGTTGGAGCATGGTATAGTTCTGATTGTTGGAGCATGGTGTGGTTCTGATAGTTGGAGCATGGTGTGGTTCTGATAGTTGGAGCATGGTGTGGTTCTGATAGTTGGAGCATGGTGTGGTTCTGATAGTTGGAGCATGGTGTGGTTCTGATAGTTGGAGCATGGTGTGGTTCTGATAGTTGGAGCATGGTGTGGTTCTGATAGTTGGAGCATGGTGTGGTTCTGATAGTTGGAGCATGGTGTGGTTCTGATAGTTGGAGCATGGTGTGGTTCTGATAGTTGGAGCATGGTGTGGTTCTGATAGTTGGAGCATGGTGTGGTTCTGATAGTTGGAGCATGGTGTGGTTCTGATAGTTGGAGCATGGTGTGGTTCTGATAGTTGGAGCATGGTGTGGTTCTGATAGTTGGAGCATGCTGTGGTTTTGATAGTTGGAGCATGGTGTGGTTCTGATAGTTGGAGCATGGTGTGGTTCTGATAGTTGGAGCATGGTGTGCTTCTGATAGTTGGAGCATGCTGTGGTTTTGATAGTTGGAGCATGGTGTTGTTCTGATAGTTGGAGCATGGTGTGGTTTTAATAGTTGGAGCATGGTGTGTTTCTGATAGATGGAACATTGTCTGGTTGTGATAGTTGGAGCATGGTGTGATTCTGATAGTTGGAACGTGGTGTGGTTCTGATAGTTGGAGCATGGTGTTGTCTTTATAGTTGGAGCATGTTGTGGTTCTGATAGCTGGAGCATGTTGTGGTTCTGAAAGTTGGAGCATGGTGTAATTCTGATTGTTGGAGCATGGTGTGGTTTTGATATTTGGAGCTTGGTGTGGTTCTGATAGTTGGAGCATGCTGTGGTTCTGATAGTTGGATTATGGTGTTGTTCATATATTTGGACGATGGTATTGTTCTGATAGTTGGAGCATGCTTTGGTTTTGATAGTTGGAGCACGGTGTGATTCTGATAGTTGGAGCATGGTGTGGTTCTGATAGTTGGAGCCTGGTGTGGTTCTGATAGTTGAAGCATGGTGTGGTTCTGATATTTGGAGCATGGTGTGGTTCTGATAGTTGGAGCATGCTGTGGTTTTTATAGTTGGAGCATGGTGTGGTTCTGATAGTTGGAGCATTGTGTGGTTCTGATAGTTGGAGAATGGTGTTGTTCTGATAGCTGGAGCATGCTGTGGTTTTGATAGTTGGAGCATAGTGTTGTTCTGATAGTTGGAGCATCGTGTTGTTCTATTAGTTCGAGCATCGTGTGTTTTTGATAGTTGGAGCATGCTGTGGTTTTGATAGTTGGAGCATGGTGTTGTTCTGATAGTTGGAGCATGGTGTGGTTTTAATAGTTGGAGCATGGTGTGTTTCTGATAGATGGAGCATTGTCTGGTTCTGATAGTTGGAGCATGGTGTTGTCTTTATAGTTGGAGCATGTTGTGGTTCTGATAGTTGGAGCATGTTGTGGTTCTGAAAGTTGGAGCATGGTGTAATTCTGATTGTTGGAGCATGGTGTGGTTTTGATATTTGGAGCTTGGTGTGGTTCTGATAGTTGGAGCATGCTGTGGTTCTGATAGTTGGATTATGGTGTTGTTCATATATTTGGACGATGATATTGTTCTGATAGTTGGAGCATGCTTTGGTTTTGATAGTTGGAGCACGGTGTTGTTCTGATAGTTGGAGCATGGTGTGGTTTTGATAGTTGGAGCATGGTGTGGTTTTGATAGTTGGAGCATGGTGTGATTCTGATATTTGGAGCGTAGTGTGGTTCTGATAGTTGGAACATGGTTTGGTTCTGATAGTTGGAGCATGGTATGGTTCTGATAGTTGAAGCATGGTGTGATTCTGATATTTGGAGCGTTATGTGGTTCTGATAGTTGGAACATGGTTTGGTTCTGATAGTTGGAGCATGGTGTGGTTCTGATAGTTGGACCATGGTGTGGTTCTGATATTTGGTGAATGGTGTGGTTCTGATTGTTGGAGCATGGTGTGGTTCTGATAGTTGGAGCATGGTGTGGATCTGATAGTTGGAGCATGGTGTGGTTCTGATAGTAGGATAAAGGTGTGGTTCAGATAGTTGGAGCATGGTGTGGTTCTGATACTTGGAGCATGGTATAGTTCTAATAGTTGGAGCACGGTGTGGTTCTGATATTTGGAGCATGGTATAGTTCTAATAGTTGGAGCACGGTGTGGTTCTGATAGTTGGAGCATGTTGTTGTTTTGATAGTTGGAGCATGGTGTGGTTCTGATATTTGGAACATGGTTTGGTTCTGATAGTTGGAGCATGGTGTGGTTTTGATAGTTGGAACATGGTTTGGTTCTGATAGTTGGAGCCTGGTGCGGTTCTGAATGTTGTAGCATGGTGTGTTTCTGATAAATGGAGCATTGTGTGGTTCTGATAGTTGGAGCATGGTTTGGTTTTGAAAGTTGGAGCATGGTGTGGTTCTGATATTTGGAGCATGGTGTGGTTCTGATAGTTGGAGCATGCTGTGGTTTTTATAGTTGGAGCATGGTGTGGTTCTGATAGTTGGAGCATGGTGCGGTACTGATAGTTGGAGAATGGTGTGCTTCTGATAGCTGGAGCATGGTGCGGTTCTGATAATTGGAGAATGGTGTGTTTCTGATAGCTGGAGCATGCTGTGGTTTTGATAGTTGGAGCATGGTATGGTTCTGATAGTTGGAGCATGGTGTGATTCTGATAGTTGGGGCATGGTGTTGTTCTGATAGTTGGAGCATGGTGTGGTTTTAATAGTTGGAGCATGGTGTGTTTCTGATAGATGGAGCATTGTCTGGTTCTGATAGTTGGAGCATGGTGTGATTCTGATAGTTGGAACGTGGTGTGGTTCTGATAGTAGAAGCATGGTGTTGTCTTGATAGTTGGAGCATGGTGTGGTTCTGATAGTTGGAGCATGTTGTGGTTCTGATAGTTGGACCATGGTGTGGTTCTGATATTTGTTGAATGGTTTGGTTCTGATTGTTGGAGCATTGTATGGTTCTGATAGTTGGAGCATGGTGTGATTCTGATAGTTGGAGCATGGTGTTGTTCTGATAGTTCGAGCATGTTGTGGTTTTGATAGTTGGAGCATGGTGTGTTTCTGATAGATGGAGCATTTTCTGGTTCTGATAGTTGGAGCATGGATGTGTTTGATAGTTGGAGCATGGTGTGGTTCTGATAGTTGGAGCATGGTGTGGTTCTGATAGTTGGAGCATGGTGGGGTCTTGATAGTTGGAGCATGTTGTGGTTCTGATAGTTGGAGCATGGTGTGGTTCTGATAGTTGGAGAATGGTGTGGTTTTGATAGTTGGAGCATGGTGTGGTTCTGAGAGTTGGAGCATGGTATGGTTCTGATAGTTGGACCATGGTGTGTTTCTGATTTTTGGTGAATGGTGTGGTTCTGATTGTTGGAGAATGGTGTGGTTCAGATAGTTGGAGCATGGTATAGTTCTGATTGTTGGAGCATGGTGTTGTTCTGATAGTTGGATTATGCTGTGGATCTGATAGTTGGAGCATGGTGTGGTTCTGATAGTTGGAGAAAGGTGTGGTTCTGATAGTTGGAGCATGGTGTGGTTCTGATTGTTGGAGCCTGGTGTGGTTCTGATATTTGGAGCATGGTGTGGTTCTGATAGTTGAAGCATGGTATGGTTCTGAGAGTTGGAGCATGGTGTGATTCTGATAGTTGGAGCATGGTGTGGTTCTGATAGTTGGAGCCTGGTGTGGTTCTGATATTTGGAGCATGGTGTGGTTCTGATAGTTGAAGCATGGTGTGGTTCTGATATTTGGAGCATGGTCTGGTTCTGATAGTTGGAGCATGCTGTGGTTTTTATAGTTGGAGCATGGTGTGGTTCTGATAGTTGGAGCATTGTGTGGTTCTGATAGTTGGAGAATGGTGTTGTTCTGATAGCTGGAGCATGCTGTGGTTTTGATAGTTGGAGCATAGTGTTGTTCTGATAGTTGGAGCATCGTGTTGTTCTATTAGTTCGAGCATCGTGTGTTTTTGATAGTTGGAGCATGCTGTGGTTTTGATAGTTGGAGCATGGTGTTGTTCTGATAGTTGGAGCATGGTGTGGTTTTAATAGTTGGAGCATGGTGTGTTTCTGATAGATGGAGCATTGTCTGGTTCTGATAGTTGGAGCATGGTGTTGTCTTTATAGTTGGAGCATGTTGTGGTTCTGATAGTTGGAGCATGTTGTGGTTCTGAAAGTTGGAGCATGGTGTAATTCTGATTGTTGGAGCATGGTGTGGTTTTGATATTTGGAGCTTGGTGTGGTTCTGATAGTTGGAGCATGCTGTGGTTCTGATAGTTGGATTATGGTGTTGTTCATATATTTGGACGATGGTATTGTTCTGATAGTTGGAGCATGCTTTGGTTTTGATAGTTGGAGCACGGTGTTGTTCTGATAGTTGGAGCATGGTGTGGTTTTGATAGTTGGAGCATGGTGTGGTTTTGATAGTTGGAGCATGGTGTGATTCTGATATTTGGAGCGTAGTGTGGTTCTGATAGTTGGAACATGGTTTGGTTCTGATAGTTGGAGCATGGTATGGTTCTGATAGTTGAAGCATGGTGTGATTCTGATATTTGGAGCGTATTGTGGTTCTGATAGTTGGAACATGGTTTGGTTCTGATAGTTGGAGCATGGTGTGGTTCTGATAGTTGGAGCATGGTGTGGTTCTGATATTTGGTGAATGGTGTGGTTCTGATTGTTGGAGCATGGTGTGGTTCTGATAGTTGGAGCATGGTGTGGATCTGATAGTTGGAGCATGGTGTGGTTCTGATAGTAGGATAAAGGTGTGGTTCAGATAGTTGGAGCATGGTGTGGTTCTGATACTTGGAGCATGGTATAGTTCTAATAGTTGGAGCATGGTGTGGTTCTGATATTTGGAGCATGGTATAGTTCTAATAGTTGGAGCATGGTGTGGTTTTGATAGTTGGAACATGGTTTGGTTCTGATAGTTGGAGCATGGTGTGGTTCTGATAGTTGGAGCATGTTGTTGTTTTGATAGTTGGAGCATGGTGTGTTTCTGATATTTGGAACATGGTTTGGTTCTGATAGTTGGAGCATGGTGTGGTTTTGATAGTTGGAACATGGTTTGGTTCTGATAGTTGGAGCCTGGTGCGGTTCTGAATGTTGTAGCATGGTGTGTTTCTGATAAATGGAGCATTGTGTGGTTCTGATAGTTGGAGCATGGTTTGGTTTTGAAAGTTGGAGCATGGTGTGGTTCTGATAGTAGGAGCATGGTGTGGTTCTGATACTTGGAGCATGGTATAGTTCTAATAGTTGGAGCACGGTGTGGTTCTGATAGTTGGAGCACAGTATACTTCTGATAGTTGGAGCATGGTGTGGTCTGATAGTTGGAGCAATGTGTTGTTTTGATAGTTGGAGCATGGTGTGGTTTTGATAGTTAGAACATGGTTTGGTTCTGATAGTTGGAGCCTGGTGCGGTTTTGACAGTTGGAGCATGGTGCGGTTCTGAATGTTGGAGCATGGTGTGTTTCTGATGAATGGAGCATTGTGTGGTTCTGATAGTTGGAGCATGGTGTGGTTTTGAAAGTTGGAGCATAGTGTGGTTATTATAGTTGGAACATGGTATAGTTCTGATTGTTGGAGCATGTTGTTGTTCTGATAGTTGGAGCATGGTGTGGTTCTGATAGTTGGAGCATGGTGTGGTTCTGATAGTTGGAGCATGGTGTGGTTCTGATAGTTGGAGCATGGTGTGGTTCTGATAGTTGGAGCATGGTGTGGTTCTGATAGTTGGAGCATGGTGTGGTTCTGATAGTTGGAGCATGGTGTGGTTTTGAAAGTTGGAGCATAGTGTGGTTATTATAGTTGGAACATGGTATAGTTCTGATTGTTGGAGCATGTTGTTGTTCTGAAAGTTGGATCATGGTGTGGTTCTGATAGTTGGAGCATGGTGTGGTTCTGATAGTTGGAGCATGGTGTGGTTCTGATATTTGGAGCATGGTGTGGTTCTGATAGTTGGAGCATGGTGTGGTTCTGATAGTTGGAGCATGGTGTGGTTGTGATAGTTGGAGCATGGTGTGGTTCTGATAGTTGGAGCATGGTGTGGTTCTGAATGTTGTAGCATGGTGTGGTTCTGATAGTTGGAGCATGGTGCTCGTTACACCAGTATTGAGAGTTTGATTCTTGCATTGGATGGCATATAGGCCTACTGAATTATGTGTGAACTCTTGTTTTGTCTTGTTTTGTGACTGTGATTTAATGTGCACTCTTCCTTCTAACTCACTTTGTAGTATTTACACACACAGTTTTAAACAAATGAATTTTCAGAATGCATTTAGTATTGACCAAAACATGTTTTCTCCCCACAGGTATAGTCCTCCATCTCCAGTCCTCAGAATTCGTGCCATGTGTGCGAGGAGGTATTTTGTAAACGATGACCGTGAACAAACGTAGCTGAAAGTAGGTTTGATTGAATGTGTCCAAGTATGTATAAAGAAACATTCCGAGGCTTTGATTCCCAGCATTTTTATCCGGTTACAGAGTGGTACTGGCCTTCGGAGATAGGAAGTCGTCTGTCATTGGAGCATAATCACTTCTCGAGGAGGATCGCTATGCCTGGAATGATTACTGTTGTTATCGGCAGTGTGGCTTTGCTGGCGGAGAGCGGATTAGGCTTTTTTCTCACCCTGTTTTGATCAGGCGGACTGATGTACTGTATCACTATACTGTATCCTGATTCTTTGTCTAAATTTGAAAAACACTCATAGATGTAACGTGTTGAGATGCAAAAATTTGTGATCAGTGTGAGTTTCTCGCAATAGTTTACTCCTGATAGCAATTTAGACTACTGTTATAACCTCATAACTTGAATATAGGAGCCTGATTCCCGAATAATTGCAGTGTTTCTGTTCTGTGACGTTTTATAAACGTTTGAGAGATGTCAGCAGGAGGTTATAGTGGATTTTGTCAGTGTCCTCTGCTCCAGCTGTTTTTATACCTCCCTTCATCCCTCCTTCTCTCCCGCTCCCTCCCTGTCTTTCTGCCATCAATCTAAGGCTTCAGGTAGAACAATGGTGTTACGAAAGAGCCCGTCAACGCCTGCCCAACATGCCAAGCCAAGTATTTGCCTTTTGGGGTTCCGCCCCTCCCCTCCCTCCAGGATCCTTGAAAACAGGAAGTGTATCTTGTTAAGTGATGGATGTGCCCTCTGCTCTCGCTGAGAGGATCAGAAAAAAAGACGGTTCTTTGCCTCCAGGACAGTCAAATGAGTTTAGTAGTCTCAAAGCCCAAAGTGGATATGTTTGTGTGAGCGCCTGGCTACTTGGGAGCTTGCATGTGCAGCTTTTTGTACGTCTGTGAATGTGTATGTGTGTGTTTTATAGTAAAGAAAGTTTGCAACTTTGCTTGTAGGAAATACCCAGATCATTTGTTTTGAGAAACATCTAGGGTTAACAAACGTAAATGGATCTCATGTTGAGCAATGCTCTCGGTTCTTCCTGGTTTGTCCTGTTAGTGTAGTTGTATTCCGGAGGCCCTGCAAGTTGTGTGTGTGTGTGTGTGTGTGTGTGTGTGTGTGTGTGTGTGTGTGTGTGTGTGTGTGTGTGTGTGTGTGTGAGGGGTCGGCAAGTTTGCGCTGGCATGCGGCCGCCACATACTTCCAGGGAGAGAAACTCAGGAAGTGTCCCTGGCACGTCCACAGTGGAGCGGAATACGCACTCTGGCGACAAACAACCACAGGCCCCGCTCCTCTGCCCCCCTCATAGGAAGGGTGATGACAAAGAAGAGAGAGCCTCTCGTGTTTTTGTTCCAGACACATGTTGTCAAGCTACTCTGTCCCCCTGCGAGCATGTCCTCCTACTTACTTTGTTAGCTCATAGCAGGTCAGCACCAAGCGGAAGAATCTGGATGACCCCCCCCCCCCCACCCCCCAAAAAATAGATCCTCTCGCGATACATCATTATTTTGTTATCCAGACTGTTGTGGTTACTCAGGATACCTGCATAGGTCGATTTCTTTCCATTGGCAAATGCTCCGCTTGGGGGAAGCGCAGACAGATTTCAAATATGTTCATATATGTACAAATCTCTGGGCTTGAAAGTCCTTCGCATATCCAGAGCGTTTCAGCAGGGGATGTAAACAAAAAGTTGAAAGGCGACGGGCTAGGCCGCTGCTTACCAGAAGGTCAGACATGAATTTCACCTCTGCCGGCCTTTCTGTCTGCCTGTGCTGGGCAGCCAACCGTCCCTTTATGATATCAAGGAAGGGATTCATTAGTGTTGTGGTGAGGGAGGCTATTCTGTTTGACCCTGATGATACTGTTGTGTTTACTAACCATGTTTACATCCTGTCCAAAAATCAATATTGAGGGACTACATGCCATCCTAATCAACTAGTTCAGAGTAGGACAGCCGGTCCCTTCACCCTTTCTTTCTCTGAGAAAAAAACAAAACAGTATTCTTACAGTACCTCTACTGCAAGACAACGTGTTAGAACCGATATTCAGTAGAATTGTTTTCTGTTTCACATGGTAAACAATAGTTCAATTGTGCATTCATTCATCCAGTTTGGTTTTGCTATATCTTGGAAACCAGCGTATGGTGTGGACTTTGATTGAATATTGTCCTGAGATAGCACATGTCCTCCATTTGGAATAATAATCTTCATGCTTGATATGAACTGAGGTAAATTGTGTAAATCAGGCCTTGCTTCAGGGCCAGTTTACCCCATCTGCAATTAATGCATGAAACTTTTCTAGTCTCAGGTAACTAACAAGAGAGAAGGAGGGAAGGGGTACAAGAGAAGGATAGGTGGAAAGATGTATTGATTGATTGATTGATTCATTGATGAAGACTATATCTTTGAGGGGATGTTTGTCACAGAACAGCAGAGACAAACACACAGACATAACTAACAGCCCGTCCCCCTCTCTTCTGTTTCCCGTTTCCCAGGCTCTGATGGGGCCTGGTCGACTGGACCGGATAGTGTACGTCCCTCTACCGGATGATCGGATAGTTTATGTCCCTCTACCTGATGGCCCCACACAACAGGAGATCTTCACACTGCAGCTCCGCAGCATGCCAGTGGACCAGGACGTGTGTCTGGATGTACCGGCGACTCCAACAGAAAAGTACTGCGGAGTAGAGGTGAGGCAAACCGTACCGATTATGGTTGCAACAACACGTAGACTATAATAATAATTTTATGGTAGAATACATAGAATATGTAGGATTTAATACACATGTTGATTTGAATCCTAATGTGAGATCCTGGAGTGTAATCGAAGTTTGTGGCTAATCCCCCATTGACATCCATGCACGGTTTGCTCAAAAATCTGCATTACAAATATGTGACTCAACACCTGGATTTGGTCTTATGTAGCAACATTTTAAGTTCTGTTTTTTACATTGGATAAAAGTACAGACTCAGAGCTACAAAATGGCATATCATACACTGCATTTGAGGAAACAATGGGAAAGTAATTCTGCTTTGAAAGTTGATCAACTTGTAAACTCACTTTTGAGAAAACCTTCTTTCAATGTTTTGGTACTACTATTGGAGAGCCCTTCTTTGTCTACACCCATTTGGCATTGTTCACACCCTTTTAAGCCTTAGCCCCACCCATCTCTTTAAGGGTTGATCCAACCGTTCTGTACTAACTTGCCAGCTACTTCCAGACATCTAAGAGAGAGTGAACAGCTTACTGAACATTACTCACCCTATAGCTTTATCTGTGGTTTCGCATTCAGAGTGCACACTGGACACTCTGTCCAACACGTAGGGTTGTTCCGAAAGCTCTGACCTCACAACTACAGTCAAGCAACCACGCTAACTGGCTGACATTGGCTAGCTACTTCCAGACACATAATGAGAGAACACCCCACACTGACCATTTTACTCAACCTAGCAGAGCTGTTTAGGCTTTTTTCATGTTATTCAGAGCGTTGGTGACTGTAACTGTGCTGCTGGAAACAATTGAATTACGCTTTGTTGTCAACGTTTACTGACACCGGACATATTCAACGGGTGTTGAGCGTTCAAAAATGCATCAGTTATTCTGCGCTCTGGCACACTAAGACGAGAGTGTTTTGTTAAGAAATGTAGCTAGATAGCTAGCTAGGTAAACAATGAATCCCAATGCAAGACGTAACATTAGTTAGCGAGCCAGCCAGTTAACATTGGCTAGCTAGCTAACAGTACACTTTAACTTGAAATGAAAATACTTTGTCAAAATTAGAAATGTGTAATATCTGAAAATCTTACCAGTCTACATCATGGTTAGATGTGTCTGTAACTGACAATTAACCTGTCAGTCTATGTTGTTGTTTTTTGTTTGAATTGTTTACTTGTTCGCTATGCGGGGGAAAATGGTATTAGAGTGGAGTCTTTTGTTAAAGACATGTAGCTAGCTAGCTAAACAATGGACCATAATCCCAACTCATAAATCTGCAGGTAGCTAACCAACCAGGTTCTATGTGTCACGTCCTGACCAGTATAAGGTTAATTGGTATTGTAGTTTGGTCAGGACGTGGCAGAGGGTATTCGTTTTATGTGGTTCGGGGTGGTGTGTTTTGTTGAAGGGGCATTTGGTTTAAGTATTCCGGGGTTTTTGGGCACTGTTTGGTTTTCAGGTATTCTATGATTTTGTCTAGTATGTCTGTTTCTATGTTTGGTTAATTGGGGTTGGGACTCTCAGTTGAAGGCAGGTGTTGTCTATCTGCCTTTGATTGAGAGTCCCATATATGAGGGTGTGTTTGTGTTTGTTATTTGTGGGTGATTATTCTGTGTTTAGCCTTGTGCCTTACCAGACTGTTTTTTTGTTGATCGGTCGTTCTTTGTTATTTTGGTGTTCATTTTGTATTTATTAAAAAGCAAGATGAGCATACACATACCTGCTGCGTTTTGGTCCTCCATTTCCAACGACAAGCGTGACACTATGTCTATAACTAGTCAAGCAAATGTGTCTGAGATACGAAGAATAAGATCATACACATAACGTTAGCTAATATCTGAAAATCTTACCAGTATACATCATGGTTGGACGCATCTGTAACTGACAATTAACCTGTCAGGCTATGTCGTTGTTTTTTGTTTGAATTGTTTACGTGTTCGCTATGCGGGGGAAATGGTAAGACAAGCAGAACTACATGGCTAAGAACTGTTGTAACAGGGATTATTATCGTAGCAGCACACTTTTGGAGTGAAGGCAATCCCACGCTGTGTTAGCTAGGTTTTTCGTGTCTTCGGGTGTAGTTCGTAACGGTTGAAGTGTGTATGTTAGGATGGTAACATTATAATAATTAAGGATGAAGCGTGAATTCATGCCAGGAATAATAAGTGTGAAGTTTTGGATTTCCTCCCTTCTGTAATAAGCAGCCAATGAGGTATCTTTCCTTTATTAATGTGGCACTTCAAAGTTATATCAAGCTAATAAGTCACTAATAAGACAAAAAAGTTATAAGAGTGTTCTGCAACTGTATTTTCATTTACTTTATAGTTCTCACGGGAAGTGATAATTCTGACTGAAACTACAGAATAAAACCGTCAGTTAAAATCAAGGAACAGTTGTGCTCGTGGTTACCGGAGGGAGCTACAGCGTCTCATGTCTGATGCCATGCATGGTTGCCTTAGTTTGACAATGTAATCCAGACTGGTGTTTTCTCCATCTCCTTAGCTATCACACTCGAATTCCGCTGATTTCAAAACTCATTCCTCCAGAAAGTGGAGAGCATACACATAGCTTTAGCTAGCGAGCCAGCCAGTTAACGTTAGCTAGCTAACAGTACACTTTAACTTGACATTAGGTTTATGCGGTTTTACTACGCGATAAAAACATTTTTTAAAGCCGCGTTCAATGCGATTACCTAAACATACTGACCAGCTCCAATAGACAGCCGTGTGCTATATGGTAGACCAATCCAAACTCATCTCTCGGCATGTCCAGCCCACTCATTATCTCAGCCAATCATGGCTAGCAGGAAGGTCGCTCACTTTTTCTGTGGCTAAACCAACTAGGCTCGTAATTTAATAATTGTATTACTATTTACAGATGGCATACAAGTTTGATATTAAGGCACATGAAAGTTCACATGTTCAAGAAGGAATTTCTGCCAAAAAACGCATTTTGATCAAACAATATGTTTTACGTTCAAATAGCTCTCCTGTGAAGATGTGACTTGCAACGTACGCCTAGTTTCCTGAATCGGGTCACATATGCAGATGCAAGTAAGGGTTTAACCCATTGTGATTAGTATTGAAAATGTTAAAATAAAGTCCAGGAAAAACTCTACCATTTAGTCATAGTTGGCTGCAACATGGTTTTTATTGGATAACAAGGTGTAACCAAATGATTGAGCAATTGAGTCCAGACTGAATTAATTCCTTCAAGTGAGATTGATCGAAAGCATGCTACGGGATTCACGGTTGGCCACCCTGGCAAAACCCGGACAGTCAAAAGAAGGATCGGCGATCTCAATGCGGAGACCTGGAAAGTCAAGTTCAACATGGAAAATTAAATATTGAAAATAAAATATTAAAATATCTCTCAGCTCTCTCTCTCTCAGCTGTGTCTCTCTCAGCTCTCTCTCTCTCTCTCTCTCTCTCTCTCTCTCTCTCTCTCAGCTCTCTATCAAATCAAAGATGATGCAGATAGATAATAATAGGAAAATATTAATACTCAATGAGTAGTAACAATTAACAGGACACTACAGTAAGTAATAGTGAGAAAGACACGTAGCAATGTAATTTCTCTGGATGGCCGTTCCCCTGGCTATCCCTATGGGTGTGGCAAGAAGCTACATATTTTGCAGCTAATATGGCACAAAGGGGTTTTTCTCCCAATAGATACTGGATTTTCTCCTTTTCTGTTTTGGTTTCAAAATGCATGTCTTGTTTTTCAATTTTGGTAAAGAAAATTGCCCGTAAGTCTGTATAGTTCTTGCATAGTGTAATTCTCTCTTTCAGCTCTCTCTCTCTCTCCTCATTGTTATGGTCTTAAACCCACCTTTTAATGGTTACAGGAAATACGAGAGAGGTGGCCAGAGTTCACAAGGAGATGTTATTCGCCTTCCGCTGTGTCAGTATAATGTCTGTGCTATGTCAAAGCCCTCGTGATCTCATGGCCGGCGGATTCACAGCGGGTGCACAAACACTCCATTGTGTGACAAACTTGTCTCTTGGCGTTGGGCTGGGATGTGAATCACGTTGTCTTGACAGAGAAACAGCGCGGTGCTGTTGAAGCCCTGACAAGCCCTATGTGTCAAGATTTCTTTCATGATTTTGGTGGTTTAATGATGACACTTTACAGCCTTCAGGGGCTAGAAAATAGGGCTGCAAGGCTATATGGGTTTTATGAAGAGGATTTGTCAGTATTGTGTCTGACCTTTCAGCCACTAACTTCTCTCTGGCCTTTCTCAGGGAGATTGTCTACGTTACCTTTTGGGGATTTTTAGAGATCCGTTGTGTCTTATATTGTGAAAACCTTTACCCCCACCCTACTTCCCTCCCTACCTCCCTCCCTACCTCCCACCCTACCTCTCTCCCTACCTCCCACCCTACCTCCCTCCTTCCTTCCATAACTCCCCCACCCAAAAGCAGCTTAGAGCAGACATACACCTAGAGAAGGTCTGCGCTGGAAACCGACTCCTTTTACATCGGGGTGTGTGGGATAGAGCTTTCACCTACCAGTGGATCGTTTGCTATCTCTGTTGCCATTCACTCTCTGTAACCCCCCCAAAAAAAGAAATATGTGCTGCTCCTGGTCTGTGAGAGGTACACACTTAGTTGTTGCCAGGGCTTTTGTAGTACCTGTATGTCAGGGGATATTTGGAAGCCATTTTCATGCCCCTCAAGGCTCCAACTTATAAATAAAGCTGATAAACAGTCATATATACACAGTAAGATATAGCAATTGGTTGAAACAGCTTGTAAATAGCTCTTGTGGTCCAGTGTCTCTTGGTGGCCATAAGGTGGGATGTATAGGTGGAATGGAGTGCTTAAAGACATCTAGTCTATACGACACTGTATTATAGCTCTCCTGAGGGTATGTGAATACTCCTGGCGTGGCCCGGTCATTAAAGTCTGCTGGAGTGCTATGCGTCTGTCTGAAATGCTGCTGAGCGGGGGTATTTATCTTGGCATGGCTACGTTTCTGCAGAGGGCGGTGAGGCGTGCCATGGTGGATGGGCATCGGTCGTGTATCAAGCCCACGCTTCCAGGGAGCAAGCTCGATGAGGAGCCCTCATAAATCGTCCAGGCTCTTATTGAAATTGGAGGCCGGTCTGCCGAGTCAGATTTCTCTCTCTCTCTCTCTCTCTCTCTCTCTCTCTCTCTCTCTCTCTCTCTCTCTCTCTCTCTCTCTCGCTCTCTCTGTCTCTGCCAACTGAAGTACTAGAAAGGAACCCTTGAGAAAATGAGCATGGACGTTACTTAACAGTGTATCTCACATTAGTTATCAGACTTTGTGAGGAGAGAATATGATTCTGGCTTACACTTTACATGAAGTTGCAACAGTGTTATTAAATTAATGTAAAGTGTTGCCTAAGTCCCTGTTTCATCCCTAGTCTCTTGAAATGCTTAGGGTTGAATGATTGGGAGAGTGACAGACTCGTAGGTCTGGGGTCAGATTACTCCTCAGTCACGGCGGTCACGGCGGTCGGTCTGTCTATCTGCAGCACTGATTTTAATTGCATTTGTAGGAATTGAGACTTGTTCAGGGGAGCCGCAGTTGTGTCATCTCCGAGCCAGAAGCTTCCACTTCCACCCAGCAGGTTCCTGCCCCGAATGACATCTGGTTTCCGCAAGTTTACACCCCACCACCTCTGTCTGTCACCACTGCTCTTGCCTCCCCCACCCACCTTCAGCCGTCCAACGAAGTAACATTGGATACCGTAGTTGCGTTGTGTTGTCATAAATAGGGTTTGCTGCTAGTGCAGAGGGAAGGGTGATGCGTCTTTTTTGTTGTTGTTGATCAAGCCCTGACAGGAAGGACCTGAGGATTTATGTACCCCATCACAGGTTCCGAGTCAGAGAGAGGCCATCTCCTCCAGCCCGGTGGAAACCTGTTGGCCCATTAGCTTTCATAGAGCAGGCGTCTTTACTAGCAGTCAACATTGTTTTCACTGTTAGCCTGCGGAGGGTTGCACATGGTGTCATGGAGAGGACGCCCGTCAAAAAGGACTCTGGAAACTTAGTTTACTTGTAAATGGGGAGAGGTGCATTGTGGGGACATCTTTTAGGGCTTCATTGTGCTTGATTAAATGGATTTCATGTATATGGAAGTTAATGTCTCTAAAAAAAATCCCCTGCTGTCAAAATATCCACCTCCATGTGTTGTATTCAGACCAAATGCAAAGATTGCTTAACATAACCAGCCAACCAAAACCAATGTTTGGCACCGAAATATCAAAAGGCCTCATATACTCTTTTAATCTGTAGGTGGGTGAAAACTATTAGAAATAACACAGAGATGATATGGAGGGGGAGGAAGAAAAGCACAAAACCACCATGTTCTTTTTTTCTGAGCAGGAAGACAAATGGCTTCCTTTTAAGACCTGTTGTGGTTGTTCCTCTGGCCCTGTTCCCCGGCAAAGATTTATGACCCCATATTTGTTGTTGCAAAGAGTGTTATCACCTAGGACACCCAGCAAAAATGCATCAACACAGCTGTTGCTATTTGAATAACAGTAAGATTCAATGTTAAGACTCAATGACGCAAGTGTACGTCTGGCCTACATCAGGCAAATGTTGTGGTTGTTCGAGGCCAAAATATAGGTGAGAGCTGTAAATCTGTGAGCTTGTTTTAAATGAAGAGTATAATTTTGCCATAGTGAGCCACTATTGTTTTTACATTTTCTGACCATAGGAAAAATAGTACTGTATGTCAGATTTGCAATTGTCTCTGGAAGGAATAGCCGTTTACCTCACTAATTGTCTCTGGAAGGAATAGCCATGTACCTCACCAATTGTCTCTGGAAGGAATAGCCGTTTATCTCACTAATTGTCTCTGGAAGGAATTTACCTCACTAATTTTCCTCATAAACTTTTCTTTATCCTTTTCAAGCGAGAAGCCTTTTAGAGTCCTGGCTGTCAAAATGGGAGATGTATGAAAAGGAAAGACTTCCAGCTCTCCCTTTTTTCATTTATTTGACCTTTATTTAACTAGGCAAGTAAGTTAAGAACAAATTCTTATTTTCAATGACGGCCTAGGAACAGTGGGTTAACTGCCTTGTTCAGGGGCAGAATGACAGACTTTTACCTTGTCTTCTCTGGGATTCAATCTTGCAACCTTTCGGTTACTAGTCCAACGCTCTGACCACTAGGCTACCAGCCGCCACATATAAAGACCTTGCTGTGGTCTCGGTCCAAGTACACGTGTGGAGCAAATTGAATTTTTCCTGGGAAATATGAACCACTCATGTGTACCCATTGTAGTGTTTCTCTTGGCTTGGAGTAAAGGCAGGAGGGAGGGAGGGAGGGTGAGCGAGAGGGAGAGAGAGGCAGGTTTACTCCTCCAGCATTAAGGAACAAGTGAAAAAAAATCCTAGGACCCTTTGGCTGGAAGAGGAGAAAAGATATAGAGATTAAGAAAGAGAGAAAAAAATAGGAAAGAGAACCAGCAATAAAGAACTCCAGGAACTAGTAAATAAGGTTGTAGGGTTGACTCCCAGATCTTTCTCTCATTACCCTGGCCTTAGGCACCATAGGCTGCTGTCAGGAGGAGGTGTGCCTGTTTTGGGGGCCCACAGGGTCCTTCAGGACAGGGGTATGCAGTTAAACACTGCACTGAGGGCCCTTTTGTTAAACAAGCAGCCAAACAGGAAGGCCAGTCTCTCGTTTAACACCTTGCAAACGACTGTGGATTGGCCACTCCTTTGTCTTGCGGCGTCATTTCCCTCTCCACCTTGAACTCTTGCTATATGGATGGTATGGTGCAACTGTAAACCACTGTTTGGGGGGAGGGTTCCCTTGGCACTTTGTTTACAAATTAGGTATGTATATATTGGGATTGCACCATTCCCCCTATTCCTAGACAAAACCACAACCAATGTCAACCAATATCAAGGTTTCCGTGACTCCGGTGCATCATCCTGAGGTTTGTGCCACACATTGGTAGTAGACGTTAACTATGTTGCCCATACAACTTAAAGTAATTTTAGGATAGAGGAGGGGCACAGATGTCCTGAACCTTGCTTACCTTGTGAGCATGACTGTACACACATATGAGCACACACTCACACACACTCTGGGGCAGAGTAGTGCACGAGAATACACACACACAGAGCGATAGAAAGCGGTCTCCGGGTTGCTCCAGTGCGGGCATGTTTAGTAAATATGCCATCTCTTCCTTCCCAGAGCTGGGAAGAATGTGCCGCTTTCATTCGCCTGATTAACGGGCGAGGACAAATATGCCCTTTAAAAGCGAGGCCCTGTTTTCCCTCTAATATGCCACGGCTGCCTCGTCCCAGAGTCGCGACACAGGTGCTATCCCACACGGACGTTTCCAAAACAGCAGGGAGGTGAGGAGGGGGGTGAACCTTCTGAAAGAGTTTCGTCATCTCAACTGATTGGGCCGCATCATGGGCTAGCTATGACGGCGTTTGTATCGGTTCTGGATAAGCACGGTTGTTCTTAAGGTGGTCCATAGAAGCCCAGTTACCACTGATTTGAAAGTTACTCTGGGGAGCGATAGAGAGAAACTAACACTGTCTTGTCTTGGCAACGTTAGCACGCGCAGGTGAAACGAGCACACGTCCCATTTTTCAGCCATGTTTTTAATGGAATCTGAATTCCTTGACTCAATAACTGCATGCCAAGAGGCCCTACCTATTCTCTTTATGGTCATGTGTGATGTTTCCATTCTCCCATGTGACTTTAAAACCCCCCAACACACACACTCCCCGCCGTTCTCCTCCCCCCTATCCTCAACTTAACCAGCTGCCCCTCTCTTGCCTTGTCATCTTAAATAGGTTTCACATGGGGCTGTGGTCAGGCCTTATTTCTCTTGGCAGTCTGCTGTCACTGCAGACACTTCCTCTTTGCCTTCTTGGAGGATGAAACATTTTATTTCTGGTCGGAGCTCGGGCCGTTTGATTTCTATAGTATTTAAAGTCGAATGCAGTGGGGCCCATATTTTCTTAAAACTGGGAGTCAATATTTTTGGTGTTGGCCTAAGAACATCTTCAAGAGCCAATATCATCACTGGCACTAGATGTCAGCCTGATTAGAAGACGCACACAGGCAAAGTGTGTGTGTATGTGTGTGTGCGTGTGTATGTGCGTACCCCTGCGTGGGGCTGGTGTTGGAGTAATGCAGAGTGCCAGGGGGCTTAGCCCCAGCGCTGTTCCTGTAAATGTAACCGTTTGTGTGGGCAGACTGGATGTAGGCTGCTAAGGACACAGGGAAGGATTGATAGTAAACACCCCGTCTGGGCTCGTTGATCTGCTGCAGGAGCAGGTAGCCACCCAACAAGTCCCTCATTAAGGCTTTTTGATACTGCGACTGAGCGGCTTTGTTGAAGTAGGAAGCGACGGCATACTAGGTGGATTTGGCTTGAGCCCGTTGGTATGCGTTGCCAGTTAGGTAGCGCAGTTGCTAACTTTTTTCATCCAATCTCGAAAACATTTTTGAGCACACTTATTGACTGAAACTAAAATGGAAAATAGAATGTTATTGAAAGTTATGGAGAGAAAAAGAGTGAGTTTGTCGTTCAACTGACACTTGACAAATATGAGAATCTGTGAAGATACATTTATATGTATAGGAACAGACAGAATCCCAGTGAATAAACTGTATTAGTGTGTGTGTGTGTTTGTGTCCGGGGGGAGGGTATGAAGGTCTGTGAGTGTGTATTGAGTGTTAGGCAGGTGTGACTTCCATTACAAGGCAGGGAATGGGATGGGCACAGCACACACAGGCAACAGCCACTGGAGGAGGGCCTCTCTCGCCGCACTGGGCTGGAAAGACCAAGCTTAGCCCTCTGCCATTTAAGCTGGAGTTTTGGGAGCAACGCAAAAAGCAGCGTAACCAGTGGAAACAAGGATGTGGTCGGAGTTCAGACAGGCAATTGTGTGTCTATCAGTTGTCCAGTGTAGATCACTGTGGGCTAGGCAGCTCTAATGACATCTTATTTTACCACTTTGACTGACAGGGAAGCTCTGGAACACTCCACATGGAGAAGAGCTTTATGGTTGGTATTCAAACATGGCTGCTGGGAGTGTGTATGTGGATGAGTGTGTCGCATTCATAAGGTGTGTGTTCCATTCGAAAGGTGTGTGTTGCACTCATAAGGTGTGTGTTGCGTTCATAAGGTGCGTGTTGTGAGGCCACGACTACTCAAAACAACATCTATTTAATCAGAACTGAATATGTGTATGGAAACCCAGATTCTGTGAAAGTGATATTAACATGTTACAGAAAGTGTATATTTAGCTTGTGATCTAATTGGTGAACAAGAACTTGTGATTGGACAGATACATTTTTTAAGCTAGATTTAAAACTAATGCCTGGGCTTACTCTGTATCAAATACTCTTTACAGTTGACGTTTTTGATAGAACTCGTTCTAAGTTGTTATAAATCTGAGCTTTACACCTCTGCAAAGTGAAACTGCTGTTTTCTTCATTTAGTTTAACTTTATGATGACTGTTGCTGCACTGCCAGGCAGCCAGGTCTCCAAACTACTTGCCCACATCTCCAGCTAATGGCTGTTGCAATGCATCAGTTTAGTCCCTCCATATATTTAAGTGATTGCTGACATAATTTATGAAGGGAATGAAAGATAAAGTCTGCATTGCAATAAAACCCTTGATCCATAATTTAGCCTGGGCTGCCACAGCGACGGCCCCCTTCATTTCATTTCTGTGCATTTGCAGTTTTTTCGCCCCTCTCTCTCTCAAGCAGGGGGCCCAGCTTTAGGGGGTTGTGTTGGCTCGGGGCCTGGAATGCCTTCACGTTTCCAAACAAACTGCCTTTTGCTTAACCTGTTTTCCTTTGTGGCTTTTTGAATCGCGCAAGGTAAACACACAAAAAACACTGGTGTATTCAGCAGCGTACTGTATAAAGACCCCTCCTAAATGAGAAAGATGAATATGTCAGTCTGCAATTGTTATATCAGTGATTTTACAGAAGTGGTAATAAAAAACTATTTAAGAAACTGTTAAGTCTCCAAATTAAGGACATTTATTTACTTCATGATTTTACCTTTTTGTCATTTAGCAGACACTCTTATCCAGAGTGATTTACAGGAGCAATTAGGCTCAAGTGCCATGCTCAAGGCACATTGACATATTTCTTCACCTACTTGATTTGGGGATTTGAACCTGCAACCTTTTGGTTACTGACCCAACACTCTTAACCGCTAGGCTTCCTGTTCTAATTCAAGCCAAGGCTATAACAAACATATTGTTACATTATTATAGTACTAAGTCATTGTTTATACACCTATTTCTATTGAAGGGTGGCTGTCCCAAAATCTGACTCCTAAACTTTTTTTACACTATTACTTCAACAGAACATCTTAAAGTGTTCTATTATTATACTGAACAAAAATATAAACGCAACATGCAACAATTTCAATGATTTTACTGATTTACAGTTCATATAAGGAAATCAGTCAATTTAAATAAATAAATTAAGCCCTAATCTATGGATTTCACATGACTGGGCAGGGGCGCAGCCATGGGCCCACCCACTTGGAAGCCAGGCTCAGTCAATCAGAATGAGTTTTTCCCAACAAAAGGGCGTTATTACAGACAGAAATATTCCTGTTTCATCAGCTGTCCGGGTGGCTGGTCTCAGATGATCCTGCAGGTGAAGAAGCCGGATGTGGATGTCCTGGGCTGGCATGGTTACACGTGGTCTGCGATTGTGAGGCTGGTTGGACGTACTGCAAAATTCTCTAAAACGATGTTGGAGGCAGCTTATGGCAGAGAAATTAACATTCAATTCTCTGCAACAACTCTGGTGGACATTCCTGCAGTCAGTATGCCAATTGCACGCTGCCTCAATTTGAGACATCTGTGGCATTGTGTTGTGTGACAAAACTGCACATTTTAGAGTGGCCTTCTATTGTCCCCAGCACAAGGAGAACCTGTGTAATGAGAAATGCTCACTAACAGGGATGTAAACAGATTTGTGCAAACAAAATAGAGAAATTAGTGGAATAATTATTTTGGGAAATTTTTACAAATTAATTCAAAATGAAAAGCTGTTTTGAGTCAAGTTTTCAACCCCTTTGTTATGGTGACCTTAAATAAGTTAAGGAATACAAATGTGCTTAACAAGTCACATAATAAGTTGAATGGACTCATTCTGTGTGCAATAATACTGTTTATTTTTTGAATGACTACCTCATCTCTGTACCCAACACATACAATTATCTGTAAGCAGTCGAGCAGTGAATTTCAAACACAATTTCAACCAGGGACCAGGGAGGTTTTCCAATGCCTGGCAAAGAAATGAACCTATTGGTAGATGGGTAAAAAATAAATGCAGACATGAAATATCCCTTTGTGCATGGTGAAGTTAGTCATTACACTTTGGATGGTGTATCAATACAACCAGTCACTACAAAGATACAGGCATCCTTCCTAACTCAGTTACCGGAG
Source organism: Salmo salar (assembly GCF_965601325.2). Taxonomy (NCBI): domain Eukaryota; kingdom Metazoa; phylum Chordata; class Actinopteri; order Salmoniformes; family Salmonidae; genus Salmo; species Salmo salar. Next base: position 31,093,167 of record NC_138295.1, read on the forward strand.
AGGAAGGATACCACCCAGGGATTTCACCACGAGGCCAATTGTGACTTTAAAACCGTTACAGAGTTTAATGGCCGTGATAAGAAAAAACTGAGGATGGATCAACAACAATGTAGTTACTCCACAATACTAACCTAATTGACAGTGAAAATAAAGAAGCCTTATACAGAATAAAAATGTTTGAAAACATGCATTCTGTTTGCGACAAGGCACTAAAGTAATACAGCAAAGAATACTTTTTTTGTACATAAATGTTATGTTTGGGGCAAATCCAATACAACACAGTATTTTACCACTCTCCATATTTTTAAGCTTAGTGGTGGCTGCATCATGTTATGCTTGTAATCGTTAAGGACTGGGGCGTTTTTCAGGATAAAAAAATAAACGTAATGGAGCTAAATACAGGCAAAATCCTAGAGGAAAACCTGGTTCAGTCTGCTTTCCACCAGACACTGGGGTATTAATTCACCTTTCAGCAGGACAATAACCTAAAACACAAGGCTGAATCTCTACTGGAGTAGCTCAGTTGGTAGAGCATGGTGTTTACAACACCAGGTTTGTGGGTTTGATTCCCACGGGGGGCCAGTAGAGAAGAAAAAAATATATATATATAAATAAAAATAAATAAAAAAATGTCTGAAATGAAATGTATGCATTCACTACTGTAAGTCGCTCTGGATAAGAGCTTCTGCTAAATGACTAAAATGTAAAATGTAAAAAAAAGACAGTGAATGTTCCTGAGTTACTGTTTTGACTTTAAAGCTGCTTGAAATTCTATGGCAAAACCTGTAAATGGTTGTCTAGCAATGATCAACAACCAATTTGACAGAGCTTGAAGAATTTTGAAAAGAATAACGGGCAAATGTTGCACAATCCAGGTGTGGAAAGCTCTTAGAGACTTACCCAGAAAGACTCACAGCTGTAATCGCTGCCAAAGGTGATTCTAACATGTATTGACTCAGCGGATTGAATACTTATTGTCCAGTATAGATTGATTGAATACCCGTTTTATATTTCATAAATGTTTTTCAAATGTTAGACATTACAGAGTATTTTGTGTAGATCGTTGACAAAAAAATGATAATGAAATACATTTTGAAACACACCAAAATGTGGAAAAAGTCAAGGGGTTCGAATACTTTCTGAAGGCACTGTACTTAGGAGCAGCTCTTTTGGTTTGTCGAACTAGGGGGGCAACCGGGTGTAAACAAACAAATGATTTTATGTTGAGTTGTGAGATTGTGACATGAGGCCCTTAACATGTCCCTTACGTTCGAACAAAGTAAATAAAGAAATCGAAGACGATTGTATGTGGTTTTTTTGTGTTCTTGTGTGTACTTGTTGCATGGAAACTTCCCTCAATCATGTTGTTGAAGTCACATGCACCCCCCCACTTCCCCCTCTCTCTCTCTTTCAAGATTCTCTCTCCTTAATTGAGGCCTGTGTTGCATGCCTTCATTGTTTTACATCACCACTGACAACAAGTTCAATTATTTGAACGATGGGAAACCCTCAAAGACAATTATCCCTGGCCTCTGTTTACAGTGTCTGAATCATGTTGTTTGGCTGGCCCCGAACTAAGAAATAGCTTACTTTCTGACATCTGCCTAGCACCTGCCTTAGCCAAGCCATCCCTGCCTTACACAACCTACATACCTCCTTGTACATACTCATCTTCAACTCCTCTTCCTGTTGTCAGATTTCCAACCATCCTATCCACGCCAAATATGTCCTGTCACTCCTTATGTATGATAGGAAGTACTAGCTACTGTAACATTTGGGTTAATTCTGTTAAACCTCTCAGGAGATATTTAAATGTGTCTCTATGTGTGACTTAAGAATTGGCTTCTCTTTCTACTCAACTGTGAAGTTGATCTAGCAAAAATAGGCAAACAGTGCAGAAACAGATCTTTAGTGAGTCATCTGAGAGGTCGGCTGGTAGCCAAAATGGATACTGATGGGTTATTACCCTGGTGGATTCTGGTACTGCAACTAATCTGTCAAAACAAGCAGAAGCACTCTTACAGTACCTTCTCTTACTCACACACACACACACACACACACACACACACACACACACACACACACACACACCACACACACACACACACACACACACACACACACACACACACACACACACACACACACACACACACACACACACACAGGCGAAGTTGTTAAGCAGTTATGGAGTTATTTTGGTACGAATTCTCTTTAGCTACAATTATGTAATTTTTTCCAGTTGGCCGTTACAACCAAACCCTCCTTCAAGGTTTTTATAAAAAACATTTAACTGTATTTTCTCCATAATGGTTAAAAGATTCGGATTTAGGATCTGAGATCTGTACCTTTCTCTTACCATTACCTGGTAATGTCTAGAAATGGCAATAGTCTGCCATCTTGTTGGCAGCCTCTGTCCCATGGATAAGCTCAAAAGGAACCACCATTTTTATTTTCTCCCCCTTCGACCTTCCCATTGCAATAAGGTGGTTATTCCTTCCAGGAATATATATTTTTTGCCTCCTAGACTCCTTAATTGTAGGGTACACATTTGTTCTGTGCCCTTCTTGGAATAGGGAGAAATATAGTCCTTTGTAGCTCAGTTGGTAGAGCATTGCAGTTGTAACGGGAGGCTAGTGGGTTCGATTCCTGGGACCACCCATAAGTAAATGTATGCATGCATGACTGTAAGCCGCTTTGGATAAAAGTGTCTGCTAAATGGCATATGTTATGTCATGCAAATATGCCAAGGGAATTTGTGAGGTCACCTTCCAAATGGTTCAGTTTCCTCTGCTTAAAATAAATGTAATACATTTGCAGCTCCCGCAGAGTAGGAGTGCTGATCTAGGATCAGGTCCCCCCCTGTCCATACAATTGTATTAATAGTGACCTAAAAGGCAAAGCTGATCCTAGATCACCATGCATACTCTGGGAGCCTTTATGAATATGGGCCCAGATGATTTGTGGAGTAGACCAGGACGTCGTGTGGGCCTTGGTTTAGAAACGGGATGGGCATCTCCGGTCCTGGAGGGCCACAGTCTGCGCAGGCTTTTATTCCAACCCAGCACTAACTCACCTCCATTGAGATTTTCCTATATAGGTCTCGTTTTCCAAACACATTGAGGCCTTTATGGGTTCCCCTGGTGTGATGGGAGGTGGCGGTGGCAGACCCTGTTTTACAATTTCCCCCTGAATTATGCAACAGTGACATGCCTACGGCCCGGCAACTTTTGTGGGAGATTGGCCAGTGATGGCTGATGAACGCCAGACGCCTTTTTCCCAGCCATATCACCACCTCCTCCAGAACTATCATTCTGTTCTAAGGCACGACTTGCCGACGGCGACTTATGCAATCCACCGACCTAAAATCTCCAACTGAACCAATCTGTATTTTCCAGTGACTGATAGCCCTGTGTGTTGAGATTTGCAGGATATGCACCGTTGCTGTGACTGCAAAAGATGGAAGTGCAGGATTGGGAATACTGTATGTTGGTTGAGATTAAACAGAATGCATGGCCCTCAGCATTGGTGTCATTTATTTCCCTTGAAATCAAATGTGCAATCTGAATTCATTCAACATAATAATCTGTTGTGTGTGTTATCCAAATCAGATACTTTTTTCTACTGTGTGCGTGTGTGCGTGTGTGTGTATAACCTTGTAATAACTATAGGCTGTATGTATTATAATATGTATTGTGTAGTATTATACATGACTTAATACAAACTGTTACAAATGTGTAAATTAATCTCTAAATATCCATATTTTGTTCCAATGGTCATGATGGGGTCAACCTCTTTGTCAGTGGTGTAAAGTACTTAAGTAAAAAATACTTTGAAGTACTACTTAAGTAGTTTGGGGGGGGGGGGGGGCATTTGTACTTTACTATTTATATTTTTGACAACTTTTACTTTTCCCTCAACGTCAACAAAACGAAGGAGCTGATCGTGGACTTCGGGAGACAGCAGAGGGAGCACGCCTCCATCCATAGGTGAAAAGCTTCAAGTTCCTCAGTGTACACAACTGAAATGGTCCACCCACACAGACTGTGTGGTGAAGAAGGCTCAACAGCGCCTCTTCAAACTCAGGAGGCTGAAGAAATTTGGCTTGGCCCCTAAGACCCTCACAAACTTTTACAAATGCACCATTGAGAGCATCCTGTCGGTCTATATCACCACCTGGTATGGCAACTGCATCATCCGCAACCGCAGGGCTCTCCAGAGGGTGGTGCAGTCAGCCCAACACAACACCCTGCACCCTGCCTGCCCTTCAGGACATCTACAGCACCTGGTGTCACAGGAAGGCATAGAAGATCATCAAGGACCTCAGCCACCTGAGCCACAGCCTGTTCACCCTGCTACCATCCACTGGTCACTTTAATAATGTTTACATATTGTTTTACCCATTTCATATGTATAGACTGTATTCTAGTCAAGTCCATAATATTCAACTATGGCTGTACATATACAATTCCTCAGATATACTACACATTCTATCCACATACTGTCCATAATGTCTATATATCCCATCACACACACATACACATATACATATACAGTTGAAGTCTGACGTTTACATATACCTTAGCCAAATACATTTAAACTCAGTTTTTCACAATTCCTGACATTTAATCCTAGTAAAAATTCCCTGTCTTAGGTCAGTTAGGATCACCACTTTATTTTAAGAATGTGAAATGTCAGAATAATAGTAGAAAGAATGATTTATTTAAGCTTTTATTCCTTTCATGACATTCACAGTAGGTCAGAAGTTTACATACACTCAATTAGTATTTGGTAGCATTGCCTTTAAATTGTTTAACTTGGGTCAAACGTTTTGGGTAGCCTTCCACAAGTTTCCCACAATAAGTTGGGTGAATTTTGGCCCATTCCTCCTGACAGAGCTGGTGTAACTGAGTCAGGTTTGTAGGCCTCCTTGCTCGCACACGCTGTTTCAGTTCTGTCCACATATTTTCTATGGGATTGAGGTCAGGGCTTTGTGATGGCCACTCCAATACCTTGACTTTGTTGTCCTTAAGCCATTTTGCCACAACTTTAGAAGTATGCTTGGGGTCATTGTCCATTTGGAAGACCCATTTGCGACCAAGCTTTAACTTCCTAACTGATGTCTTGAGATTTTGCTTCAACATATAAACATAATTTTCCAGCCTCATGATGCCATCTATTTTGTGAAGTGCACCAGTCCCTCCTGCAGCAAAGCACCTCCACAACATGATGCTGCCACCCCCGTGCTTCACGGTTGGGATGGTGTTCTTCGGCTTGCAAGCATCCCCCTTTTTCCTCCAAACATAACGATGGTCATTATGGGCAAACAGTTCTATTTTTGTTTCATCAGACCAGAGGACATTTCTCCAAAAAGTATGATCTTTGTCCCCATGTGCAGTTGCAAACCGTAGTCTGGCTTTTTTATGGCGGTTTTGGAGCAGTGGCTTCTTCCTCGCTGAGCGGCCTGTCAGGTTATGTCGATATAGGACTCGTTTTACTGTGGATATAGATACTTTTGTACCTGTTTCCTCCAGCATCTTCACAAGGTCCTTTGCTGTTGTTCTGGGATTGATTTGCACTTTTCGCACCAAAGTACGTTCATCTCTAGAAGACAGAACACGCGTTCATCCTGAGCGTTATGACGGCTGCGTGGTCCCATGGTGTTTATACTTGCGTACTATTGTTTGTACAGATGAACGTGGTACCTTCAGGCATTTGGAAATTGCTCCCAAAGATGAACCAGACTTGTGGAGGTCTACAAATTTTATTCTGAGGTCTTGGCTGATTTCTTTTGATTTTCCCATGATGTCAAGCAAAGAGGCACTGAGTTTGAAGGTTGGCCTTGAAATACATCCACAGGTACACCTCCAATTGACTCAAATGATGTCAATTAGCCTATCAGAAGCTTCTAGAGCCATGACATCATTTTCTGGAATTTTCCAAGCTGTTTAAAGGCACAGTCAACTTAGTGTATGCAAACTTCTGACCCACTGGAATTGTGATACAGTGAATTCTAAGTGAAATAATCTGTCTGTAAACAATTGTTGGAAAAATGACTTGTGTCATGCACACAATAGATGTCCTAACCGACTTGCCAAAACTTTTGTTTTGTTAACAAGAAATTTGTGGAGTGGTTGAAAAACTAGTTTAATGACTCCAACCTAAGTGTATGTAAACTTCCTACTTCAACTGTACTTCAGACTCTGACATTGCTCATCCTAATATTTAAATTTTTCCTAATTCCATTCTTATACTTTTAGATTAGTGTGTATTTTTGTGTATTGTTAGATATTACTGCACTGTTTGAGCTAGGAACACAAGCATTTCGCTACACCCGGAATAACATCTACTAAACCTGTATGGACCAATAACATTTGATTGGATTTTACTCCACTGCATTCCTAAAGAAAGTATCTACATTTACTCCCATACATTTTCCCTGACACCCAAAAGTACTTGTTACATAATTTTGAATGCTCAGGCAGGACAGCTATATGGACCAATACACACACCTATCAATATGATGCATTGTCATCCCTACTGCCTCCGATCTGGTAGACTCACGAAACACAACTACTGCGTTTGAATAGGCGAGAGCCCATGTCTGTCCATAAATAAATAAAAAAACAAGAACATTTTGGCATCTGGTTTGCTTAATATAAGGAATTTGATGTATAGCATTTACTTCTACTTTTTACTTTTACTCAAGTATGACAATTGAGTACTGTTTCTACCACTGTACTTCAGTACATTTTAAACCAGACACTTTTAGACAATTTTCAAGTTGTGTTTTACTCGGTGACTTTCACTTTTACTTGAGTCATTTTCTATTAAGGTATATTGACTTTTACTCAAGTAAAACAATTGAGTACTTTTTCCACCAATGCATTTTATAGAGGTTCATTGTTTACCTACTCACCACAGCCCTAGTGGCTGTGGATGCTCACATAATGTAAGGGGGTCGAGATCTGGCTGTCTGACAGTCCTATCTGTATCTGTCGCAGATAGCGGCAGTATGCAGAGGCTGCCCTGCTGGCCCTGCAAGAGGACATAAAAGCACAGCTCTTCATGGGGAGACACTTTGAAAACGCCGTGAAGCCTCGCGTTCCAGACTCTCTCGTCCAGTCGTATATCAACTATTAACAGCAACGCGGCTTGAGTTTTTTCCGACGTCACAGAGGAAAAATGCCAACGCTGCAAGACTCTTTGCGGACCGACTGCAAAATGTTTACCATAAATGCAGTTATCCACTGGAGTCGCAAGGGTTTCCCAATGGACATTACATCAGTGAATAGGGAGAAATAATAGACCAGAATAGCCCATGTGATTTAATCAATAGGCTACTTTTTTTATGTGCTCAGTAGGCCTAATTGTTAGTCTCCCTAAATAACCAATCTTAAGGCACAATTCTCTACAAAAGTGTTGTTTAGAAACCTGTTCTACCTGAAATACAATATTAGGCTACAATGTAATAAATGAATTGTTTCTCTATATGCTTGTTAATGCTTTTTAAAATGTTATCTTCATAAGACAAATCGATTATTTTAGGCATGGTAAAAAAAAAGAAGAAGGAGATTACAATACAGAAACATAGCCAACATCAATAAATTTAACCAAGGGTCTTTCTTAGGCTATTTTCAAAGCAGGAGTTATACCAACGCAACACAGATTATTTCATGGGGTGAGAAGTTTGAAGGAAACGTTTGCATTCGTCTTTAATAATGTGCACTTTACGTTTGCTTTGCATTTGCTTATTGGATATATCCAGGGTGAAAACAAGCACGGATGGTATATTAATCATTGCATCCATGGAAATCTGTTAATTGCTGTAGGGTAACCATAAAATGTCTGACTTCTCTCCGCACTTCTGACCACTATGAAGAGGTTCCCATCTGTCGTTTGGGAATCCAGCAGGAATTGCTTTATCATCAAGCCTTAAGCTTCCAAACTATTTTTTTGTATATATATCCACCCAAACACCAGAGACATATAGGCCTACAGATGCATTTATCAGTCCGTTAAATGTAGAAGTTTTGCAGAATTTGCTGACCCGAGATTGTATTGAGGTCATTCATCTATTGATTTTTCCATTTGAAGAGGATAAATTGACTCTGTATTGAACTTCCTTTTCTCGTGGATCCGGATGTAGCGCATCCGCGACACCAATCAAACCAGACAGTCAAGAACAGAGGGGAGGCGGTGGGTGGGGGGAATCTTTCCCCTTGCTTGTGGGGTGCCTTTTTCTTAAGGGGGCTCCGAAGTTAAGTTTACTGAGCCACTGGGGGGGAAAAAACAAATGAGTAGTGGAGGGATTGCCATTTCATTTTCTATATCGGCCATTTTATTATGTATTTTAGATATAGACTTTAGGCCAACAGTATTACATACTTATATTATTGTCTGCCTAGAGTTTTATGCGCATTTGTGTATTTCTAACTCTGCCATGCGTAAATGGAATGGTGAGATACCGTGGAATGCATAAAATAAAACAACGTTATCGATTCAAAAGGGATCATTTTGTTGCCACTGTTCAATAGTTTGCAACCACAAGAACGGAAATGAGCTTATCGGCAATTGTAAACCGTTCCACCTTAACTGCTGCACACATCTCTATCGCCCAGCCTTACACATCTGCCCAATGAATTAAGAGCGGATGCGATGTATCCTTTTTCAGTGGCGTGAATGGCCAATGGGAGTTGGCTTGTCGAGCAAACACTGAGCCCTACATTCTCATTCATTCAGTGCTCGACAGTCCTGCAGTGTTGATGAGAGCACGTCTTCGACTAGCGCTTGCTTTTGAGCATTCCGCACAACAGAAAGCTACTTTTACTATTCTGCAAGCAGAATTAGAAGACTGAAAACCATTGGATATATAATTATTTGTCATCAAATCGTGAATTATTGTGCTTTTAAGAATCCTAAAGCTTTTCCCTGCAATTGTTATTCTGCCCTAGGACTAATAAACAGTGTTGTCTGACCAGATCGTTCTCAAGTGCGCAACTTTTAGGCTATTTGGTACCTATTCCATAAAGAAACGTTGATTTACCGTTTCTGGAGCACATTGGTGTAATGCACCATATTTTGAGAAGGAATAACGAAAGAAGATACAACATCCGTATTTGGATTTAAAGCCGTCGTTACGAATTTTAAGAGCTAATTAAAATACGCTTGGACTATTTCCTTGGATGGAGTTTTGGTATATTGGTTGATGGATTCGACGTTATGGATGGTTACAGATGGGTGCGTATCTCCCCTCAATGAAACATGTTGGAAATGTCTGGTTTGTTCATAGATTCTTTGTTGCTAAAATGTAGACAGGATACAACGAACATTTCACAACTAATCTTCCTCGGATAAGTAGGCTAATATACCCATAGAGTTCAGAACTCCGGTTCTGGAAACATTGTTGCCAGTTGCATGGACTATGCTTGTCGTTAGTATGTCGAGATAGATGGACTTGGGAACACGCATCCTCTGGTGCTTGTATCTGTGGAGAGTTCGCTTCATATTGTACATGCTTACTTGTGTCTTCTACTCGGAATGCCTATTTAACACAGACCATTCGACTCTCGAAGGGAATCAAAACGGTCATAGTTTGGTTCAGAGGGGAGAGCGATCACTCCGACGCGCAAACAAACACCCCACCCCCCACCGTAGCCCAATTTTCATTCATAAGCTTTCACCCCTTGTTTTTCTATTCATCTCTAGATCCGTTGATTTGATCCTCTGTGGTTTCTATCACATGGGACGTCTCTCGGTCAACTAAACCCTAGGGCATAGACATATTTGAAGTAGCCTACACTAGGACTGTCGGTGTATTTGTCCTTTTACAATACAATAATTAGGCCGCCCGTCTATCTCCTGGCTAAACCTAGTTACTGTGCTCCGTGTAAGCTACCGTGGGGTTTCATGAAGTCAATAAATTATAGGGCTCTGCTTATAAGCAAGCTGTCTTCGCGCAGATAATGTATATCTACTAATTGTATCCGTTTTTAAACGTATTTGTATGCTTGCGTCATGTTGATTAGACTGACATGTGTTTATGCCTATTGAGTAGGGTCCCGTTTGCGTTACAGTTTCAAGAGATACGACTGACTATATAGCTAGACCTACCACGGTTAATTCCAGAAGCTGTTGATATTTTAAACCAGTAATGGTATTGGCTTTAATTCAGTTGTCAAATTTGCTTGAAATTATATGGACATAAAGTTGACACTGTTGTCGGGTTCTGTCGTGACCTTAGTTTTGTCACCACATTTCCTTCTTACATTCTTTCGTTTAGTAATCGAATAATACGCGAGGCAGCTCATTTTGTCCTTTTGGATCGTGGCCTCGTTCCGTCGCCTTGGCACATTTAAATGTTAACCAGTCATACAAATGTAAATGAGGACGGGAAGTAGCCTATTTGTACTGAAGTTTGGATGTGTGCATATTGAGGAAGGTATGAAAAGTCTCATTAATAGTCTACTTTTTCCCCCCACGGCTTGCATAAAAAACTAGTAGGGCTATGTGAACATGTTCTTAATTAGTTAAAAATATTGACTGCACTTGTCTTTTCCTACTAGCACTGACTTTGCTTATAACTTAACTTATTTGAAGAAAAATGTACATATTACGACTGATGTGGTTGTCTAACCTAGCTATTTTAAGATTAATTGACTAACTGGATAAATAGCTTCTGCTAATACTAAAATCGGGATGTAAGCACAAAATAGCATACTCCTCTCAATAGACTGTGCTCTTAACCCGTTTTATAACTTTGATGAAATATGATCATCAATGAACAATGTTTGATCTATAAATTGAGACCATCCAAGGATCTATTGATGTTTCTACTTTTTCAGCTCTTTAGCTTTTCCAATCAAAAGTTGAATCTAAAATGATAAGGGAACACTTTTCCAAAACTCCACCACCCTATATTTCTCATTTGCAAATGACATCCTTGTCTTTACTGATGGCCCTTTCCTGTGTCTCTCTTGCTGTCCCTCGCAGGTTTTCCGATGCATGCCAAGTCCATGGTGAATGTCGGAAGTGGTGATCACCCCAGATGGCGCTCCAAAGTCAACATGGCCCTGGCGGTTCATTAGTGGTGATTCAGCAGCCTTCCCTGGAGGACCGGCAGAGGTCAGATTACGAGCGGGAGCTCCAACATGCCGCCATCCTTTCCCTGGACCAAATCAAGGCCATCCGCTCCAGCAACGAGTACACAGAAGGGCCCTCGGTGGTCCGGAGGCCCCCTGCGCCCCGCATGGCGCCCAGGCCCGACAAGCAGCAGGAGAGGACTCACGAGGTGATCCTCGTCAATGTGAACAACAACTACGAGCACCGGCCGGTAGGGCAGGGCCACCACGGTGGGGTTGTGGTAGTGGCCGGGGGCCAGCAGTGTAGCGCCAGGGCCCCGGGCCTTAATCGCTCCACCAGTACAGGCAGTGCGGCTAGCTCAGGGAGCAACAGCAGTGTATCCTCTGAGCAGGGACTCCTGGCCCGCTCGCCTCCCTCTAGGCCTGGGATGGTGGCCCTCCACCAGCACCACCACAGAGCTGAGCGTGCTCAGCCTCTTCGGACTCAGCCCAAGGCACTGCTAGCCTCCCAGCAGGGCTCGCACCCGCTGCCGCCACTGGAGGCACCGCTCAAGCCCTCAGGGAAAGGGGACATGGCCTCTGGCCACCAGTTCATCTGCGAATGCTGCGGGAAGTGCAAGTGCGGAGACTGCACAGCCCCAAGGACCCTGCCCTCATGCCTGGCCTGCAACGGCCAGTGCCTGTGCTCGGCGGAGAGCGCCCTGGAGCATGGCACGTGCATGTGCCTGGTCAAGGGCATCTTCTACCACTGTTCCAACGACGACGAGGGGGATTCGTGCGCCGACCACCCCTGCTCGCTGTCACGCTCCCACTGCTGCTCACGCTTTCTCTGCATGGGATTACTGTCGGTACTGTTCCCCTGTTTGCTGTGCTACCCGCCCGTCAAGGGGTGCCTGAAGGCGTGCCAGGGCTGCTACGACCAAGTCAACAGGCCCGGCTGCCGCTGCAAGAACTCCAACACTGTCTATTGCAAACTGGAGCGCTGGTCCCACCAGGCCCAGGAAAAGCCTTCCTGATCCTGTATGTGTGTGTGTGGGTAGAGTGGCGGGCAGTTGTTCCCCTGTGTGGTTCTGACAATGATAATGATGATGACCATAATAGTCACTATTACTATTGATGTTTATCAAACATTTTAAGCACCTCCCACCCAATTCCATTTCTCCTGAAAGGAGTAAAGCACGGAATATGAAAACCACTCAATTATTTTTTCTTCTTTTTCTCTCCTTCCTTTTTGCAACAGGACCATGTTTTTACAGACCAGTGTTTGTCTTCAATGGTTGTTTTTTTTTTTTTGTCTCTCTTCAGCTACTCATTAACACTTTTAATTTTTTTTAGAAATAATTTTCTGTTAGCTAGGCAGTGTTTACCTGGTGCTTTAAGCTTCAAGTGAGAGCAGCCTCTTACCAAATCTGTGAAGGACTATCTAGCTAGGCAATATGTAGCTGTTACCACGTGTTCATAGCAAACAAGGATTGCTGGAATTCCCAGTTGCTACCCCACTCAGACCATGGCTAGCTGGGTTTCTGTGCTCGAGTTGCATTGTGGAAAGCACATCCATCTCATAGTATTCTGTTGGATATGTTTCTCCCCCTTCCCCACTCATCATTCACACACATTCTGTGGCATTCTTTCCCTTGTTTTTGTTTTGTAAATTGTATGCTCAAATCCATAAGAGCGATCTGGCTTTAAAAAAAAAAGGAAAATGTCTTTTTTTTTTTTTTGTAAAAATATTTATTATGTGAAGCTCTATTATTTTATGATATTTATTGCAAAAGACAGTCTTAAATTTACTCATGTCTGAATATAACAATATCAATACTTACTGAAAAAGGAAAGGGTGGCACAAAAGAATAAACTATGTTAACTTTAATGCAGAAAATATATTAATTAATGAAAAAAAATGTCTTGTGTCTTGATTATCCTCTTTACATTGACCCTTGGGAGTGTTTAACTCTGGTTTGAAAGCTTTCTGGGTAATAAGGCATTTCATAAGCAGTGATTGGGTGCAAGTTTAGTTCTTGTATCATTTCTTTGCGTAATGTGAAATAGTTTGGTCAACACCACTTTGCTGTACATTCATTTGTTCATGTGTGGAATTCTGGTTAAAAAAATGTACTTGAAGTGAGTCAGAACCACTTTTAACCTGAATGTTGCAAGCCCGTTATTTCGGGATTCTATTTATTGGCTTGATTACTCTTTAAACTGATCATGTAAAATAAGCCTACATCTGAATGCGAAATGGCCACCAATGATACTAACTGGAAGTTCCAACACTTGAGAAACTTCATTCCAGGCAAGAGGTCATCAACAAACTAAGCAATAGCTTTAATCCCTGGTTTTAAAAGTTGCTACAGTATATCAGAATCTTCCCAACTCTCAAATGGTCTCCATATTGTGAGGCCACAGTATGTGTCTGAGAAATGAGAGCCACCATTACAACTACCCAGGTCCACCTGTTCAAAGATAATAAACCTATCAATGCCAAGCTTTTATGGCATGGTTCATTCACTAAAAGTAAAGATGGGGCAGATACAGCCCCCATTTGGCTGCCTTTTTCATTTGTCAGTGAATTTATCACTCTGGAAGTTTGCTGACCCCCAGGGGATGAGTCTTCACTTCTAAAGGTTAGTGAGTCTGAAATAGCAGAGCGGCAACAGGAAATGCACTAAAATACCAGGGTTTAACTTTGAGGTGGCAATTAGTATTTCAGACAATCTCAGTTTGGAGGGAGTGGGGAAACTTGACCTCAGGAATAAAACAAGCACAGTTGTTCATGGAGGTAAAGTCTAATGTGGATAATATAACTAGGCTGGGTGGTAAACATTGAGTGGTATTTTTGTAGAAACCAAAGAAGTGGCATTTTGTGATTTATCTGGATAAGCTCTTGCAGGGAACAACCTGTAGGATTCCCTGTCACTGTGGTTCAACAGTTTGCATGAACAGAACAACTCTTCCAAATGGCTCCTTTTTAATGTGCATTTCCCTTTTTTGCTGGAATGTACCGTTTGTTCCTCTGAATGGTTGAGTGGGTTAGCGATTTGTCAATTTCCTGTTACCTTTCAGAGCTGCAATTCGAGACCCATTTGCTTCTGGACAATCGCAAACAATGGGAGGCCTCTTTTTTTCAGGTTTCACTTTAGATCCCTGACACAGGACAGAGCAAAAATTTTATTCAGGAGGCGGCTAACAGGAAGCAAACGTTTACTTAATATTTTCCAGTCTGACCCAAATAAGGAAATATATATTTGCTCACCATTTCCAGGTCTCAGCTTTTAACAAGAGTCCCTTAAAAGCCTTATTCCCCCCCCCCCCCCCAAATTAGATGAAATACCAAAATAAGTTTTAAGTGTCTGAATACTAGTTTCCTTTTTTTATATATCAGATTCCACTCCATGAAATTATTTGTAATCGCCCCTACAAGCTTCCATAGTCATCATCATTGTGTCACGTGCAGCAGTCTAAGGCACTGCATCTCAGTAAATAAAAGAAATGGTTAAAAGTCAACCTGAGTCACTATTAAGTAATTCCATGGCACAAGTGGCAGCAAAGCGAACTGGCTCCCTCGCACTTGTTGCAGAGTAAATTTAGCTGCACCACACGCCCACGGGGTGCTATTTTGGAGTGTGTAAAGCTTGGCGGCCCCACTCCCGGGGCCCTCTGACAGCATTGGGGCCTTGCGAGTGCAAACATGCATGATTACCCTGTGAGTCACCATGGTGGAACCTCCAACCCACAAGCTCTGCTGCCGGCCAGGGCTGTCCTTAGCTAGGGCACTGCTGCTGACGCTGAAGGTCTTCTATAAACACTCCCCAGAGGATTTGTCACCAAAGGCAAAGCTCCGCTTTCAGTTTGCCTAACCTCAGCGGATTTCCATTATTTTCTTAATACCGTCTAAATGGAAATTGGCTATGAGGGACAGCAGAAATGGGTTTGAGGGACAGGATGAGGGGTTTCTATGCCTCTTACTTGAGTTGGTTTGGTTTGCTTTCGTTATGTTGAAAATGTTTTTGCTCTTTGTTGGGTGAAACTGTTTCTGAGAAATAGAGAGAACCATCTGATGGTGAATACAGAAAAGTTGCTATAAAATCATCTAAACAGAGTAAAAGCAAAAAATAACAACATATAACTCCTGCTACATCCAGGTTTCTATCTCAGGCTAGTTGGTAACAAGGTAAACACTAATTTACTTTAGTGACCTTTTATAATTCACATGAGTAATAAACAATGTTTTATCAGGTGCTGGGACTACTTTGGTAAAGGTGTTCCATTGGAACCAAGCCTCTGCATTTGCTCCATGGTTTCACACACAGAGGGCCAGGGTGTAAACCCATGTGTCTATGCGGCGTTACTGCCATCTAATACCACACATTCTTCCCAAGCCCCTCTTCCTGTCTTTGTCAGGCATTTTATGGACAAAGGCCAGTAGGGGATGGGGAAGAGAAGGCGGGGCCTGAGTGGGAGGACCAATACCCAAACCCTGGCAATCATTCAGGGGGAACCTATTGTAATTAATGGCCAGGCGTGTTTGAGAGATGAGCTTAGCTCATTTGCTCATAGCCAATGGACGTCGGTGATTATGTGTTCTACTAACTGCAAATTCAATCAAAGGGAAGGGGCCAATGCCCACAATTGGCCCAGCGTTGGCCGGGGTAGGCCGTCATTGTAAATTAAGATGACTTTCCTCGTTAAATAAAGGTTAAATAAAAAATAAAACTATGCGTTTATCTAAGAAATGTAACTAGAGGTGAAGATGGTTTGATCAGAGGGATCTGTCAAGAATTGCTCATCTGGGAACTTTAGAAAATATAATTACATTTAGATATTTTAAAACAACAGTTGGATGACAGCGTTCTGAAAAAGTACACCAACAAAAACTCCACCTACGGCCCTGCTACACTACAGCCATCGGTCGTCCGGCATTGCCATCAGCCATATAGGAAATGCTTCCTTGGAAATCAATGAAAGCTGCTATACTGTCCACGTTGCGTCACGTCCAATGGCAGCGTCCAAGCTCAAGAATTGCTGAGGTTCAATTGTCGATGGCTGCCGCTCGCGTTCATTCCATCTTGTGTGAATTGAAATACTGAGAAATAAAGTCGATTTTGGTTGGTTTCCGGTGTAGCAGGTAGAACGTTACATTGACACGACACTGATGGCTGAAGTGTTATTGTCTCAAATGTTGCAGGCTAAAAAAATACTGCTAACTATACTTCATATTAGCTATACTGCTCTTCCTTCTGGCCGGATGGGCCCACATTAACAAGATCATGTCCTATCTTAACAGCCCCCAGGGAGAGGTCTGTACGAGCGAGGTTTAATATGTTCAACAGCCCCCCACTCCTTCCCTTTTTCCTTGATATCTCAACCAAGGGAAAAAAATTACTCCCAAAACTTAATTAAAAAAAATAAAAGAGCTTAAATCATTCCTTGGATGCAGTGGGCCCTTTCGGAGGGTGTGTGTTTGGTGGATGGGGGTGGACGGTGGAGGTTGGGGGTGGGGGCGGTGGCTCACCCCTCCCAGTCTCTTTTTAAAGATTATACTACCATCTAGCCAGATGGTTCCCGTCTGCTGGCTTTTTTTCAATTCACTTCCTCTCCTCACAGACAGCCTGCACCCCCCCACCCATTTTCCCATCTCTCTCCTCCCCCTCCCTTCTTCCTCTCCTCCCACCCTCCCCAATGGCTCCTCTGTTATGCGGCAGGAAATAATCTTTTATAGCCCGGTTGTTCGGAAGTGACCTCCTGCCCTTGATTAGATAGGGCCAAGTCCTATCACACGATTGTGTTTGAGCTGGCAGTCCCCCCCCATCCACCCCACCTCTCCTCCCCCTTTTTCACTGGCAGGCTCGGTGATCCTGTATAAGGGACAACAATGGGAGGCTTTAGTCCGTCCGGCTCTCGGCTGGGGGTCATGTCAGAGAGTTTTTTTTCTTGGTGGGGGGTGGAGTGGTGGGAGGGAGATGGAAGTCAACTGAGTAGTCAACAGGTGAGGAACAGTTCAGTGATGGCTGCTCAGGGCCTTTCATGGGTCCCTATCTGGTTACTTAGTTTAACTGATCTGCGTTAGCACCTTGTTAAGAACTCCTATTTCCTTCAGCACTGATCACAGGGATTCCACATCACTGCTCTGTCAGGAGTGGAATTCCAAATACCAAAGCACTTCTTTAGAGGATCAAGAAAGACATTTAAACAGTAAGTTAGTCACTAAATGCTTGCTCAAAATTAGTTGATTGGGTTCCTTCTAAAACCAGTACAAAGCGAATTTGTCAAATGACAAAGGTACATATTTTATGGATAACCACCAAGTGATCTATGACTCCTGCGACTCTCCAATAGTGTACCAAACCAGGACGCATTGCAAAAAAACAACAGTGCTACGAACCCTGACAAAGTGCTACAAAATAGCTTTGGTGGAATTGAGTGTTTTCTAGTTCTATTAGTTAGACACAAAAAATAGCATTTGGCTGTTAGAAAGTGTAGTACCTGGTAGTTTAACATTTGAGGCATGAGTCAAGCAGACAGGGCTCTTTTTTCTCTCCCTTGTTTGTCTACTTCTCTTATGGGTACTATAAACCCATAACAAAATAGGTGACAATAGACCCTACCTAATGTAAAATTAAAACTACATAGCTACATTTGCTAGGCTAACTAGCTAGCTATCTCTTATAATGCAATGTAGACAAAATGTCTGAAGTCGAAATGCTCTGTGAGTCTACCTACTGGTAAGTTAGAGAGCGGTTTGCAGGGGGGTCCCGAACAGCAAGCACTGAGTCCCCCTATTCTCTAAGTGATTGAAGGGACCCCCAGATCAAAGGCGATGAACACAGAAAAGCCTTATCTGTTGTTGATAGTGAAGCACAGGGTTCTAGAAATGTGTAATTACAGGGCCAGATCATAGAATCCCTCTTTTCATCTTGTTATGCTTTTGTTCTTCAAGGGGTTTGAAATGGGGCTCCGCTCACTTTTTGGTGCCTTTAGGAACGGATGCAAATGTACAGAATGGTTACCTGGAGGAAAATAGGGGAGGGTCATGCTTTTTCAATTTCAGTCAAGGGGAGGGTTTAGTATTTTTTTAATATCTAGTCCAGAGGAGGGTCATGTAATTTGTAATTGATGAAATGTCAGTATTTCTCAGTGTTTTTGAATTAGTTGCTTATTAGGTTATATATTGATGTTTGCCCGATGCAGCCCCTCATCCCTGATTCTCCGCTGGGCGCGCAATATCAAGTGCACCTATTGGCTATTTAGTGTGGTCTCAATCAAATGATCCATAGCCTATAGGCTATGAAGTGCAGGCTTGGAGAAGCACAGAGTAAAGATATTTTGAAGATAGCTGCTGGGATGTTGTAAATTAAACTAGGCTGCATTACACCCTGCAATGGATATTCCAACCCTGAGCCCCGGGCTGCTCTGCTTTAAAAAATGTATATATATATTTTTTGTGCTGCCTAACCAATGGCTGTGCAGTGTAGGCTTATGGTGGCAATTCAGGAGTCAAAGGTTTCGTCCACATTTTTTTATTTTATTAGTCGTAGTTCAAAAAATTCACTCTCTTGCGCAGGGACTAGCCTATAGCCTACTGCATGTTCTGTTCAGTTTGAGAAGGAGAGCCCGAAGATGAGGAAGACCGGAGGTCAACCTTGATAGCGTCCTACAACTATAATTTATTTGATTACAAACAATATGTTTCTTGCCCATGATGTATTTATCAGAGTTATTGACCTCACAATAACCCAGATTCTAATCATTTACATTGTGGTGTTGAAACTTGAAGCAGCAGCTGTGGCACAATCAATCGGAATGGACAGCTCATGGTGCTGAAAGTAGACACTTTCAAGTAGCCATAATTAATTTAAACCTTATTAATTTTAATTACACTTTACTAAAAACAAGAGGGCTTTGTGTTGGAGCCTATTTCTTCCTAATTAAGAAATAAGAGGTTGGTCTACCTGTTTGACAGACGAAATGAGGCTATAGGCTGCTATATCCATAAATATGTTGGTCAATTCCTCCACCCACCATGCACTTTTTAAGTAGTTTACCACCATGTCAGTGAAGGGCTGTTAAGTTAAAACCAAGACTCGAATTGAGGGTATGCCATATGTCGACCTATTATTAAAGAAAATGGCAAAAAGCACAGGCCTACCCCTTCTTAGCTTAATATTATGAAGACAATAAAACGGATCCGATTATATAAAGTTATATATAACAGCACTTTGGTCCGCGATTCTTTATGCTAGAAACAAGCTGTAAAAAACCCCCTCAAAAGACATGACTCCGAGGCATTGGGATATCATTGTTTCCTTTCTTTGACATTCAGAAACTGACTTTGCTTTGGAAGTAGGCCTAATCTAATTCTTTCCCTATCAATTGATTAAGCAATTCCCTATCTGTACAATAGAAGATGTTTAAACTCAGACAGATTTTCCGGAAACACTTGTGACCTTCTCTCATTGGGTTAAGCCATGGAAGACAACTAGGCAGCAGTTAATGCTTACATTTTTTCTGCAGTCGCTAGGCCTACTCTGTCTGGGTTGGAAAGGTAGGCCTAACTTTTGAAAGTCAGCCAGCGAAGTACTATGCTCAGGACTATTTGCAAAGAGGGACAGTTTCTTTGCAAACAAGACACACCGATTTGGCATTGGAGAAATATGATAAGATGAACACATAGGTCTATCTGTCTTTCCATTCTTAGCCTGTAATTTCAGTAATTTGAAAGATTCCGCTAATATGTAAAATTACGAAGAATTGCATGGAATGTTTATAAAAGGCAATTTTTCTGGCACCTGCAAATACAATGATAGATTCATGCAATGCTTTTACTATAAAGCAGATCTTTCCACCCCTACTCTTGTCTACGGTGGTCTGCGAACCCACAACCTTCTGGCCCTGTGCCCTGTGCCCTATCAAAATTCCTGCGTTGCCGTGCAATGCTTTTAGGATGAAGAACAGTCTCTAAAACTGGATATATATAAGGCTCTTGTTTGGCCAAGAAGTCAGGGTAAACGGTAGACATGTCTGGCATCCACTTTGTTTGAAGGATTATTTTTGGTGTAGGGGAGGGTCAGCATTTTCATTTCAGAGAGGTCTGATTTTCTTCATGTAACCCTTATTATAAATAACGTTCACTCCCTTAAGTGTACGTTCAAAAATGACAGAGAGAAGACGATAAGTAAAAAGCCTTTACAGGCAACGAGGAAGTGGCTTCACAAAAAACGAATTTCCCGGACTGTAGAAAAGTTAAATGAATAATGACAACCAAGAGACATTTCAGTGGAGTTTTGTTCTGGAATTCCTCAATGCTGAGCACAGTTCATATGGTGGCTGGTGTGTAGGCTAGGTGCAGCAGGGTCCAGTTCCATATCTCTCCCCCATAGAAATGTTGAATTAAGTTTTCAATTTCGAACTCTGCAAGAAACTTGGTTCGATCTCTATTGCGTTCAATAGTTGCGTTATGCTGGAGGGGTAACAGAACCTGGACAACAGCCTTTCTCCTTGCTGTAAATTTGTATTAACTACGTCCCCTCGATAATACGCCCCAGCTTGACTTGTAGAGACCACATCCCCTTCATAGAAACAGCCATGTCAATCATAGCCAGGGCTCCACTTGGTCAAAGTACACTGCCGGATGATTGACGCCTTAGATTATGTGTGTGGACTTCTATAGTGGGAGAGTCTATAGAGCCTGTAGTTAGCCCACCAGCAGGACAAATTCTTTACCTGTGTGGTTTGTTTATCTAAATTGGTGATCCTGAAATTTGCAGGTAGAACGAACATGTGACACGTTGAATAACTAACCTAAGATGTTGATTTTCCAGTTAAATACTTACATCTTTGTTGTGTAGAGAAATACATTTTTTTAATATAAATATACTACATGACCAAAAGTATGTGGACACCTGCTCATCGAACATCTCATTCCAAAATCATGGGCATTAATATGGAGTTGGTCCCCCTTTGCTGCTATAACAGCCTCCACTCTTCTGGAAAGGCTTTCCACTAGATGTTGGAACATTGCTGTGGGACTTGCTTCCATTCAGCCACAAGAGCATTAGTGAGGTCGGACACTGATGTTGGGCGATTAGGCCTGGCTCGCAGTCGGTGTTCCAATTCATCCCAAAGGTGTTCGATGGGGTTGAGGTCAGGGCTCTGTGCAGGCCAGTCAAGTTCTCCACATCGATTTCAACAAACCATTTCTGTGTGGACCTTGCTTTGTGCACGGGGGCATTTTCATGCTGAAAAAGGAATGGGCCTTCCCCAAACTGTTGCCACAAAGTCGGAAGCACAGAATCATCTATAATGTCATTGTATGCTGTAGCGTTAAGATTTCCCTTCACCTGGAACTAAGGGATCTAGCCCAAACCATGAAAAACAGCCCCAGACCATGATTCCTCCGCCACCAAACATTACAATTGGCGCTATGCATTCGGGCAGTTAGTGTTCTTCTGGCATCCGGCAAATATTCATCCGTCGGACTGCCAGATGGTGAAGAGTGATTCATCGCTCCAGAGAACGCGTTTTCACTGCTCCAAAGTCTAATGGCAGCGAGCTTTACATCACTCCAGCTGACGCTTTGCATTGTGTATGGTGATATTAGGCTTGAGTGCGGCTACTCGGCCATGGAAACCCATTTCATGAAGGTCCCGACGAACAGTTCTTGTGCTGACATTGCTTCCAGAGGCAGGTTGGAACTGGGTAGTGAGTGTTGCAACCTAGGACAGACGATTCTGTGAGCTTGTGTGGCCTACCACTTCGCGGCTGAGACGTTGTTGCTCCTCGACGTTTCCACTTCACAATAACAGCACTCAAAGTTGACCGGGGCAACTCTAGCAGGGCAGAAATTTGAGTTCTTGGAAAGGCTGCATCCTATTATGGTGCCAGGATGAAAGTCACTGAGCTTTCAGTAAGGCCATTCTACTGCCAATGTGTGTCTATGGAGATTGCATGGCTGTGTGCTCGAATCCACTAATTTGAAGCGGTATCCACATACTTTTGTATATATAGTGTATCTCAATGAATATTGCTTTAGCCTTTTTTTGAGGAAGAGTCCGTTTGTCTTCATGCTTATTACAACATTTTTTGTTATTATTTTAGGACAGAGTTATAACGAGGTTCCAGTTGTTTATGGGGGGGCGAGTTCAACACAATATGGTTTCTGTGCCTAGGCTTCAAATCTAACATGCTTCAAATCAAACAGGCTTCAAATCTAAAAGGCTTCAAATCAGACAGGCATCAAATCAAACAGGCTTCAAATCTAACAGACTTCAAATCAAACAGGCTTCAAATCCAACAGGATTTAAATCAAACAGGCTTCAAATGGCTTGTTTATTGCCTACCTCCCAACTCTTCTACATTTGCACACACGTTACATAGATCTTTCTATTTTTCTTTTCCTTTGTGTTATTGACTGTACATTTGTTTATGTGTAACTCTGTGCTGTTGTTTTTGTCGCACTGCTATGCTTTACCTTGGCCAGGTCGCAGTTGTAAATGAGAACTTGTTCTCAACTGTCCTACCTGGTTAAATAAAGATGAAATAAAATCAAAAATCAAACAGGCTTCAAATGAAACAGGCTCCAAATCTAACAGGCTTCAATTCAAACAGGCTTCAAATCTAACAGGCTTCAAATCTAACAGGCTTCAAATCAATCAGGCTTCAAATCTAACAGGCTTTAAATCAAACAGGGTTCAAAATCAAACAGGATTCAAATCAAACAGGCTTCAAATCCAGCAGAGAGCAAAAGGCTTTCCCAGACGGGCCTGTTTATCTGCATCTGTGGTTCTCTTGAGGAGGACAGCTGGGTGGGTTATGTGTGGGTGAGAAGTTGAAAGGCAACTCCCGCCACCCTAGCCTGCGAATCTCACACCACCACTCAGGATGAATCGAATGGCAACGCTTTGGAGAAACAAAAGGAAAAAGAGAGAGAGAGAATGAAAGAGACAGGGAGGGAGAGAATGAGAGGAAAACAAGTGAAACCAGCTGTTTGGAAGTGCCTTGTCTTTACGACGTTGCAGCGACGCGGGCTCATAACCGAGTCCAAGTTTTGCCACAATCAAACGCTCCATTTGCCTTTACAGGAATATTAGAGATGTTATGCGGTGGTCTTTCTCTGGGGTATTCGGGGGGGGGTGGGGGGGGGGGGGGTTGTCATGTATTTACACCCTCCAATATATATGGTGTGTAGGTAGTGAAGCTTTAGCTCTAGACAACAAAGGGTTCTCTAATGTTTTCCTCCCCGAGGGAATACTATAAGCTGGGCCCACATCAAGCCTCCAGTCTGCTCTGCTTTGCCATGCTACGCAGGTGCACACTTAAAAAGGCCTTTGGTGGGCGAGCCCCAAGCCGGGCCTGTACTAAAACAGCCCCCACATCAACACTGGTGGTGTTTGGATGGATGGGCTTTGGGATTGGGTGGTTTAGAATTCTGGTTTTAGGTTCAAAACAGTGTTCACTCACCACAGGTCTTTCCTTTACTCTCTATCCATGGCACTAAGCTTTCCCTGGAACATGTGGAACAAGTGATCATGGGGCTCAGAAAGTATTGTTGCGCTGCTAAAAGGTGACTTTCTGTTACAACTTCTGGAAGACATACTGTGTGGAGAAATGTATAAGTGTGACTTAAAAGTTAGGTACACATGGGGCAAAATTCTTTGGACTTTCTGACTACCTTCCAAAGGTAATTATGTAAGTCGTATAGATAACAAAGCTGTCAAGACCTGTAAAATGGCAATAAATTGGCTTCCTGATTATGGAAAATTATTTGCATTCATGCTAAAGGTTGTTTCCTGCTTACAGGCTTATCAAAGTTGTCTTTGCTTGTCTGGAGCCAAAATCCCAACTGTGGGTAATCCTTATGTTTTAATGAGTAAAATTGAATGACAATCAGTCAACTTTCATTCAGCCAAAGTTCATACTTTTGCCAAGGAAGTGCACTGCAATCATCAATCTGGTATAAAGCCAGGAGGTCATGGGTGGGGTTGAAAGTTTAGAGCCCTGTAGGTGCTGATGAGTACTTCCTCCATGCTTTTGCCAAGGAAGTGCACTGCTCTAGTCAATCTGTTGTAAAGCCTGGAGGTCATGGGTGGGGTTGATAGTTTAGAGCCCTGTAGGTGCTGATGAGTACCCCCCCACCACCATCTACATGTGAATAGAACCTGCTCGTTGACTTGTTATATTCCACCACCGTGGAGGCCCCTGGGTATAAGAGTGTAAGCTTTCTTGTTTTCATTTGTTTTCCTCCCCTCCTCAGTTCTGATCAAGTCAGCTAGGCTCTTTCAGGAGGGGGGCCCTTGCTTGGGGGAGAAGAGTAGAAGGGGAGGGAGGGGGGGGGGGTACTGGCTGGGACACATTGAGTTTGCTAAGTCAGGCAGAATGCTCGACAGGAAGGAATGAATGAAGAAAGGAAGGAAGGGAGAAAAACTTTCCCCTAAGTGCCATTGTTAAGGTGGCATGGCTTGAGCAGCCAAAATGACCATTTCGGACCAGTGGGGTCCTCTTCAGGAATGACCCACTTCTCAGAGGCAGATGAAGGCAGATGACATTCTCAGGCTGGAGAGGGATGTGGTCTCTGTGATTCTTTCGGTATGACGCCACAAGCTTGGCACACCGGTATTTGAGTAGTTTTATTTATTTATTTTTTATTTTACCTTTATTTAAATTCTTATTTACAATGACGGCCTAGGAACAGTGGGTTAACTGCCTTGTTCAGGGTCAGATTTTTACCTTGCCAGCTTGGGGATTCGATCTAACCTTTCAGTTACTGGCCCAATGCTGTAACCACTAGGCTTCCTGCCGCTCCAGTTTATCCCATTCTTCTTTGCAGATCCTCTCAAGCTCTGTCAGGTTGGATGGGGAGTGTCGCTGCACAGCTATTTTCAGGTCTCTCCAGAGATGTTCGATCGGGTTCAAGTCCGGGATCTGGTTGGGCCACTCAAGGACATTTAGATACTTGTCCCGAAGCCACTCCTGCGTTGTCTTGGCTGTGTGCTTAGGGTTGTTGTCCTGTTGCAAGGTTAACCTTCGCCCCAGTCTGAGGTCCTGAGCGCTCTGGAGTGGGTTTTCATCAAGGATATCTCTGTACTTTGCTCCGTTCATCTTTCCCTCGATCCTGACTAGTCTCCCAGTCCCTGCTGCTGAAAAACATCCCCACAGCATGATGCTGCCACCACCATGCTTCACCGTAGGGATGGTGCCAGGCTTCCTCCAGACGTGGCACTTGGCATTCTGTCCAAAGAGTTCAATCTTGGTTTCATCAGACCAGAATCTTGTTTCTCATGGTATGAATCCATTAGGTGCCTTTTGGCAAACTCCAAGCGGGCTGTCATGTGCCTTTCACTGAGGAGTGGCTTCCTTCTGGCCACTCTACCATAAATGCCTGATCGGTGGAGTGCTGCAGAGGTGATTGTCTTTCTGGAAGGTTCTCCAATCTACACAGAGGAACTCTGGAGCTCTGTCAGAGTGACCATTGGGTTCTTGGTCACCTCCCTGACCAAGGCCCTTCTCCCCCGATTGCTCAGTTTGGCCGGGCGGACAGTTAAAGGAAGAGTCTTGGTGGTTTAAGTTCTTCCATTTAAGAAGGATGGAGGCCAGTGTGTTCTTTGGGACATTCAATGCTGCAGAAATGTTTTAGTACCCATCCCCAGATCTGTGCCTTGACACAATTCCTTCGACCTCATGTACTGTTGGACATCATATAGACAGGTGTGTGCCTTTCCAAATCATGTCCAATCAATTGAATTTTCCACAGGTGGACTCCAATCAAGTTGTAGAAACATCTCAAGGATGATCAATGGAAACAGGATGGACCTGAGCTCAATTTCGAATCTCATAGCAAAGGGTCTGAAAACTTATGTAAATAAGGTATTTCTATTTTTTGTCATTATTTTGTCATTATGGGGTATTGTGTGTAGATTGATAAGGATTTTTATTTATTTAATCCATTTTAGAAAAGGCTGTAATGTAACAAAATGTGGAAAAAGTCAAGAAGTCTGAATACTTTCCGAATGCACTGTATGCATCTAGGCTACATCTGCACACCAGTCCACTTATGGAAAAATGTCTGGCTCCATTGTGCTTTTGGCCCTGTCCTTCCTGATTGAAGATCAGCCAGATAACATTATCTGCTGACTAATCAAAGGCTTGGATCCCTACCTCATCCCACAGGTGGGCTTTCCAAGAGGCTGCTGGAGGAGAGAGTGCTTTTATTAAAAGCCAACCAATCAAAAGTCATAGAGATGATCCAATCCTGTGGTGGGCTAACCTAGGGCTGTGCTGTTTGAGTGGTTGCTTGGAGGGGGATATTGCCATTATTCATTCTACTGCCCCTGGACAGCCTGAACATCACGTAACCTGTCAAAACATTATTATTTTGTGAAACTGTTCTATCAAAATATTCACACTATGGCCAAATAGACTATTGCTATTCCTACTATTGCCAAATACGTTGATCTGTATAATCATTTTGACATGAGTTGCATACCAATTATACTATACTTACATAGAGGTGCATATATGCTAGATAGTTAGTGTGTTAGTTATACTAACTATACTATAATGTCTAATGGAGCAGCAGCAGAAACATGTCTCTTACCAGTTGACTGAATGGACAGTTTGTATTTGTTTCCCCCGGGTCTTTCCTGATTGCACGACCAATGCAAATTCCGGTCACGTTCTAATCTAGCCCATTCCCAGACCCAAATTAACAAGAAACCCATTTGACACACATGCTTCCACTTTCCGTGCAGCCTCTCGTTCGCTTAATTCGTACAATTTTGCCTTCATTAGGCTAGTCTTCAGGCTGTAGGGTACAGGTAATGTAAAGCATTTGCCCCAATTTGTATGCCCAAGCCCCGGTTGACAGGAAGTGGAAGAGCTTCAATTGCAGCCATTTCCTCGCCAGTGTACTGAGAGGTCTTATTACAGCATTTAGGTGTCATTACTCACAGCCAACTTCCTCCGCTAGTAATGAATTAGCTGTTGCCAGGGGAGATGAGTTTGAAGGGGATAATTATGGCATGTATTGTGGAAGGGATGTATGCTAGCTAAGGCTGCCAGCTGGGTGGCTCAGCACTTTGTCATTTGTAATGTTGCCGCTGATGACAGAGACAGCTAATGTCAAAATGTGCCAAGGTGTTGTGGCCCTGGACTGTGACTAGTCAGGGTTTAGGTGCATAAAGTAATTGTTGAGTCTTAAACAGTACATTGTCAGATTGATAAGAGGTTTGTCTGTTCATGGAATGCATCTTCAGTCGGCCATTGATCTTTTCTGTTCGCCCTCAAATAGAGTTGACAAATCTTTTCAAAACAACAATAATACTCTACAACAGTTGAACTAGGAAGTGATACAGCCCAAACATTCAGACCGGCGTTCATTTCCCCACAATAACATGTGTTTGCTTATACAGAGAAATCATAAAACAACCATTGATTTAACCATAAAATGTGTCGTATACAGCTATTACAACTTATTTTACAGTATCAATCAACCTAAGGGGAAGGCCTAAAAGAACCTCAATCAATGTGGATTCATTTGTGTTTGTACTCCATGGACAACAAGTTTCATTTTAAACAACAAGACAAATGACTAGGCCTGAAAAAATAGATTTGAGACTACTTCCTGAAGAAAAACAGGACCTAAAACCAAGGCAACCGAGGCATCTTAGCACTTGTTGTTAGTCAAGCAGAAAGATGAGTGCCATGCTTGACGACGGAGGAGCCTGCATATTTTCTCAATGGGGAGTTCAGCCTGCAATAGGAACCCTGCCAAAAAAAGCATTTACCAAACAAAGAGGCCAGGAGGAAATAATACTGGTTGAGGCTTGTTTGGCTGTCTATTGGCTTCATTCCAAGATGCTGTAGGTATCTATAAGTCTTTTTTAGGGGCACCCCCCAAAAAAGGGGCCCAATGGAGGAGAGAGGAACCTTTACATTTCAGTTTGAATGGAAGGTCTGCCAATGGCTGAGTTTAAAGTGCAGGTTCTACACATTTGATTGAACTAGTTTGCATTTGATAGGGAAAGGGAGAAGCCTATGACCTAAAGTAATATTTCCTAAATTCGAAACCTTTTCTGCAGCTTATGCAGAGGGCGGGACAAAGCAGTAAGAGTGCCCCCCCCCCCACCCATCTAACCACACCTCCTCTTTTCTCTGTCTGTTCAATCCCCCCACCCCCTCTCTTTCTCTCTCTCTCGCTCTCATATCTTTCTCTCGCACTCCTCTCTCTCTCTCTCTCTCTCTCTCTCTCTCTCGCCCTCCTCTCTCTCTCTCACCCCCATCCCTCTCTCTCTCGCCCTCCTCTTGCTCTCTCACCCTCCTCTCTCTCTTTTACCCTCCTCTAACTCTCTCAAGGTCCTCCCTCACCCTCTCTCCCTCGTCCTTCTCCTCTCTCGCTCACCCTCGTAACTCTCTCACACACCTCTCTTTCGCCCTCCTCTCTCTGAACCCACTCTCTCTCTCCCCCCTCTCTCTCTCACCCCCTCTCTATCTCTCACCCCCCTCATTCTCTCTCGCCCTCCTTTCTCTCTCACACTCCTCTCTCTCTCTTGCCCTCCTCTCTCTCTCACCCTCCTCTCTCTCTCACCCTCCTCTCTCTCTCTCTCTCTCTCGCCCTCCTCTCTCTCACCCTCCTCTCTCCCTCTTCCTCCCCTGTCTCCCTCTCTCACCCTCCTCTCTCTCTCACCCTCCTCTCGCTCTCGGCCACACTTCTCTCTCTCGCCCGCCTCTCTCTCTCTTGCCCTCCTCTTTCTCTCACCCTCCTCTCTCCCAAGCCTTCCTCTAACTCACCCACCTCTCTCTCACACACTTTTCTCTCTCTCTCGCCCTCATGTCTCTCTCTCTCCCTTATCTCTCTCTCCCTCACCCTCCTCTCTCTCTCTCTCCTCTCTCTCTCTCTTGCCCTCTTTTCTCTCTCTCACCCTCCTCTCTCTTTCTTGCACTCCTGTCTCTCTCTCGCCCACACTTCTCTCTTTCGCCACTTCTCTCTCTCTTGCCTTCCTCTCTCTCTCGCCCTCCTCTCTCTCTCGCCTCTCTCGCCCGCCTCTCTCTCTCTCGCCCTCCTCTCTCTCAAGCCCTCCTTTCACTCGCCTACCTCTCTCTCTCACACTTTCTCTCTCTCTCGCCCTCATGTCTCTCTCTCTCCCTTATCTCTCTCTCCCTCACCCACCTCTCTCTCTCTTGACCTCCTCTCTCTCTCACCCTTCTCTCTCTCTCTCTCTCTCACCCTCCTTTCTCTCTCTCACCTTCCTCTCTCTGTTGTCCTCTCGCTCACCCTCCTCTCACTCTCTCTCTCGCCCCCTGTCTCGCACCGTCCTCTCTCTGACCATCCTCTCACTTTCTCTTTCTCCCGCCCTCCTCTCTCTCTCGCCCTCCTCTCTCTCCCCGTCCTCTCTCTCGCCCTCCTATCTCTCTCTCTCAATCTCCTCTCTCTCTTTTTCTCACGCCCTCCTCTATCTCAATCCCACCCTCCTCTCTCTCACCCTCCACTCTATCTTGCCCTCCTCTCTCTATCTTCCTCCCCTCGCTCTCTCACCCTCCTCTCATTCTCTCTCTCTTGCCCTCCTCTCTCTCTCGCCTTCCTCTCTCTCGCCCTCCTCACTCTCTCCCTCCTCTCTCTCTATCTCGCCCTCCTCTCTCTCTCTCTCGCCCCTCCCTCTCTCTCTCGCCCTCATCTCTCTCTCTCGCCCTCCTCTCACTCTCTCAACCTCCTCTCTCACCTTCCTCAATCTCTCTCACACTCCTTTCTTTATCTCGCCCTCCTCTCTCTCTCTCTCACCCTCCTCTATATCTCTCTCTCTCGCCCTCCTCTCTCTCTCGCCCGCCTCTCTCTCTTGCCCTGCTCTTTCTCAAGCCCTCCTCTTTCTCAAGCCCTCCTCTTTCTCGCCCACCTCCTCTCTAAAGCCCTCCTCTTTCGTTCTCGCCCTCCTCTCTTTCTCACCCTCCTCTATCTCTCGCCCGCCTCTCTCTCTCGCCCGCCTCTCTCTCTTGCCGGCCTCTCTCAAGCCCTCCTCTCTCTCGCCCACCTCTCTTTCTCTCACCCTTTTCTCTCTCTCACCCTCCTGTCTCTCTCTCGCCCTCCCCTCCCTCCCTCACTCTTCTCTCTTTCTCTCTTGCCCTCCTCTGTCTCTCTCTCTTGCCCTCCCTCCCTCTCTCACCCTCCTCTCTCTCTCGCTCCTCTCTGTCATACACCTCTCTCTCGCACCCTTTTCTCTCTCTCGCCCTCCTGTCTTTCTCTTGCCATCCTCTCTCTCCCTCACCCTCCTGTCTCTCTCTCTCAACCTCCTCTCTCTCTTGCCCTCATCTCTCTCTCGCCCTCCTCTCTTTCTCACCCGCCTCTCTCTCTCGCCCTCATCTCTCTTGTCCGCCTCTCTCTCTTGCCCTCCTGTCTCACTCGCCCTCCTCTCTATCAACTCACCATTCTCTCTCTTTTTTCCTCTGTCTCTCTCTCGCCAGCCTCTCTTTCTCTCGCCCTCCTGTCTCACTTGCCCTCCTCTCTCTCAACTCACCATTCTCTCTCTCTCTTCTTCCTCTCTCTCTCTCTCTCTCTCTCTCTCACCCTCTTCTCTCTCGCCCTCCTCTCTCTCTCGCCCACCATTTTCTCTCTCTTGAACGCTTCTCTCTCTCACCCACCTCTCTCTCAAATCTTCCTCTCTCTCGCCCTCCTCACTCTCTCGCCCTCCTCTTTCTCTCAGCCTCCTCTGTCTCTTGCATCATCTCTCTCTCTTACCCTCCTGTCTCTCTCTCTCTCTCTCTCTCTCCATCTCTCTCTATCTCTCACACTCCTCTCTCTCTCGCCCTCCTCTCTCTCACCCCACTCTCTTTCTCACCCTCCTCTCTCTTTCCTCCTCCTCTCTCTCTCTCGCCCACCTCTCTCTCTCACCCTCCTCTCTCTCTCTCTCTCTCTCACCCTCATCTCTCTCGCCCTCCTGTCTCACTCGCCCTCCTCTCTCTCCCTCACCCTCCTCTCTCTCTCTCGCCCTCCTCTCTCTCACTCTCCTCTCTCTCTTCTTCCTCTGTCTCTCTCTCTCACCCTCTCCTCTCCCTCTCTCTCTCACCCTCCTCTCTCACCCTCCTCTCTCTCTCTCGCCCTCCTCTCTCTCTCGCCCGCCTCACTCTCTCTCACCCACCTCTCTCTCTCACGCTCTTCTCTCTCTCTCGCCCTCCTATCTCTGTCTTCCTCCTCTCTCTTTTTCTCCCTCCTCTCTCTCACCATCCTCTCATTCTCTCTCTCTCCCGCCTTCCTCTCTCTCTCTCTCACCCTTCCCTCTCTCTCTAACCCTCCTCTCTCTCGCCCTCATTTCTCTCGCCCGCCTCTCTCTCTCTCGCCCTTCTGTCTCACTCGCCCTCCTCTCTCTCAACCCACCATTCTCTCTCTCTTCTTCCTCTGTCTCTCTCTGTCACCCTCCTCTCTCTCTCTTTCTCTCTCTCTCTCTTTCTCTCCCCCTCTCTCTCCCTCACCCACCTCTCTCTCTCTCTCTCTCTCTCTCTCTCTCTATTAACCTCCTCTCTCTCGCCCTACTCTCTCTCTTTCTCTTCTCTCTCTCACTCTTCCCTCTCTCTCCCTCCTCTCACCCTCCTCTCTCTCACCCCCTCTCTCTCTCACACCCTTCTCTCTCTCTCTCTCTCTCTCTCTCTCTCTCTCTCTCTCTCTCTCTCTCTCACCCACCTCTCTCTCTCACCCTCCTCTTTATCATACCCTCCTCTCTCTTTCTCTCGCCCTCCTCTCTCTTTCCATCCACTATCTATCTCTCACCCTCCTCTCGCTCCCTCCTCTCTCTCCCCCTCCTCTCTCTCTCTCTCCCTCCTCTCTCTCCCCCTCCTCTCTCTCTCCCCCTCCTCTCTCCCCCTCTCTCTCGCCCTCCTCTCTCTCTCTCAACCTCCTAACTATCTCACCCTTCTCTCTTTCGCCCTTCTCTCTCTCTGGCTCTACTGTCTCTCACCCTCCTCTCTCTCACCCGCCTCTCTCTCTTGCCCTCCGCTTTCTCTCTCTCTCTCTCTCCCTCTCTCTCTCCCTCTCTCAACCTCCTCTCTATCTCTCACCCCCTCTTTCTATCTCATCCTCGTCTCTCTCTCTCACCCACCTCTCACTCTCTCACCCTCCTGTCTCGCTCACCATACTGTGTCACTTGCCCTCCTCTCTCTCCTCACCCTCCTCTCTCTCCCTCTCTCTCTCTCTCTCACCCTCCTCTCTCTCACCCTCCTCTCTCTCTCGCCCACCTATCTCTCTCTCTTGCCCACCTCTCTATCTCACCCTCCTCTCTCTCAAGCCTTCCTCTCTCTCGCCCGCCTCACTTTCTCTCACTCTCCTCTCTCTCTCTCGCCCTCCTGTCTCACTCACCCACCCCTCTCTCTCTTCTTCCTCTGTCTCTCTCTCTCAACCACTCTCTTTCTCTCTCACCCTCCTCTCTCTTGCCCGCCTCTCTTTCTCTCTTGCCCACCTCTCTTACTCGCCCTCCTCTCTCTACCTCAACCTCCTCTCTCTTTCTCTCTCACCCTCCTCTCTCTCTTCTTCCTCTGTCTCTCTCTGTCACCTTCCCCTTTCTCTCTCTCCCTCTCTCGCTCTCTCTCTCTCTCACACACTCTCTCTCTCTCACCCTACCCTCTCTCTCTCTCACACTCCTCTATCTCGCCCTCATCTCTCTCGCCCGCGTCTCTCTCGCTCGCTCTCTCGCCCTCTTGTCTCTCAAGCCCTCATGTCTCTCTCTCGCCCTCCAATCTCTCTCTCTCCCTCCAATCTCTCTCGCCCTCCTCTCTCTCCCTCACCAACCTCTCTCTCTCGCTCTATTGCCCTCCTCTCTCTCGCCCTACTCTCTCTCTTGCATTTCTCTCTCTCACGCTTCCCTCTCTCTCCCTCTTCTCTGTCTCACCTCCTCTCTTTCTTTCGCCCCCTCTCTCTCTCGCGCCCTTCTCTCTCTCTCTCTCTCTCTCGCCCACCTCTCTCTCTCACCCTACTCTTTATCATGCCCTCCTCTCTCTCACCCTCTTCTCTCTCTCTCACCCTCCTCTCTCTCTCTTGCTCTCCTCTCTCTCTCGCCCTCATCTCTCTCACCCTCCTCTCTCTATTATTCCTCTCTCTCATCCTCTCTCTCTTTCTCTCTCTCTCGCTCTCTCTCACCCTCCTTTCTCTCTTTCACCCTCCTCTTGCTCTCGCCCTCCTCTCTCACCCTCCTCTCTCTCTCTTGCCCTCTCTCTCTTGCCCTCCTCTCTCAAGCCCTCCTCTCTCTCAAGCCCTCCTCGCTCTCGACCACCTCTCACTCTCTCACCCTCTCTCTCTCTCGCCCGCCTTTCTCTCTCTCGCCCTCTTCTCTCTCTCTTGCCCTCCTCTCTCTGGCCCTACTCTCTCGCTTTCCCTCCTCTCTCCCTCACCCTCCTCTCTCACTCTTGCCCTCCTCTCTCTCTTCTTCCTCTGTTTTGCTCTCACCCTCCAACTCTCTCTCACCCTCCTCTCTCTCTCTCTCTCTCTCTCTCTCTCACCCTCCCCTCTCTCTCTCCCTCCTCTCTCGCTCACCCGGCTGTCTCTCTCTTACCCTCCTCTCTCTCTTGCCCTCCTCTCTCTCTTACTCTCCTCTCTCTGTCGCCCTCCTCTCTCTCAACCAGCTCTCTCTCTCTCTCGCCCTTCTTTCTCTCCCTCACCCTCCTCTCTCTCTCTCGCCCTCCTGTCTCACTCACCCTCCTCTCTCCTCACCTTCCTCTCTCTCCCTCACCCTCCTCTCTCTCTCGCCCTCCTCTCTCTCTCTCTCTCTCTCCCCTGTCTCTCTCCTTCACCCTCCTCTCTCTTGCCCTCCTATCTCTCTCGCCCTCCTCTCTCTACTCCTCCTCTCTCTCTTTCTCGCCCTCCTGTCTCCCTCATCCTCGTCTCTCTCACCCTCCTCTCTCTCTCTCTCTCTCTCTCTCTCACCCTCCTGTGTCACTCGCCCTCCTCTCTCTCCTCACCCTCCTCTCTCTCTCTCGCCCTCCTCTCTCTCACCCGCCGATGTCTCTCTTGCCCACCTCTCTATCTTGCCCTACTCTCTCTCAAGCCTTCCTCTCTCTCGCCCACCACTCACTCTCTCTCACTCTCGCCTTCCTCTCTCTCGCCCGCCTCACTTTCTCTCAGCCTCCTCTCTCTCTCTCTCTCTCTCCTCCTGTCTCACTCACCCACTGCCTCGCTTTCTCTCTTGCCCACCTCTCTTACTCTTACTCGCCCTCCTCTCTCTCCCTCACCCTCATCTCTCTTTCTCTCTCACCCTCCTCTCTCTCTTCTTCCTCTGTCTCTTTCTGTCACCTTCCCCTCTCTCTCTCTTCCTCTCTCTCTCTCTCTCTCTCTCTCTCTCTCTCTCTCTCTCTCTCTCTCTCTCTCTCTCACCCTGCCCTCTCTCTCTCTCACACTCCTCTATCTCGCCCTCATCTCTTTCGCCCACCTCTCTCTCTCTCTGTCTCTCTCGCTCACCCTCCTGTCTCACTCGCCCTCCTCTCTCTCAACTCACAACTCACATTTTTTGACTCTCAAGCCCTCTCTGGTTTTCTGACACACCTCATTAGCCTAATTGTAGGCATACTTCATTAACCTTTTAACAGAAACTCACCTGCAAAGATATTATTGTTATGTTGTTGTTACTATACTGTATATATTGCTTCCCACTGTTGTTTTCTCAAAATCTACACATGGTATCAGTTTGGTTCTGGATGTGCACGTACCAATCCATAATGAATTTATGGGAGAATCTCAATTGCATACAAAAGGTCAGAGCGGCGGGACCTCTGGTTTTCTCATCCAATGGGTTTTGAGAAGGAAGCAAGGCGAGGGAGAGAGAATGCGAGGAGTCTGCATTTTTGATTTTCTGTTTGTGAGCCAAGCTCTTCTCTTTCGCCTCTTTGGTGAGCCACTGTAGATGTTAGCTGGTCAAATGACCCCACTCTAGTGATTAAACCTGTTGGGCACCACCTGGTGGTTCCAGTCTGGTTTGTTGCAGGTTGGGGACCTGAAAAACACCTGTGGATTTCAATATACATGTAGATGTGAGGCATAGTGTGATTTCCATATGAAATGTGAAATTAGATGAAACTGAAAGAAATATAATGTATGTATTCCTAGGTAAAAACGAATGGAATGGACACAGTACCATTACATGATTCATATGCCACCAGGTTGAAATACTGTTGATTGGTCAAAATTAAACATATCACTTGAAGTATGGGATCATGTGATTAGGAAAGGGTTGATCAAAATAGCCGCTATGGTGTGATAAACAATTCATGTCATGTTTGTTTTAAAACTTTGAAAGTTAATAGTTCAGTAATTGTAATGCAAGAAACCTGTTCTTTTGGATAATTTGCTTGGAAAGGGGTAATTACTGGACTTCTCTCAAATAGAGACTTCCTATCATCACCAAGATTGGTGAGTGTGTCTGAGTTTTTTTCCTTTGTTACGTTACCTATTTTAGAAAGAACTGAATTGTTTTGAGGATCTTGGATTTTAGGACATTTAATGGCGCCGGAGAACAAGGCTGACGTTTTACGTATTTCTACCCGATTGTGTTTTTTGTTAGTTTCTTTGCTTTGTTTGTAACTTATTTTTTAACTTATTTTGTTTATAATGTTGCTGCTACCGTCTCTTATGACCGAAAATAACATCTGGACATCAGGACTGCGATTACTCACCACGGACAGGCAGAATCCTTTTTTTCCTTTAACGAGTCCAACGAGCCCGACGTGAATGATATATTGCTTTCCCGGGAACAGGCCCAGATCCCCATCATTTGCGTGAAGAGAAGGCGGAGAAAAAGGGGCCAGAGGGCTGGCTACCTTCTGAGAATTCGTAGGCAATTGAATAAACCCCACTTCCTTCCATTCTGCTAGCAAACATGCAATCTTTGGAAAATCAAATCGAGGACCTACGCCGAAGATTAAACTACCAACGTGACATTCAAAACAGTGACACGAGCCTACCTAAACTACTTCTATGCTCGCTTCAAGGCAAATAACACTGAAACATGCATGAGAGCACCAGCTGTTCCAGACGACTGTGTGAGCACGCTCTCCGCAGCCGATGTGAGTAAGACTTTTAAACAGGTCAACATTCACACGGCCGCAGGTCCAGACGAATTACCAGGACATGTACTGCGAGCATGCGCTGACCAACTGGCAAGTGTCTTCACTGACATTTTCAACCTCTCCCTGTCCGAGTCTGTAATACCAACATGTTTTAAGCAGACCACCCTAGTCCCTGTGTCCAAGAACACTAAGGTAACCTGCCTAAATGACTACCGACCTGTAGCACTCACGTCTGTAGCCATGAAGTGCATTGAAAGACTGGTCATGGCTCACATCAACACCATCATCCCAGAAACCCTAGACCCACTCCAATTTGCATACTGCCCTAACAGATCCACAGATGATGCAATCTCTATTGCACTCCACACTGCCCTTTCCCACCTGGACAAAAGGAACACCTATGTGAGAATGCTATTCATTGACTACAGCTCAGCGTTCAACACCATAGTGCCCTCAAAGCTCATCAATAATCTAAGGACCCTGGCACCTCCCTCTGCAACTGGATCCTGGACTTCCTGACGGGCCGCCCCCAGGTGGTAAGGGTAGGTAACAACATATCCGCCACACTGATCCTCAACACAGGGGCCCCTCAGGGGTGCGTGCTCAGTCCCATCCTGTACTGCCTGTTCACTCATGACTGCACGGCTAGGCATGAATCCAACACCATCATTTAGTTTTCCGATGACACAACGGTGGTAGGCCTGATCACCGACATTGATGAGACAGCCTATAGGGAGAAGGAGACCTGGCCATGTGGTGCCAGGACAACAACCTCTCCCTCAATGTGATCAAGACAAAGGAGATGATTGTGGACTACAGGAAAAAGAGGACCGAGCACGCCCCCATTCTCATCGATGGGGCTGTAGTGGAGCAGGTTGAGAGCTTCAGGTTCCTTGGTGTCCACATCACCAACAAACTAACATGGTCTAAGCAAACCAAGACAGTCGTGAAGAGGGCACGACAAAACCTATTCCTCCTCAGGAGACTGAAAAGATTTGGGTCCTCAGATCCTCAAAAGGTTCTATAGCTGCACCGTCGAGAGCATCCTGACTGGTTGCATCACTGCCTGGTATGGCAACTGCTCGGCCTCCGACCGCAAGGCACTACAGAGGGTAGTGCGTACGGCCCAGTACATCGCTGGGGCCAAGCTTCCTGCCGTCCAGGACCTCTATACCAGGCGATGTCAGAGGAAGTCCCTAAAAATTGTCACAGACTCCAGTCACCCTAATCATAGACTGTTCTCTCTGCTATCGCACGGCAAGCGGTACCGGAACACCAAGTCTAGGTCCAAGAGGCTTTTAAACCGTTTCTACCCTCAAGACTCCTGAACATCTCATCAAATGGCCACCCAGACTATTCTTTACACCGCACCTACTCTCTGTTGTTATCATCTATGCATAGTGACTTTAATAGCTCTACCTATTACCTCAACTAACTGGTGCCCCAGCACATTGACTCTGTACTTGTACCCCCCTGTATATAGTCTCGCTATTGTCATTTTACTTCTGCTCTTTAATTGCTTGTTACGTTTTTTTGTTATTCTTATAAAAAAAAATGTGAACTGTATTGTTGGTTAGGGGTTCGTAAGTAAGCATTTGACTTTAAGGTCTACACCTGTTGTATTCCGCACATGTGACTAATAACATTTGATTTGATTTGATTTTTAATACTTTTTGGTTGGACTGAATTTCATTTATCTTTTGTGACCTTTGAACTATGGACTATTGATGAACTGATTGAATTGACTATGGAGTTGCTTTTGATTTCTGGCTCTAACCAGAAAGCCTTATTAAACAAATATTGAGTCTGGTTCTGTTCAAAATCAAATCAAATCAAATTGTATTGGTCACATACACATGGTTAGCAGATGTTAACAGTGCAGTTGTCACGCCCTGACCGTAGAGAGCCTTTTTTATTTCTCTATTTGGTTAGGTCAGGATTTGATTTGGGTGGGCATTCTAGATTATGTATTTCTATGTTGGCCTGATATGGTTCCCAATCAGAGGCAGCTGTCTTTCGTTGTCTCTGATTGGGGATCATATTTAGGCAGCCTTTTCCCACTGGTTTTTGTGGGATCTTGTTTTTTGGTTAGTTGCCTGTGAGCACGTTTCGTTTGTGCTTTATTCTTTTGTTTGGTGAGTTTCAATTTATTAAACTATGTGGAACTCTACGCACGCTGCGCCTTGGTCTCCTTCTTACGACGAACGTGACAGCAGTAATATCTAACAAGTAATCTAACAAATTCACAATGACTACCTTATACACACAAATGTATAGGGATGAAGTACAATATGTACATATAAATATGGATGAGCGATGGCCATGCGGCATAGGCATGATGCAGTAGATGGTGTAGAATACAGTATATACACATATGAGATGAGTAATGTAGGATATGTAAACATTATTAAAGTGGTTTTATTTTAGTGACTAGTGATACCTATATGTGAACATTATTAAAGTGGCGTTATTTAAAGTGACTAGTGATACCTTTATTAAGTCTGTTTATTTAAGTGGCCAGAGATTTGTGTCTGTATGTTGGCAGCAGCCTCTCTATGTTAGTGATGGCTGTTTAACAGACTGATGGCCTTGAGATAGATCTCTCTTGCTGTCATTTCATTGCTAATCAAAACATTCAAAATTCACAATTCTTGTTTTATAAAGCACATCTTGTTCAGGAAAGGACATATTGATTTGTTATAAGGCTAAAGAGGAAATCAATGTAAACCTTTTAGGTTTGGTGCAGTAATTAAACTACTGCACAACTACGCCCATCTGGATTGAAATGTTTCCATAAGGTTTGCAGTGTAAATAGTACCATCCATGGCCATCTATAGGTGAGTTTGTCAGTGGTCAGTATACTCATGCAGTTGATTCACAACTCTCACAGACCAAATCCTGACTTGATATTGTTGTGTAGCACAAACTGTACATCATCAATGCAACAGTTTGACTTCCATGGCTCTCAGACCAGTATTTCAGCCATAGCTACAGTGTCTACTCGCAACTTGGAGATTAGCTGAGGTTATCCTGACAGTATGATGGATTGCCTGTTGTATAAAGTCAGCTTGTGGAACAGGAGGATTTCATGTGGTCATGAGACCATAGCTTCACACTAATTATCACAATCACTGATTACATGC
This sequence comes from Salmo salar, assembly GCF_965601325.2. Lineage (NCBI taxonomy): Eukaryota > Metazoa > Chordata > Actinopteri > Salmoniformes > Salmonidae > Salmo > Salmo salar. Next base: position 31,132,417 of record NC_138295.1, read on the forward strand.
ACCTTGTATGTGTTTGTGTGTGTGTGTGTGTGTGTGTGGTGAACCTCAGGAAATGTTTGGTTTTCATGACCACACTCACCCAGTTTAGCAAGACTAGTTTTTAAAATAGCAAACATTTCTCAGTGTTTGTGCCACGTGACATAGAATTAACTAAAGTACTTGTTTAGAGATTATTTCATTGAATCCACATAATAACCTTTTAAACCTCAATCTTAATATTCCATCAAAATAATAATTTCAACCTCTAAATTTAATAGCAACTATCAGTTTAACATCAACATCCAGTGTGTTCAGGGTTTTTTTTTGGCGCAGGCAGCGCTCCACCTATCCTTCAGTCATTTGACACTGCAGGAGACGCCAGGCATTCAGGACATTCTTTGTCCTGGAGAAAGGGGGGGGGGGGGGGGGGGAGACAATACGAGAGGTTCCACTCCGTTCACTTCCAATAAGCGCTCGCCCCATCTGACTGCCTTGCCCGCACGGAAGGGGCGGAGCCGAGTCAGAGGGCCGGCCAGCCAGCAGTGAGGCGCTGTGAAGTGAAAGGACTAAGAAAGAAAATACCCCCTCTTCTCTTCCGTGGGATGCCAAAGTATCCCATGCTTTTTCTCACAGGAAGAAAAATACTCCCTACCCTCGGCCCCAACCCACCACCACCGCTTCCCCTAAACCTCCTCCTTTCCCTTCCTTCATTGACTGAGATTGACTCTACCATCATTAATAGTAATAGGGGTTAGTAATAGGGGTAAAACTCTCCACTGTCCATTGAGTAGTAATTTACTTGCTGTATTGAGATGCCAGTAGTGTTCAAGTATGGTTTAGCTTTGCTTTGTGACTCAGGATTGTTTCAAAGCATCAGCAAGAAAACTTGGAGCATATGAACAAAATGAGCAGGTCTTAATACTATGTTAGTAGTCCAAATTACTAGATCCTCAACTGGATTATAAACATAGTCAAACATTAAAAAATCTACTGTAAATTGACTTTTTAAAGGCGTTGTGAAAGCAGTGATCAGGAACACTAGTGGTATGTTGAGCTTTACTTCTACGGGGATATCCCTAGCCGCTTCCCCCAGTTGTGGGGCAAAATTTAATCGGAAACTGAGGGTCACATTTCTGACATAAATATGAACAGTTCTCTGGGGATAAACGTTAAGCCTGTGTTTAACACACATGTTCCAAGGCTACAGAGAGGCAGGGTTCTCACAAGTTACCCAGGGTAAAGTTTAGCCTTGTGATTTATACCTCTTCACATGAGTGTGGCCACATAGTTTCTAAACCCAGAGGTGCAACATCGTAAGACTACCGGGAACGCTTGAGAAACAGACCAAACAGACCAGGCCGGGGTTTGGTGTATGAGAAGTCAATGAGAGAAGTTAAAAATGATTCCTTAGTAGTTCATTTTCTTTAAATCTAAAGGCACAACCTAGATTTGAGCCAATGTTTTAAGTAGTTAAAAATGTTATTGCTCCAACCTTGTGAAAGTGACAAACTGGCACGTTTTCATTTTCAAAAATACTTTATATGGAAGGAGTGCCTTTGTTTTGATGGCCCTGCACATGTGCAGTTCGGCGCGAGACGACCGTTTAGGACCGATGATGTGTTTCTGCCCATGAGCTTAGCTAGCCAACGTTACCATGACATCACCTACAAGTGTGATCGGGGATTTCTAATGGATTTCTATCTTCATACTGTGCTGTGTTTGGTTGGGCTCTTGTTGACCTTGGCAACCGTTTGGCCACTACTCTACCTTTTGTGGCATGGTTGAAATTGCTGTGGAAGCCTTTTGAAGGCATGGTTTAAGGAATCACATCTAGGTAAAAAATAATCCAGCAAATACTTAATTACAGATTATAATAAAATATAGGGGCTAATGCTATCCTAGATTCATATTCATTAACTTCAAATATTAAAACCAACCTTGTTAGCTAATTTACAGTGCCTTCGGAAAGTATTCAGACCCCTTGACTTTTTCACAAAAAAACAGATACGGTATTAACATAAGTATTCAGCCCCTTTGCTATGAGACTCGGAACAGGTGCATCCTGTTTCCATTGATCATCCTTTTTATTTATTTATTTTCTGAAAACATATATATTTGTATTTTTTTGTAGTATTTACACCTTTTTCTCTCCAATTGGTAGTTACAGTCTTCTCCCATCGCTGCAACTCCTGTATGGACCTGGGAGAGGTGAAGGTCAAGAGCCATGCATCCTCCTAAACACGACCCTGCCAAGCAGCACTGCTTTTTTGACAAACTGCTCGCTTAACCCGGAAGCCAGCCTCACCAATGTGTATGAGGAAACACCGTACAACTGGCCACTGTGTCAGCATGCATGTGCCCCAGCCCGCCACAGGACTCGCTAGAGCGCAATGGAACAAGGACATCCCGGCCGGCCAAACCCTCCCATAACCCGGACGACGCTGGGCCAATTGTGTGTCGACTCACAGGTCTCCCAGTCACGGCTGGCTGCAACACAGCCCGGGATCAAACCCGGATCTGTTGTGACGCCTCAAGCACTTTGATGTAGTGCCTTAGAACGCTGCGCCACTCTGGAAGCCCTCCATTGATCATCCTTGAGGTGTTGTTGTGGTAAATTGAGTTGATTGGACATGATTTGGAAAGGCACACACCTGTCTATAGACAGTGGTGTAAAGTACTTAAGTAAAAATACTTTAAAGTACTACTTAAGTCGTTTTTGGGGGTATCTGTACTTGACTTTACTATTTATATTTTTGACAACTTTTACTTCACTACATTCCTAAAGAAAATAATATACTTTTTACTCCATATATTTTCCCTAACACCCAAAAGTACTCGTTACATTTTGGATGCTTAGCAGGACAGAAAAATGGTCCAAGTCCACACTTATCAAGAGAACATCCCTGGTCATCCCTACTTCCTCTGATCTGGCGGACTCACTAATGTTTATTTTCCATTTTTTTATTTTGTAATTATTCTCTTATTTCTTTTTGTATTAAAACAAATATATTCAGTACCAGTCAAAAGTTTTAGAACACCTACTCATTTTAGAGATTTTCTTTATTTTTACTATTTTCTAGAATAATAGTGAAGACATCAAAACTATGAAATAACACATATGGAATCATGTAGTAACATAAAACGTGTTAAACAAATCCAAATATGTTTTATATTTGAGATTCTTCAAATAGCCACCCTTTTCCTTGATGACAGATTTGCAAAATTTTGGTATTCTCTCAACCAGCTTCTCCTGGAATGCTTTTCCAACTGTCTTGAAGGAGTTCCAACTTGTTGGCTGCTTTTACTTCACTCTGCGGTCTGACTCATCCCAAACCATCTCAATTTGGTTGAGGTCGGGGGATTGTGGAGGCCTGGTCATCTGATGCAGCACTCCATCACTCTCCTTCTTGGTCAAATAGCCCTTACAAAGTCTGGAGGTGTGTTGGGTCATTGTCCTGTTGACAAACTAAGCCCAAACCAGATGGGATGGCGTATCGCTGCCGAATGCTGTGGTAACCATGCTGGTTAAGTGTGCCTTCACCATAACACCTCCTCCTCCTTGCTTTATGGTGGGAAATACATATGCGGGGCTCATCCGTTCATCCACACCCTGTCTGACAAAGACTCCAGACCAAAGGACACATTTCCACCAGTCTAATATCCATTGCTCATGTTTCTTGAACCAAGCAAGTCTCTTCTTCTTGTTGGTGTCTTTTAGTAGTGGTTTCTTTGCAGCAATTCGACGATGAAGCCTGATTCACAGTCTCCTCTGAACAGTTGATGTTGATGTGTCTGTTACTTGAACTCTGTGAAACATTTATTTGGGCTGCAATTTCTGAGGCTGGTAACTCTAATGAACTTATCCTCTGCAGCAGAGGTAACTCTGGGTCTTCCATTTCTGTGGCGGTCCTCATGAGAGCCAGTTTCATCATAACGCTTGATGGTTTTTGCAACTGCACTAGAAGAAACTTTCAAAGTTCTTGAAATTTTCCGTATTGACTGACCTTCATGTCTTAAAGTAATGATGGACTGTGGTTTCTCTTTGCTTATTTGAGCTGTTCTTACCAAAATATGGACTTGGTCTTTTACCAAATAGGGCTTTCTTCTGTATACAAAGGCCCCTACCTTGCCACAACACAACTGATTGGCTCAAACGCATTAAGAAGGAAAGAAATTCCACAAATTAACTTTTAACAAGGCATATCTGTTAATTTAAATGCATTCCAGGTGACTACCTCATGAAGTTGGTTGAGAGCTGGTTGAAAGAATGCCAAGAGTGTACAAAGATATATATTTAGATTTGTTAAACACCTTTTTGGTTACTACATGATTCCATATGTGTTATTTCATAGTTTTGATGTCTTCACTATTATTCTACAATGTAGAAAATAGTACAAATAAAGAAAAACCCTTGAATGAGTATGTGTTCCAAAACTTTTGACTGGTACTGTATATTTATTTTTAAGGGATGCTTGCTTTTTAATTTATGTCTGAGTGTTGGAGAGTACCCCTGGCTATCTGTAAATTTAAAATACAAGAAAATTGTGCTGTTTGCTTAATATAAGAAATTTGAAATGATTTATACTTTTACTTTTACTTATGATACTTATGTAAATTCAGGAATTACATTTACTTTTGATACTTGAGTACATTTAAAAGCAAATACTTTTAGACTTTTACTTAAGTAGTATTTTACTGGGTGACTTTCACTTTTACTGTAGTCATTTTCTATTAAGGTATCTTTACTTTTACTACAGTATAGTACTTTTGAGTATTTTTTCCACCACCTGTCTATATAAGGTCCCACAGTTGACAGTGCATGTCAGAGCAAAAACCAAGCCATGAGGTTGAAGGAATTGTCCACAGAGCTCCGAGACAGGATTAGGTCAAGGCACAGATCTGGGGAAGGGTACCAAAAGATTCCTGCAGCATTGAAGGTCCCCAAGAACACAGTGGCCTCCATCATTCTTAAATGGAAGATGTTTGGAACCACCAAGACTCTTCCTAGAGCTGGACGCCCGGCCAAACTGAGAAACCAGGGGAGAAGGGCCTTGGTCACAGAGGTGACCAAGAAATTGATGGTCACTCTGACAGAACTCTAGAGTTCCTCTGTGGAGATGGGAGAACCTTCCAGCAGGACAACCATCTCTGCAACACTCCACCAATCAGGTCTTTATGGTAGTGGCCAGATGGAAGCCAGTCCTCAGTAAAAGGCACATGACAGCCCGCTTGGAGTTTGCCAAAAGGCACCTAAAACCAAGATTGAAACCAAGATTGAACTCTTTGGCCTGAATGCCAAGTGTCACGTCTGGAGGAAACCTTCCCTACGGTTAAGCATGGTGGTGTCTGCATCAGGCTGTGGGGATGTTTCTCACCGGCAGGGACTGGGAGACTAGTCAGGATCAAGGCAAAGACGAACAGAGGAAAGTACAGATAGATTATTGATTAAAGCCTGTTCCAGAGAGCTCAGGACCTCAAAATGGGGGCAAAAGTTCACCTTCCAACAGGACAACGACCTTAAGCACACAGCCAAGACAATGCAGGAGTGGCTTCAGGACAAGTCTTTGAATGTCCTTGAGTGGCCCAGCCAGAGCCTGGACTTGAACCCGATCTCTCTGGAGAGACCTGAAAATAGCTGTGCAGAAACGCTTCCCATCCAACCTGACAGAGCTTGAGAGGATCTGCAGAGAAGAATGGGAGAAACTCCCCAAATACAGGTGTGCCAAGCTTGTAGCGTCATACCCAAGAAGAATCGATGCTGTAATCGCTGCCAAAGGTGCTTCAACAAAGTACTGAGTAAAGGGTTCTGAATACTTATGGAAATGTGATATTTCAGTTTTTTTATTTTTTATAAATTAGCAAATAAAATGTTTTTTCTTTGTCATTATGGGGTATTGTCTGTAGATTGTTGAGGAACAAATATTTTTGAATAACGCTGTAATGTAACAAAATGTGGAAAAAGTAAAGGGGTCTGAATACTTTCCGAAAGGACTATAAAAGGTTTGAGGTTATATTTCACCCATCCATAAATTGACAAAAACATAGTAAATACATTTTACATTTTTAGTCATTTATACCTTTTTGATTCGCTAGCATACATCTAAAGTAGCTTCAGTGCTTATGTGCTCCCACACATTATGTGCTCCCGCACATTGGCTAACCGGGCTATCTGCATTGTGTCCCGCCACCCACCACCCGCCAACCCCTCTTTTACGCTACTGCTACTCTCTGTTCATCATATATGCATAGTCACTTTAATCATACCTCAATCAGCCTGACTAACCGGTGTCTGTATGTAGCCTCGCTACTTTTATAGCCTCACTACTGTATATAGCCTGTATTTTTACAGTTGTTTTATTTCTTTACTTACCTATTGTTCACCTAATACCTTTTTTGCACTATTGGTTAGAGCCTGTAAGTAAGCATTTCACTGTAAAGTCTACACCTGTTGTATTCGGCGCACATGACAAATAAACTATGATTTGATTTGATTTAATCTCTACACTTTTTTTCTTTTTTGGGGAGGATAGAAAAGCTTTAATATTGCTGATAAATTGTAGGTTCTATCAATTTAATTGTTTGCATAATTTCAAATCCCCCTCATTATTATTATTATTTTAAACTTTTTTTTAATTAACATTCTATACTTTTCCCCTACCTTACCATCCCTACCCTAATTGGAGTAAACTAACAGACAACAATAGGCCTACTTCTACTTCTACTTCTACTTACAGCTACAGTAATTTGCTCACATCTACGGTACCTGTAGTTAAATAAATAATTATACATATATTCCTAATTTCCTGTTTCTTCAAGTGCTAGATTTTCACTCACAGCGGCCAACCCACCATTCATTCTGATTTTAACTCCAACCCTCATATGTCCACAGACGAACCCATCTTTCCCAATATAATGCCATTTTGCTATTTCATTTGACCATAGAACCCTCCATTTTACTATGATGTCCTGCAAGGGTCCTGAACCTCCCTATTTGTAACATTTCTACCGATATTGCCCTAAAAATAAATACTTTATCCAAGAGTATAATGATATTTCCCATTGGCTGATCGTGGTTTTTCAGATTCCCTAACAATAGGGTTTGCAGGTCCATCAGAACCCTGATATTCTGACAACTTATTGGACCGATGAACAATACCAGAAGAGTTGTTCTACTGATTCTGATTCCTCATGGCACAGTCTACCAAAGTCTGACTGTTCTACGCTCCATATATTGAGCATTCTTTTTGTAGTGAGTAGATTATATAATAGCTTAAATTGAAATGAACAGATTGATGTGTCAATTGTTTTAAATATGAGTTCATAGACTCGATGCCAAGGTATTGGGACATCATCCAACTGACTTGAATTTTATAAGGTATCGCTATCACACCTTTTGACTTGAAGTGCCACTGATACTTTTTATTTATACTAACCATTTTCAACCATTTAGACAGACATTTTTGCTATTTATTCTTAAAGTAATTGTCTCTTAAATCATTTTGTGGCAGATGAGTTTGGTTATAATTTTGCATTGAGCATACCCCTCCATACACTGTTAGTTGCTTGTGTGACATAATTGACCTGTTCTTGTTTACATTGTCCTTCATACATATTATCTCTGCACTTTATTTGATAAGCATTAGGTCAAGTGTTCCATTTCCAGAGAGTGACTTTGTATGCTCCAGGCTTAGGGTGAACAGCATGTGTGGGAGAGAGGACTCTAGCAACAGTCCCACATGCTCTTGGATAATAACAATGTGGGAGACCAGGGCTGCCTGTGCTCTGAAACAGTTTATTAGGGGGAAGTCCGCAATTACATATTTCTGGGTTAACATTAACTACCACTGTATCGTGTGGGCCTTGAAATTACAGGTTATTGCCTTCCATTGAGAACTAGGTCCAGGACACCAATGAATGACACAATGTTGTATGGAGCATTTTCACTCATTTGTATACATGCATGCTCTTTCTTAATTGAAAAGGCCTAAGACTATAAGCGAGAATAAATCATGCCCTGAATGACAAACTGAACTAGTACATTGCAACAGATCTGAGATGGAATGGCTTGCCTGGAGGGAGGGAATTGGGATGAGCCAGTAATGATGGTCTTGGGAGATTTGAATTCTGTTTATGTTGACCTCTGTAAACAGGAAGTGACCCCTTGTTTATGATATGTCATCTGGCTGAACATACCATTAGACCACACACACACACACACACACACACACACACACACACACACACACACACACACACACACACACACACACACACACACACACACACACACACACACACACACACACACACACACACACATACACATACACACACACACACACACACACACACACACACACACACACACACACACATACACACACACACACAATTTTTGTACCTTCCCATTCTTCCCTGAGGTGCTTTTAGGGGCTTAACGGCACAGATGCATGGGACATTTGATGTCACCACGTCCTGCATTACCATCAAGAGAGCAGGGAACAGAGAAAACCAACTAGTGGTAATAGTTTGCAAATGTGTCTCTCTCCATGTGCTCATCTGAGGGCAATTTTCAGCCCAGGCAGCCATGATGAAGCTCTGCCTTTCAGGTGTAATTATTTTGAGAGATTGAGCGGTTAAGCTCTCGTAAACATCATAGAGGACTAATGAATGTTTATGTTCCCTTCCTGTCTCTCTGGCTGTATAGGGCACACTCGATCAGAACATTCACCTTTTGTTGTGTTTGTAGATGTCAAATTCCTCATGGGAAATTCCATCTAAAAAGTACCCATGAGCACCAATGTGAAGTTCATAGGATGCATGTAAAATTGGGTGTCAAATGAAAGCCAAGAGTCTATAGTTTTGAGGAATGAAGGGATATATACTCTTTTCAACCATTTTCCATCCTAAAAATTTGAAATAAGCAAAGGCTTTGATTTCTGGGCAAACAGATGGAAAAGGGTTTTTTGACAACATCTGCCAGAAAAGTATTTAGAAGTACATCAAAACACCATGTGGAAGTAAAGACCCCTGCCAACTATTATCAACACTTAAATTTAGTTTTGAAGAAATTATTTACCTTCTGTAATTTTAAGAAACATTGCCTTTTTTCTTGTAATTCTATTACCAAAAACCCAAATATCTTTAAGATATTTTCTAATTTCTCTCCATCATAAGGAGAGAGGACAATGAAAGGTCCCAGAAGTTAGTGTCTTTACTATTATCAAGTTTGTTTATTAAATGATTCAAACTCATTATGTTAGTGAATTGGCCACAATGGGAAAGCATAGTAGTCACAAACCACAGTTGGGTCACCTGCTACTGTTATGTTCAGCTGATAACTATAATGTTTTCTCTTTCTGTCATCTGGAGGTCAAAGCAAAATTGTGAAACAGTCTGGACAACCCCTCCCTCTCACTTTCCTTCTCTCTCTCTGCCGCTCTCTCTCTCTCCAGTTAATGCCACCTCTCCTGGCTCTTCCTGACACCTACCACCTACCCTCTTTCCATTTACTGTAACCAGCATACTCACCCACTGAGCACCGGACGTCCATGGACGTTGAAATTTGGCTAGTCCGCTCTGGCTGGACCAAATCTGAACCAATCATAGTCTGTTTCACATGTTAAGATAGTACAGAAGAGTAGAGTACAGTAGAGCACACTAGAAAAGAGTACTGTATTGTACTGTACCGCACTATACTCTACTGTACCGTGCTGTGATGTCCAAACTTGTTAAACATAGACGTCTATGATTGGTTCATGTTTGGTCTGGTCCGGACCAACCAAATGTGGTCTTGTTTGGGGGCGGAGTCCATTACAATAATGGCCAGTGTTTAGAATAATACCCAAATATGCAAAAGAAGGATATTCCATATTACTACATTTGTGTACCTATTTCAGGATACATCACCATGAAGAGAATGACATTCATATCCAGAATTATGCATTTGTGTACAGTACAGATCAGGGACCCATGATATAATTCTGTTACCAAATCCACTTCACCTACTTTAGTTCAATAACCACATTTTTTTTTAAATCAGACTCAAGGTGCCATGTCATAGTTGACACCCCATTCTTTCTGCAGACATCTTTTGAATCTTAATTTGTGCATAGAGTTGGTTTGTTAAACTTTGAAATCAATGGATTTTGTTTGGCATACATTTTAAAGTGAAAAATATGAGTCAAAGCATAATTCCATTATCATGGAGTTGCCCTCATTTTGTTGCTTTGGCATTTTTTTTGGGGGGGGGGGGGGGACTGCCATAGTAGCCATTTGAATGCAATTGGCTACTATGCATGCACAAATACAACAATCCAAGCAGTATACACTAGTCAGCAACCCAAAACAGAATACCTCACTACCTCCATGGGCTCTAGGTTGTATGTGAATCCAGACTGCATAACAAGATAGCAACCCCCCCACCCATGGCTGCCCTGTGTGTATCCATCCACCCTGAACACTGGGCTCACGAAGTTAGACTCGCTGTTACTTCCTTCTGGAGTTACTCTCATTCATCCTGACATAATACAATCCATGAAAGCTTTCATTGGGCCGATGTTATCTATCCCAAGAGATAATTGGCCTTGATGACTTCCAAAACTGGAAGAGGATGTCAGATAAATGTGATATTCTTTCTCCCTCCGCCTCCGCAGTTTTATTGGCGGGGAAGCCAGCAGCAGGTATTATATGTGGCAGGGCAAATAGACGTGCGATGACGGCCTAATGAGCCTGGCATGCAGGACAGGGCTTTGGACTCCTCCATGACTCAGACGTCCTCACAGGCTCTTAGGAAGGCCTGTCTAAGCACATGAAACGCACAATAACCCAAATATATAACGAAGACCCTGCGCCGGTCAAAATGTCACTCTTTAATGAGGAGAATGGGTTAGTGTAACTGATTATTGTGTGGCAGCATGGCTGAGCAAAGTTTTCACAATACTTTTGTGGATAATTTGTATAATTTTTTGTTTTGAAGATGCAGTCTGTGGTTTCATTTCTGTTTGTAGTCATTGATCTAAGGGGGAGGGATCTTTTTGAGTGTACTGTACACTGATTGGCTTACATGGAGCAAAGTTTGGTTTAGTGTATGTGTTTTTGTTTTTGTTTGAGACTTGACTGTTTATGCAATTCATTGCACAGCCACAGGGGACAAAATAAATGATGGATGTGCCTTAAAATATACGTTTTATGATGATATGGTAATTCATTTGCTTGGCAAGTAATGTGCTCTATCATATTGTTATCCTGGCAGATACAAGATGAGAGAAATCCATGTCCGCAGGTGAAGGGACCACCCACATTAGGTCTTAAACAGAGGCAATGTGTTTATGCACATCTTCATGGTTGCTCATGTTGCATTGATGGCAGAGGGATGTGAAATCATTCCAAATCTGACTTTACCATGTTAGATGATGTCCTTACATGGATACCGTAACAGAAAAGTCTGCCATACAACAGCCTTTACCAGCTGGCTTCTTGGAAATACTCCTGCCACTGTATTACCTCTGCAACAATAAGAAAGCTCTATAGAATGGCTTCTAGAATAAGCTTAGCCCTTTGTCGTTCTGCATAATTGCTGCTTCCAACCACCTGAGTCCATCACAGTGGATCAAGGGCTCTCCATTAATAAGTCACCTCAGCGGTATTTAGGGGCAGCCTGGGATTTAAAACTTCCTCTTTGCTTTGCGGAATTGCTGGATACTTTTGGAGCTCCTTTTGTATGACTTATGTGCCTCCGGAGGATTAGAAGTTGTCAAAAGCCATTTAAATTAAAATGTTGCAGTTCCAAGCAGACGCTAGGAGGACAATGCACATGCACAGCAGCAAAAACACAAACAAGTACTTAGCTCCCTAGAATGATAAAGCAGCCATATTCCAAAGCAGATCCATGAATAAATGTACAAAACACTCTATTAGAGGGATGTGTCTGAACTTGAGCTGAAGGAATGTTTTCGATTCAAAAGGTCTCTGTGTGTGTGTGTGTGTGTGTGTGTACTCTGATGTGACAACTACTGAATAGGCTAGCTTCTTACATCTAGGCGTTCCGCTAGCGGAACCCCGTTCCGCCAGCGGAACCCCTAGCTAACAGCCAATGGGATCGCATGGCGCGAAATAAAAAAACAACTAAAATACCACAATTCAATTTTCTCAAACATACGACTATTTTACACCATTTGAAAGATAAACCTCTCCTGAATCCAACGACGATGTCCGATTTCAAAAAGGCTTTACAGCGAAAGGAAAACATTAGATTATGTTAGGAGAGTACATAGACCAAAATAACCACACAGCCATTTTCCAAGCAAGCATATATGTCAATAAAACCCAAAACACAGCTAAATGAAGCACTAACCTTTGATGATCTTCATCAGATGACACTCCTAGGACATTATGTTATACAATACATGTATGTTTTGTTCAATCAAGTTCATATTTATATCCAAAAACAGCTTTTTACATTGGCGCGTGTTGTTCAGAAAATGTATTCCCACCAAAAACGTCCGGTGAATTTACAAAAATACTCATCATAAACGTTGACAAAATACATAACAATTATTTTAAGAATTATAGATACAGAACTCCTTTATGCAATCGCTGTGTCAGATTTTAAAATAGCTTTTCGGCGAAAGCACATTTTTCAATATTCTGAGTACATAGCTCGCCATCACGGCGAGCTATTCAGACACCCGCCAAGTTCGGGCCAACCTAAACTCAGAATTAGTATTAGAAATATTGTATTACCTTTGCTGATCTTCGTCAGAATGCACTCCCAGGACTGCTACTTCCACAAGAAATGTTGTTTTTGTTCTAAATAATCCATAGTTATGTCCAAATACCTCTGTTTTGTTCGTGCGTTCAGGTCACTATCCAAAGGGTAACGCGCGAGTGCAATTCGAGACACAAAAAGTAAAAATGTTCCATTACCGTACTTAGAAGCATGTCAAACGCTGTTTAAAATCAATTTGTATGGTATTTTTAACGTAAAATTGCGATAATATTCCAACCGGAGAATAGTGTATTCATTCAAGGAGAAAAATAAAAAACAGCGTGCTCGCAGGAACGCGCATATCCAATCTCTTTGTCCTCAGGCAGACCACTCAGTAACTGAGCTCCTATACTCTGCCCAGAGACAGGAGAAGGCTCAATCCACTTTCTGAAGGCTTTAGACAGCCAATGGAAGCCTTAGAAAGTGCAACGTAACAGCACAGATACTGCAGTTTCGAAAGGGACTAGAAAGAAGAACTACATTTCTCAGATCCTACACTTCCTGGTTTACTTTTTCTCAGGTTTTTGCCTGCCATATGAGTTCTGTTATACTCACAGACACCATTCAAACAGTTTTAGAAACTTCAGAGTGTTTTCTATCCAAATCTACTAATAATATGCATATTCTCATTTCTGGGCAAAAGTAGTAACCAGTTTAAATTGGGTATGTTTTTTCATCCAGCTGTGAAAATACTGCCCCTATCCATATCAGGCTAGATAATAGTGACCCCAGGTCAAGATTACGGAAAAAAGGCCTGAATAAAACGTATGCAACATTTACATCTTGATTAATGAGGATACACCATAAGACTGACTAATTCTTGTCAATTGAAAGAATGGGAATAGTTGACTGCAACTTCCCCTTAACCTGGGTTAGTAAAACTTGATTTAGTGAGTTAGATTATTATACAAATTACCCATTCAGTATTAGAGTATATAAGCCTACACCATCGCACGGCTGTGTGTCTTCATTAGTTCATTTATGCATGTCTGTTTTTACCACACGAGTGAACGTACATGTGGCCATAAACTCTTTACATATGAACCGCTGGAGATGGACATGAAGCTCGTCAGGCCCCCTGTGGGATAGATGGAAAAAAATAGATCTGAAGGCAGCGAGGTGAATGCAAACATTAATCGTCTAATCCAAACGTTTCTGTGTCCTGTGGGATGCTAAGCCAAGCAGGAAGTGTTGGGCTCCTTTAAAATACTTCCCAGGCTCCCTCTGGGTGGAAACGGGCAATAAATAGCAGAGTATCTCTTGGCCACATTCCAGCTACCGGGCCTGGCAAAGAAATTACTCATTTCATTGGAGAGAGAAAGGGATAAGAGGATTTTTGTGTCTGTTATTATCAGTCAGCCAAGGGAAACCACACTGGCAGGCCAAGAGAGGGGGGGGGGGGGACTGCAACTCGGACAATTGGAGAAGCCAGAGAGCTCTAATTATTTATACGGCTGCTGGTTTGCTTTTAAAGATGCAGTGGCCGTTATTGTTAGACCCTTCTAAAGTATGTTATGTATCTTTTTAAGAAACTGACCTTTCCCCCTTCCCCTGCCATAAACCAACGCCAACAGAGGGTGTCACACGTTTACACCTGAGTGATACATTTTTCACATATATTTCCTAGTTTAACTGAGTTATTGAATCTTGAAGGGAATCAGGAGTAGGCAGCACATGGAGCCAGAGCTTTTGCTCATAAGGGATGAGAATGATGTTATGATAATATAACAAAGTAAAAGTTAAGCCTTCCAAATTCAACAAATAGTAATCGTGGATTGTAGATCCTCCTGTTGCACCATATTATCATAAGTTCTTATGAAAAGCCTTATATGCATTATAATGTATTATACCTGTTGGCTTCAAATAAACCGCTACCGAGTTCTCTTGTAGGGTATTTAGCAGGTCTATAATTTCCCCCAGAGCAGAATGATCTGCTTCCATTCAGTCTGAGAGGAAAGGCAGGCGTGTGATATCACAGACCTTTGTTCCGTGTGTGTGGAAAATCACACACTGTCAACATCAGAGAGGAAAGCTAATATTTACCACATACGACCGGCTTTAATATTAGCCAGGGGTGCCGGGTGCAGGAGAACAGAGGCCTCGCTTTGGCGCTACAACTTCTACCATCTCTCCCCCGTCTTTTAATCATTTTCTGAATTAAAGATGTGCCATTTTGTGTTTCTTGGTCTTTTCTATAAACCAAGCCAGGCCAGGCAGAGCAGCTAAGAAACATGCCTGTAATTTTAAAACACCACAGCTCTTGCAGATTGAATCGTGTTTCATAAATGGATAACTACCAGGGTAACTGCTGTCCCACATTTTAATGTTGGTTACAAAGTGGTCCAAATATGTTTTGAAACCAACAAGCTTTTTAAAGTTACAAATAACTTATGAAAACCTTCCACTGGAGCTTTCGGGAGATTTTTGTCTCATTGTAAAGACCCAACAGGAAATTATCCTACTATGGCATTTCCATCAGTTGGAGTCTGACCTGTCATGTGTATCTAAGACATGCTGGCTATGTCGCTGTCTCAGAACACAATCCAGACAAGTTCTTGTCCAAGCATCCTGGCTATAATACTGCATGAAATTGTCGGGACCCACGTCAATATCATATTTACCCTGATGGCCAGGTGGCTTGATACTTTCAATGGAATATCCTGCAACGACATAGCTACAGGGCAGCCATATCTCGTGCAGATATACATTTCTCCCCTTGCTGTGCACCCGTCTCCTCTCTTTCAGTCTTGTTTTTGGCATTCCTCTTGTCTGAACGGACTGCAGTCTGCTCCCACTTGCACACCTGTCACGGTGAAACAGCTGTGGACAGCACAACATCATTAGGGCAGCTGAAAGAGAAGGAAAGGCCTGCATAGCCCATTCTCCAGTGTTTACTTTCTCCCAGAGTTCAACTCCAGGGCATCTGTAGAATGGAGAAGCGTCTCCGATTGAGATGTGCAGCAAAACTCCTATGGGGTCGGATATGTAATACAATCGTAACGCAAAGCTGAGGAAGAGTAGGGTGTTGAGAGAATGTCATACTTCAAGATACATTTGTAATTTCAGATTGCCCCCTTCCCCACAGCTGTATTGCAGGACTATGGCCCCTTTATGATTCATATATTCAGAAACTGGCTACTGCCATCCGTACCATTTGTGATATGGATAACACATGGATAATGATAGTATATTTCAATAATGATCAATTGAAGGTGTGACATTAGCTAACTGTTTCAATACACTTTTGACAAGGTTCGCTAGTTAATAGTTCACTATACTAGTTTCACTACATTCAACCTAGAAGCGTTGTTGACCGAGACATGTATGACTATTTCAAAAATACACCTTATCCAATAAAACCCTGGGCAGTCTAGAGGGCAACAAAAAGGAAGTGTTTGAATTGATTGGTCCTGACACCCGCCATAGCTGACTTTTGGCAATGGTCTGTTGTACTGAGGTATGGGAGAGATTTGACCCTGGGCACCAAAGGCCAGCATGGAGATGAGACGCCCTAGCCAGAGAAAATCAATCCATCACCACGCACACAGGAAGGAAGCCAGGAGGGGAGATAGTATACGGCTGTTAATGACATGTCTCTGTGCCTCAGTGAGAGGGGAAGTAACAGGATATTTAAACCGAGATAAGAGTGTGTGCCAAAGGGGCTGGGACACAACCCATGGCAACCGGGCATTTCGGATATGGAAAGATAAATAGTTACAGTTCCTAGTGGTGGAGGTTGTAATGGTGGATGCAGGTCCATGTCTCTTGTCCCCCTCACCTGTCAGTTCTCACGCCACATCTTTGCCACCCAAAGCTTTGGACCAATTGGCAAACAACCTCTTGTCATATGACAGGAGACCTGGGGTGGCTTGGCGAATCACATAGAAGATGCTAGGTTCCCACTCCGACTGAATCATTAGAAGCTCTCCAGTGTTTGGGCTGCAATAGCAGATCAAATTCCCTCTCTGAAGGTTCCTACCCCAAAACATGGGTTTGTAACTGGAGCTGCATATTGTTGTAGATATGGTTAAAAGCCTGTAACTTATAACATTAAGAGTATGTAAAAAAATGACTACTCACAGCTTCATATTTAAAAAACTCTCCAATGCATACTTCAACATAGGAAATGCATAACATATACAGGCTATAAGTAAACCTAATGACCTGTTTACACTTCTGTGTTTTGTGTTGGTCATTAAATCATTAGCCTATCAGGAGAGAAAGGAAATGCCTCCAAGAAAAAGCACTCAATCAATGCAAGTCTGAGCAAGGGGCTAGAGAAGGAGGGAAGGAGGAAGAAGTGAAGAGTCTGACATGAACCCAGGTCTCTCCCCACCCCACCCCCCAGCTCCAATCATTGGCAGGACCACAGTCATAACCTCGGCAGGCCCCTGGGATCGGGTGATGCTCTGCAAAAGGATTAGCAGCAACTGGATCCCTTAGGCATGGGGACAGGAATTTTCATTACAATGATCTAGGGTGTGGTGCTCCAGGAATGTATCCTGAATGGAGGGGAGCACACCGAAGCAAGGGTGGGAGTTTCAGCTCTTTACCTCCCCCTCCCTCCCCATCTTCTCTCCCCTCTTATGTAGTCACGCTCAGACATGTTCCCCCAAAAAACACCTCCTTCCCTGCACTATCCTGCAGTGCACAGTGCACAGTTCATCCAAGGTACTGTCAAAAGTCATCCCTGTACTACCACTCAAGATTACCCAGTGGTCCAAATGCATAACCCATCAGCCTATTAAAAGCCGTTTTTATCTCAAGATCAAATCCTTTCTGGGTAACAAGTAAGTATCTTATTTTTTATAAAATAAATAAATAAAAAGCTTCTTAGCAAAGAGCAATTTCTCAATTAACAATTTTGCTAGGACTTTCTGGGAATGGTCTGAATGGAGAGGGGAAAACGAGCTGTTATTGGCAGAGAGGTTTGGAACTCTCTTTCTTATTGCTCTATTAACTAACTTCAAACAGGCTGAAATTTCAGAATCTTTAAGCTCAGACACACTGGTAGGATTCTCAAACGTTTGCTTGCCGACAGTACTTAGCACCTCTGCAAGAGACATCCAGCCACGATTGGGAGCCCATAGGGTGGTTCTCCATTGCCCAGTGTTGGCTGGGGTAGGGTGTCATTGTAAATAAGATTTTATTCTTAACTAACTTGCCCAGTTAAATAAAGGTTACATTTAAAATAAATGTTTTGGTTACTTACATCTGTTGGTCAGGAGTCATGAACAACATGCAAAAATGCTACAATGTTAGAATTTGTGTACGTTTGAATTACCATAATCAACTACACGTTGACTCAATGGCAAGTAACCAAATCAAAGATTATGATGGGAAAGCATCATGGTGTTTTGATAGTGCCGCAACATTGTTACTGTACTTGTTACTGTGACCACTTGTTAATCTATTTCAGAAAAAATCTGCTTTTACAATCTTAACTAATCATAATGAAAAAATGATTTTCAGGTTTGCAACAATCTTAATTCCCTTTGCTTCCTGCGTTAAAATAAAAAACGATACACTTGAGTAATGTAAACCCATTATTGCAGTGTTTTCTCACAGACTGATGCTTCAGGGAAGTGTGGCCGAGAGGTCTTTCTGATTGCAGGTCACGATTCGGAGGAAAACCCATGGGGCACTGCTCTGGAATTACCTCCACAATTGCAACGTGAAAACCATTCTTAGGGGCAACAAAGAGGCCTCTGTTTAGGCCTGGAGAAATACAATCTGCTGCCACTGCCCAAAACAACTTTTTTTCTCAGTGGGCTGATTACGCCAATGGGGTGGGGTGGGCATCCCACAGCACCATTGACATTTGTTCCAGGGTGTCCTCTTACATTCGCTGACAGTCACCAGGGCCCAGTCTTTCAAAAGTTATCTATCCGGATTTCGACTATCGGATAGGATTAAATGCATAGAAATAGAATGAATAGAATGGGAGTCACCATTCAAGTCAATGATTCGTCTGTTCTATTCATTCTACTTCTATTCATTTCATCTTATCCGATAGGCGAGGTCCAGATAGATTTACTTTTTTTTCAAACTGGGCCCAGATCAAGAGGGTGGCATTCTGGAATTTCGGATTCACCCCATTTAACATGGCAAAATGTATATTTTTGAAAACATCATTGTTCTTTGTCTAAGAAAACATGCTCCAAGTTTTTCGTTTACCATTTTGTTTTTTGGAATACAAGAATGAAATACATACTCTCAAAACAGGGCGTGCTCAGTCTAAAACAGTAAAAGCTCAATTTATATTATGTCACCAGACCCTTTTAATCCAATTAGTAATCCCCAACCTAATTTTCAAAGCCATAATGTGAGAGAGCGTGCACCTAATCTCAGAGGAATCCGTGAAGAGACAGCAAAACATATCCCTCCTTCCCCTCCTCATAACGTTCAGAGAGCAACAGCTGTCCTAGAGGGGCTTGAGAAATCACAGCAACTGGAGAGGCATTTTAGTTCCACGATGTAGGGTGAAGTGTAATGGCTTTGATGGTAAGGAGGTCACAATAACTCTGAAACACTTACTGAAGTCATTACAATGCTGTTTAATAGCTAAACATAAAATGATACAGTCGTCCAGGGTCAAAGACTGTGCCTAGGGAGCTATTTGATCCAAAAATGGTGTCAGGAAGTATATGGGTAACATTCACTTTCCAATATCATCACAACCCCAAATTGTCATGCTTGGCAGGACTCTTGATCATACCAATGCTTTGTTAGTACTGGACACAAGTATAGTATCTTCTAATGAATTAATTGAATGTATTTGATACATGAGAGGTATTTGTTGGTCACGGATTAGGTCTAGTACCACTGTCTATCTTTCCAACATGTCACTATGCCTTCCCTCTTTATTCATTCATGCCCTTAATTTAGACTATGTCCAGATATTTATTGTTATTTTTCATCATTCACAACCTAACTGGCCTTTAACGAATACCTTGGGCTCTCTTTTTTTTGGCTGGCATTAAGCTAGTGTGGTGATACTGACGATTTGTCAGCACAAATCCGTACAGATTGATTTAAATCCGACAGATGACGCAATGTTGTGGTTTACCATTACAACCACCACCCAAGACGGACAGATCAGAGCCAAACTGTGGAAACTTAAAAATAAAAAAATCTGGATGCTGTCAGAGTTGGCACACTAATTATTTTGGCTCGGCATTTCCAATTAACGGTCCTCTGATTCTTAAAATTCTGTCTGGAGTGCTAGGACCTGGGATTCCCAAAGTGGGAGCAGTGGTGGTTCTAGACCATTTCAACTGGGGGGGCCAAGCTGGGGCCAGTTGTACTGTTAGAGGGGCCAGTTACATTAGACGTTATTGTTGTTATATCGTTTTCTTCACTGCATTGCAGGCATTAGCAGGCGAAATGCCATGTTCCGCGTTGCAACTGTCTAATAACGGATGTAAAAAAAAGAACGATAGCAAAAATTAGTTATGTAAAAATTATTTCATACTCCACATTTATGCCCCCCCCCCCCCCCCCCCCCCCCAGAACCGCTAGTGAGTGGGAGAAGAATGCAATCAGTTGTGACAGACATTTCAATGATTGAAACAAACTTTTATTTTATTTCAAAATGAAAAACTAATTTGTATTTATTGTAATCGTGTTCCCTCCCTAATTGCACATTAAAATGTTAAATAATTCACCTTTATTCGTGGTTTTGAGTGATTACCAGAAACAGAAACCGATCATTGCAACCCATCTGCTCAACATCAATAAAGCATGCTTAGGTAACAAATCCTTCAATATAAACAACCCAGACCAGACACCAATGGAACAGGAAATGCAGCCATTATAAAATATGGCGCATGCCCTTCAACATTGTCTAGCTGGATTGCATGTTGCCAACCTAATTATAAACAGAGGATTACTCCCCCTTCACACAGTATTGGATAGTGGTGCATGGGTCAGCTTTTTGCCTACAATTGCTAATAACCCATCAGCAACAGCCTGACTATATGAGAAAATCTGAGGCCCCCACCCAACCCTAATCCGCTAATATCGAAAATGCGCTGTAGGCTAGTCAGAGACATCAGAACAATTTATTTTACAGGGGGTGCAGGATTTTTTTTTGAGTGATTTAAATGTTTGTTAAAAATTTTATAATCTATAATTGCAAGCTTGTCTTCTGTCATATGTTGCCCTCGAAGACTTAATAAAACCTTAATTCTGCAGGAGTTAATATTAAAACCTCTTTGAGCAAGGTGTGCCGCTAGCGACCAACCTCGACAACATCTGGTGAAATTGCAGAGGGCCAAGCTCAAATTACACAAATAGTAATAATAAACATTCATGAAAATACAAGTGTTGTACATCGGTTAAAAGACTAACTTCTTGTTAATCCAGCTGCTTTGTCAGATTTCAAAAAGGATTTACGGCGAAAGCATACTATGTGATTATCTGAGGACAGCGCCCTGCTTACAAAAGCATACAAACATTTTCCAACCAAGCAGAGGAGTCGCAAAAGTCAGAAATAGCGATAAAACAAATCACTTACCTTTGAAGGTCTTCCTCTGTTGGCAATCCAAAGGGTCCCAGCTACACAATAAATGGTCGTTTTGTTCGATAAAGCTCCTCTTTATATCCCAAAAAACTCAGTTTTGTTGGCGTGTTTTGTTCAGTAATCCACTGGCTCAAAGGCGATCAAAACATGCAGACGAATACATCCTAATAGTACCAGTAAAGTTCATCGAAACATGTCAAACGATGTTTATAATTAATCCTCAGGTTGTCAATTATCTAAATAATCAATAATATTTCAACCGGACAATAGCGTATTCAATAGATAGGAAAAAGAACGAAGAGCGCGCAAACTAGTACTGCGTGATTCCATAGACCACTTACCAAAAGTTCTTATTCTTCATCGTTTTTCAGAAAACAAGCCTGAAACCATGTCTAAAGACTGTTGACATCTAGTGGAAGCCATAGGAACTGCATTCTGGGCGCTAAACCCTTATATAGTCATTAGGCTTTCAATGGAAAACCACTCACATCAAAAAAATCCCATTTCCTGGATGGATTTTCCTAGGGTTTCTGCCTGCCATGTCAGTTCTGTTATACTCACAGACATTATTTTAACAGTTTTAGAAACTTCAGAGTGTCTTCTATCCAAATCCACCAATTATATGCATATCCCAGCTTCTGGGCCTGAGTAACAGGCAGCTTACTTTGGACATGTTTGTCATCCATACTTCAAAAATACTGCCCCTTAGCTCAAAGAAGTTAATTAAGGCTATGTGAGTTTTCAGTTTCCATTTAACCCATCTGAACAGTAGCCTACAATTCCCTATTTGAAATCCCTGTCTTGTGACTGTTGAATTTGTATGGAACCTCACATAACATTTATTATTTCTTTAATATTTTACCTTTGTTTAACTAGACAAGTCAGTTAAGAACAAATTCTTATTTACAATGACATCCTAGGAACAGTGGGTTAACTGCCTTGTTCAGGGGCAGAATGACAGATCTACACCTTGTAAGCTCAGAGGATTTGATCTAGCAACCTTTCGGTTACTGGCCCAACGCTCTAACCACTAGGCTACCTGCCGCCCCTAGCTGGCACTGCTATCATCCTCTTTTACCACTTTACCAAATCGGGGTAAGAGGGAGAGAGAGAGATGGGGGAAGAGAGAGAGAGGAACCCGGGGGGTAGAGAGAGGGGGAGAGAGAGACGGGGGAGGGACACGGGGGGAAGAGAGAGAGGGAGAGAGATGGGGAGAGACGGGTGGGAAGAGAAGGAGAGAGACACGTGGGGGAAGAGAGGGAGAGGGTCACAGTGGGGAAGAGGGATAGGGTCACGCCGGGGAAGAAGGAGAGAGACACTGGGGGGAAGAGAGGGGGCCAGGGGGGAAGAGAGAGAGAGAGACGGGGGGAAGAGAGAGGGACACGGGAAGAGAGAGGGGGAGAGAGAGACGGGGGAGAGGGATAGGGACACGGGGGAGAGGGACACGGGGGAGAGGGAGAGGGACACGGGGGGTAAGAGAGGGAGAGGGACACAGGGGGAAGAGAGGGAGAGGGACACGGGGGGAAGAGAGAGACACAGGGGAAGAGAGAGAGACAGGGGAGAGAGAGAGGTAGAGAGACATGGGGGAAGAGAGAGAGCAGGACACACGGGGGAAGAGAGAGGGAGAGAGACACGGGGGAGAGAGAGACACACGGGGGTGAAGAGACACCAGGGGGAGAGAGAGAGGCATGGGGGAAGAGAGAGAGAGACACACGGGGGTGAAGAGACACCAGGGGTGGAGAGAGAGAAGTCGAGAGACATGGGGGAAGAGATAGAGAGAGACCCACGTGGGTGAAGAGACACCAGGGGGAGAGAGAGAAAGGGGAAAGAGAGAGGTAGAGAGACATTGGGGAAGAGAGAGAGAGAGACACGTGGGGGAAGAGACACAGGGGGAGAGAGAGACGGGGAGAGATAGAGGTAGAGAGACACAGGGATGAGAGAGAGACTTGGGGAAGAGAGAGACGGGGGAAGGGAGGGAGAGGGCCTTGTGAGGGAAGAGAGAGGGAGAGTGACACGGGGGGAAGAGAGAGTGACACGGGGGGAAGAGAGAGAGACGGGGGGAAGAGAGAGTGACACGGGGGGAAGAGAGAGAGACGGGGGGAAGAGAGAGTGACACGGGGGGAAGAGAGAGAGACGGGGGGGAGAGAGAGAGACACACGGGGGGAAGAGACACGGGGGAGAAAGAGAAGGAGGGGAGAGAGAGATGGGGTGAGACGGGGAAGAGAGAGTGAGAGACATGGGGGGAGAGACTGGGGAAGAGAGAGAGAGGGACACGGGGGGAAGAGAGAGAGGGATATTGGGGGAAAAGAAAGAGGGACATGGGGGGAAGAGAGAGAGACAATGGGGGAAGAGAGAGGGACACAGGGGAAGAGAGCGAGAGAGAGGGAGACAGAGAGAGAGAAACTTTGTGGAAGAATGAGACGGACATGGGGGAAGAGAGAGAGAGGCATGGGGGGAAGAGATGGAGAGAGAGAGACACAGGTCGAAGAGAGAGAGAGACACATGGGGAAGAGAGAGAGACGGGAGGGAAGAGAGAGATAGGGACAAGGGGGCAAGAGAGAGGGGGAGAGACACGGGGAAGAGAGAGAGAGACACAGGGGGAAGAGAGAGAGAGAGACACGGGGGGGAAGAGAGACATGGGGGAGATACTGGGGGAAGAGAGAGAGAGGGATACGGGGGGAAGAGAGAGAGAGAGGGACACGGGGGGCAAGCGAGAGAGGGACATGGGGGAAGAAAGAGAGTGACATAGGGGGAAGAGAGAGATACACGGGGGGAAGAGAGAGAGAGACAGAGAGAGAGAGACGGGTGTGAAGAGAGACGGACACGGGGGGAAGAGAGGGAGATGGGGAAGAGAGAGAGAGGGACACGGGGGGGAACAGTGAGAGAGGGAGAGAGGCACAGGGGGGAAGAGAGAGGGAGAGAGACATGGGGGGAAGAGAGAGAAACGGGGGAAGAGAGAGAGAGACGGGGAAGAGAGAGACACGGGGGGAAGAGCGAGAGAGAGACGGGGAAGAGAGAGAGAGAGAGAGACGGGGGGAAAAGATAGAGGCGGGGGCAGAGAGAGAGACGGGAGGAAGCGAGAGAGATGAGGGGAAGAGAGAGAGAGGGACACAGGGGGGAAGAGAGAGGGAGAGAGACACAGGGGAAGAGAGAGAGACCGGGTGGGAAGAGAGAGATAGGGACACAGGGAGGAAGAGAGAGGCAGAGAGACACAGGTGGGAAGAGAGAGAGAGGGACACACGGGGGGAAGAGAGAGGGAGAGCGGGGAGAGAGAGAGAGTGCAACACGAGGGGGAGAGAGACATGGGGAGGAGAGACGAAAGGGAGGGACTGGGAGGGAGAGAGACATGGGGGGGAAACTGGGAGAGAGAGCGACGGAGAGATTGGGTGGTAGCGAGGTAGAGAGAGGGTTAGGAGCCTCACCATAACACACTCATCCCTCCCCGACTCTGAAGTCTGAACCGCATCCAAATCTTATTTATTCACAGGATAGAGCCTGCCAGCTGTCACACATTTTCAACAGATTCCATGGGACCTAGATGGGGCTCTAAAACACATTCCTTCGCCATTACACAATGGCTAAAAGGAATTACCGTTAACATCTGATATTGTGGAAGTGGGAAATTTGCTACCCAGACCTTGCCCAAAGCACTCCGGAACTCGGGGTCATGGATTTATTATCTCAGATGGCCTCCAAAGGTCACCAGGATCTGTTTTTCCCCGAGTGTTCCAGCAAAACCCCTAGAGCCCAAAGTGTGCTTTTGCTATTCATTAACACTGTACAGCTTTGTATGGGGGACTCGCAGGGGCAGAAGACACATGTTACTGTTGCTCTATGGGTATTTGTCATAGAAACGGCATGTCTAGTCAGTGCCATTCTCAGCTGTTGTCGTAGTATGCCGATAGTATGCCCAGCCAATCCCAGAGTAACAACGGCCACATAAACAGGATGCTTAATGTGCGATTGCACATGTGTTTGAGAGAAACTCCAGTTCACCACAGTTTTATGGGCTTTCGGTCCTTAGTGGCATCAGTTTAATTTAAGAGTGCACTTGAAAAGACTCAAAGATATTTATGACGGAATGCTCCCCCATCTGGGTTGCATCTAATTAAATGGTGTATATCTAAAGATATGAAACACAGAATCTTACGAAGTTTGCCAAGGAATAAGCTGTGTACTTTTTCTTAGGATTGCTTCGAGCTTTCTGTAATGGGAAATAGTATTATTTAATTAATCAGATCAATATTATGCATATGCGAGATGTCAAACTGTGTTATAAAAGTACTCATTTGGGATAATAGTCTGTTTGTAGCATCTCTTGTTCAGACTATGGAATTGTGAAATGTTACTCAAGTGAGGGATCAGATCAGAAGAGGTGAAGAGAGGATTTACTTCTCCCAAAATCTATCCATGTGAGATAAGGCCATTTTTGGAAGTAGGTTTATGAGAGCATGTCGAATTACGTGAGGCTGGTTTGATCAAATAGAAGTTTTGTAATGTTTAGGCTGTTTCAATTGTTTACTTATTTATAAGTTGGTGCACGGGGCACTTGGGCAACTTTGAGAAAAACAACTTGGAAGTGCCTGCTGTTCACATGTGTATCTGCCCTCTCATTGGCTAGAATGGTCCCAGCTGATATCAACTCTTTTTAGTGGTTTTAAACAGGTACTTTTATTTAAGAACACATGTGTACATTATTAAACATGTATATCAGAACAATATTTTCCTTCGTTTTCTTCCTTTAATGTCTCATGATGTAAATTGTCGAAACATTGGTGTTTCAAAACACCTGCCACCATTGTTAGCAGTGGTATTACACTTACTTTAACCTTTTATAAAATATGGATTCTGATGTTCAATAAACATTTAAAGAAAGGCTCAGCCATGCACATCCAGCACCAAAATAATTTACCACAATTTTTAAATAAGATTTATTTGAAAATGAAGTCCAGATGTCTCACGTTTGGCAAGCGTCGCAGACTTCAGGGTAAATGATCCGTCTGTGTATTCAGTGTTTCCATGACTAGGGCACGACGATGATTGCCTTAGTCATTTCAGGCTACCCCCTGACCTGATGATGATGGCCTTCTTAGTCATTTCAGGCTATTCCCTGACCTGACTTCCAGGAAGCGGGGAACTATTCTAGTTCCTGCGTCACTCAGTGAGTCAACCCAGCAGCCTAAAAGGAAAGCTCTGGGAGACACATGCATTATATCCTTGCCCTGACATGACTGTTTAATTTCCTGTCCTGTTCAAGACTGTAATGCATTTTAATTTATACTGAAGAAAAATATAAATGCAACATGTAAAGTGTTGGTTCCATGTTTCATGAGCTGAAATAAAAGATCCCAGAAATGTTCCATACGCACAAAAAGTTTATTTCTCTAAAATGTTTTGTTTTGTTTACATCCCTGTTAGTGAGCATTTCTCCTTTGCCAAGATGATCCATCCACCTGACAGGTGTGGCATATCAAAAAGCTGATTAAACAGCATTATCATTACACAGGTGCACCTTGTGCTGGGGGAAATAAAAGGCCACTCTAAAATGTGCAGTTTTGAAGGACCATGCAATTGGCATGCTGACTGCAGGAATATTCACCTGACTGCATTTCACCATCGTAACTGACTTCAGTGGGCAAATGCTCACCTTCGATGGCCACTGGCACGTTGGAGAAGTGTGCTCTTCACAGATGAATCCCAGTTTCAACTGTACCGGGTAGATGGCAGACCGTGTGTAGCACTATCATTTCGGAATGGAACCTTCATGCACTAATATAATATGTTCTTATGAAACCTACTCAACATTATGTAAGTGCGGACAGAGAATAATCTTGCCAGCTTACAGTAACACAAGCATGATATAATTATGTTATATATACAGTTGAATTCGGAAGTTTACATACACCTCAGCCAAATACATTTAAACTCAGTTTTTCACAATTCCTGACATTTAATCCAAGTAAAAAGTCCCTGGCTTAGGACAGTTAGGATCACCACTTTATTTTAAGAATGTGAAATATCAGAGTAATAGTAGAGAGAATGATTTATTTCAGCTTTTATTCCTTTCATCGCATTCCCAGTGGGTCAGAAGTTCACATACACTCAATTGGTATTTGGTAGCATTGCCTTTAAATTGTTTAACTTGCCTTCCACAAGCTTCCCACAATAAGTTAGGTTAATTTCGGCCCATTCCTCCTGACAGAGATGGTGTAACTAGGTCAGGTTTGTAGGCCTCCTTGCTCGCACACACTTTTTCAGTTCTGCCCACAAGTTTTCTATAGGATTGAGGTCAGGGCTTTGTGATGGCCACTTCAATACCTTGACTTTGTTGTCCTTAAGCTATTTTGACACAACTTTGGAAGTATACTTGGGGTCATTGTCCATTTGGAAGACCCATTTGTGACCAAGCGTTAACTTCTTGACTGATGTCTTGAGATGTTGCTTCAATATATCCACATCATTTTCCCTCGTCATGATGCCATCTATTTTGTCATGCTGCCATCCCCGTGCTTCATGGTTGGGATGGTGTTCTTCGGCTTGCAAGCCTCCCCCTTTTTCCTCCAAACATAACGATGGTCATTATGGCCAAACAATTCTATTTTTGTTTCATCAGACCAGAGGACATTTCTCCAAAAAGTACGATATTTGTCCCCATGTGCAGTTGCAAACCGTAGTCTGGCTTTTTATGGCGATGAACCAGACTTGTGGTCTACATTTTTTTCTGCGGTCTTGGCTGATTTCTTTTGATATTCCCATGATGTCAAGCAAAGAGGCACTGAGTTTTAAGGTAGGCCTTGAAATACATCCACAGGTACACCTCCAATTAACTGAAATGATGTCAATTAGCTTATCAGAAGCTTCTAAAGACATGACATAATTTTCTGGAATTTTCCAAGCTGTTTAAAGGCACAGTCAACTTAGTGTATGTAAACTTCTGACCCACTGGAATTGTGATACAGTGTATGTAAACTTCCAACTTCAACTGTACATACTACCGTTCCAAAATTTGGGGTCACTTAGAAATATCCTTGTTTTTGAAAGAAAAGCATTTTTTTTGTCCATTAAAATAACATCAAATTGATCAGTGTCGACATTGTAGACATTGTTAATGTTGTAAATGACTATTGTTGCTAGAAACGGCAGATTTTTTTCTGGAATATCTACTTAGGCGTACAGAGGCCCATTATCACCAACCATTACTCCTGTGTTCAAATGGCAAGTTGTGTTAGCAAATCCAAGGTGATCATTTTCAAAGGCGGATTGATCATTAGAAAACCCTTTTGCAATTATGTTAGCACAGGTGAAAACTCTTGTCCTAATTGAAGAAGCAATAAAACTGGCCTTCTTCAGACTTGTTGAATATCTGGAGCATCAGCAGTTGTGGGTTCGATTACAGGCTCAAAATGGCCAGAAACAAAGTACTTTCTTTCCGAATCAGTCTATTCTTGTTCTGAAAAATGAAGGCTATTCCATGCGAGAAATTGCCAATAAACTGAAGATCTTGTACAACGCTGTGTACTACTCCCTTCACAGAACAGCGCAAACTGTCTCTAACCAGAATAGAAAGAGAAATGGGAGACCCCGGTGCACATCTGAGCAAGAGGACAAGTACATTAGAGTGTCTAGTTTGAGAACCAGATACCTCACAAGACTTCAACTGGCAGCGTCATTAAATAATACCCGCAAAACACCAGTCTCAATCCCAGAGTCGCCTCTTCACTGTTGACAGTATTTTAATGGATAAGAAATGTGCTTTTCTTTAAAAAACAAGGAAGTTTCTAAGTGACCCAAAACTTTTGAACGGTAGTGTATATATAATTCTGCCTCAAATAAGTGTTTGTGGCAGAATTAGGTTTGCTATTGGTTAATGAGTGGTCAGTATTAAGACCGGCTATACTAGAACGTATATTGTTAGCAACAGACTCATTGACATTAATATCCTCAACCATCACAACACCTGATATTAAAAGAAGCCATGCCAAATGACTATAACACCTTGTCAGGTTCCAGTACTTCTCTTGAAGCCTCTGGGCTTGGTTCTTAGTTTTCCTTTTGTCTAAACAAGGCAATGGACAAGTCTGTCATTTGACCGTCTCCCAGAGCTGTGTACACTTCAGATCTAGCCATAACAGACGATGATTCATCTGTTTGGAAACTAGGTTAGAGCACAATAGTCTCTTCATAAAGTCAGACAACGCCAGATAATATGCTTGAAGTGGATATGTAAGCATTGGGTGCCAAGCTGCAGAGTTTTCATTCCAAAGATATGTTGCGTTAGTGGTGTTTTAGTTGTTCGACTTTTGATTCATTTTGATGAGGAATTCTAATCATATATCGTCTGAGTTTCTTCTTTACCAATGGCTGTATTAGTCTATTAGTGTAGCATATTGTGTTAGGGTTATATCAGGTGATTTCTGAATCATGCTAACAATCACAACCTGTTAATGGAAGATCCTACTTTGAACCATGTTCAACTGGAAAATACCCGTGGATGACAGATAAGGCTAGTTTTAGTTAGTATATTGACAATGTAGTGTCAACAGCAGTGAATACCTTGCTTATTAAACATACCAACAACCTTGACAGTGTCGCCCGTAGACCAGCCAGGGAGGAGGGCTTTTCATAAATATTTTAAGAAGCTCACTCCAATTTATATCCCTTCTCCCCAGTGAGTCAACACCCATCTCAATGTCTGCCTGGCTGTTTCTCGCTCTATATGAAGCACCACCTAGCCGCACTCCGTGACCGGTCTACCTTACAGCGAGGAAATTCAATGTTAAATATTTACCATTCCCCTGATATGTGACCCCTCATTCCAGCTGTGATGGGTAACAGCCACATTCCTTTGTGAATAAGTTTATCTGGGAGCTTTTTTCCTGACAGTGCTTTTGAAGATGGTCAGTGGCTTAGACATCAACCTAAATCTCAACCTAAATCTCTGTCACATAATACACTAACATGCCACGTGTGTCACAAGCTGGGGATGAAACTAACCAGCTAAACTTAAAAAACAAGGGTGCTAAAAGTGATGAATTTCCAACAAAGTGCTGTACTGTTTACTCTCCGTCTATGAAATCTTAAAGGGGGTTACTATGCACACAGAAATTATATTTGTAATAAATACAATCCAAAAAGACAGGAAAACGTAACTTGTCACTAAAATGTTGATACTGTTTTTTTACTGTCAAGTTGGAGATTTTAAATCAGTTATTACTACAGTCAATATTTGACTGCCTCTTGATTGCCTCTGTATGTAATGTGCTATTGTGTAAAAGCCAGCCACCATGGAGGTTAGGGCGTTGGGCCAGTAACTGAAAGGTCACCGGTATGAATACCCAAGCCGACAAGGTGAAAATCTGTCGACGTGCCCTTGATCAAGGCACTTAACCCTAATTTGCTCCAGAGGCGCCGTACTACTATGGCTGACCCTGTAAAAGAGCACATTTCACTGCACCTATTTGGTGTGTGACAATAAAACATAAATATTGGTTAGTATTGTTCGCTGTTAGATGTTTTGGGGCCCATAGCTTGTAGGACCTATAAATGGTATATGATCATGAGTTTAGCATTATTTCCTGCCATTACATAAATTCAATGACATCTTTGTATTTGAACATTCCATAATGGTATTACATTGAATCCATAATGACCTTTTAACCGGCTTGTACATCCATTCAATTCAAATTTTAGACCAAATTCCTTTATGGGAAAATATTATATCTGAGGCAAGAACATAACCAGACTTAAATATTACTTGAGTGAAAGTAATGGAAGCTGTCTGATTTCACAATTCCCAGTACAAAGCAATGTCATGCCCATGTCCCCACCTAGTACTAAAATACCCTTTTGTGCAGTGTGACTGTATAAATGCCACAGTAGGAAATGTCTGACACCCGCCATTAATGGAGAGAAAAATAGTTTTGGAGCGACCCTAAATCAATTCAACTGCAGCAAGAAGCATTTTACAGCTGGTTTATTGTGGTTATGCTGCTGTTTAATCTGTCTTTCATGTCAAAAGTCTCTTCCTGCTTACAAATCACCAGGAAGCAATTCTCTGGCCATACCGCTGTGGCCTAAGCCCCTCCAGGGGTTCCTCTCTTTGATCACCTTATCAGCGGCCATCAAGTAAAAAAATGGAGAACTTGCTGAGATAAGCTCGTGTTCTAGTCTGAGAAAAATACCCCAACTGAGAAAAAGCCCCCCTCTTCCTTGTCCCCCCTTTGTTCTTCCCTCTGTTCCTTCTGTGCGACTGGGAACAAACCATCTCAGCAAGGGGGAGGATGGGACAGTGGTGGATTGTTTGGGGTGTGCTTCACTGGTGATGTCTTGGCTCTGCAAACAAGGAAACCACAGAGATAAACAAATTGATTAGTTAATACAACAATGATCATACCCCTTTTCCCCCTCCAGACAAGTAAGCATTTCGTTGGACGGCGCATACCAGGGATCATCAACCAGATTCAGCCGAGGGCAGATATTTTTTATTTATTTCTTGAGCGAATGGTTGTCAGGCTGGAACATAATTACAACTAGTTTGTGGACTGCAAATTGACCACAATAAGCTCAAACAGATAAAACATTTGACTCAAACAGAATCATTTCAAACCTTGTTTACATTTGTATATGATCACATCTCTCTGTTATGCGTGGGAATCTTTGGGAACAGATTTCAACATTTTTAAATCACTGAGCTGTTATTTTCTTTTCATTGATAGACAAAAGACAAAGAAAAAAATAGGAAATCATTATTTTAGGATCACTATTTTATTTTCTCAGGAAACTTGTGGGGCTATATAAAAAAAAAACATGAACCAAATTCGGCCTGCGGGCCGCCAGTTGAGGATCCCTGCTGTATACAATGTGTATCCCGTACATACGACTATAATACCTAGAGATCCACTTTATCCCACCAGAACGAGCTTGTGGATAGACAGCCATGTTTATAGGCATATAGGCCTTGACACAGAGAAGGCATCTACTTACTAGTAAATCAATTATACACTCTCCAGACAGATCTAAACACCAGCAGAACTACTACTACTGATTCAGAGGGGTTGGGTTAAATGTGGAAGACACGTTTCAGTTGAATACATTCAGTTGTGCAACTGACTAGGTATCCCCTTTCCCTTTCCCTTCCCTTCCCTTCCCTACACCACTAAACACTAAACTTATATTACCCTAGCAATCGTTAAACTCTGTATTATACTACTACCAACCATAGATAAGTAGCAGTTTTGGGTGTCCATATTTCCCCTGAACACCACTGTCACACTCTGTCCCACAACCTGAGCAACCAGACCAGTTGTCACCTCTCCCAGTTTTTAAGACGTGCTTAATTGGCTGCTTGGAGTGCCTGAGGAGGCTGTTAGTTATGACCCCCCCTCCCAGTGTTCCCCTTATCAGTCCAGGATATCATTGGACACCTCCGGTCCAGTGGCCATTAATCAAGCCACAGAGCCCCACTGGAGCCAGAAGAGGATCCAGGGGGCAGCTCTCCGGACCCCTATAACCCCAGTACTGCAGCAGAGGAAACCCAAGCAAACACTCCCCCAAGTTAAGCAGCCACTGCAGTCCGGACTCCTTTGGCGTCTCGCTGTTCCAGCCTCGCTCAAATTGATTTACACAGTTTTTGAGCCCCCTCGGCCCGGCCCATCTATTTCAGCCTGTCTGACAGTTTAACGTCGCCCTTTTCCGTGTTATTATATTGGTGCTGTGCTGCCAGAAACTATTGTGCTAATGAAAATGTAGGCCCAGACATACACTTTTCACAGGATGTGCACCCAGCATGAAGGAATATCTTGAGCGCATTTATAGCTTTGAGAGCACTCATTATTTGTAATGTTTGTTAGAGAGTTGGCTGCAAACAGGTTTTATGGACAGGAAACCACCTAATGGGTCTAGTCAGTATTGGAGACTTTCTTAAAGGAAGTGAATAGATGTTTTATCTGGCCTGGACTGTTTAGAAGAGACACCTTTTACGACAAAGAAGCTAACCAAGCTAAAGGCACTTTAGCAATGTGGGTGAACAAAAATATGTTGTTGTACAGGAACATATGCCCTATCTGAAAATGTTACATTGTGGTGAGAGAACAGTCTATGATGCAGTACAGTACAGTCAATGATTAGGCCTGAAAATGTGTTAATGTCGACAATGGCCTTTCAGCTCCGATCAAAAGAACTTCCCGTCAGTACAAAAGTGATAACCGATGGCGAGAGATTAATTATTACATTGGTTCCCACAAGATGAGAGGCATGGGGGGGAACCTTTTCGATGCATTCCAAGTTTAAATAAAAAGCTTCTGTTGAGTGCTCTACAAAGCTCCGTGTGTAAATATTGAATAATGAGACTCTTTCAAGTCCCCCGACTTTGTATCTGCCATGAAATGGCATTAATGGCAGCTTGTGGTTTACATCATATGGACACATGAAACACCACTACAGGAGATAGTTATTACTACTTTCGTAGGGGATTCAATTTATCCGATGGTTTGCATTTGCACTCAAGATGTGCGAAGTGCTGACAATTTACTTTCGATCAACGTGTGACAAATATGAATGGTTTAAGTTCTTGTCAGCTACTAATCATTTAGATGTCAGTTTCAGATTGTTAGTCACAACAGCATTAAAAGGTGAGTCATATGCAGACAGCCATTGTCATCTCCTAGAGAATTTGTTCATCGGATGTTTTAATGACTGACAAATAAATGATCGTACTTCCTGTGTGAGCACTATAACCTTGCACATTTTCCTTTTTCTGTAGCTTGGAGTCATGGTTTCTCATGAGTTGAGAATATAGTCACGCAAACCACTGACTTCGTTCTCACACTCGCTTACAAAACTGCATTCATGTCCAATGAAGTTGAGTCAGCATTGCTTGGCACTAGTGTTACTCAGTGGAGCCTTGGGAAGTATGTGTTGAAAGTTTATATAAAGACTTTAAAGTGGTTATTGTTCTCATCCCATGGACAAATTGAATACAGACACATGTACTCATGATGACAAATCAAACCATGTAATGTTGACCTTACAATTACCCCATTATCGAACTACTACATTAAAACGTGTAAATAATGGACTATAAATTGTGCCTTCCTGTATTATGCTAAAATGTTTATTCTATTCTACTGAGCCATTTACTTTATGTTCGTATTCTTATCTTTGATTATTTCTTATTGTTGCTGCATTGTCCAGAAGGAACCTACAAGTAATCATTTAGTTGAGAGGTGTATACCATGTTTTTCCCGTACATACGACTAATAAAACTTGAAACTTAATGAGGAAACTATTCAGAAATATGAAAGAATAACTATGCATGGTATGGTAGTAGCGCAGTATATTACTATTACTGGCATTAGTAGAAACATGCTGTAATTTAGTGCTGTACACGCTGTAATCTGTTTTATACTATCAGACATAACGGTCTACCTGGCTCCTAACCTAAACAGTAACTTTAACCAAGAGAAGATGGATCCTCAGTAACCCACATAAGCTCACTACGTCTTTGACTACCAAAGTATTTAAGCTGTGATCCATTGTTAGCCGTTGCAGTGTAGAATTTCCTCCCCCAAAATGAAATCTCCCCCGAAACATAAGTTGACAGATATTAAATCAACCTTTGTCAAAGGTGAAACACTATAATGTACCTGAATGATGTCACCACCTATGAATGCCTTTGCACGTTGACACACAATGCTTATGGGTCTGCCAGGAACAACTCCTCAGATGGGAATCTAAAATGATTACACTGATACACACACACATTGGCTGTTAGCTAGGGGTTCCGCTGGCGGAACGGGGTTCCGCTAGCGGAACGCCTAGATGTAAGAAGCTAGCCTATTCAGTAGTTGTCACACACACACACACACACACACACACACACACACACACACACACACACACACACACACACACACACACACACACACACACACACACACACACACACACACACACACACACACACACACACACACACACACACACACATTAATCAAATGAACACCAGCAGTGGAATTGCTGCTCGTGGGTGGGTTCCATCTGTGATTTAACATGGCTGAATAACTGGCGCAAAAGGTGTTTGTTTGCTTTGATATCCACCATAATGTATGGTGCAATATACAAAAGGTCTCTCCATTCTAACATCCATCTGATTTCCTTATTCATGTATACTAGTATTTCGAGTCAGTGACAGTTTTATAGTTGTAATCCACCATTTTTGGCCATTATTTTGAGTGAGACCATGTTTATCAGACATTCAATATACAGATCCTAATTTTGTGTAGGATATTCATAATAATGTCAGGTATGGAAGGAACTCAAATAACAGTACATCAAGTTAGCCTGTAGCATGCTTTCAAATGTCATTTCATAAAACGTTTCATTTTGCAACGTAGTCATTGCAAAAGTTAATTGTTTTCTTATAGCTATTCTGTGCTCCATTAAGTAAATATTTTATTTCGCAAACTGACATCTGAGAAACGCCTAGCAGCCACAGATTCCAGGAAAAAGCGGAAACGCTATTAACTTTGGCTATGGTACAGTGATAACTGGAGGGCAATGGTTGCACAATCGGCTTCCATGTGAGATAAGGTCATTGTGTTAGCTCAGGTTCGGAAGTAAACCCGAAAGGCCTGTATGACAAGTAAACACTGGGAAGGAAATAATCAATTTGGAGCTTTTAATGAACAACTCCCCCATCTCCCCCTTTCTGCTGCAATATTGCCACATGCTAGTTAAACATTAGAGGCATGTTAGTACAGTTTAAGGTAGCCGTGAGCAACCGAGCGAGTCAGCTTGCACAGTGCACTCAGGGATTCCTGTTTTATTGCCCACCAGCTTCCGCTGCAAAGTCGGAGTGATTCAGGGTTCAACACTAAGTCGGAGGTCATTTCCAAGTTAATTTAGGAGAATTAGCTGAAATTTCAATTCAAGATTCGAAAAGGGCCATTTGGGACCTAAATCCAATAAGGACTTTTTTTTTGCTCCTCATCTTGGAGATACACTTCCTGAACTGAAATTGAACTGGCTGATCCCACCTCTGGTCTCCCCCCCCCCCTGCCCTGGTCAGCTTTGACTGGCTAAAGCCATCAGAGGGATAAAGAAGAGGCGTATAAGCCAGGTTTAACTATGCCGTGACAGGGGAGAGGAGACACTGTTGAATGAGAAGTGGTCATGCTGACATGAAGGCACTGGGAGGGACACACACTCAGCCTGGTTTCAAAGTGACGGGGGCAAGAGGATGAGACAGACCTTTTGATGTGGCAGTTAAAGGGGATGATGAAGAGTTGAAGGGGAAGAAACGCAGGGAGTATGAGCCGGGCTAATGATCAGCCCAGATAAATAACTGCTTTCCTTTTTAAGTAGCACCTTTTCCCCCACATCATATGGTCTTAGCTTAGCGCGGGATGTCAGTACTTTCTATCAAACTGTTTGTGATCTATAATGCATGTACTATTTGGCACCATTTTCAACAGACCCAAACGTCTGTTTGAAGTGTCTACCCCTGCACCTAGGCACTAACTACCTCCATTCCTAACACAAGGTTTTGGTAAATGAACGCGAAAAAAAGTGTGTTAGAACTGTTTTCGAAAAACGTGCTCAAACACCCTTGAATATTTGAAGTCGTCTGAATGAGGCTCATTACAGAGAGGGCTCCGTAAAGGAGTTTACTCCCAGACACAATTTACTGGCCGTTAAAATAAAGGCTTCAAGGTTATGAGACGTTAAATGGCTGTGGAGGAGACGGGCTGTTCTCCCCTGCCCTGTATTCCAGCCGTCACTGGAGCCAGTGGAATCATAAAGGGCCTGCTAACACTAACAGTAAACGGATATAAAAAGACTACTAGTTCATTTATATGACCCATTCTTTTGCTGTGGGGTTTGTTTACGGGGCCGACTACAAATAAAGGGAAGAAGAGAGAGCTTTAGAGGAGGAAGATCAGAGTAGCAGGCTACAGATCCCATGGTGGGTGGCAGTCATGAAGTTGGGGACAGCACAACTAAGACTGGGGCACATTTAAAAGATGCCAATGAATGAAGAAAAACCAACCTATTCAGCCCATTGAAGAACACAAGCTCCATGTCAAGCTTGTAAATTCTGATTTATTTAAACAGCAACAAGACCGTTCACAAGGACTTTATTCTTTTATTCCTTTTACAAATTGAACTGGAATATTTAGAGCAAGGATTGACTTGGAATATATAGTAGGATACACATTAATTTCCTCTTCCTGATTATGACTGACGGTCTCTTTCAAAACACTTCTCATTATGTAACTATTACAATGTCATTTGACAGGAAAGATTATGTAATTTAATCTCGGAAAAACGATCAAAGAGGATATTATTTCAATGATTAGCTAGTTGGGTTTGTCAACATAGCTATTTGTAAAATTGTTGTATTTATCAGCCATAAAGTAGGTTTCCTAGAAACCCTGAACATTGAATATGAGTCCAGTTTGGACCTAAATACTGGTGACTATAAATGTTGCACTCCTTATGTAAAAGCAGACATGCCTATAACCTTAAAAAGCGCTGCATGGTCAATCTGACCTTTGCATTGGCCGTACAGCATTAACGGTGATACGGCCTCTGCAAAAGTCAGGTCATTTCATACTTCTAGCGCTTCGCAGTGCGGAGTTGTTGAGCAGAGCAGTTGTGAAGGAAGTGAGTTTGTGTTTATACAGGACCTCCCGCCTCCACCTAACGTCAATCAATCATGTCAATGCGGAGCTATACGGTGCCCTACACATTGTTACAAACTTTGTGAGGTGCACGACGATGCAGTACGGACCTCAATTTGGCTTCTGCAAGCCTCCCGAGGCGCCACAATTGTGTCAACCCCTCCGTACGGAGCCTCTGGATCGCATTTACGGAGCAAGCATAAATTGGCTTTAAGACCATGCTCCCTCACTCTGCGCTAAAGATAAGGTTGCCTTTAGGTTATGCTTTTTACATTCATGAAAATTGATAAAGAGCAGCTCTATAATGTAGAGTTTTCAAGGGGAGGCTGCTCTCAAAGTAATGACCATAATCATTTCTTGTTAACCCCTCTCTGAGAGGTTACATACTCCTATGACGTTGCCCCTTAGTCATTCACGTGGTTAGCTAGCAACATCCGGGGGTTAATTCTACTGTGCTGTGGCTTTTTAAACACATATGAACCACAAATATAAGTCTATGCCGTTGATATCATTAAGCTGATTTTAGAAGACCCATATATCACTGTATTACGTCATTGATCTTCTTCGACCTTGATATGCGCTAGCTGTCCCCTCACCTCTTGGCTAGCACATTTCATAGGCCAGCGCCAGGCCTACTGTGAACTGATGCCTAAAAGGGAGAGGCTTACCTATACTTGGCATTGTGTACTCCAAAGCACCGGTGTGACCCCTCCCTATTCCCACCACCCCCGCTCAACGTTCGTAGAGAGCAGTGTTTTGTCTTTATATTTATTACATTTGTTTGATACTCTTATAAACTGATGTAGGGTGTAATATTTTCCCGGGAATTTTACAAATGTTCCATCCCGAGAATAAATAACTTTTCTCCAGGGTAACCCGGTATTTTCCGTCAAAACCGGAAGTGTCATTAAAAAGCATTATGAAGCATATAAATGTCTGGATTTGATTAGAGCTCTGATCAACATGAAAATTCGAACCTGATGCTATCTGAGCCTGATGAGCCATATGTTAATATCATTTTAGGAGCCCTACATTAACATTTAATGAGCCCAAGCCCAAAAAAGCCCAAATGATTGTGCCGTTATCCAATAAATATATGATATAGGCTACTGCACATTATGCATGACAGAAAAACATGAAAGCCCATAGATGTAGCTAGCTATATGCTCTCTTGAGTAAATAAATGAAACTAGCTCCAGTAGCCTAATCTTTTGAGTGTGAACTGTATTATGGTACTGTATTATATGGACTGGAATTGCACACATTGCTCAAACCATGATAAACCATGATATAGGCTAGCAAATTTGATTTTCATTTTGAAATATAATAAGCAGTGCCGATTTTAGCATGTATATCTTGGTGCCCCCCCCCCCCCAAAAAAAGTGGGATTCATGCCAGCAAAGCCACTACACAACACAACACTAAACAATACATTAATTGCACTATAACAGTCACAAATGGTGCCCACAAACGGCCTACATAAAGCAGTCCCAACATCTTACCAGGGAGGTGACCAAGAACCCCATGATCACTCTGACAGAGCTGTAGAGTTCCTCTGTGGAGATGGGAGAACCTTCCAGAAAATCAACCATCTCTTCTGCACTCAACCAATCAGGCCTTTATGGTAGAGTGGCCAGACGGAAGCCACTCCTCAGGAAAAGGCACATGACAGCCCGCTTGGAGTTTGCCAAAATTCACCTAAAGGACTCAGATCATGACAAACATTATTCCCTGGCCTGAATGCCAAGAGTCACGCCTGGAGGAAACCTGCCACCATCCCTACGGTGAAGCATGGTGGTGGCAGCATCATGCTGTGGTGATGTTTTTCAGTGGCAAGGAGATTAGTCAGGATCGAGGGGAAGATGAATGGCGCTCAGGACCTCAAACTGGGGCTAAGGTTCATCTTAGGACTCTGAATGTCCTTGAGTGGCCCAGCCAGCCTTGAGTGGCCCAGCCAGAGCATGGACTTGAACCCGATCTAACATCTCTGGAGAGACCTGAAAATAGCTGTGCAACAACGCTCTCCATCCAACCTGACAGAGCTTGAGAGGATCTGTAGAGAAGAATGGGAGAAATTCCCCAAATACAGGTGGGCCAAGCTTCTAGAGTCATACCCAAGAAGACTTGAGTCTGTAATCGCTGCCAAAGGTGCTTCAACAAAGTATTGAGTAAAGGGTATGAATAGTTATGTAAATGTGATATTTCAGTTTTAGTTTTTATAAATGTGCAACTATTTCAAAAAAACTGTTTTTGCTTTGTTATTATGGGATATTGTGTGTGGTATTGAGTGAAAATGAGGCTGTAACATAACAAAATGTGGAAAAAGTCAAGGGGTCTGAATACTTTCCGAATGCATTGTATAGGGCTATATACATCAATCTAGGATGATCTATTTTGGATGCAGTTGGAGAGAGAGTTGGAGAGGGAGTTGGAGAGAGACTGCGAGAGAGAGAGAGACTGTGAGAGAGAGAGAGAGAGAGAGAGAGAGAGAGAGACTGTGAGAGAGAGACCGTGAGAGAGAGCGAGCGAGACTGCGAGAGACTGAGAGCGAGACTGTGAGAGAGAGCGAGACTGTGAGAGAGAGCGAGACTGCGAGATAGAGACTGCGAGATAGAGACTGAGAGAGAGACTGCAAGAGAGAGAGACTGCGAGAGAGAGAGAGAGCGAGACTGTGAGAGAGAGAAAGTGAGACTGTGAGAGAGAGCGAGACTGCGAAAGAGAGAGCGAGACTGCGAGAGAGAGAGCGAGACAGAGAAAGTGGTCGCGTGTGCACTGATTTAAAGCAATGATATTTGAGTGATAGGCTGTTTTAACTCTCTGCAGCAGCAATAAAAAAAGTCTTTACAATTTCAAAAAACTAAGTGCCCCCCGAAAGCCAGATGGAGATGGGTAAATTAGACGCACATTCGGTCTTTAAATTACTGAAGTATAGGCTATGCTGCAGGAAATGTAGGCTTACCTGTCAAAATAAAAAAAGTTACCATGATGAGATGATAGGTCTACATGGATTGTGAAATGAGATGGTCTGTCCCCACCCTGAGCGTTGCTTCATCATGCAGAGGCCATAGAGAAGACAGATTTACACATGGCATTTAATTTAACAGTTCCATTTCACGCCATGCTGTTCATAGAAATAATATATAATCATTTACTGGTTTCTCGCAGTTATTTATCCCGGGGAAAGGGAGTGGTTTTGGGTGGTAAATCCGGGTAAATCTCGGTAACCAGGTTCCCGCCATTCAACCCTACTGTGATGGTATTATTATGGAACAGAATTATAGTGAAAATTGAAACGTTTTAAATGCAAGTGATACACAATGTAGAAAAAAAGTATTAGGGTTTACCCAGCAGTATTAGGGTTAACAACGTCCACATGGTATATGGAAAAGAGCAAAGGAACATCCTTTTTATCTTTTAAACAGGGATCAGTGGTGATACAGGACAGAATTAATGACTTAAGACCTTTTCTCTCCGGAGCTTTTACAAAGCACTTACAAAAGTTTCTAAGTTAAGTCTTCTTGATTTTAAGCCAATTGTTCCAGGTCACTTCCTTAAGAACCTCAACAAAGGAAGGTTAAGGTGCAAAACAATGTCAAGTATGTCCTGGCCTGTCCTGACAAGATCTGACAATGGCAACAGGGTGCTGAGGGACAGTTGAATCAAAGTCATAAGGAGACCACAGGGTTTTTTCATATTTACTTTGCATAGTTTGATCAAATTGTATACTTGACACAAACACTCTGGGATTATAGGACAAATGAATTTCAATTGGACTACCAATTGACTACCTCCCATTCAGAATGTAGGGGGAAAAAATATGCTTGTTTTTAGCTTGCTCCTTGATACCATTAACACAGTGTCTGGAGAAGCATGTTGAAGTGGTAATTGTACTAGTGGTAATCATTATAGAGGAGAAAATCCTCTCATAATTCCAGGAATAATCTCTGAAGAGAGGATCCTGTGATCTTTCCAGTAATCATAGCAGGAAGGGAAAATCCAAGCCGGTCAAATGCAGAATGACACTTTTAACCATGTACATTGTAGCTTCCCCATACTTGCCTTACTGCACAGGGCAGGCATTTGTTACCAGTGCCACTTTGTGTAGTAGAAGGAAAGATAGCTACTTAGTACCTCAGGCAAAGCCAACCAATGCTATCAATGGTTACTACATTGGATTAGCTTTAAGTATTAGAAGATCAACTTTTAATTCACTCAAATTAATTTAGTCTCAAAAATGACTTTAAAACAATATTAGATCTATAGGATAAACTATTCCCTGGCATTCTGAACTCTACATTAATGACAGACATTTGACAGCACTTTCATTTGCATCTTAACAGCTTGTAGCTTTGAAGCTGAATATTTCTTAGCTTTACCAACTCCTATTCACAGAGACCACTTCCTCATGGCCGGCTTCATCTTGGGACTGGCCAATCACTTGAACACCTGCAACATTCCATGCGCATCGCCTCCCTTAGCTGAGGGCTAAAGGGCATTATTTGTGTGGCCCACCCACCTCTGTAGTTGTCGATGAGGCACTCTGAGGTTATCCTTTCTCTTTGGGAGAGGTCGCTAACTCATAGGGGGATGACATCTGGAAACAACTCTGACCTGGTAACAACAGGGCTGGAACTAAAAGCGATAGTTTCACCCCATCAATCTATTTGGTAATGCTCGGTCACCTGATAACGGTCTGCCATAATGTCAGGACTGTGGGAGGTAAATCACTGTTTAGAAACTACAGCAATTGGTGACTGAGAAACCTGCAACTTTACGAATGTATCCAGGTATAGCATATGAGATCTAGACCTTCAGTTGAAGTTGGAAGTTTACATAAACCTTAGCCAAATACATTTAAACTCAGTTTTTCACAATTCCTGACATTTAATCCTAGTAAAAATTCCCTGTCTTAGGTCAGTTAGGATCACCACTTTATTTTAAGAATGTGAAATGTCTGTATAATAGTAGAGAGAATGAATTATTTCAGATTTTATTTATTTCATCACATTCCCAGTGGGTCAGAAGTTTACATACACTCAATTAGTATTTGGTAGCATTGCCTTTAAATTGTGTCAAACATTTCGGGTAGCCTTCCACAAGCTTCCCACAATAAGTTGGGTGAATTTTGGCCCATTCCTCCTGACAGAGCTGGTGTAACTGAGTCAGGTTTGTAGGCTTTCTTGCTCGCACGCTTTTTCAGTTCTGCCCACACATTTTCTACAGGATTGAGGTCAGGGCTTTGTGATGGCCACTCCAATACCTTGACTTTGTTGTCCTTAAGCCATTTTACCACAACTTGGAAGTATGCTTGGGGTCAATATCCATTTGGAAGACCCATTTCCGACCAAGCGTTAACTTCCTGAGATGTTGCTTCAATATAGCCACATAATTTTCCCTCGTCATGATGCCACCTATTTTGTGAAGTGCACCAGTCCCTCCTGCAGCAAAGCACTTCCACAACATGATGCTGCCACCCACGTGCTTCACGGTTGGGATGGTGTTCTTCGGCTTGCAAGCCTCCCCCTTTTTCCTCAGAACATAACGATGGTCATTATGGCCAAACAGTTCTATTTTTGTTTCATCAGACCAGAGGACATTTCTCCAAAAAGTACGAAATTTGTCCCCATGTGCAGTTGGAAATTGCTCCCAAGGATGAACCAGACTTGTGGAGGTCTACAATTTTTTCTCT
Organism: Salmo salar; assembly: GCF_965601325.2. Classification (NCBI taxonomy): domain Eukaryota; kingdom Metazoa; phylum Chordata; class Actinopteri; order Salmoniformes; family Salmonidae; genus Salmo; species Salmo salar. The sequence goes on from NC_138295.1 coordinate 31,176,060, forward strand.
GAGGTCTTAGCGGATTTCTTTAGATTTTCCCATGATGTCAAGCAAAGAGGCACTGAGTTTGAAGGTAGGCCTTGAAATACATCCACAGGTACACCTCCAATTGAATCAAATGATGTCAATTAGCCTATCAGACGCTTCTAAAGCCATGACATCATTTTCTGGAATTTTCTAAGCTGTTTAAAGGTCAAAGTCAACTTAGTGTATGTAAACTTCTGACCCACTGGAACTGTGATACAGTGAATTATAAGTGAAATAATCTGTCTGTAAACAATTGTTGGAAAAATTACTTGTGTCATGCACAAAGTAGATGTCCTAACCGACTTGCCAAAACGATAGTTTGTTAACAAGAAATTTGTGGAGTAATTGAAAAATGTGTTCTAATGACTCCAACCTAAGTGTATGTAAACTTCCGACTTCAACTGTACATGTCTTGGTTGCTCTGCCTCCCTTGAAGTCGGTTCCACACATGGCACAAGCAACCAGACATGAACCTTTTTTAATGGCATACTTTCATGCTTTGCCACACATGCACAGAGGTTTGGCAAACTTTACGGGCCATATATTTCCGATGCAATTTGTTTTCAGAGCAAAAGCGACATCGCTATAATGTTTGCAGGTTGAAAGCCCATAAAGCGTTCGCCTTGCATTACTGCCCATATGTCCTGACTTGTGTGCCCCCGTGTCCAATTCCCATATATCCCCGCTGCTGGAAATACAATCATAATCATACACACATTGCGCAAGTCCCAGACAGCTTGCATTTCCTTTTGCGGCTATGGAAAATGAGATGGGTGTTTACAAAACCTGATCACCAGTGCACAGCCAGTCAACGTTGGACAAAAGGGGCTGAGGAACAGATAAGGGTTTTATGATCTGTGACTGAAGAGACGGGAGGAAGAGAGCAGGCTATGATGACAGCGTTTTAAGGGGTCTCACATTGGGTTTTGTTTACAAAAGCTTTACAACGTTTTGACTACAGATCGCTTGGTTTGGGCTTGACTCAGTGGTATCGCTCACAATGGTGGCTGTTCAGAGAACACATGACACAGGTTAAACTTCCAAAGAACATGTACCATGCTCCAAAATACTTCTCAGACACTTTACTACTGATTCAAGAATGGAGCTCTGAATGTGATACAAAGATGTGGCTGGTTCTCTATTGAACATACATTTTGTTACCACATTTTTATGACATTATACTTGAATTCTAACATTCTTATGAACCCAGTAAATCAACTCATCCTCAACATTTATCTTCATTACAAAACATAACACCATAAAACAGGCCATTAAGAATTCAACTTCGACCCAGTTCCTGAAGTTACAAACATACAGTGCATTCGGGAAAGTATTCAGAACCCTTGACTTTTTCCAAATTTTGTTACGTTACGCCTTATTCTAAAATGGATATAAAAAAAAGAATCCCTCATCAATCTACACACAATACCCCATAATGACAAAGCAAAAACAGTTTTTTTGAAATGTTTACAAATGAAAAAAACACGGAAATATCACATTTACAAAAGTATTCAGACTCTTTACTCAGTACTTTGTTGAAGCACCTTTGGCAGCGATTACAGCCTTGAGTCTTCTTGGGTATGGCACTACAAATTTGGCACACCTGTATTTGTGGAGTTTCTCCCATGTTTCTCTCTCAGATCCTCTCAAGCTCTGTCAGGTTGGATGGGGAGCGTCACTGCACAGCTATTTTCAGGTCTCTCCAGAGATGTTTGATCGGGTTCAAGTCCAGGCTCTGACTGGGCCACTCAAGGACATTCAGAGACTTGTCCCGAAACCACTCCTGTGTTGTCTTGGCTGTGTGCTTAGGGTCGTTGTCCTGTTGGAAGGTGAACCTTCACCCCAGTCTGAGGCCCTGAGTGCTCTGGAGCAGGTTTTCATGAAGGATCTCTCTGTACGTTCCTCTCTTCATCTTTCCCTTGATCCTGACTAGACTCCCAGGCCCTGCTGCTGAAAAACATCCCCAAAGGCCTGATTGGTGGAGTGCTGCAGAGATGGTTGTCCTTCTGGAAGGTTCTCCCATCTCACATAGGAACTCTGGAGCTCTGTCAGTGACCATCGGGTCACCTCCCTGACCAAGGCCCTTCCCCCCAATTGCTCAGTTTGGCCGGACGACCAGCTCTATGAAGAATCTTGGTGGTTGCAAACGTCTTCAATTTAAATATTATGGAGGCCACTGTGTTCTTGGGGACCTTCAATGCTGCAGACATTTTTTGTTACCTTTCCCAAGATCTGTGCCTCTACACAATCCTGTCTCTGAGCTCTACGATCAATTCCTTAGACCTCATGGCTTGGTTTTTGCTATGACATGCACTGTCAACTGTGGGACATTATACAGACAGGTGTGTGCCTTTCCAAATCATGTCCAATCAATTGAATTTACTACAGGTGGACTTCAATCAAGTTGTAGAAACATCTTAAGGATCGTCAATGGAAACAGGATGCACCTGAGCTCAATTTCAAGCCTCATAATACTAAAGCCTCTGAATACTTATGTAAATAAAAAAAAATGTTATGGGGTATTGTGTGTAGATTGAGGACATTTTTTTCTTTAATCCATTTTAGAATAAGGCTGTAACGTAACAAAATGTGGAAAATTCAAGGGGTCTGAATACTTTCCGAATGCACTGTACACTTCACATACTAGTCAAATGTCCTCTTGGTTACATGGAAGACTGCAGGGAACAGAATAATAAAATGTGCTTTGCTCAGCCGCCAACTGAGATGAACCAACAGGCTTCTGTAAGGGAGCCATTAGCATTTGAAATAAGGTCTGACAAAGAGGGAATGATAGGTATGCTGGGATGAGTGCAGAGGATATGGAGGGGGGTAGAAGGAATGTCAGTGAAGGAATTGGACTGTCATCATCAGGAAGTGGGAGTTGGTGGAGGAGGGCTGCTGGGGAGATTGCAGAGTGCTTCCTGCTTACCACCCTGGCCCTTCAGACATACCGCACATGCTGAGGTCGAGCTTTCCCAGATGTGCCTCCAAGAAGTGACTGTCATGAACATGGGTTAACGCTTTTTGAACGCACCTATAGATGCTTGGCAAGCTGTTAACTGTGAACAAATGTTCATCTTCAGGTGTGAATATCCCAGGGTTTCGCCACCAACAAAACAATTCAGGTGTGAAATGTATGAGAACTTTGACTCTGTACCAGAACCCCCAGTATATAGCCTCGCTATTGTTATTTACTGGTGCTCTTTAATTATTTGTTACTTTATTTTGTATTTTATGTTGTTGTATTTTTCTTAAAATTACATTGTTGGTTAAGGGCTTGTAAGTAAGCATTTCACTGTAAGGTCTACACCAGTTGTATTCGGCGCATGTGACATATTGTCACGTCCTGACCAGCGGATGGAGCTAGTGTTTTAGTTTTGGTCAGGACGTGGCATGTTTGTGTTTGTTAAATGTTGGGTTGATGATTGGGACTTCCAATTGAAGGCAGGTGTGTATAGTTGCCTTTGATTGGAAGTCCTATATAGGTGTGTGTGTTTGTCTTTGGGGTTGTGGGGAATTGTTCTGTGTTGAGCCTATGCTTTGCCAGACTGTTTGTTGGTTGTTCGTTCATTCTCATGGTTTGTTATTTTGGCATTCATTTTGATAGTGAATAAAAGTCAAGATGAGCCTGCACATACCTGCTGCGTTTTGGTCCATTTCTACCAACGACAACTATGACAGAATTCCCCACCAACAAAGGACCAAGCAGCGGAAGAAGGCTGGCGAGGTAAGGGAGACCGAGAGGCACCCCCAATAATTTTTTAGGGGGGGGCACAAGGGCTGTTTGACGGGGCAATAGCTGCCCGCCAGTCAACAGTCGCCAGAGCTGCCCGCCAGTCAACAGTCGTCATCAGAGCTGCCCACCAGTCAACAGTCGTCATCAGAGCTGCCCGCCAGTCAACAGTCGTCATCAGAGCTGCCCGACAGTCAACAGTCGTCATCAGAGCTGCCCGCCAGTCAACAGTCGTCATCAGAGCTGCCCGCCAGTCAACAGTCGTCGTCAGAGCTGCCCGCCAGTCAACAGTCGTCGTCAGAGTTGCCCGCCAGTCAACAGTCGTCAGAGCTGCCCGCCAGTCAACAGTCGTCAGAGCTGCCCGCCAGTCAACAGTCGTCAGAGCTGCCCGCCAGTCAACAGTCGCCAGAGAGGTCAGACTGCGCTGAACTGCCGGAGTGGCCAGACTGCGCTGAACTGCCGGAGTGGCCAGACTGCGCTGAACTGCCAGAGTGGCCAGACTGCGCTGAACTGCCGGCGTGGCCAGACTGCGCTGAACTGCCGGCGTGGCCAGACTGCGCTGAACTGCCGGCGTGGCCAGACTGCCCTGAACTGCCGGCGTGGCCAGACTGCCCTGAACTGCCGGCGTGGCCAGACTGCCCTGAACTGCCGGCGTGGCCAGACTGCCCTGAACTGCCGGCGTGGCCAGACTGCCCTGAACTGCCGGCGTGGCCAGAGTGCCCAGACTGTCCCCGAGTTGCCAGAGTGCCCAGACTGTCCCGAGTTGCCAGACGCCCGGTGCCGCGCCCGACTGTCCCGAGTTGCCAGACTGCCCCGACTGTCCCGAGTTGCCAGACTGCCCCGACTGTCCCGAGTTGCCAGACTGCCCCGACTGTCCCGAGTTGCCAGACTGCCCCGACTGTCCCGAGTTGCCAGACTGCCCCGACTGTCCCGAGTTGCCAGACTGCCCCGACTGTCCCGAGTTGCCAGACTGCCCCGACAGCCTGGAACGGCCTGCACCTGAGCCACCTCCAGGATAGGTGGGTTGGGGAGGGAGGGTGTAGCACAGTGCCGTCGTTGACGGCAGCCACCCTCCCTTCCCTCCCTTATGGTTTAGGGGTTATTGTTTGTTGGGTTTTTGTTGGGGTATTGGGGATTTTCTTGTTTTTCTTTTTTAGGTGCATTCCGGGGTCTGAGGGGGGGGGGGGGGGTACTGTCACGTCCTGACCAGCAGATGGAGCTAGTGTTTTAGTTTTGGTCAGGACGTGGCATGTTTGTGTTTGTTAAATGTTGGGTTGATGATTGGGACTTCCAATTGAAGGCAGGTGTGTATAGTTGCCTTTGATTGGAAGTCCTATATAGGTGTGTGTGTTTGTCTTTGGGGTTGTGGGGAATTGTTCTGTGTTGAGCCTATGCTTTGCCAGACTGTTTGTTGGTTGTTCGTTCATTCTCATGGTTTGTTATTTTGGCATTCATTTTGATAGTGAATAAAAGTCAAGATGAGCCTGCACATACCTGCTGCGTTTTGGTCCATTTCTACCAACGACAACTATGACACATATAAAATGATTGGGAATGGGAAAGGTTTTGTGCGCATTTGACAGATGGAGCATATGGAGCATCCAATATCACTGGAGATGGCAAGGCCAGGGTCCAAAACACACCAGTTCCTTTACCCACCATCTGGGGAACATGAGCAGAACAACTTCCTCCTTGTGTTTCAACTGGGAATAAAATAAAATACATTTGTGGTTGTAATTTTCTAAAGGACAATATGTGCTACTTTCGATGAAACTGAGAAATTAGAGATGGAAGTAGAAGAGATGAAAGGAGCAGAGAGAAAGTTCTAAGAATTCAAAGCTCTCCAGTACACTCTTAGACAAAAAGGTGCTATCTAGAACCAAAAAGTGTTCTTCGGCTGTCCCTATAGAAGACCCTTTTGAAGAACCCCTTTTGGTTCCATGTAGAACCTTTTTTCCACAGGGTGTTCTACATGGATCCCAAAACAGTTCTACTTGGAACCAAGATGGGTTCTCCTATAGGAACAGCTGCAGAACCGTTTTGGAAACCATTTTTCCAAGAGTGTAGTGTTTTGGAATGGAGCCTGACTCGTGTTTAATAGGAACCATCTGGTTCATTTGAGAGGTTGATCTGGTTGTGTCTGATAGGGACTGTGGAGGAGGTGGTTGGGAACTGAAAGCACTTTAGGAGTCTTTCCCTAGCTCTGTCAGGAGACCGACCACATTCCGCATGCATGTTAATTTCTCCAATTATATTTCAGTCAAATAGCTGCCAGATGACAACACCAACATATCCACATTTACAGAAGAACAGTTTTATCATTTTTTATCATCTTATTAAATGCATACCTTACTAGCTCTGTGCCTGTTGCTAGGAACTCGTTTTTTCCTTGGCATGATTATGGCACTTATTGTAAGTCACTTCATATAAGTGTCTGCTAAATAACTCAAATGTTCCAAAATAAAATATATAATTTTAATTGGCTACAAATTGGTGTTATGAGAAACAGACACAAGACAGGTACTATCGCTATGTCCGTTCAAATTCTGGGAAATACAATTACACAAGGCCATGACCTCTGTGGACAAAAACAATGTTTTCAAATATCCTGCTTGGAGTGGCCTTGGGTCTGTGCAGCTAGTGAAAGATTGGTCTCTGTCTGGTTAGCAGCTGGTGGGGATCAGACGCTGGCAAACTATCTGTGCAGGGCCAAGCAAAGCCTACGATGAGCCCCAGCAGTGTTGAGACAAAGGTGCTAGGGTCCTTTGTAGCTCAGTTGGTAGAGAATGGTGCTTATAACACCAGGGTAGTGCGTTCGATTCCCGTGACCACCCATACGTGAAATGTATGCACACGTGACTAAGTCGCTTTGGATAAAAGTGTCTGCTAAATGACATGTATTATTATATTACAACACTTTCTCGCTCCGATCCCCATCATCAATGCCCATCCACAGTTCTGTCAGCCTGCCTGGAATGGCTGGGTGCTCTCTCACACTTGCCATCTCTTTCTCTTCTCTCCCTCTACTCTCCAGCCTGCATGGTTCAGCTCCTGAGATTTATAGTCACAAACGTTTGGAGCAGGTGGCGCATAATTCGGGTTCTCTTCCTCTTTCTCTCTCGTTCTTTCCCTCTCTCTATCCGCTTCCTCTCTGCTGATCGCGCTGGACCCGGCTGGACTAATTAGAAGAAAAAAAAAGAGAGGTAGGAGTCTACTGAGACGTGAATGCTGGGCGCAGCTGCAGAATGGCATTTCATTGGGATCTGTCAGCTAGACTCTGATTGGCCTGACACTGCTAATCCCGCCAGATGTTCCGCATTAACTGATGAGTGCGTGACTGTGTCGTGCGAGGGGAAGCGGGGGACAGCCACGGCCGGGAACTCTGGGTAAACAAGGCCTCTCAGGGACCACTGTTCATGGGATTTGGAGGGATTTGAGGGATAGGATCATCCGGCATCCGGGAATTAGACGGCACAGAGCATGGATTGTGTCAATAGTTTGGGAAAAGAGGCTTTGCTTGCTACATTTTTGCTCGTAGGACATGTTGTGGCATCAAAGAATTGCAATACGCTATGGAGGTATGTAGCTAAGAAGGTATTGTCATTGACACAATCTTAGCGCTAACTCGTTTTAGGCGCTTGCATGCATTACTTGTCCCCATTATGCGGCATATAGGCTGTAAGTCAACCATAGTATTTTCCCTGTGCTGGGGAAACAGGTTTCATATGGCCCTCCCCACTGAACACATTTCTTTCTCTAAAATGGATGAGCGGAGCGAGAGCAGCTGCAGACGAGACCTCTGAGACCCCTGCCGAAGCCAAACTATCAAATGCCTTCAGACCGAAGATGGATTTTTTAATGTGTGAAAGCCGCACTGTATTCACAGAGTTGTTTTGTCTCTATGGCCGGACATGTTAATACATCTTTTTATATATCTTTTTTTCTCCACACTGGTCATAGTTATTGATGGGAAATCGCCAGGTTAGAATAACTCCACAAGTCCTTGGCACTGCTAATGAGTAGGGGGGGGGGGGGGTACACATTTCCAAAAGAGTACCCTAGTGTGCTTCCGCCCTGGCCTGAGATCCCGACACAATTATTCTATTAGCATGCGCAGCTGTGTCTCTGTTCTTCTTTATCCGAGCAACTTATCACAACTGACAAGGCAGATGAGGCCGTCAGAAAGGGCCTGTCAGAGCCCCATTGTGTCCTGTAGGTACATGGGGATACTTACCAGCTCCCTCTCTCCCCCCTTTGACACTCAGCCGTGGACTGGAGCCAGGGAAAGCCAGAGGCAGCTAGGGAGCAGAGGGTTTACTTGTCGCACCTATTCTGATTGACAAGGGCACTGGCAAAGAGATTAAGGCCGCATCCCAAAATGCACCCTATACTATATGTAGTGCACTAAGTATTGCAGTATATAGGGAATAGGGTGTCATTTGAGACACACCTAAATGTGGGTGAACACAACAATAAGCTATACAGTAGTGGCAGAATTCTGTGTCCATAGGAAGGAAGGACTGTACAACGATCACCATTTTCTTGTGTTCTGCCTGCTTTCTCACCAAAAAGCCTAATATGTGTTCAACAATGTGTTCAAGGTTCATGTTAAAAGTGTGATTTTGGACATTGCATGCACAGACACCATTTTAGGTCACATCGCATAGTTTACATTTGAATTCGTTCCACATGTTTCTCTTTGCTTCCAGGTGCACTACATGGGCATTCGAACACTTCAACACAATCGATTTGCATTTGTACCAGGGAAATCAAAACGAGAACAGGAACAGGTCACCTTCTACATTGTTTGTGTTCACTTGAACATTTCATGTTGGTACCTGGCAGTCTGTTCTTTATGTAACCACTCCCTTTTCACAGCTCACTAAGGCTTAGACAATGGATGTTGTTTGTTGATGTTTCATGAACGGAACACATTATGTAAACTCTGCCTACTTTCGTCACCAGATATTCTTCATGAAATGCAAGTCGAACATTGTCACAGCAATACATTTAGTTCCAGTGGTTAAACGTGTACTGTAGTTCACGGTTGAGTTGACAGTGTAGCAGGCCATTATGACAACGCAGTCTAGTGAGTTCAAATGCAATTTTACTACGCATGAGGACAACACTGTACTGTATATCAATGTTCACAGGATTCCCAGCACGTATATTCACACCGCTATCTGCTCTACATACAACCAACCCCTCAACCTATCACGTGCAGAACCTAATAAGAACACATGCACTCTCTGTGGCTTGATTCAATAACCCACAAAACAAACAGAATCCTGTCTTAAAGACAAGACGAACATATTCCCCCGCCACATATTATTGTTTCAAGTAGTTTTATCTGACTTGTTGCCCAAGACCTTGTCTCAACACAGTAGGAAATACCACTGACAACATGAAAGCCCTGAGGAAGAAACCATACACCAAGCCGCACCACTGAGACTACCCCAGTAGGCTTCTTTACCTCGAGGAATAATGGAGCAGTGCATGATACAACTTGAACATGTTCAGGCCTCGGAGACACCAGGCTGCCAGGCAACTATAGGCTTTGCTGCTTTCAATGAGACATTCATTCTGTATGGCAAGAGTGTGACTGGATTTTTGTGATGTAATTTCACAAATGAGTAGGTCATAATCAAGGTTTTGAAGCAAGATGCCCCCATTTGCTTCTATATTTATGTTTACCATGTTGAGAAATACAAATAGGACACAGTAACGAGTACACAGTACCTCCTGTCTGGTTTACCAGTGTTTGCGGTTTCATTCATCATGAGCCTGCTCCCAATTCAGGTTGCAGACGGATGATCAAAATGTGTTCTAATTGAACCAACAATTGAAACACCTGGCACCCTAGGAGCTCTAACGGATCTGTGGACATATTATTTGTACGAGATCTATCATTGATGTTTGTGTTTTCAATCCAGTGGTGGCCTTTGAATGACTTTAATGCTCCATTTAACTGCTTACGTCATTTGTTAGAGCTAGGTAAAGTTTAAAAGTTGAGCTGGAATTTGAGAAATCCTAACATGCACAATATTTCATTAATGTGACAAGATCATAAAACCCCAAGGGCACGCACTAAGCTGACAAGTAACACTCGTTCCATCGGCATAAATTACACTGTGGACTAGAGACTGTTTGGACTGCATTGCAGTTCAGCCGGTTTCTCTCAAGCCACAATATGGCATGTGAAGCGCTATCAACACCTAGCTAAGTACAACCTCTAGGCTCTAGCTCGAAAAGAAATAACATGGTTGTCTTTCCTCATTGCAGGGCCAAACACGCTGGTTTTGGAAAGGGTACAAATCGGCTTTGATTCCGGATAAAAATGGACAAGTGAAACAATATCACAATTTACAGCTCTGACAGCCGGCAGTTTTTTTCCACTCTTAAAAAAAAGAAAAAATGTTTACACTCCCCAAGCTAGTAAAAACTTCTCATTGGGGTTTCAAGATCCACAAAGTATGGCAAGTGTCAGGCACGTCAAACTGGCTCCTGCCGGTTACATTTGTTACCTGAAGCGATGTAACAAGTTTACTAATGGAGCAGGGGTCTGAAAAAAGGAGTTGTGCAGCTGTCCCTAACCTCTAACACACACACACACACACACACACGCACACACGCACGCACACTCACACACACGCGCACGCACACACACAAACACACGCACACACAAACACACGCACGCACGCACACACACGCACACACACGCACACGCACACACACGCAATGAGATTAACTGGTTGACCTCAGTGTTGCAGCTCTACCACCAGGATAGTGTATTTATGTAAGCCAATGTTGTACACTAGTGTTCTCAAACAGGCGTAATAATAAAGAGTGAAACGTGGAGCCAAACCGATAAGTACAGCTTGCTGACAGCTCAAAGAGATGGGCAGGAATACCCTTTATTTATCTGTCATTACTCTCTGAATACCATGCTGTTGATCATGGCCTCAGTGACACTACAAGAAAAAAAGACAAAAGACAACATTCAATGGGTATCATATATCATATATTTCAGACTGCTTAGAGATATTTTATATCACCGTGTAGGTCATGTGCTCCAATCTCTAACAAGACCAGACACGTGCTCCAATCTCTAACAAGACCAGACACTCGCTCCAATCTCTAACCAGACCAGACACTCGCTCCAATCTCTAACCAGACCAGACACTCGCTCCAATCTCTAACAAGACCAGATCCTCGCTCCAATCTCAAACAAGACCAGACACGTGCTCCAATCTCTAACAAGACCAGACCCTCGCTCCAATCTCAAATAAGACCAGACACGTGCTCCAATCTCTATCAAGACCAGACACTCGCTCCAATCTCTAACCAGACCAGACACTCGCTCCAATCTCAACCAAAACCAGACACGTGCTCCAATCTCTAACAAGACCAGACTCATGCTCCAATCTCTAACAAGACCAGACACTAACTCCAATCTCTAACCAGACCAGACACTCGCTCCAATTTCAAACAGACCAGACACTCGCTCCAATCTCTAACAAGACCAGACACTCGCTCCAATCTATAACAAGACCAGACACTCGCTCCGATCTCAAACAAGACCAGACACTCGCTCCAATCTCAAACAAGACCAGACATGTGCTCCAATTACAAACAAGACCAGACACGTGCTCCAATTTCAAACAAGACCAGACACGTGCTCCAATCTCTAACAAGACCAGACGCTCGCTCCAATCTCTAACAAGACCAGACACTCGCTCCAATCTCTAACCAGAACAGGTCTACAACACACAGCCAGTGGATTGGCAGAAGTGTTCTATTGCATTAGCCAGCGGCTATTGTTTTTCCGAAACTCATATTGCAAGACTATAAAAGGGCCTAGGGGGCAGGCACGCACAAAAGCTATACTGGAGGTAGAACCCCTTCAGGCAGCTCTGGATGAAAGCAGAGTTTGGTTTAGGTCAAAAGAGAACTGCTGATCTGGAAGTGATGGCACATTCCGGAAGGGATCAGCTGTCACACCCAGCATCCCAGCTGCTCTCTCTACACAATATATCCCATATTATACCAGGAAACAAACATACAGAATAGAGCCGAAATGGGTACTGCCATACCTATGTGTTGGTTCTTGACTCGTGTAACAAGCCATTGTTCGTTGACAGATTTCTATGGCGATAACGGCACCCTCATCATGCAGGGTAGAATAGGAGATGGACCAGTCCTCATCATGCAGGGTAGAATAGGAGATGGACCAGTCCTCATCATGCAGGGTAGAATAGGAGATGGACCAGTCTTCATCATGCAGGGTAGAATAGGAGATGGACCAGTCCTCATCATGCAGGGAAGAATAGGAGATGGACCAGTCCTCATCATGCAGGGAAGAATAGGAGATGGACCAGTCCTCATCATGCAGGGTAGAATAGGAGATGGACCAGTCTTCATCATGCAGGGTAGAATAGGAGATGGACCAGTCCTCATCATGCAGGGAAGAATAGGAGATGGACCAGTCCTCATCATGCAGGGAAGAATAGGAGATGGACCAGTCCTCATCATGCAGGGTAGAGTAGGAGATGGACCAGTCCTCATCATGCAATGAAGAAAAGGAGATGGGCCAGTCCTCATTATGCAGGGAAGAATAGGAGATGGACCAGTCCTCATCATGCAGGGTAGGATAGGAGATGGACCAGTCTTCATCATGCAGGGTAGAATAGGAGATGGACCAGTCCTCATCATGCAGGGAAGAATAGGAGATGGACCAGTCCTCATCATGCAGGGTAGAATAGGAGATGGACCAGTCTTCATCATGCAGGGTAGAATAGGAGATGGACCAGTCCTCATCATGCAGGGAAGAATAGGAGATGGACCAGTCCTCATCATGCAGGGAAGAATAGGAGATGGACCAGTCCTCATCATGCAGGGTAGAGTAGGAGATGGACCAGTCCTCATCATGCAATGAAGAAAAGGAGATGGACCAGTCCTCATTATGCAGGTTAGAATAGGAGATGGACCAGTCTTCATCATGCAGGGAAGAATAGGAGATGGACCAGTCCTCATCATGCAGGGTAGAGTAGGAGATGGACCAGTCTTCATCATGCAGGGTAAAGCAGGAGAAGGACCAGCCCATCATCATGCAGGGTAGAGTAGGAGAAGGACCAGTCCTCATCATGCAGGGTAGAGTAGATGGACCAGTCCTCATCATGCAGGGTAAAGCAGGAGAAGGACCAGCCCATCATCATGCAGGGTAGAGTAGGAGAAGGACCAGTCCTCATCATGCAGGGTAGAGTAGATGGACCAGTCTTCATCATGCAGGGTAAAGCAGGAGAAGGACCAGCCCATCATCATGCAGGGTAGAGTAGGAGAAGGACCAGTCCTCATCATGCAGGGTAGAGTAGATGGACCAGTCTTCATCATGCAGGGTAAAGCAGGAGAAGGACCAGCCCATCATCATGCAGGGTAGAGTAGGAGAAGGACCAGCCCCTCATCATGCAGGGTAGAGTAGATGGACCAGTCCCTCATCATGCAGGGTGGAGTAGGAGAAGGACCAGCCCCTCATCATGCAGGGTAGAGTAGAAGGACCAGCCCCTCATCATGCAGGGTTGTCACGACTTCCGCCGAGGTCGAGTCCTCTCCTTGTTCGGGCGGCGATCGGCGATCGGCGGTCGGCGTCGCCGGTCTTCTAGCCATCATCGATCCACTTTTCAATATCCGTGTGTTTTGTCTTGTTTTTCCTCACACCTGGTTTCAATTCCCTCAATCACTTGTTGTGTATTTAACCCTCTGTTCCCCTCATGTCTTTGTGTGGGATTGTTTATTGTAAGTGCTTGTGCACATGTTGATTGGTGCGCGATGGGTTTTGTACCCATATCTTGTTATTTTTTCTGCCGTTGGTTTTGTGATTAAACTGCTCCGGCTATTACCAAGTTCTGCTCTCCTGCGTCTGACTTCCCTGCCACCGGTTACGCACCCCTTACAAGGGTAGAGAAGGAGAAGGACTAGCCCCTCATCATGCAGGGTAGAATAGGAGATGAACCAGTCCTCATCATGCAGGGTAGAATAGGAGATGGACCAGTCCTCATCATGCAGGGTAGAATAGGAGATGGACCAGTCCTCATCATGCAGGGTAGAATAGGAGATGGACCAGTCCTCATCATGCAGGGAAGAATAGGAGATAGACCAGTCCTCATCATGCAGGGTAGAATAGGAGATGGACCAGTCCTCATCATGCAGTGTAGAGTAGGAGAAGGACCAGCCCCTCATCATGCAGGGTAGAGTAGAAGGACCAACCCCTCATACTGCAGGGTAGAGTAGAAGGACCAGCCCCTCATACTGCAGGGTAGAGTTGTGGAAGGACCAGTCCCTCATCATGCAGGGTAGAGTAGAAGGACCAGTCCCTCATGCAGGGTAGAGTAGGAGACGGACCAGTCCCTCATCATGCAGGGTAGAGTAGAAGGACCAACCCCTCATACTGCAGGGTAGAGTAGGAGACGGACCAGTCCCTCATCATGCAGGGTAGAGTAGAAGGACCAGTCCCTCATCATGCAGGGTAGAGTTGTGGAAGGACCAGTCCCTCATCATGCAGGGTAGAGTAGAAGGACCAGCCCCTCATCACGCAGGGTAGAGTAGGAGAAGGACCAGTCCCTCATCATGCTGGGTAGAGTAGAAGAGGACCAGGTAGACGGGAGCTTCAAGGCCAGTGGCATCTGATGCAGCATTTACTGTAACTAGTTTCTGTAAGGGGTGCGTACTGGCGGCAGAGAAGTCAGACGCAGGAGAGCAAAAACTGTGTTTCCAACGGCGCAGTTTAATAATAAAAACCCACCGGAAAACAGAACAATCAATAAATGGATACAAAACCCGACGCACACCAGACATAACGTGCACAAGCACTTACAATAAACAATACCGGACAAGGGCATGGGGGGAACAGATTATTAAATACACAACATGTAATTGATGGAATTGGAACCAGGTGTGTGGGAAGACAAGACAAAACAAATGGAAAATGAAAGGTGGATTGGCGATGGATAGGAGACCGGTGACGTCGACCGCCGAACGTCGCCCGAACAAGGAGAGCGACCGACTTCGTAGGAAGTCCTGACAGTTTTAATTTCCAATTTCCCACAGTTTAACAATCTCCATTGGCTAAATATCACCTTTTTTTTTTAAATGTACATATTTGAATGAGACCGTGTTTGTGTACATAAGCACTCCTATAATTGGTTTTATACAGTTGGTGGCATTTTGGACATAAATTCAAGAATGCTCAAAGTAACAACCTGCAGGACTTTACATGCCTTGGTATTTATAGGTGTACATGAACTCTCTATGAACATTCTGAAGACAGTGATGAAACTATACTGAACAAAAATAGAAATGCAACACGCAACAATTGCATTGGTTTTACTGGGTTACAGTTCACATGAGGAAATCAGTCAATTGAAATAATTTTGTTAGGCCCTAATCTATGGTTTTCATAGGACTTGGAATACAGATATGCATCTGTTGGTCACAAATACCTTAAATTATAAAGGGCCTCAATGGGCCTCAGGATCTCATCACGGTATTTTTGTGCATTCAAATTTCCATCAATAAAATTTATATTAAATTCTCTGGCAACAGCTCTGGTGGACATTCCTTCAGTCTGCATGCCAATTGCACGCTCCCTCAACGTGAGACATCTGTGGCATTGTGTTGTGACACCATTTTAGAGTGGCCTTTTATTATCCCCAGCAGAAGGTGCACCTGTGTAATGATCATGCTGTTTAATCAGCTTATTGATATACCACACCTCACTAATCGGGATGTAAATACATTTTTGCCATTTTTTTTTATTTATAAATAAGCTTTTTGTGTGCGAATTGAACACTTCTGGGATCTTTATTTCAGCTCATGAAACATGGGACCAACAATTTACCAGTTGCGTTTATATGTTTGGTTCAGTGTATTACAGGAAACGCATTGCATACAACTGACTGGAAATGTTGTCCTGTCTCTTGACGTTTTTATCCTTTCCAGGTACACTATAACTGCTAAATCTTTATCACCCAAGAGATAAGCTTATTTTGATTTCTATTTCTCATGTTTATTTCTCCCTTATGTCATTTTGAGTGCTACATTGATATTGATCACTGAATTGTTGGGTTTGGAGCTTGCAAGAAAGGCATTTCACTGTACTTGTGCACGTGACATTGAAACTTGAACTATAAATCCCAAAGTACAGTGTAAGAAGTCATGAGATTAACAGTATGAACAAAAACACTTAATTAATGATTTAATCTGACTAGGGTCCCATATCAGTAGGTGAGATCTTTCCAGACGGAAAGCTCGGGGGCACCTGTGGGTTTTCCCCTTGTTTCCACTGTCAGTTGGAAGGCATCAAATAAACATGCTGGACTGTTATCTCCATCCCATCGAGGAGCAGTCTGAGAAAGGAGGATGTGGTTAAAGTGGTGTAAATGTGCCTCTGACTGACTGAATTCCTCCTCTCCACACACACACACACACACACACACACACACACACACTGGCAGGCACAGACACACAAATTCTCGGCTGCCCCATCCATAGAGGATAGGGGCTCACACAGTGATAGGGAACAATATCCTGATTTGTAACCCTGTTTCCTGTGCGTGCACAGAACACTACCCTCCGTCTTATCTTACACAACAGCCACCTGCCTCCAACCTGTCTGCAACCAGGTAAGCACGGTGCGTTGTGACATGGGAGTATTCATTATCTTTTTGCACATCTCATGGACTACCTCCAATTCCTGAATGGATTGTCCCCCCCGGGGGGAAGCGATAGAGTGGGCGATAATGAGAGCATAGAAAAAACAAATGGAGAAGCCATAATCTGGAATTCTCCTCTGCAGACTCAAGCTCAACATCAATCAACGTAAGTGTATATCAACTTTCACTGCCATGTTTTATCTCTCTTGTAAAGGAGTGACCTTTAGTTTTTTTGTGTTAGTTTCCTGTTGGCAATCAGCACCAAATACTCTATCAAATCGCCAACTGTGCTATTTAGAGTGACCAAGTGACACAGGTGCTACTCTGTTATAAGGCCTCCAACGTACCTTGTACCCATTTGATCCCCCAGAAGAGACTAACTTGGCATTGTTGTATATAATATATGGAAACTTTGTTTAACCTCTCTCGGATTGGTGGGTCCCCTGCAGGCTGTTGAGCTAACGTAGGCTAATGTGATTAGCATGAGGTTGTAAGTAACAAGAACAGCGTGTGCTGTAAAAATACATTATGGCCTTTCTCTTGCATTAAAAAAATGGTAAGAAAAAAAGAGAAAAAAAAAAACATGTTTTTTTTTTTGTATTATCTTTTACTAGATCTAATGTGTTATATTCTCCTACATTCATTTAACATTTCCACAAACATCAAAGTGTTTCCTTTCAAATGGCATCAAGAAAATGCACATCCTTGCTTCAGGTCCGGAGCTACAGCCAGTTAGATTTGGGAGAAAATTGGAAAAAAAAGGTCCGATCCTTAAGAGGTTTTAAACTCCGTTATTTGTATTCTGCCTCTAAATGTTTATCACGTTTAGCACCATATCACTGAGTATGTTTAAATGTGCTTGGTGAATAAAGGTGATTCTGATTTTAAGGTACTGACTGCCAGTAGCATCAGCGGAGATGATGTGTAAGGGGATTGTCCACAGACACTAATTGTTCCTAACTTTTATTGTTCACACAAAGAGTACGGAATGTGTAAAGAGCCAAGGACACAAAAGCGTTTCGCTGATCAAAAGGAGCACTAGGGGTGACTTGTTCCACTGAGCCTTTGTCCACATGTTTCATGAAGTATCTCTCTTGCAGGGGGAAAAAAAGGGATCTGGATTTCTCAAATTAAAGCGTTCTCCGATTTCCTTACCACATTCCACTTGTCCTGTTTTTTCGATTCCATAAGAAGTTAGTGTGCCGAAGATATTTCCAAAGTCAACTTAAAAAACAGGGCCAAAGCCACGAGGATAATGACCATGACAGTCGTCTGACAGTTGCCCACATCCCTGCGCCCCCGCCCCTCCAACCCCCTTTTTAAGCCGTTGTTTAAGGTTCGGCTTCGGAACCCACTTTGAACCCTCAGATTGTTCCCTAGCAGCACCGCTCCACGGTCCTTTATCTGGTCCCTGATGCACCAGAGCAGATTATCCCACTCCAGTCTTGTCCCTGTAGCCAGCCAGATCCACAGCTGTGTGACTTGGTCATTGTCTGCCATATACCCCCTTCCCTAGGCCCCAGCCATTCTATCCCTAAGGTTCTCCACATGATGCAATCGATAGCAGGCCTGAAAAGAGTGTCTCCCAGGACTCAGACCTTTTCCTACTGTGATAATCCTCATTGGGTTTCAGGATAGGGATCAAAGTTGTGGGCACTGGTGCTAAGAAATACACCAGATGTATGGGTATTTCCATTCATTTTGAGAATACTTCCAGACTACATTGCCATAAAAAGTCATATGTCTGCAAAGATGTCGTGACGAGGGCTTGACAACACCTCTTCCCTCTCAGGAGGCAGAAATGTTTTGGCATGGGCCCTCAGCTCCTCAACATTCTACAGCTGCACCATCGAGAGCATCTTGACTCGCTGCATCACCGCTTGGTATGGCAAGTGCACTGCCCTCAACCGCAAAGTGCTACAGAGAGTGGTGCGGACGGCCCAGTACATCACTGGGGCAGAGCTCCCTGTAATCCAGGGCCTCTATATCAGGCTGTGTCAGTGGAAGGCCTGAGAAATTGCCAAGACTTCAGCCACCCAAGCCATAGACTGTTCACTCTGCTATCGTCCGGTAAATGGTACCGGAGCATCGGCACTCGGACCAACAGGCTCTGAGACAGCTTCTACCCCCAAGCCATAGATGCTAAATAGTTCATTAAGGATACCCAAACTATCTGTACTGACCCTATCTTGCACTGACTCTATACAAACTCACAAGACTATCTATACACAAACACTCAGTCACACGGACACGCTCCCCCCCCAAATCAAGTTTTATTTTTCACGTGTGAAATGCTTACTTACAAGCTCTTAACAAACAATGCAGTTCAAGAAATAGAGTTAAGAAAATATTTACTACATAAACTAAAGTAATAAATTATAAATAAAAGGCTATGTACAGGGGGTACCGGTACCGAGTCAATGTGCGGGGGTACAGGTTAATTTAGGTAATTTGTGAAGTGACTATGCAAAGATAATAGACAGCAAGTAGCAGCAGTGTAATAACAAAGGGGGGGGATCAATGTAAATAGTCAAGGTGGCCATTTGATTAATTGTTCAGCAGTCTTATGGCTTGGGGGTAGAAGCTGTTGCCGTGCGGTAGCAGAAAGAACAGTCTATGACTAGGAAGTCTGACTGGAGTCTTTGACAATTTTTTGGGCCTTCCTCTGACAGAATAGAATATAGGTCTTGGATGTCAGGAAGCTTGGCCCCAGTGATGTACAGGGCCGTACGCACTGCCCTCTGTAGGGGCTTTACGGTTAGATGCCGAGCAATTACCATACCAGGCGGTGATGCAACCAGTCAGGATGCTCTCGATGGTGCAGCAGTATAACTTTTTTGAGGATCTGGGAAACCATGCTAAATCTTTTCAGTCTCCTGAGGGGGGAAAATATGTTGTTGTGCCCTCTCCACAACTGTCTTGGTGTGTTTGGACCATGATAGTTCGTTGGTGATGTGGACACCAATGAACTTGAAACTCTCGACCCGATCCACTTCAGCGCCGTCAATGGGGGCCTGTTCAGCCCTCATTTTCCTATAGTCCACGATCAGCTACTTTCTCTTTCTCACATTGAGAGAGAGGTTGTTGTTCTGCCACCACACTGCCAGGTCTCTGACCTCTCTATAGGCTGTCTCATCATTGTGATGATCAGGCCTACAACTATTGTGTCAAATCAAATCAAAGTTTATTTGTCACGTGTGCCGAATACAACAGGTGTAGACCTTACAGTGAAATGCTTACTTACAGGCTCTAACCAATAGTGCAAAAAAGTTATTAGGTGAACAATAGGGAAGTACAGAAATAAAACAACAGTAAAAAGACAGGCTATAAAAGTAGCGAGGCTATAAAAGTAGCGAGGCTACATACAGACACTGGTTAGTCAGGCTGATTGAGGTAGTATGTAGATATGGTTAAAGTGACTATTCATTTATGATGAACAGAGAGTAGCAGTAGCGTAAGAGAAGGTTTGGCGGGTGGTGGGTAGCCTGTAGCCAATGTGCTCTGGTTGGTCGGCCCAATTGGGGTAGTATGTACATGAATGTATAGTTAAAGTGACTACGCATATATGATAAACAGAGAGTAGCAGCAGCGTAAAAGAGGGGTTGGGGGGGCACACAATGCAAATAGTCCGGGTAGCCATTTGATTACTTGTTCAGGAGTCTTATGGCTTGGGGGTAAAAACTGTTGAGAAGCCTTTTTGTCCTAGACTTGGCACTCCGGTACCGCTCGCCATGCGGTAGTAGAGAGAACAGTCTATGACTGGTGTGGCTGGGGTCTTTGACAATTTTTAGGGCCTTCCTCTGACACCGCCTGGTGTAGAGGTCATGGATGGCAGGCAGCCCCCCCTCGTCTTACCGGAGTGCGCTGTTCTATCTTGCCGGTGCAGCGTATATCCCGCTAGCTGAATATCCATGTTGTCATTCAGCCACGATTCCGTGAAACACAGGATGTTACAGTTTTTGATGTCCCGTTGGTAGGATATTCGTGATCGTACCTCGTCTAATTTATTATCCAATGATTGCACGTTGGCGAGTAGTATTGACGATAATGGCAGGTTTCCCACTCGCCTTCTCTGGGTCCTCACGAGGCATCCGGCTCTTTGTCCTCAGTACCTGTGTTGCTTCCTCTTGCAAATAACGGGGATGTCGGCCCTGTCGGGTGTTTGAAGAATGTCCTGTGTGTCCTCCTTGTTGTAGAAAAGATCTTTGTCTAATCCGAGATGAGTGATCGCTGTCCTGATATCCAGAAGCTCTTTTTTTGCTGTAAGATACGGTTGCAGAAACATTATGTACAAAATAAGTTACATATAACGCGAAAAAACCCCACATAATAGCAAAATTGGTTGGGCGCCCGTAAAACTGCTGATATTTCTTCCGGTGCCATATTATCAACAAAAAACAAATGTTACTTTTTTTATATATATAAAAAAACGTAATGATGGTGTTGGAGTCGTGCTTGGCCACACAGTTGTGGGTGAACAGGGAGTACAGGAGGAGACTAAGCACGCACCACTGAGGGGCCCCATTGTTGAGGATTAGCGTGGCAGATGTGGTGTTGCCTGCCCTTACCACCTGGGGGCAGCCCATCCAGGATCCAGTTGCAGAGGGAGGTGTTTAATTCCAGGGTCCTTAGCTAAGTGATGATCTTTGTGGGCACTGTGGTGTTGAATGCTGAGCTGTAGTCTATGAACAGCATTCTCACATAGGTGTTCCTTTTGTCCAGGTGGGAAAGGGCAGTGCAGAGTGCGATTGAGATTGCATCATCTGTGGATCTGTTGGGGTGGTATGCAAATTGGAGTGGGTCTAGGGTTTCTGGCACGAGGGTGTTGATGTGAGCCATGACCAGCCTTTCAAGGCACTTCATGGCTACCGACGTGAGGGCTACGAGGCGGTAATCTTTTAGAACGGTTACCTTCACTTTATTAGGCACAGGGACTATGGTGGTCTGTTTGAAACATGTAGGTATTACAGACTCGATCAGGGAAAGATTGAAAATGTCAGTGAAGACACTTGCCAGTTGGTCCGTGCATGCTCTGAGTACACGTCCTGGTAATCTTCCTGGCCACGTGGCTTTGTGAATGTTGACCTGTTTAAAGGTCTTGCTCACATTGGCTACAGAGAGAGTGATCATACATATGTCCAGAAAAGCTGCTGCTCTCATGCATGCTTCAGTGTTGCTTGCCTCGAAGCGAGCATAAAAGGCATTTAGCTCATCTGGTAAGCTTGCGTCACTGGGCAGCTCGCGGCTGGGTTTCCCTTTGTAGTCCGTAATAGCTTACAAGCCCTGCCACATCCGATGAGTGTTAGAGCCGGTGTAGTAGGATTCAATCTTTGTCCTGTATTGACGCTTTGCCTGTTTGATGGTTCGTCTGAGGGCATAGTGGGATTTCTTAAAAGCATCTGGATTTGTGTCCCGCTACTTGAAAGCGGCAGCTCTAGCTTTTAGCTCGGTGCGGATGTTGCCTGTAATCCATGGCTTCTGGTTGGGAAATGTATGTACGGTCACTGTGGGGACGACGTTGTCGATGCACTTATTGATGAAGCCGGTGACTGATGTGGTATACTCCTGAATGTTTTTGGAATAATCACAGAACATGTTCCAGTCTGTGCAAGCAGAACAGTCCTGTAGCGTAGCATCCGCGTCATCTGATCACTTCCATATTGCACGTGCAACTGGTACTTCCTGCTTTACTTTTTGCTTCTAAGCCGGAATCAGGAGGATAGCATTATGGTCAGATTTGCCAAATGGAGGGCGAGGGAGAGCTTTGAACGCATCTCTGTGTGTGGAGTAAAGGTGGTCTAGAGTTTGTTTTTTGTTTTTTCCTCTGATTGCACATGTGACATGCTGGTAGAAATTAGGTAAGACGGATTTAAGTTTGTGTGCATTAAAGTCCCCGGACACTAGGTGTGCCGCTTCTGGATGAGCAATTCCTTGTATGCTTATGGCCTTATACAGCTCTTTGAGTGCAGTCTTAGTGCCATTATCAGTTTGTGGTGGTAAAAAGACGGCTAGAAGTAGTATAGATGAGAACTCTCTTGGTAGATTGTGTGCTCAACAGCTTATCATGAGGTATTCTACCTCAGGTGACCAATACCTCAAAACTTCTTTAAAATTAGACATTGTGCACCAGCAGTTATTGACAAATAGACACACGCCCCCGCTCCTCATCTTACCAGACGTAGCTGCTCTGTCCTGCCGATGCACGGAGAAGCCAACCAGCTCTATATTATCCGTGGGTTCGTTCAGCCACGTCTCGGTGAAACATAACATATTACAGTTTTTAATGTCCCGTTGGTAGGATAGTCTTAACCTGTTGGGTCTAGGGGGCAGCATTTGCACGTCTGGATAAAAAAAATGTACCCGATTTAATCTGGTTACTAATCCTACCCAGTAACTAGAATATGCATATACTTATTATATATGGATAGAAAACACTCTAAAGTTTCCAAAACTGTTTGAATGGTGTCTGTGAGTATAACAGAACTCATTTGGCAGGCAAAACCCTGAGACATTTTCTGACAGGAAGTGGATACCTGATGTGTTGTATTGACTTTAAACCTATCCCATTGAAAAACACAGGGGTTTAGGAATATTTTGGCACTTCCTATTGCTTCCACTAGATGTCACCAGCCTTTACAAAGTGTTTTGAGTCTTCTGGAGGGAGATCTGACCGAACAAGAGCCATGGAACGTTGATGTCCCATTAGACACCTGGCGCGCTAGTTCATGTTGGGTACCCTCGTTCCAATACGTTATAAAAGAGTATGCATTCGTCCACCTTGAATATTATTCATGTTCTGGTTAAAAAAGGCCCTAATGATTTATGCTATACAACGTTTGACATGTTTGAACGAACGGAAATATATTTTTTCCCCTCGTTCATGACGAGAAGTCCGGCTGGCTTACATCATGTGCTAACGAGACGGAGATTTTTGGACATAAATGATGAGCTTTTTTGAACAAAACTACATTCGTTATGGACCTGTGATACCTGGAAGTGACATCTGATGAAGAGAATCAAAGGTAATGGATTATTTACATAGTATTTTCGATTTTAGATCTCCCCAACATGACGTCTAGTCTGTATCGCAACGCGTATTTTTCTGGGCGCAGTGCTCAGATTATTGCAAAGTGTGATTTCCCAGTAAGGTTATTTTTAAATCTGGCAAGTTGATTGCGTTCAAGAGATGTAAATCTATAATTCTTTAAATGACAATATAATATTTTACCAATGTTTTCTAATTTTAATTATTTAATTTGTGACGCTGACTTGACTGACGGTTATTGGAGGGAAACGATTTCCTCAACATCAATGCCATAGTAAAACGCTGTTTTTGGATATAAATATGAACTTGATAGAACTAAAAATGCATGCATTGTCTAACATAATGTCCTAGGAGTGTCATCTGATGGAGATTGTAAAAGGTTAGTGCATCATTTTAGCTGGTTTTATGGTTTTGGTGACCCTGTCTTTGACTTGACAAAACATTACACACAACTCTTGTAAATGTACTGTCCTAACATACTCTAAATTTATGCTTTCGCCGTAAAACCTTTTTGAAATCGTAAAACGTGGTTAGATTAAGGAGATGTTTATCTTTCAAATGGTGTAAAATAGTTGTATATTTGAAAAATTTGAATTTTGACATTTATTTGGATTCAAATTTGCCGCTCTTGAAATGCACCTGCTGTTGATGGAGTGCACCACGGGTGGCACGCTAGCGTCCCACCTAGCCCCAAGAGGTTAATCCTAGATCGTCCAGTTTGTTTTCCATCTACCTCAAATACCTCGTACCTCTGCACATTGATCTGATACTGGTACTCCATGTATATAGCTCCACAGTGATCTGGTACTGGTACTCCCTGTATATAGCTCCACATTGATCTGGTAGTGGTACACGCTGTAAATATACTAGCTCCATTCTTGTGTATTGTATTCCTCTGTGTTCCAATTTTATCTATCTAAAAAAAAAATACTCTACATTGTTGGCAAGGGCTCGTAAGCAAGCATTTTACGGTAAAGTCTACACCCGTTGTATTAGGCGGATGTGACGTAACATTTTGATTTAGATGGCATTTATAAAAGTTGTTATAAGCAGCCATGGGTTGTTATGAATGCTTATAACACGTCTCACCATGCATTATGGGTGTGATAGAAACCACCATAACCCAAACAGGTGGGGTCATAGTGTTACTGACATCTTATAGGCCTAGGTCATTGTAAGGATAAGAATGCGACTTGGCAGAACAATCAACTCTCTGCCTTCTTAGAATTCCGAGCGGTCTATCTGAAGTCAATCTACAACAGCGAGCAGTACAAATACAACACTGACTCATCCTGTAATTATTGTACAACATAGGAGAAAGGAAATCCCCTGCATAGCTGCATCTACTCATGTAACAATTTGCTATAATTGTGATTGTGGTTGAATGAAAATTGTGGTTAGGGCAAACAAGATGTTTTTATGACTCTGCCATGCATTGCCTTTGAGAGACAACCACCTTTCTGTGGCAGGTTTCTTTGATGGTAGTAGCAAACAGGAATGAAATTGCTCGATTGAGTTCTGTGTAGGAGTTCTGCACTTTTATGTCTTTTGTCAATTTTTTCAATTTTTTCAATGCCCTGATTTTCATAAAATGGGTGACATGCATTTGACATGAAGCCCATGGGAGCTGTTCTGTCTACACTTGGAGTAGTGGATCTAGGCAGAATTAACATGAGGCCATGCCACACACACACTGTCAGTACTTATACATTCATTGCATGTCACACTGCTATGACATTCCCGGCATTACATAATCATTCCTGAGTAATCAACACACTCCTTCCTGATTTTGCGGTTTGGAGGGGAACACAGAACTCCAAAGGAATTTACTCAGTGGCACTTTATGAAAAGGGCCGCGAATCACATTTTCCCGGGACTTCCTGTCTGTATCCAAGACATTTCCCGCCTGTTATGCATACAGACGTGTAAATACAATCGGGCTGAAAGAGAGTGCAGAGAAGCGGGGCGGCCGCAGCGCATTCAGAATGGGACTGCAGGGATCTGAGTGGATTAGAGCTGTCACTATCAATCAAAGCCGGTCAAAGGGTCGTTTTTCAGGTGGCACAAACAGACTCTGTTTGGCTGGGCCGGGTTATTCTGGGAGGGAGCTTTCTTTTCAATGCAGGGGACCAAGGAAGACATTGCTGTAAACAGGGCCCTCTCAGCTAATGCTGAATTCAGAGGAGTGTGAAGTGATGTGTTTTTGTGGTTTAATGCATATTCTGTTGGCTACTTTTTTGTTGTTGTTGTTGTGTATTCTACTTTTTTTTTTTTTTACATAGCATTAAAAGCATCTGGCGCCACAACAAATTGTCATAGCAGGCAAAAGGTGCCTTGCGATAGTGTCTACACATGGTTTACAGAGACTAGATATTATGCTTGTTTTAGAGATAGTAAACATTTATTGTAGTCATGACGACTTGCTGAAAGGGTTGAGCAGCCCCTAAAATTCTAAAACATCTGCAGTTCCTGGAATGTCCATTAGATTATGCTAGTCTTTTTTTTCCTTCACAGAGTCATTTCCTGTCTTCAGGAAAATCTGAGATAAGAATGTACTCCCTCAATCATGTAATTCTAGACACAAAGCTAGCATAATTTCCCTTCCATGTGCACAAAAGTACACAGTGACTGATAGCAGCTCACAAATAAACAATTGCTATCCTAGCGATGGCTGAGATTCACGAGGCTCAAGATGGCACGTGAATTCTCAGGGAACTTTGTGACCCACCACAATGGGAGGTTGAAATGAACAAACCAAAAGAATTTGAATGATCTTTTATATAAAACATTACACTTTATTGCAACTTCATTGAAAAGATGCCTGAAGATATCTTAGGGAAATCATTTTCTTGTCTTTGTCTAGATGGACTGTAGACGTGATGAACAGAAGGTAACGTTTTGAAGGGAAAGGTTTTTTGGAGAGCGTTATCCCTGACGGTCAGAATCCACGGTCAGGTTGTGGTCATTTTCAATTACATGGAAGTCAATGTATGCATGTTCATACACAGATTGTCATCATACCTATTCCTGGAGTGACATCTAACTCACCTCAAGCATTATTTTCATGAAGTAGTGTCTCTTGCTTGGGAGTGAAACAAACTTCACTGAGCAACCAAGCATTTATTTTTCTATTGCATGTAATTATAAGAAAAACCTCCAGGGGGCATTTAACAGTATCCCTTTGAAGTAATCAGGAATCTTATTTGTCCTATTTAAGAGTAGGACTATCATGGAACCTGTTGTGTATTAGTGTGGCTGTGAGTATGAAAATGTGCATGTATGCATACGCTTGCGTGTGGCTGTGAGCTTTATGTGTACTTTGATCTATTTTTAGAGTTGGTGTGTTTGCGTAGTACTTCCAGATTTCCACCTCTCGGCATGAAGACTGGCAGCTACAGTTGTGTGTTATTCTAAAGTGGTGGAGATTGTTGATACTTGAAAGAGCTTGTGGATGCTTGAATTTGATTTATGTTCTGTGTGTTTGATATCAATCATGAAGACGACAACACAGCTGTAGGAAGGAAAACTCATCTCCTGTTTAGAACGTCCTTTGATGTCCAAGTTGAAAGGAACAATGGAATAAGGTACCATGTTTTTTTTTCTCATGGTCGGTTCATCTTTTTCTAATTTATTATCCATATTTCCCATTAAATAAACTGTAAATCAAGATATTCCTGACAGGTGAAGAGAAAAAAACACAGCGCTTTGTGATTGTATCACGTTATTTTTGCTTCCCGGCCATATAGCAGTGCAGTGATGAAATATGTCACGTGAAAAGTCCTTTGGATTAGTTTTTATCTGCTCTTGGCTGCTGTTGGCCTTTAATGTTGTACATTTCTCACCAAATGCAGATGAAATGTTGTATGAGAGAAGTGTGGAACGGTTGCATAAAGTTACGGGCCTCAAAATAAGTTCTCACGTGATATTTATTGGACAATGAGTGTAATGTGGTAACAACTTTGGTCACGTGTGACTGAACACATACACAGTGATTATGTGTGAACAACAATGACGCCACTGCCACTCTACTGCCCTCTACTGGCTCTCGCTTGCACTTCTCTGGGATTGGATGAAAAAAAATAGTTGAAGTTGCCTTTAAAAACTGATCTAGAATCAGATCACTCTACCCCAACCATAACCTTGACTAATATCTGACCCAATAGCAGTAGAGGTTACAGTAGTAGAAGTAATAATATTAACTGGAAAATGTAATTTGTCAGTGCACAGTGAATTTTTATACCTTGGCAATACATCAATAATGTAAAAAAGGTGAAATATGACATGTGCCAATAAATACCAGAACTCATACATAGTGCTTCTAACTGCTTAACAGTGTTTATTAATGTGGGGTCCTACCGGTATCATCGACATGTGCCCAGTGTCACAAATCCCTCTCTGCCTCTCCACTCTCTCTCTGCCTCTCCGCATTCTCTCTCTGCCTCTCCACGCGCTCCCTCTCTGCCTCTACACATGTTCCATCTCTGCCTCTCCACACACTCTCTCTCTTAATCTCAACATGCTCTCTCTCTACCTCTCCACACTCTTTCTCTACCTCTCCACACTCTTTCTCTACCTCTCCACACTCTTTCTCTCTCTACCTCTCCACACGCTCTTTCTCTGCCTCTCCACACGCTCTCTCAACCTCTCAACACGCTCTTTCTCTGCCTCTCCACACGCTCTCTCAACCTCTCAACACGCTCTTTCTCTGCCTCTCCACACGCTCTCTCAACCTCTCAACACGCTCTCTCTCTGCCTCTCCACAATCTCTCTCTCTACCTCTCCTCATGCTCTCTCTCTGCCTCTCCACATGCTCTCTCTCTACCTCACCTCATGCTCTCTCTCTGCCTCTCCACATGCTCTCTCTCTACCTCTCCACACACTCTCTCTCTACCTCTCCACACGCTCTCTCTACCTCTCCTCATGCTCTCTCTCTGCCTCTCCACATGCTCTCTCTCTACCTCACCTCATGCTCTCTCTCTGCCTCTCCACATGCCCTCTCTCTACCTCTCCACACACTCTCTCTCTACCTCTCCACACGCTCTCTCTACCTCTCCACATGCTCTCTCTCTACCTCTCCACACACTCTCTCTCTACCTCTCCACACACTCTCTCTACCTCTCCACATGCTCTCTCTCTACCTCTCCACATGCTCTCTCTACCTCTCCGCGCGCTCTCTCTCTCTCTCCACACGCTCTCGCTCTGCCTCTCCACATGCTCTCTCTCTCTACCTCTCCACAAGCCCTCTCACTGCCTCTCCACACGCTCTCTCTCTGCCTCTCCACACGCTCTCTCTCTGACTCTCCACACTCTCTCTCTCTGCCTCTCCACACTTTCTCTCTCTGCCTCTCCACACTCTCTCTCTCTCTGCCTCTCCATCAGTAGTTACCGCTGTCTAAAATCCCAACAAAAATCAGAGGAATTTTTCTTCCTCTCCTTCCAGGGAACCTGCCCCGTGAGAGCTTTGACTCAGGGATTTTACAGCTTTCATCTTGTCTCACTGTGTACTACTATCTTTGCTCATTCTGCAGAAATGGCAATTAACGCCCTCCATAAATCTGGCAGTAAGGGGAGGGAGCAGTCAGCTTCGATTTCCCATTTACTGTGGCAGGCCTTGTGTGCCCAACTATGTGTGTTGCTAAGATCTATTTGTGTGCAATAAAACAGTCAGTAGACAAGTATCAACAACATACAATTATGTTAACAAGCC
Source organism: Salmo salar (assembly GCF_965601325.2). Taxonomy (NCBI): domain Eukaryota; kingdom Metazoa; phylum Chordata; class Actinopteri; order Salmoniformes; family Salmonidae; genus Salmo; species Salmo salar. The sequence continues at coordinate 31,205,270 of NC_138295.1, forward strand.
AGTTCTAATACTGTAGCATGATAACACATATTTGCCTCAAATATTCAATGTTGAAATTCACACTTATCCTCCCCAGTCACTTAATGACATATACCCTTTAGATATGAAGTCTCTCTTTCTACAGGGCAGATTTACAGTTGGAGGCAGACCAGCTAAAGCTCCTGTGGTTATGGGCATATTCTTCACATATAAGATGACTAGTCACACAGTCCTAGTTCCACTCTTGAATGGAGTAGGTTGATACGGTGTCCATAACTAACTATCTAGGACCCCCTTGGGTTTTTACTTTCCTTGGCTTGTAACTGAGGTGGCAGTGGTTTCTGTCTGCCCTTGGTCATTTCCATGAAAAAGTACCAAGGTGTTCTTAGGAGCATATTCATTTTAAAATACTTGAGGAATCAGAAATGCATCAGAACACAATAAGGTTGACGTAAAGACCCCTGCCAACTAATATCAACACATACATTTCGTTTTGGAGAAATTGTTTACCTTCTGTACTGGAAGTTTAAGAAATATTGCCTTGTGCCTTGTACGTCTGTTACCAGAAACCCACATATCTCCTTTATGAGGACGGAGGGTAATAAAAGTTCAGAAGTAACAAGTAATGGTAGACCTACCAATTAGTTATAGTGATTTTACTGATATCATATTCGTTCATGCATTATTAAGTGATTTAAAACTCGTAATTCTGTCACCAAATTGGTAACGGAGATACTACAAAAATCAGTAACAGAATTACTGAAATTGAATTGGCTACAACGGGAAATCCTAATCATAATTCTTTATCTTCTTTTTCAGGTGGTCAAACCAAGAGTGTTAAAACAGTCTGGACAACCCCCCGCTCTCTCTCTCTCTCCCTCCCTCTCTCCCTCCCTCTCTCTCTGCCTCTCTCTCCTACTCACCAGTTAATGTCACCTCTCCCAGCTCTACAATGACACACTTAGTTATTTACCCACCACGTTCCTTTCTTTTAGCATGTGCACATAGTAAGTACACCATCATGCTTTTGGGACATGTGTCTTTTCAGATTCCACAATGATTCTTTAGTTGTGGACACTACATCACCACACTCCCTCTCTTGCTCTTAGTCCTCATCTTTGTAAGTCACCTTTATTTGGCACCTGTGTGTGTTACCACTTTCTTTATGAATGTATTTAGCGTACTCCATGACAGTAGCTAAAGCAAGGGGCTATAACAGAACACAAGTAGATTACAGCAAGGGGCTATAACAGAACACATTGTAGATTACAGCAAGGGGCTATAGCAGAACACAAGTAGACTACAGCAAGGGGCTATAACAGAACACAAGTAGACTACAGCAAGGGGCTATAACAGAACACAAGTAGACTACAGCAAGGGGCATAACAGAACACAAGTAGACTACAGCAAGGGGCTATAGCAGAACACAAGTAGATTACAGCAAGGGGCTATAACAGAACACAAGTAGATTACAGCAAGGGGCTATAACAGAACACAAGTAGATTACAGCAAGGGGCTATAGCAGAACACAAGTAGATTACAGCAAGGGGCTATAGCAGAACACAAGTAGACTACAGCAAGGGGCTATAGCTGTTACGGGTCCTATGTGTAGCTGGTGTAGAGAGTCAGGCGCAGGACAGCAGATATGAGCAATCAACGTACTTTTACTCAAAATGTCAAATATACAAAGTAACAAATACACGCACACCATGACAGACCGAAAATACAATAAACAATCACTCACAAAAACCCATGGGGGAACAGAGGGTTAAATAATGAAACAGTAATTGTGGGATTGAAATCAGGTGTGTAAAACAAAGACAAAACAAATGGAAAATGAAAAGTGGATCGGCGGTGACGTCGACGTCGACCGCCGAACGCCGCCCGAACAAGGAGAGGGACCGACTTCGGCGGAAGTCGTGACAATAGCAGAACACAAGTAGACTACAGCAAGGGGCTATATCAGAACGCAAGTAGACTACAGCAAGGGGCTATATCAGAACACAAGTAGACTACAGCAAGGGGCTATAACAGAACACAAGTAGACTACAGCAAGGGGCTATATCAGAACACAAGTAGACTAAAGCAAGGGGCTATAGCAGAACACAAGTAGATTACAGCAAGGGGCTATAGCAGAACACAAGTAGATTACAGCAAGGGGCTATAGCAGAACACAAGTAGACTACAGCAAGGGGCTATAGCAGAACACAAGTAGATTACAGCAAGGGGCTATAGCAGAACACAAGTAGACTACAGCAAGGGGCTATAGCAGAACACAAGTAGATTACAGCAAGGGGCTATAGCAGAACACAAGTAGATTACAGCAAGGGGCTATAGCAGAACACAAGTAGATTACAGCAAGGGGCTATAACAGAACACAAGTAGATTACAGCAAGGGGCTATAACAGAACACAAGTAGACTACAGCAAGGGGCTATAGCAGAACACAAGTAGATTACAGCAAGGGGCTATAGCAGAACACAAGTAGACTACAGATGCATACAATGATCTCATGAAGTGAGCGCTACTGGATCGGAATTTTAGCGGGCGAGAAGGCCTCGGCTCCACTCACATACTCTGACTTTACTCTACTGTACTGCCCTGTGCTGTCCAAACTTGTGAAACATGAGATTTACATTCATATCCATAATTATCCATTTATCTACTGGGTACTAAATCCTCTTCACTTACTGTAGTTCAATAACCAAAATATATATTTTTTCTAACTCAAGGTGTGATGTCATAGCTGGCACCCCATTCTTTCTGCAGACATCTTTGAATTTTGAAAAAAGTGCTCACATGAAAACCTGAGGGAGAATTTACCATCTGCACAACTCGTTTTTGTAAAATTTTCTGTGGAAATTGTTAAAAGTAGTCCTTAAAGTTGGTTTAGTTAAACTTTGAAATCAATAATATGGCATACATTTTAAAGTGACAAGCCGAGTCGAAGAATAATTATGTTATCGTGGAATTACCCCCTTGTTCAGGACTCACTTTCCTCTACGCTAAAGGTGTATTGGTCTTAAGGCGTGAAGGGTTTCTGTTTTGTATACTGTATAACAAGACAACATTGACAATGCTTCTCCTTATGCCGCTTTTCTCTGTACTCTTGTCAATCCTTAAGTCACATTACAGTCCGTTAAGCATCATCTGCTCTCTACAGTCTCAACAAAGACAAAGTTTACCATCAAACACTGATAGCACTGTACATGAAAGTCACTTTAATGATCAAGGCTGCAGCAGCCACTCTGACCCACCGTCTGTGAGGTAAAAAATGTTGGAGTCAGGGAAAGGGCTGATGATATTTGCCTGTGACCGCCCACTACCGCACATCAAGCCCAGGGGCTAATAGTCAGTTTTGACTGACGGGTGAATGCGGGCCTGCCGTGCGTGACACCCCATGCAGTGGGAAACCTGTAATTACGTCTGGGAGCGAACCAAGAGCATCCCCCCACCGGCTACCATGCCGCCATAAATCTGCCAGCTCAATTAATCAAGGCTGTACCCCTGGGAGGCTGCTGGAGCCAGCCGCTAACCGCTAACGTGTCCGTCCCCGCTGAGGAACATTCTCACAGAGCATTAGTGCCACCGTGTTAGCGCAGGTCCATTCAGATGACAGTGGGAGGAAGGAGCCCCAGTATAAACTTTTAACTGTGAGTCCCAGCTCCAGTAGGCACGAGTCCTCACTGACTGGCTGCTACTTTTCCATAAGAGAGAGCTCACATAAGACCTTTTTCAATAATGTGTTATTCATATGCAGTGGCGATTTTAGCATGTAAATCTTGTCTGTCAGTGAAAAATTTTATTCAGCCTTTTTAAAAAACATAGCTGATATGCTTAAACAAATGTGGTTTCTACTGACAATTGAGATGTACAAACTATGGTATAAGGGGACAACAAGTTCATAAGAGGCAATCCGTAGTTTCTATAAATTCTTTATTTAACTAGGCAAGTCAGTTAAGAACAAACTCTTATTTGCAATGACGGCCTACACCAGCCAAATCCGGACGATGCTAGGCCAATTCTGGGGAAATTCTTCCCTGCTCTACAGTATGGCTGGTTTTGATACATCTTGGATTCGAACCAGGGTGTCTGTGGTGACGCCTCAAGCACTGAGATGCAGTGCCTTAGACCACTGCGCCACTCAGAAGCCCCAATGTATTATGATATTAATGAGAGAGCTAGGACGGACGTAGTCAAAATAACTATCTGTTCAGCACTTTTGAAATGTACAGCAGACAGAATTCAGAACATGGGCTGTTCTTACAGTATTTTCCCTATAGGCTATATGTGCACCACCAAGCCAGAACAATAGGCTAAATTATGAGGGGGAAAAGGGACCAAATTGTTAGGTGGAGGCACATGGATTACTAACAGTTTACTACACAACATACACTTAGTATTACTTTCTTTGCTACAGTATACATATCTCCCTGGCATATTACATAATTTATGCAGCAGCATACAAGACATTTGGACTCACCTTGTTGTGCTGTGATCACTTTAACAGGAAGGTGGCGCGGTTGTCCATTGTTGGCAAATTTTGTCATCAAACTTCGTCATCAAAGTCTGCTATTCTCTGGATCTATTGGTGCTTTCAAGACAACTGGGAATTTGGAAAAAAATAAGGTCAAATCAAGATGACATCAGTGCTCTTCAGGTTGGGCCGCTAGAAAGAGGCCAGAGTTGCCGACTTGCAACTCCGAGTTGGATGACTGTTCAAAACATATTTTCTCAGTCAGAGCTCGTTATTTTCTGGGTTCCCAGTTATCTTGAACTCACTGAAGTCTGAGATTTCTCAGTTACGAGTTTCCAGTTGTTTTTAGCGCGGCAGAAGTCATGAGGGATTGACAGCATAGCCAATGTTGAATGTTTATCCCTTTAAACTTGGAAAAGAGACCCTTAAACCCATACTTGGACCACACACCCACTCGACTGAATAGCAGGCTAGTGATTGTTTTGCTATGCTTGCAGTTAGCCACTGATTCATTGTTGAATTTTCAATTTCAAACTTGTTGTATAATGTTTGTCGAATGGCTGATGAGCACCGATATGTTATACAAATACTTTCTCTTCATTTCTCTTCATATGACAAGGTTTGAAAAGGATTTGCCAGTAGATTGTCGACTTGATTCATGACGATGACTGCTGGCTTGCTAGATATGATTTTGAAGGTTTGATATTGACATGATCAGTCCAATCAAGGCTACTGTAGATATAACGTGATTTGACATCATTTGATCTGTGACCAATGACCTTGAGCCTTCTTGGATGGGCACTTCTAATGTAGTTCTATGGCACCACCCAACAGGCTTGAATTTTTTAGCTCTACCCATAGATTTTACGGTGATGTAGCGTCCCCATGAGTGACAGAACATTGAGCCAATCACGGCGCAACTAGAGAACATTACCAACCCCTACGCTCCGTATTTTCTACTGGCACCACCACAGAAAGCACTGATCTAGGCTGAAACACCTGCATTTTGGAGTTGCCTTACTCAAGAAAGCAAAAAAGAGACCAAGTGTGTATTCAGCTTTAATAACTCAACGATTTACACTACTGTTCAAAAGTTTGGTGTCACTTAGAAATGTCCTTGTTTTTGAAAGAAAAGCACATTTTTCATCCATTTTAAAATAACATCAAATTGATCAGAAATACAGTGTAAACATTGTTAATGTTGTAAATGACTGATGTAGCTGGAAATGGCTGATTTTTAATTGAATATCTACATAGGCGTACAGAGGCCCATTATCAGCAACCATCACTCCTGTGTTCCAATGGCACGTTGTGTTAGCTAATGTGTTAGCTAAGTTTGTCATTTTAAAAGGCTAATTGATCATTAGGAAACCCTTTTGCAATTATGTTAGCACAGCTGAAAACTGTTTTCCTGATTAAAGAAGCAATAAAACTGGCCTTCTTTAGATTAGTTGAGTATCTGGAGCATCAGCATTTGTGGGTTCGATTACAGGCTCAAAATGGCCAGAAACAAAGACTTTCTTCTGAAACTCATCAGTCTGTTCTTGTTCTGAGAAGAAGGCTATTCCATGCGATAAATTGCCAAGAAACTGAAGATCTCGTACAACGCTGTGTCCTACTCCCTAACAGAACAGCGCAAACTGTCTCTAACCAGAATAGAAAGAGGAGTGGGAGGCCCCGGTGCACAACTGAGCAAGAAGACAAATACATTAGTGTCTAGTTTGAGAAACAGACGCTTCACAAGTCCTCAACTGGCAGCTTCATTAAATAGTACCAGCAAAACACCAGTCTCAACGTCAACAGTGAAGAGGTGACTCTGGGATGCTGCCCTACACAGTGTTGTACGAGAACTTCAGTTTCTTGGTAATTTCCTACATGGAATAGCCTTAATTTCTCAGAATAAGAATAGACTGACAAGTTTCAGAAGAAAGTCTTTGTTTCTGGCCATTTTGAGCCTGTAATCGAACCCTCAAATGCTGATGATCCAGATACTCAACTAATCTAAAAAAGGCCCATTTTATTGCTTCTTTAATCAGGACAACAGTTTTCAGCTGTGCTAACATAATTGCAAAAGTGTTTTCTAATGACAAATTAGCCTTTCAAAATGATAAACTTGGATTAGCTAACACAACGTGCCATTGGAACACAGGAGTGATGGTTGCTACATTTACAACATTAACAATGTCTACACTGTATTTCAGATCCATTTGAAGTTATTTTAATGGACAAAAAATTAGCTTTTCTTTCAAAAACAAGGACATTTCTAAGTGACCCCAATCTTTTGAACGGTAGTTTATACATTTATTTTTTTACATTGTTTGCAAACCGATATGTGACATGTATTAATGCCAAAATAACATGCAGCTAAACAGGCTCTCTCCCACCTGCCATAATTGACTGTTCATGTGTCAATGTGTCATTGTCGTTGCTCTCACCTCTGTGTCCCCACCTCTATTTCAACCTCACTCTTTTTAGTGTTTATTGACTAACTACTGTAGATGTTTGAGGGAAAGCTGTTCAAACCACAGAACAGGAAGCAAAGTTTGAACCAAATATGTAACCCAGTCATCAAAGTACTCCTGTGACATCTAGTGGAAATAGGCAGACACAGCACTTGCAGGTCTAATAGCCTATCAACCTAGTTTAGGAGTAGGAACAAACTGGCCCAATACCTGGCACCACCCTACCCCCTTTAATGTTGTATCTCAAATCTTCAACCCAGCCCACAACCCAACCTACTAAATTATCCCTCTGTTGAAATTGGAAAGTAAGAATAAGTTCAGGGCGATTCCACTCTAGCAAAAAACACATTTACTGGAAGAACTGTGCAGATGCAAAGTAAGGTAACTGAATTTCGGTAAAATCTACCTCAGTGTGTCTACCTCCTTTTTGTGTCCACATTTTCCAAAAACTCTTAAATATCTGCTCAAAATTAAGATTCAACGATGTCTGCAGTGGATTTACACCCGGTAACGGAATTTTATCATGTGTCCCTGATCTGTACTGTACAGAAATTCATAATTATGCATATGAATGTCATTCTCTTCATGGTGAAGAGAAATACTGTAGATACACAAATGTGTATACTGTAGATACACAAATACACTAAATACTGTAGATACACAAATGTATAAATATGGAACATCTTCCTTTGCATACTTGGGTATTATTCTACACACAGGCTATTATTTTAATGCTCTACCCCCATAGAAGACCAAATTTGGTTGGTCCGGATCAAATCTGAACTAATCATAGACATCTGTTTCACAAGTTTGACATGAAAGTAGAGCTCAGTAGACCACAGCATAGCACAAAACATTACAGTGCAGTTAGAAAACGTCTTAAAGACTGGCTGAACGACGACACTGATAATATAGAGCTGACTGGCTTCTCCATGTTTCGGCAGGACAGAGCAGCTACATCTGGTAACACGAGGGGGGGGGGGGGGGGTCTATTTGTAAACTGCTGGTGCGAGATATGTAATATTAAAGAAGTCTTGAGGTATTGCTCACCTGAGGTAGAATATCTCATGATAAGCTGTAGACCACATTATCTACCAAGAGAGTTCTCGTCTATATTATTCGTAGCCGTTTACTTACCACCACAAATCAATGCTGGCACTAAGACCGCACTCAACGATCTATATAAGGCCAGAAGCAAACAAGAAAATGCTCATCCAGAAGTGGCGCTCCTAATGAACTTTAATTCAGGCCAACTTAAATCTGCTTTACCTCATTTCTACTAGCATGTCACATGTGCAACCAGAGGGAAAAAAACTCTAGACCACCACACACAGAGATGCATACAAAGCTCTCGCCCGCCCTCCATTTGGCAAATCTGACCATAATTCTATCCTCCTGATTCCTGCTTACAAGCAGAAACTAAAGCAGGGAGTACCAGTGGTCAGATAATGTGGATGCTATTCAACAGGACTGTTTTGGTAGCACACTCTGGAATATGTTCTGAGATTCATCCAATGGCATTGAGGAGTATACACCTCAGTCACTGGCTTCATCAATAAGTGCATCGACGACGTCGTCCCCACAGCGACCGTACGTACATTTCCCAACCAGAAGCCATGGATTACAGGCAACATCCGCACCGAGCTAAAGGTTAGAGCTGCACTTTCAAGGAGTGGGATGCTAATCTGGACACTTATAAGAAATCCAGCTATGCCCTCAGACGAACCATCAAACAGGCAAAGTGTCAATACATGACAAAGATTGAATCCTACTACACTGGCTCTGACACTCGTCAGATGTGGCAGGGCTTGAAAACTATTACAGACTACAAAGGGAAATCCAGCCGCGAGCTGCCCAGAGACGCGAGCGTACCAGATGAGCTAAATGCCTTTTATGCTCGCTTCGAGGCAAGCAACACTGAAGAATGCATGACAGCACCAGCTGTTCCGAACTACTGCGTGTTAGCGCTCTCTGTAGCCGATGTTAGCAATACCTTTAACCTCTTACATCTAGACGTTCCGCTAGCGGAACACCTGCTCCAATATCCAATGATAGGCGTGGCGCGAATGACAAATTCCTCAAAAATACAAAAACTTCCATTTTTCAAACATATGACTATTTTACAGCATTTAAAAGACAAGACTCTCCTTTATCTAACCACACTGTCCAAATTCAAAAAGGCTTTACAGCGAAAGCAAAACATTAGATTATGTCAGCAGAGTACCCAGCCAGAAATAATCAGACACCCATTTTTCAAGCTAGCATATAATGTCACAAAAAACAAAACCACAGCTAAATGCAGCACTAACCTTTGATGATCTTCATCAGATGACACGCCTAGGACATTATGTTATACAATACATGCATGTTTTGTTCAATCAAGTTCATATTTATATCAAAAACCAGCTTTTTACATTAGCATGTGACGTTCAGAACTAGCATTCCCACCGAACACTTCCGGTGAATTTACTAAATTACTCACGATAAACGTTCACAAAAAACATAACAATTATTTTAAGAATTATAGATACAGAACTCCTCTATGCACTCGCTATGTCCGATTTTAAAATAGCTTTTCGGTGAAAGCACATTTTGCAATATTCTAAGTAGATAGCCCGGCATCACAGGGCTAGCCATTTAGACACCCACCAAGTTTAGCCCTCACCAAAGTCAGATTTATAATAAGAAAAATGTTATTACCTTTGCTGTTCTTCGTCAGAATGCACTCCCAGGACTTCTACTTCAATAACAAATGTTGGTTTGGTTCAAAATAATCCATAGTTATATCCAAATAGCGGCGTTTTGTTTGTGCGTTCAAGACACTATCCAAGGGTGACGAAGGGTTACGCGCCCGACACGTTTCGTGACAAAAAAATTCAAAATATTCCATTACCATACTTCGAAGCATGTCAACCGCTGTTTAAAATCAATTTTTATGCCATTTTTCTCGTAAAAAAGCGATAATATTCCGACCGGGAAACCGTGTTTTAGTACAAAGAGAGAGAAAGTAAACATGGAGTCAGCTCATGCACGCGCCTCAGTCTCATAGTACTCTGACCGACCACTATCCAAACGCGCTATTGTTTTTCAGCCAGGGCCTGCAAAGCCACCATTCAGCTTTTTGCCACCTTCTGAGAGCCCATGGGAGCCGTAGGAAGTGTCACGTAACAGCAGAGATCCCCTGTTTTGGATAGAGATGATCAAGAAGGCCAAGAAATGGTCAGACAGGGTACTTCCTGTACAGAATCTTCTCAGGTTTTTGCCTGTCATATGAGTTATGTTATACTCACAGACACCATTCAAACAGTTTTAGAAACTTTGGAGTGTTTTCTATCCAAAGCTAATAATTATATGCATATTATAGTTTCTGGGCAGGAGTAATAATCAGATTAAATCGGGTACGTTTTTTATCCGGCCGTGAAAATACTGCCCCCTATCCATAACAGGTTAAACAGGTCAACATTCACAAAGCCGCAGGGCCAGATGGTTTACCAGGACGTGTACTCAAAGCATGCGTGGACCAACTGGCAAGTGTCTTCACTGACATTTTGAAACTCTACCTGGCCGAGTCTGTAATACCTATATGTTTCAGACCACCATAGTCCCTGTGCCAAAGAAAGCGAAGGTAACCTGCCTAAATGATTACCGCCCCATAGCATTCAGGTTGGTAGTCATGAAGGGCTTTGAAAGGCTGGTTATGGCTCACATCAACACCATCATGCCAGAAACCCTAGACCCACTCCAATTCGCACACCGCCCCAACAGATACACAGATGACGCAATCTCAATCGCACTCCACACTGTCCTTTCCCACCTGGACAAAAGGAACACCTATGTGAAAATGCTGTTCATTGGCTACAGCTCAGCATTCAACACTATAGTAACCACAAAGCTCATCACTTAGCTAAGGACTCTGGGACTAAACCCCTCCTTCTGCAACTGGATCCTGGACTTCCTGACAGGCCGCCCCCAGGTGGTAAGGGTAGGCAACAACACATCTGCCACACTGATCCTCAACACGGGGGCCCCTCAGGGGTGCGTGCTTAGTCCGCTCCTGTACTCCCTGTTCACCCAGAACTGCATGGCCAAGCACGACTCCAACACCATCATTAAGTTTGCTGACAACACAACAGTAATAGGCCTGATCACTGACAATGATGAGACAGCCTATAGGGAGGTTGAGAAATGGCAGTGTGGTGCCAGGACAACGACCTCTATCTCAATTTGAGCAAGACAAAGGAGTTGATCGTGGACTATAGGAAAAGGAGAGCCTCACAGGCCCCCATTAACATCGACAGGACTTAAGTGAAGCGGATCGTGAGTGTCAAGTTCCTTGTTGTCCGCATCACTAACAAACTATCATGCTCCAAACACACCAAGACAGTTGTGAAGAGGGCACGAGAACACATTTTCCCCCTCTCAGGAGACTGAAAAGATTTGTCATGGGTCCCCAGATCCTCAAAAAGTTATACTGCTGCACCATCGAGAGCATCCTGACCGGTTGCTTCACTGCCTGGTATGGCAACTGCTCGGCATTTGACCATAAAGCGTTACAGATGGTAGTGCCTACTTCCCAGTACAACACTGGCGCCAAGCTTCCTGACATCCAGGACCTATATACTAGGCGCTGTCAGAGAAAAGACCCCAAATTTTTACATTGCTGCTTCTTGCTGTTTATTATATATGCGTAGTCACTTTACACATTTCCTCGACTATCCGGTACCCCTGCACATTGACTCGGTAACGGTACGCCCTGTACATAGTCTTGCAATTGTTATTTACATTTCTTGTTACTTTTTCATTGATTAGATATTTCTTTTTACTTTAGTTTATTTAGTAAATATTTCATGAACTCTATTTCTTGAACTGCGTTTTGGTTAAAGGCTTGTAAGCAAGCATATCATAGTGAGGTCTACACCTGTTTTATTCGGCGCATGTGACTAATAAAATTTGATTGAATTTTGTTTTTTGACATGTGGGTTTTTGGTAACATAATTTCAAGACACAAGGCAATATTTCTTAACCCCTGACAAGGGTTTGAATGAGAGATCTAACTGGTGTCTCCAAGGTGTCACACACCTCTCCAAAGTGTGCACAGTTACTAAGTAATATCAATGTACTTTTATGACTCGAAGAGTCTTCAACTATAAGGTGATTTTTGTCTGTGCTGTTGAGGAACTAGAGCAAGCACAATTGTAGTTGTTTTGTTTGGAATACAACCCTGCAACCCCCACTTTTACTCAATTACTGTTGTTTACACAATCCAAAAACAGTCCATTTCTAAATTGCAATCTGGGTCAGGTGGGCATAATTTGAAAGCTTGTTCTATTGCCAACATGACTAGCTAAATTATAAAATACAAGCTTAGTGTTAGGCTTTCACTAAGCAATTCAGAGAAGCAGATTGTAATTTTGGTGTGCATAGAATGGAGTCATGATTGCCGTCAGATACGTGGTCCATGGCAACTTTTCTTTTCAATGCAACAAACATGGGTTCATTCTATTCAGAATAACCCAGGGTATGACGCCATGTTATCTTGTAACTGTACAAGCAAACATGGTGATCATCAATGTTTATACTGTATATTACATTAGTTTTATGATATGGAAATGTGAAGTGCACATTTGGACTCACGGGTGTTTTATCTTGCATGACATCAAAGCAGTATTTATTATAATCCTCCATGTTTAATCATTCGAAATACATAATCCTCATAATTTACTGTGAGCACGGTGCTCAAGTTCAGAACGGCTGTCAGTCAAAACCCATACAGCGCTGTGAAGCGCAGAGCCAGAGCTGTGATGTCATGTATAGCATTTTACTGTACAGCACTGTGTTCCAGTTTAGGCTTTATATAGACAGATGTGTGCCTTTCCAAATCATGTCCAATCAATTGAATACAGTTGTAGAAACATCTCAGAGATGATCAATGCCAACAGGATACACCTGAGCTCAATTTCGAGTCTCAGAGCAGTGTCTGAATACTTATGTAAATTAGGTATTTCTGTTTTTTTATTTTCAATACATTTGCAAGAATTTCTAAACCTGTTTTCGCTTAGTCATTATGGGGTATTGTGTGTAGGTTGAAAACTGAAGGGGTCTGAATACTTTCCGAATGCACTGTGTATATATGCCTTCATTTCTCAAACATATAGACTTTTGGTTTTCATTTGACACACAATTTTACATGCTCCTATGAACTTCATGTTGGTGCTCATGGGTCGTTTTACATGGAAATGACCAATAAATGTATCTTACCTAAGGTTGTTTATAAATGATGATGAGTCTAAGGTCTACTATTTCAGTTTATATTGGGTATTGAGCCACGGAAAGTAACTTGATTGAAGATGGATTGAAGAATTGTTATTTTGTCCCACTACTTCCTTATTTTAAAACTGAAATCCGTAGTGGTGAAACTGCCACGTCCATTTGCGATATTACAACAACAAAGACTACTTCAAAAAAGTAACACTGTTTTTTCCCCCTGGGACATCATTGCACACGTGATAGTACATACTTTGCTGTTCTATGTTTCAAAAACTAAACAAAAACAATAACAAATGTGATTGGGGCGACCAGTGGCACTGTTTCACCTTATGAGGATCTCAGTTTTACATGCTAACTTTAGCTTGAACTTAACACTAGTCGAAAATGTTAACCCGGAAGCCTGTTTAGTTAGTTTGACAGTAACAGTTGAGATGGAGTCAGAGGATCCGGTGAAAAAATGTGTATGGTAGCCTATTTATTTACGGAGTGGCTGCAGATCCAACTTCCCTGGACCCCTCTTCCCGACAGCCCAAGGTCTGAAGCTTCTATGCATGTGTGGCATTCTCTACTTTACGTCCACTCTGCACTACTTGTTTGGCGAGTGCCCAGATTTCAGGTCTTTTTCCTCTGCGTATTCCCTTCATTGTTTGGCAGAACACAATATATTTTTAATCTTTTTGCATCTGTTTTTTCTTCCTGTTGTGATGGTGTCAACGGGTTTCTATTTTTAAAATGTTTTGCCTCCCAATATTTTTGTATATAGTTCATTATTTTTGTACATGATGCATGAATAATGCCAATATCGGTCCCATGACTTGAATGGGATTTGTGCCACAAATGCCAAAAGGTTAGCATGTGGAAACAGTGCCGGGGAAACTAAACCAAAGCATCGATTGCTGTCTTAATCTGCCATAGACTGCTTATAAGGTAAGGAAACCAATGTCATTTTCTAATTTAACACAATCTGCTCTAAAATTAGCTCACTGTACATCATTGAAACCAACAGTGTTGGCTACTTGGAAACAACAACGTACAGTAACTCTAGAAGATCTAAACGCATATCCCCATGAAACTGATTGAGATCAAATGGTTGGTATGCAGCTGCTGCATGGACGTTTCACTGGTAAAACTTGAAGAATTATCATTCACGATTGACAGTGAGAAATGTGAAGGGAAGGTGACCACAAAAATTGTATGCTTAAAGTAGAGGTAAAGAAACACACGCTCAGAACCTGATTCAGATCTTCAGTTCTGGGGAAAAGGGATCCGGGGGGGGTGGGACGGGATGTGGCGGGACGGGGACGTTACATCCGGATCCAAATCCTCTGCCCTTTATTTAACAGTGCAGTTGTTGATGGTAACCTCTGGATCCAGTTAATCTACAAAATATATGCTGAGTGTACAAAACATTAAGGAGACCTGCTCTTTCCATGACCTAGACTGACCAGGTGAAAGCTATGATCCTTATTGATGTCACTTATTAAATCCACTTCAAATCAGTGTAGATGAAGGGGAGGAGACAGGTTAAAGAAGGATTTTTAAGCCTTGAGAAATGGATTGTACGTGTGTGCCATTCAGCGGGTGAATGGGCAAGGCAAAATATTTAAGTGCCTTTGAGTGGGGTTTGGTAATAGGTGCCAGGCACACCGGTTTGTGTCAAGCCCTGCAACGCTGCTGGGTTTTTCACGCTCAACAGTTTCCTGTGTGTATCAAGAATGATCCACCACCCAAGGGCATCCAGCCAACTTGACACAACTGTGGGAAGCATTGGAGTCAACATGGGCCAGCATCCCAGTGGAACACGTTTGACACCTTGTAGAGTTCATGCCCTGACGAATTGAGGGTGTTCTAACGGTAAAATGTGGGTGCAACTCAATATTAGGAAGGTGTCCATAATGTACGCTTACATTGGAGCCATGCAAGCCAGTTCACAGCGGAGGCAACTGGCAAGTAGGCTCATTAGAATATGTTGGCGATAGCCAACAAAGGTTACAATGCTAAACATTTGTAAAAAACATTATAATAATAAAATATATGATAAAGAGACTGTGGTTTGTTCTTATGTAATACAAAGCATGATGTTTGATGCGATTAGCCAAAGCAAAGTCAGGTTAGCAATACTTGTTTTTAGGCTACCAAACAATCAGGCCCTATGTGTGGGGAGAAATGGAGGGAAATGTACTGACATGGCAACAAGATAGCTCACAGGCACGTCGTCACAGTTACCATACTACCAAGGTGCAAATGCATTAGAATATATGCAATAAGTTGTGAATTACTTAAACATGAAGTCTATTTATGGGGGTGAGAGGTGAAGACTGGGTGCCAGACCACATGGTGGCCTAAGCTAACCTACCATAGCTTGCAAGCAATATGGCTAAAAGTCTGGACACCAGGCTAGCTGAAAACCTCAACACCATGGTATGCTATTAAGTACATTACTTGGCTGATTCAAGGCCGGCATAGCTTTCTGAGTCCTACCGTAAGTTTGGCCAAGTTTTAATACACATCTCTCTGTGTTAGTTGCTGAAATGTAAGTATGTAGAATATTGACCTCGGTTATCAAGTTGATGATGCTATGATGATAAAAATTGGTATACAGATCTAAATGGAGATAATTTATGAATATTTTCTGACGTGTAGATTTTAGAATCTACTATGGAGAGCTGTTATAGATGCTTGTAATTCAACACTGTCTTGTCCCTCAGAAAGAGCAGAGTAACATGTGTAGGAATACTAGGAATGCACCAATGTTGTCTATAGACATACACATGTCTATCCATTCCACTGGCATACCATCCCTGCACTACGACTCAGGGACATATTTGTGTTGGCTATCTCCAAAAAGTTCCTTTCTCAATTCTCACCCAAACTCTGGTGGTGTGGTGAATTCATGTTGAATAAATGTATATTCACAGGAAATAACGGCAGATTTATGAGGTGTGCATGAAGTGACACTTAACCCTGCTTAGGGCGGTGGCAGTCACAAAATTTTGTCAGCCGGTGATTGTCAAGCAAATAACTGTCAATCTCACGGCTATTGACCGCTAATTAACATAAACACATTTAGCATCTCCTTTCACTGCCTACAAGCCACTGATGCAGACCTTTGCAACATCTACACTACCAGTCAAGTTTGGACACACCTACTCATTGAAGGGTTTTTCTTATTTTTTTACTATTTTCTACATTCCACATCAAAACTATGAAATAACACATATGGAATCATGTGGTAACCCAAAAAGTGTTAAACACATCAAAATATCTTTTAGATTTTAGATTCTTCAAGGTAGCCACCCTTTGCCTTGATGACAGCTTTGCACACTCTTGGCATTCTCTCAACCAGCTTCATGAGGCAGTCAACTGGAATGCATTTCAATTAACAGGTGTGCCTTGTTAAAGTTAATTCGTGGAATTTCTTTCCTTCTTAATGCGTTTGAGCGAGTCAGTTGTGTTGTGACAAGGTAGGGGTGATATACAGAAGATAGACCTATTTGGTAATAGACCAAGCCCATATTATGGCAAGAACAGCTAAAATAAGCAAAGAGAAACGACCGTGCAGCATTACTTTAAGACATGAAGGACAGTCAATCTGGAAAATGTCAAGAACTTTTAAAGTCTCTTCAAGTGCAGTCGCAAAAACCATCAAGCACTATGATGAAACTAGCTCTCATGAGGACCGCCACAGGAAAGGAAGACCCAGAGGTACAGTACCTTCTCTGTGAGACACAGAGTAGGTGAATAGATTATCTCCACATGTGTGGTTCCCACCGTGATGCATGGAGGAGGAGGTGTGATGGTGTGGGGTTGCTTTGCTGGTGACACTGTCAGTGATTTATTTCAAATTTAAGGCACGCTTAACCAGCATGGCTACCTCAGCATTCTGCAGTGATTCACCATCCCATCTGGTTTGCACTTAGTGGGACTATGATTTGTTTTTCAACAGGACAATGACCCAACACACCTCCAGGCTGTGTAAGGGCTATTTGACCAAGAAGGAGAGTGACGGAGTGCTGCATCAGATGACCTGGCCTCCACAATCCCCCGACCTCAACCCAAATGAGATGGTTTGGGATGAGTTGGACCGCAGAGTGAAGGAAAAGCAGACAATAAGTGCTCAGCATATGTGGGAACTCCTTCAAGACTGTTGGAAAAGCATTCCTCATGAAGCTGGTTGAGAGAATGCCAAGAGTGTGCAAACTGGCATCAAGGCAAAGGGTGGCTACTTTGAAGAATCTCAAATATAAAATATATTTTAATTTGTTGGTTAATACATGAATACAAGGCGTGTGATTTCATAATTTTGATGTCTTCACTATTATTCTACAATGTAGAAAATATATATTTTTTAAAGAAACCTGTGAATGAGATGTTGTCCAAACTTTTGACTGGTACTGTACATTTTCAAAAGTCAAATAAATCCATGTAATATAGCCTACACCTTCACCATAAATCCATTATTTATTTTAGACCGGTCTAAAGAAACATGATATGAAGAAAATGTAGTCTATTTCAGAAGAACAGAATAGCATACTCTGAGTTGTCCTTATGTTAGGTCCTGATCTGGCTATGCCAAATGACTGTGGGCTACAATAGTTTATTAGCAGACACGATTTGCTTAGAATTCCGTGGCATCATTTTATAGTATGAAGAATACAATTGAATGAAGCTGAATAAAATAGAAATGATATTTGTCCAAATGATTTGAGGGAGTGCTCACATGTGGCTATTCTGTGATGAGCAGTTAACAAAGAAATAGGTACTCCTATATGCTTAATTTAGAGTTATTAATGTAACTTTAGTTGTTCTACAAACGTTGGGCTATATGTTTACATTTTTAATACATTGTAAGGCTGCATGATGCTCTGCTTTGTTTTTGCGCAGGCTGTACGCAATACATACTGTAAGTCACTCATTCACAATTCCACATGCATTTGATGTTGCCTAGAATTTCACGGCGGCGTCCACTTTGTGTGGCCGTAATGCACCCTAAAACAATCAATGCCCATTGGCCGTTGTGCCCTTCTCCCTGAGTGTTGCGCGCTCTGAAGCACCTCTCACTCACATGGCTCTCCATCAGGTGAGCGGGTCTTTCTCACAGGCTACAAGTGAAGACAGACACATCAGGGACGCAACTGTGATCGTCCTCATCCAATTACAAGGTGCATATTGAAGATATTGGAAGAACTGTCCACATTTACTTTCAGCAAGATGAGTAGGCCTAACGAACAGCAAATGCACTAGCCTATGTCAATCTATTATCCCCCATAGTACAAAGGTCGACCTATTCTATTCTGTGCGATAAATAAATATTCCAAACATAGTCTGGGACAGCTGTGGGATGCGATAGATCGGGAATTCATGCAACCACTAGCATAAAAAAAAACGCAATGTGGCTGACGCAACAGATCAGAACATTTAGCTTAAAATGTTGATAAACTATTAGGCAATTTCTCCACATTATAAGCGTAGCAATGTGTACCTGATAGTAGGCTATAAGCGCAATTATTCCACTAGTGGAAAACACCATTATCAAAAGTGACCACAAATGCAATTATCCATGTAATGCTTTTATTATAAAGGTGAATTTTTATGGGGGAAATTATCTTACCCAAACTTGAAAGTCAGGAGTTGCATATTTATGCCAGTTAGGCTCTACACCCCTTGTAAAGCGGATTGATGTGCTTCATTTTAAGAAGTTATTTGGCCACTTTAGTTGTGATACAAACCTTATCAAAACATATAGGCCTATGGGCTAGGCTACATGAGGTGTGCGACTATGATTAGAAAAAGTCACAAAAAAGGCATGGTTTCTAATGGCGGGCATCATTCACAACTGATAAGTGATAGGCTAATATTGTCACCCGTCAGACTGTTCTTGATTGAATCTTGTCTTTACATATACTAAATAATATATGTGTTACATTTGTTTTGATTTAGAATGGACAATTATCAGGCACCTGTATCGAAACAGGGGCAGCGGGAAAAAAATACATGTCATCTATGCACTTAAATAGCAAACAGAGGACACTTTTCCAATGGTTCATTTTCCTGCCAGCCAGGTAAGCTATACTCCCTGTTGTAAATATAAGAAATGTGCTTAATATTAGGAATGTTGAGAAATAAATATAGTAGGCCTAGCCTATAGAAAGCTGATGGGATCCTCCTATTTTTAGTAGAGGCCATCACTCTGTTTTCTTGCGCAATTGCACAGCCTATATAAATGTTGCGCAACATGAGCTCATGGGCTCTCAGGAAGTGTTTGATTAGATATTCGATTACATTTGCATTGTAAGGGTGTGTGCTCAGCCCCCTCCTGTACTCCCTGTTCACCCATGACTGTGTGACCATGCACACCTCCAACTCAATCAAGTTTGCAGATGATACAACAGTAGTAGGCCTGATTACCAACAATGATGATACAGCCTACAGGGAGGAGGTGAGGGCCCTGGGAGAGTGGTATCAGGAAAATAACCTCTCACTCAACATCAACAAAACAAAGGAGCTGATCTTGGACTTCAGGAAACAGCAGAGGGAGCATACCCCTATCCACATCGAAGGGACCGTAGTGGAGAAGGTGGAAAGCTTTAAGTTCCTCGGCGTCCACATCACTGAAGATCTGAAATGTTCCACCCACACAGACAGTGTGGTGAAGAAGGCGCAACAGCGCCTCTTCAACCTCAAGACGCTGAAGAAATTTGGTTTGTCCCCTAAAACACTCACAAACTTTTACAAATGTACAATTGAGAGCATTCTGTTGGGCTGTATCACCGCCTGGTACGGCAACTGCACCGCCTGCAACCGCAGGGTTGTCCAGAGAGTGGTACGATCTCCGGGGGCAAACAACGCATCACCGGGGTCAAACTACCTGCCCTCCAGGACACCTACAGCACCCGATGTCACAGGAAGGCCAAAAAAGATAATCAAGGACATCAACCACCCGAGCTACGGTCTGTTCACCCCGCTATCATCCAGAAGACAAGGTCAGTACTGGTGTATCAAAGCTGTGACCGAGAGACTGAAAAATGGCTTCCATCTCAAGGCCATCAGACTGTTAAATAGCCATCAGAATATTAAATAGCCATCACTAGCCGGCTTCCACCCGGTTACGCAACCCTGCACCTTAGAGGCTGCTGCCCTGTATACATAGACTTGGCCACTTTAATAATTGAAAACTAGTCACTTTAATAATGTTTAAATAATGTTTACATACTGCTTTACTAATCTCATATGTATATACTGTATTCTATTCTTCTGTATTTTAGTGAATGCCACTCCAACATTGCTCAATCTAATATTTACATATTTTTTAATTCCATTCTTGTACTTCTAGATTTGTGTGTATTGTTGTGAATCATTTTTAGATACTACTACACTGTTGGAGCTAGGAACACAAGAATTTCGCTACACCCGCAATAATATCTGCTAAATATGTGTACGTGACCAATAACATTTGATTTGATTTTTTATTTAATGTCAGAGTGGTTAGAGGGACAATAGAGTGCTGAGTACCAGGCAGCTAGCAAGTTTGGTAGGCTACTAATGACTAACAGCAGCAACACAGCTTGGAGAAGCCTAATCACCGTGACTAAAGGGTCACTTGCAATTTGACTGCCTTCATGACTCGTGACCGCCAGTGTGGCGGTGATAAGGTCACCGCAACAGCCCTAACCCTGCTTCCAACAAAGACCCTGGGAGAGGAGAGACGATGTACTACCTTCTGGATAGGTTACAGCTTCCAGCATTCTGAGCGAGAGCGGTGGAACTGCAGCTTGGTAAACGGAAGGTTACAGAGAAGTGAGTAGAGATAAAATGAATAGACCCATTCTGAGGCATAATGGGACTGGTTCTGCCAGTGAACAATGGTGTTAATTAGTGAGAAAGCACACTTTGATTACATGGTCGTTTATCTAGTAGATTGTGACACGAGGAGGCGTCCCACCTGCCACTGTGCCAAACCTTGTTATTAAGGCATCAATGCTAATTCAGAACATTGTTGAAGCTGCCAGTGCTAAGACTACACCGTGGATTTGACACACACTGCTAAAAGGCTACAGGCAATAAAGGATTAATCAGGTGGCACATATAGCACAAAATACAATTAACTGATAGGAAAAAATACTTTTGGAACACTATCTAAAGCTATAAAGTTGCTTTTTTATTGGCTAGTGGCTATTTTCATCCTGTTTTCACAATTTGTTCTGTGAAAATGTTTTCATGTACATCTTAAAAGTCAATTTCTTTAGTGCACCACCTATGCAATCAGAACAGTTTAATGTCCATGGCGGGGCATGGCGTCACTTAACCTTTTCTTTTGGTGTTTGATTTCGGGTGGCCTTTTACTTATTTGGCCTACACTCTGGCTCTGGAGGGCGCCATTTGCCTTTCAATAATAAATCTGTACTTGATTTGTACCAAATCACAGTCATACACCCCATGCTACATAAGATTATAGGATCTATATCTTTTCATATATTCTGTATTTCTGGCCACAATAGAAGATTGAATTATAGGCACATAAAAATACAATCAATCTGTTAATTCAAATAATTTCTATAAAAAAGTATTTGTTGGCCTTTTTGACCTCTAAGTCTTTGACCTAGATTTCCCTTTTCTTATTTAGCATGTTGCTCGCTAGACCCTTTGTCTTCATCATGAAATCTCATGCAGCCTTATAACTCATTTATAAACATGGCACATGAGGTTTGATTGAACATAAAATGTGATTGCATCCTACACGCATGTGTTGCCAACGGTCATATTAATGGTAGAAATGTATGTGTAGTTACACATAAGCCACAGTGTCTCATAAAACCCCTTCTTCTGAGACGGTGATTCTCCATTATTTTCATTGCATATGCAACTTTTACAACCTCAAGTGTTCAGTTGCAGTTTGATGTCTTGACCAGCAGGTGGTGTACCTCTGAGTTGTGCAGAGTTGCTTGTGATGGAGAATCTGAAACGACTGGGCATCTTGCCTGCCAGCAGGCATCATCTCATTCTCCTCCTCAAAATAGGTCTGTCACTGAGCTAGGGGAGGACTGCAGCTTCTCCTGCCAAAGTGTGAAATGACATACCGTTGGTCAGGGAAAGAGGAATTTGTCTCTAGTATGATTGGGATAAGCATAAAGATTTTGGTGAGGGACAATCTTTGCCGTGGCAGTTAGAAAGTGCAATTCTGCCTCAATAGCGGCTATTTTAATGCTCACGAAGGTAATGCTAGACTTGATGTTTCCAAACTAAACAATCATTTAGACAGCAGATAAACGAGAGTGATAAATCAAATAAATTAAAAAAGGAAGATGGAAGAAAATGAGGCCACAGCAGTGCTCTGCTCCAGTCTGCCAGCTCTGATGTGAAGGGATATGTCATATGACATCAGGAACATTGACATGTCTGAGGAGCTGGGTGACCTGCAGTGCATCAACAAAAGGCTGTGCTAAGTGCAGGATTAGGGCAACCTTTCAGCTTTACCTACCACTCAGTCAGAGCACCCTGACCCTTTCTAACCAGTCATGTGAGCTTTGACTCCTCAGCTTCATTTCTGAGGGCCATATCCTGTTGACAAGCCACAACAATCATGGTTATGTCATTGCTCCGTTTGAGGAAGTTGTAACTTTATGCCTAATACAGAAAATGTCTTGCTTTCTCTAGTAGCCTAACATTTGTAGACTGATATTTGTTGGACTTCAACTTGGGGTATTGCTCATCTCTGTGCAAAGGAAACAAAGTTAATATAGCCCTTTTAATAAGCAGGATAAGAGACTCAAGCCTAGAAAACCATTAAAATATTACAACATTTTGATTCTACATCCTATGTTGTAATCTAAAGCAATCGCTGATAACTTTTCTACTAGGCATGTATGCAAATGTACTGAGCGTTTGGGAAGACACTTACATTGACGAGTAGGCCTACTTAGTCTTCTAATGGAATATTGTTGAGCTAAATCCTTCATTTACAGGTGGTTCATAGAAAGTGCTAACAGAAAATCTGCTTCATGAAATCGTAAAACACTGTCTTCCTAGCAATTCACTTTGAAAATTGGCCACTTATGTGAGGCCAATCCATAATTGGGCATAATTACCAACCACCATCTTGAATAGTTTTCTACAGAGGAGAGGGAATCTGGTATCCAGGCTGTGGAGGAAGCAGAGAAGAGGGAATCTGGTATCCAGGCTGTGGAGGAAGCAGAGGAGAGGGAATCTGGTATCCAGGCTGTGGAGGAAGCAGAGGAGAGGGAATCTGGTATCCAGGCTGTAGAGGAAGCAGAGGAGAGGGAATCTGGTACCCAGGCTGTAGAGGAAGCAGATGAGAAGGAATCTGGTATCCAGGCTGTGGAGGAAGCAGAGGAGAGGGAATCTGGTATCCAGGCTGTAGAGGAAGCAGAGGAGAGGGAATCTGGTATCCAGGCTGTGGAGGAAGCAGAGGAGAGGGAATCTGATATCCAGGCTTTAGAGGAAGCAGAGGAGAGGGAATCTGGTATCCAGGCTGTAGAGGAAGCAGAGGAGAGGGAATCTGGTATCCAGGCTGTAGAGGAAGCAGAGGAGAGGGAATCTGGTATCCAGGTTGTAGAGGAAGCAGAGGAGAGGGAATCTGGTATCCAGGCTGTAGAGGAAGCAGAGGAGAGGGAATCTGGTATCCAGGCTGTAGAGGAAGCAGAGGAGAGGGAATCTGGTATCCAGGCTGTAGAGGAAGCAGAGGAGAGGGAATCTGGTATCCAGGCTGTAGAGGAAGCAGAGGAGAGGGAATCTGGTATCCAGGCTGTGGAGGAAGTAGAGGAGAGGGAATATGGTATCCAGGCTGTAGAGGAAGCATTTGGATCTGGACAGCATTTGCAACCTGAGCTGGCAGTAAATACGCCATTTTATCGGCAACAACTGAACGGACTCGGCATCGTTTCAAATGATGGAATTTAATAGGGTGTCATTGATACAGAACATTGTCATAAGCACATATGGTTTAAGGCTAATGTCTAGACTCACCGACCATGCTCAGTGACTGCAAGAAATCACTGTCATGACTGACTACATTGAGAAAATGCTGCAACCCC
This sequence comes from Salmo salar, assembly GCF_965601325.2. Taxonomy (NCBI): domain Eukaryota; kingdom Metazoa; phylum Chordata; class Actinopteri; order Salmoniformes; family Salmonidae; genus Salmo; species Salmo salar. The sequence goes on from NC_138295.1 coordinate 31,229,505, forward strand.
ATGAGCAAGTACGCAGTCTAACCCAGACCCTGCACTCCAGTCATAGATCAAATCAACCTCCGAGCCACACCCTTTGACCTCCCAACTATAATAGCCATAATTATACAATACAATCTCACTCCTGACATCAGCAATGTAACCATTTCTCAAATGAAGTTGTTATTTGTCAAGATTTGAGTTATACACTTTTGTGTCTGGGCGTTTATCATTTCACCTTGCACTTTGGCTTTTACTATGCTCCTGAGGACAAAGGTGTTCCCAAAACTACTGTTAAGTATTTTCCTTTACTCTCACCTGTCTTCTATGTCTTCCTAATGGCTATTGCTCATGGTATGAACCCAGTCCTCTTTACTGGCACTTTGTCCACCAGGTGAAAGCCATTAAGCTAAGAGCGATGTGGCACATTGTTTGAGATTACAGGGCTATATACTGACCTTATTTTTTACAAGCACCAACGATAATGTGGCGATAAGTTAAGCACTGGGCGTGAGAAGTTTAAGGAGTTTGTTGTTTATTGAGGTCCCGTGTGGCTGAGTTGGTAGAGCATGGCGCTTGCAACGTCAGGGTCATGGGTTTAATTCCCACAGGGGACCAGTATGAAAATGTGTGCACTTGCTACTGTAAGACGCTTTGGATAAAAGCATTTGCTAAACAACAAATTAATTGCTATTGAGGCAACATTGTGTGGAAGTGGACATTTTTCTTGGGGAGAAACCTCTTCCATACCATCGCTGCCTCAGCCGGTGGTCATCAAATTATTATTTGACCCATAAGAGGCTTTCGAGGATCTTTTACAAAACCCTGGCTCTGTATAAATCCTGCTATTAAAATGTACTTAAGCGTACATAATACATTCAGTCCAGCTCAGGGGATCACCAGCCTGCAAGTAATGTATGCAAATAGCAGAGATGATATGTTGACCTCACTAAAACGGCGTTATCTGTAGAGCGAGAAATTATAAAGATTTAGGTCCGTAGGCTAAGACCAAAAAAAACATTGACAGGATGTACTGTTATAGAATTTGTGGTTGGTTACAATGCTTAATTTGTACATTTTCATATGAATGGCTGTTTAACCTTTCGGTTATCTAGAGTTTCTTCCTGAACGCTTCTTTTAGCACCTCCGTCATGATGCAGGATTTATTGTGTCTGCGGGTGACCAGACTGATGACGCCTCGCAAGGTGAGGGCTACTGTCGCACTCTCTCTGTGACCTCCGTCCTGGGGGCGCTGAGCATGAGCCGACCTGCCATTTCACAGCAGACACCTGTCGTTATGTCCAACTTGGAAATCTCTCCACGTTCACACCACTGACCATCTGAAAAATGGCTCACGGAATAGAGGGGAAAAGTCATTTCAGGCCTTGGAATTGGATTTCTTTGATGGAATTTGTAAGTATAGAGTAGCAACATGTATCTTTGTTTTATGTGATTTTGGATTCCTCAGCATATTGGTTTTGGAATGTTTGTTTAATATTATGTTAATTGGATCTGATGGTGACAGTGATGTTTTGCTTAGTCTTGAGGATGCCTTTTGAGTTTGTGTTTTCTTATTCCGAAGCACACAGCCTTTTTTATTGACTTTACCTTGTGGTGCAAATTTACACTCCTATTCAAGATAATTAATGGGTCATAATGATTTTTTTATTTAGTCTCACAAAAATCCAGTTTTTAAGGGATTGAAGACTGAAACCTGTTCCTTGACACATCTAATCTATTGATTTTTGGCCCAAATTTGTATTACCATAATGTACTTCCTCTAGACTAAAGACAAACCCTGACACAGTACTGTTTACTGTTATATACTCCTTGAAGGACGAATTGACTGATAAGAGAAACTGATCCACTCATAGTGCTAGGTGCCTTGCTCAGCAGTTTGTGGGGTCGCCAACTCCCTGCACTTTTAGGACAATACTGTAGAATTACTCACCTGAAAAGGAAAACTTAAGGTTGTATATTATTCTTCCAAAGACATATGAGTTACTCAGCTTTTAATCCAGACATTTCCCAGTTTCTGTGTGACTGGAATAGAGCCCATATCTGTTCGCTATATATTCAACACATTGCTTCATTCAAATATTTATTGAAAGTTGAACTGCTCCCTGGGGCTTGAAATCCCTCTCACAATGACAGTGTCTTGGTCATAGTGAACCGCCTGCCATAATCATATTCATTTCACTACATTTGCCATCATGCCACGTTCCCTTCTTTGTCTCAACACCCGCTAATATCCGCCACTGAAATGGCTCTTCACTGAGGGAGATGCCCTGGGGGGTCTTATAACTGGTCTCCAGCCTCTCTCTGTCATGCTAGAGCAGGCCCATGGCTATACCAGTATTACTGGTGTCAGCGTTCATTAGTATCCTCTGCTAGTATGTGCCTAGCAAAGCGCAAAGGGCCACCCGTCCCCTGTCTCTCGCTGATGCTGCATGAAAGGGTGTGAAGGAAACATGTCCTGGCTGCGGACCGTTTGACAGTCATATCGAGATATATAAAGGACATGTGATACTTGACCAGGGTGTCACTTCTAAAGACAAAGGCGATCTGGGCGCTTCGGGACTGGATTATGGCGTGGGGATTCTTCCAGACTCAGAGGGCTAACTGGAGTTGGTTTACGTTTGATGTGTTCTAAATAACTGAATATGTTAATGAGTTGCATTAGTATGCTCCGGCAGAATTGCAGGGAGAGTTCAAAGACGAAATAACCTCAAACCATCAGTAGGCATTATCTACTGTTTCCAATTCCAACGCAGTTGGCCGGCAGAAACAACATCTAGTTCAGTTGGGGATTCAGCATGAATGTTTCATCGCTTCATAATACCATGAATATAAACTGGAGGGACTTTAACCACATAATCAGAAAAAAGGCTCAGCTGTGTCAATATGAACACTGAAGGTCAATTAGCAATATATAATTAAGTAGTTCTTACTTAGAAATGCCCATTCCGATTTGTTTGTCCCTGTCCATCCCTGATGAAATGTCTAAGGGAAATGGATTACGGTTGATTGTCTCAATCGTTTGACATAGTTGTTTGCATATGAAGGTAGACTTAATAACATATCAGGATTATTAAAGTTAAAGACTTGACATTTAGTCCACTTATAACTTGTGTAGAAACGCTGGTGGTGCAACTCTGACATATCCTGCATCTCTCTCATAAATTCCTGTAATCCAATTTTGGTGCCTTAATCTAAATCCCAATTGAAATGTATTGGCTGACTTTCCCAGGACTTATTGCTCTCTCTTGTGTGAATGGCCCATTTCCCCCTATACTTTGCCAAATGGGGGAATAGGATACCCTCACTGCACTTTTTATCCAGTTGTTAGCTTGTTGAGAAATAGATATATAATCAAGCTGCCGCTATTGGCTGTGATTGCTTCCCTGTAATTCCATATCTTCCTGGTAGTGCTGTACATATTGAGGTGATAGTGTTTATGCTTCTCCAACCTCATAAACAAATGTCTTCCTTCGGTGGAGGGTTCCACATTGCCTTGTGGATTGGACCAGTGCCATGTGATAATGGACAAGAAGAGTCAAAGACCACATTGGCCGTCTGCAAGGTCTTTATGCCTGCCTTTGTCAGCAAACGACGGGGCCGACCTAGGCAATAAGGGTGTGACATTGTGGCAATCCTTTGAATGATGATGGGTTTTTCCTGTCAGAGCATTGTCAAAAGGAACATCAACAGGTGACATAGGCCTAGCATATCCTACTAATTCTATTTTCAGTTCATATTCATTTTGTATGATGTATAGCAGGGTTAGGCTAAGAGAATGTTGGTTTTTAGAGAGGGACTTTTGTACGTAACAACAAGAACTCTGAATACACTACAGACTTGACATCTGTAATACCTCTATTTACATCTGAAGACGGGTTAAGTAACATCCCTTCAGAACCACTTATTGGAGAGACACATCGCATCTTTCATCTCTAGCCTTCTGTTTGGTTCACGGAAATGCCGAGACTTTCTCCTCAACCTTCCTCCCTTTGTTGTCACACACATTACCATGTCAACTGCCGCAGCCACATGACAGCTCCCTGCCACAATGGAATTCAATTATTCATTTATTCCGACTGTCTTACATCCAATTACATGGCAGCTGCCTGTCCCCAGGAGCATGGCATCCAGGCAGAGCACCACGTTTAAAGCTTCAGCAGCAGTAGCCTCGCCCACTATGCCCCCTTGCCAGGAGGAACATACACAGTGAAGCACCTCTCCCCACCCCCCACCCCCCCTTACAGATTCCAGTCAGAGGCCTTATCCACAGCTCCGCACTGTCTGGAATGGAATGCTTTTCATGGAGATTTACGCATGCCGAACTTCCTCTTAGCTGTATGTCTGTGAGTGCAGTGCGGGTGTCTTTGTGCCTCGTTAACTAGAATCAGTCTAGCCAGAGAATGTCAGTATGGTTATTTTATGCAGAATTCCCCCGCAACAACACAAACAAAACCGCTTTAAATGTTCAGTATGTATGTCCAGCTATTGCTGCTGACCCAATAAGCATAATGAAATAAAATGGATGTTGAACGTTCTTATTTAGGTTATCTGTGTTCTATTGTCTGGATACAGGCCTTATTGGTGGCATTAGTGCCAGTTTCAGACAAAAAGAGAAGAACATTCTTAGCATAATTGCAAACTTCCCCACGTTTATTAGGTTTTCCCTTGTGCAGACACTGTGAAGCAAACTGTGATGTTTATAAACCAACCAAGGAAAAGTTTTCACCAAACTATTGCCTTAGGTCAAGCGGGAATTACAGATCCATTTTTTATAACAACTTTCAATGCTATCGTAAGCAATACTGGCGTATTCAAAACCATCTACACTGGATTTATTTAATACTGTTCATAAAATGCTTGGGCTTTGCTCACCGTAGTGTTCAAACAATGAGCAAGGGAAAAACCAAAGACACTACTAGGTCATGCAGACTTATAGACCAATATCTTGAGACCAATATTTTAAACGAAGACAATAGAGCTTTGGAAAACATCATGAGTGCAACTGAGATTTGAAGATTTGAACCTCCGAGCTGTAACGTAATTAGTGTGAACTCTCCGTCCAAGCAGTGCCAGGCAACAGAGAAAAAGAGAAGGGAAAATGAACGGCAAAATAATGTCACCCTGAGTTTAAATCGGAGCGCATGGCATTTTGTGAAATGAAACAGGGAAAAGGAAATGCAATTACATATAGGGAGAAATGTGTCAATGGGGTTGAGAGTGCTCTCGCCATGCCGATTCATTCCTTGGTAATGAATAGTTCCTGTTGCCAGCGGCGCCGGGGGCTCGTATCACAAAAGGTGTGAAACGAGGTGGAGGGATTTGAGTGCTCGGAGTTATATGGGTAGCAACTTTATTGTACTCTTCTGTAGGAGCATTTGCCATCTGTAGGTACAAAGACAACATCAGTAAAGGAAAATGAATCAACCTCATCAAGCTGAAGTCCTTATGCTAATAAGAGTTAAATGAATGTAAACATATCATTAGGCCGGTGATGAGATATTAATAGGCCAGTCAAAGGGATTTAGATCATAGATGGTCTTAGCCGTCTACAAATTGCCTTTCAATAGCCCTTTGTAGGCATTGGATAATTGTCTTTTATCGTCAAATGGCATGTAGCATGCTGGGCTAATGGCTGCTGTCACTCAGAACAGCTTGAACACAGACATCAACTTGATGAATGAACAGATTCAACAATGACACTGGTACTATTAGTGCCGACTTTGCAACAATGGACTAACGTTATTTGTCCTCTCTAGAGCTAGAATGTAAACACAGTGTATCACAATGATGTATGTCAGTTAGTTCAGTCGAAGTGGGTTCGCAGTGACGCCATTCCATTTATGCAGATGGTAGCTCAAGTGAGACGTAAATCGAAGTCCTCGATTGATCACATGAAATAGTCTTTACCTGAACTATAGCATGGCAATCAGTCAACACATGGCCTTGTCAGTTGGCACTAAGCTGCTACAGAACCTGTTTATCTAACATTCTCCCAAATGAGCTGGATTCTGTGTCAAGGCCTGTGGGTGATTCACAGTTTGTAATATAGATTGTAATCGCTGCTCAGCGGAATTTACAGGTTTCCCCAGGGCCACGTCTCTAGAGTTACTCCTCGGAACGCCCCACTCTCTCCCCCCGCTCCCAGCAGTGGAGCTGGAGGGGAACCTCTGGAATTGCCATCCTCCACCGGTCCAGTGCTAGCCAAGGCATCGGAACTGGCTGCCATTTTACAAGCACTACTTGAGCGTGGGGTTTGATCAAAACCTGAGTCGGTTGGTTCTGTCTGGGCCACCTTGTAGTGCTTTCATCACACGGACAGGTCTCAGGCTACAACCTCGGACGGTTCAAGCCAGGGTGGTTAAAATGACCCGGAGGAGTTACGGTATATGTGAATATAGCCCCGGAAAAGACGGGCTACACATATGCCTCCATATGCTTGGTTTTCTGACATTTATTTGAGCTCAAATACAGTACACCTACAGAAAGTAGCAAACAGTGCACTCGGAAAGTATTCAGACCCCTTGACTTCTTCAACATTTTGATACGTTACAGCCTTGTTCTAAAATGGATTAAATAAAAACTATTAAAAACATAAATCTACACACACTACCTCATAATGACAAAGCAAAAAAATGTTTTTTTTTAAATGTTTGCAGATTTATTACAAATAAAAACTGAAAAAGCTTCTTTACAAAAGTATTCAGACCCTTTGCAATGAGACTCAAAATTGAGCTCAGGTGCATCCTGTTTCCATTGATCATCCTTGAGATGTTTCTACAATTTGATTGGAGTCCACCTGTGGTAAATTCAATTGATTGGATAAGATTTGGAAAGACACACACCTGTCTATATAAGGCCCCACAGTTGACACTGCATGTCAGAGAAAAAAACAATGTCATGAGGTTGAAGGAATTGTCCGTAGAGCTCCGAGACAGGATTGTGTCGAGGCACAGATCTGGGGAAGGGTACCAAATATTTATGCAGCATTGATGGTCCATCATTCTTAAATGGAAGAAGTTAGGAACCACCAAGACTCTTCCTAGAGCTGGCCGCCTGGCCAAACTGAGCAATCGAAGGAGAAGGGCCTTGGTCAGGGAGGTGACCAAGAACCCGATGGTCACTCTGACAGAGCTCTAGATTTCTTCTGTGGAGATGGGAGAACCTTCCAGAAGGACAACCATCTCTGTAGCACTCCACCAATCAGGCCTTTGTGGTAGAGTGGCCAGATGGAAGCCACTCCTCAGTAAAAGGCACATGACAGCCCGCATGGAGTTTGCCAAAAGGCACCTAAAGACTCTCAGACCATGAGAAACAATATTCTCTGGTCTGATGAAACCAAGATTGAACTCTTTGGCCTGAATGCCAAGCGTCACGTCTGGAGGAATCCTGGCACCATCATGCTGTGGGGATGTTTTCAGCGGCAGGGACTGGGAGACTAGTCAGGATTGAGGGAAAGATGAACGGAGCAAAAACCTGCTCCAGAGTGCTCAGGACCTCAGACTGGGGTGAAGATTCACCTTCTAACAACACAAAGACCCTAAGCACACAGCCAAGACAACACAGGAGTGGCTTCGGGACAAGTCTCTGAATGTCCTTGAGTGGCCCAGCCAGAGCCCAGACTTGAACCCTTGAATCCTGAACCCGATCGAACACCTCTGGAGAGACCTGAAAATAACTGTGCGGCGATGCTCCCCATCCAACTTGACAGAGCTTGAGAGGATCTGCAGAGAAGAATGGGAGAAACTCCACAAATACAGGTGTGCCAAGCTTGTAGCTTCATACCCAAGAAGATTCTGTAATCGTTGCCAAAGGTGCTTCTACAAAGTACTCAGTAATTAAAATATATATATATATTTAATATTTATTTAACTAGGCAAGTGTGAAGAACAAATTCTTATTTCAATGACAGCCTAGGAACAGTGGGTTAACTGCCTTGTTCAAGGGCAGAATGGCAGATTTTTACCTTGTGAGCTCGGGGATTTGATCTAGTAACCTTTCGGTGATTGGCCCAATGCTCTAACCCCTAGGCTACCTGGCGTAAAGGGTCTGAAAACCTGTTTTTGTATTGTCTTTATGGGGTATTGTGTGTAGATCGATGAGGGGAAAAAAAACTATTTAATCAATTTTAGAATAAGGCTGTAACGTAACAAATTGTGGAAAAAGTCAAGCGGTCTTAAATATACTTTCCGAATGCACTGTATTTCTACACCTGCATCCTTATGGAGACTGTATTCATGTGAAACTATATACTGTATGAACTTCTACCTGTTCCTTTTCAGAAAACTATTAAAGAGCTATATTCTTGTTGCCCACCTGCATTATTCGAACCTGTATCCTAAAGAGACTAAATGTTCCCTTTTGTTAGCTGTTTTTTTTGCCACTTCATTTTAAAGTTAGCGGTGAGTAAGCTGTGTCGACGGCAATATTGATTTTACTGGTATTGAATTTGTCCTCCGTAACAATGATGTGGTCTTTTATTGGTCATTTGGTCTTTGGAGGACTGTTCCCAACATGTTACAAATGTAGCTCTGTTATGACTACTTACTGTCAGTTGAATGGCACACAGGGAATCAAGCACAACAACAGAATGAGTCATCCTTGTGTTGCGGTCTCCAGTGTGGTGTATATTGTGTATTTCCAATTATGTCTCCAGTTTCTGTTTCCATTTTGTTCAGAAAACATATCATTTTGTTTACACATGTGACAAGGCAGAATTCAAAGGCTGCAGATAGACGATTCAAGCTCGCGAGACTCGGGTATAATGCGAAACAGGTTATCAATATATTATTAACGTTGATACATTTCTACTTGAGTAACAATCATCATAAAAATACATCAAATATCAAAAAACAGTATCCTGTATCCATTTCCATGACCAGTAGTGAAGAGTTATCTCAATGATGCTAAGTTATGCTGATTAGTATTCTTCTGACTGGCACATCATTTTGCTTCCACATTGCACTGTGGCCTCAAGAAATAAACGTGCCACACTAGTCATCAATTCCAGAGGAGGTGTCCCCAGTCGCTCAAGTGGTAACGGGTCACTCCTTTGTCCTACACAGTATTGATGGTTTGACTGTGTGCAGAGTCTGTCTAATCTACTGCTGGGCCTGAGCCTGTGACTGGGTCAGTAAATCATTCTCCTCAGGGACACTGTGATCGCCTGCAAGGGCTGTGGAGCCCTGATCCTCTCCTCCAGTAGTGCTACTGCTCGTTCCCCTTTTTTTCCCCTCCGAGTCTCTTTCTTTCTATCTTTGTAACTACTTCAAACTCTGTCTCTATCTCTGTCTACCTCTCTATCTTTCGCTCTCTCTCCCTCTCTGTTCTGTGTCTTTCTCTCTCTCTTTCTTTGTCTCTCTCTCTACTTTTCTCTAGCCCTAACTCTGGTCTCAACAAGCAGCTTTTCTTCCCCACGATAAGGCCGCATTAAAGAGACGCCCGCAGCAAATTCACTCTCAGTCCCGGCGTTAGCGGCACTGTAGGGAAATTTCACTGCAACACAACTAAGTGACTCTTTCAGGAGTTTGGAACTTCAGTCGGTTCCCTGAGGCACATTGCCTGACAGATAATGATATACAAAAGTGTCCAAAAGACCAACGAAGTTCACCTGAGTTATTCCGCCAAATAAGAACAACAGCATCTCTGTTACCTAATGGAAATGGACAGAAGCCACCATGCCCATTTTCTTACCTTTTATAACCTGGAGCACTTACATCATCAGATGTGCTGGTGCTGGATCCTTTACATCATCAGATGTGCTGGTGCTGGATCATTTACATCATCAGATGTGCTGGTGCTGGATCATTTACATCATCAGATGTGCTGGTGCTGGATCATTTACATCATCACATGTGCTGGTGCTGGATCATTTACATCATCAGATGTGCTGGTGCTGGAATCAAACAAAATGTGAAATGGCTGGAGGTCCCGGAGGTCCCGGAGGATTGGTTTGGGAAACACTGCTCTACAGTATTCCTAGCGGGACTATTCCTTTGAGTATAACAGCAGTACAGTGAGCCAATGCTACGTGTGGAAGGGTTCTGGGTTAATCTTACTGTAATGCAGCTCCTCTTGTAAATCGGATTTAAGAATTGTTATTGTTTTGTATTTGTTCTTTAACCGTATCCGGATAAGGAGAAGGCGTAGGTGGCCAATGGTTGTGGAAAAACAATTGCTGCTAGTGATTGGGTATACAAGCCCACAGTCCTACAGAGCATGGGTACAATTTCTTTTCAAAATTCACAATCTCATTTTCCCTAACCCTTAAACTTAACCCTAACTCCTAAAACACTCACTAACTCACTCACTCACAGCTACATGTGTGGAGGCCAGTCAGTGGAGGATGCCCAGTGTGCCAGCTGTTAGTGAGTTTACATGTTCTGTTAAAACAAGATAAACACAGTCATTTTCCCATCAACTGTTTCAGGCATTTTCTGCATTCCTTACCACAGCAGTGGCTAATCAACAACTTTTTTTCTAAAGCATATTTCTTAAACTGATTCACACACAGTAGATTATTCCTGAGGGAAACAACCCAGTGAATAAACCCCAAATTCCAATGATAACGAGGAAGATACAGCTGTATTGCTTGAACAGTATTATGACAATGTCCTTCTGAGAAATTACTTTTAAATATAGCACTTAATCAAGGATCCTTGAACACATCAGGCCTCCTCATTACCTCACATGAAAGCTATCCTAAATCCTCCCTCTCTTGATTAGATGAAGAGTTCCTCTCATTGCCTAAACCAAGCTGGCTGTCGTCTTCAACAAAGGATGTGTCTCAAAGGCCACCCTATTCCCTATATAGTGCACTTCTTTTGACCAGAGCCCTATGGTGCTCTATGGGCCTGTCATAAAGGGAATAGGGTGTCATTTAGGTAAAAATGTCATAGAGTTTGTCTGAAATATTCAGTATTAGATCCCTCTATTTATTTTTCCAAGCTAATGATCAAGTCCTGTAGCAAGCATTAGCGGCCATTAATGACTCATACTGTAGCTTGATAACGTGGTAACTTAATGGTGTTATATACTGTACTGTACGTCGCTATCTACTGTTTCTAAGATAAGAACTTCTGACACCTGTAGTAACTATTTTTCACTGAACCTTTGGCCAATTATAAATGGTAATTTATAATCATCAACACCATCATCCCAGAAACCCTAGACCCACTCCACTTTGCATACCGCCCCAACAGATCCACAGATGATGCAATCTCTACTGCACTCCACACTGCCCTTTCCCACCTGGACAAAAGGAACACCTATGTGAGAATGCTATTCATTGACTACAGCTCAGCGTTCAACACCATAGTGCCCTCAAAGCTCATCAATAAACTAAGGACCCTAGGACTAAACACCTCCCTCTGCAACTGGATCCTGGACTTCCTGACGGGCCGCCCCAAGGTGGTAAGGGTAGGTAACAACATATCCGCCAAGCTGATCCTCAACAAAGGGACCCCTCAGGGGTGCGTGCTCAGTCCCCTCCTGTACTCCCTGTTCACTCATGACTGCACGGCCAGGCACGACTCCAACACCATCATCAAATTTGCCGATGACACAATAATGGTAGGCCTGATCACCGACAACAACGAGAAAGCCTATAGGGAGGAGGTCAGAGACCTGGCCGTGTGGTGCCAGGACAACGACCTCTCCCTCAACGTGATCAAGACAAAGGAGATGATTGGGGACTACAGGAAAAAGAGGACCGAGCACGCCCCCATTCTCATCGACGGGGCTGCAGTGGAGCTGGTTGAGAGCTTCAAGTTCCTTGGTGTCCACATCACCAACAAACTAACATGGTCCAAGCACACCATGACAGTCGGGAAGCGGGCACGACAAAACCTATTCCCCCTCAGGAGACTGAAAAGATTTGGCATGGGTCCTCAGATCCTCAAAAGGTTCTACAGCTGCACCATCGAGAGCATCCTGACTGGTTGCATCACTGTCTGGTATGGCAACTGCTCGGCCTCCGACCGCAAGGCACGACAGAGGGTAGTGCGAATGGCCCAGTACATCACTGGGGCCAAGCTTCCTGCCATCCAGGACCTCTATACCAGGCAGTGTCAGAGGAAGGCCCTAAAAATGGTCGAAGACTCCAGCCACCCTAGTCATAGACTTTTTTTTTGGGGGGGGGGGTTTACCTTTATTTAACTAGGCAAGTCAGTTAAGAACAAATTCTTATTTTCAATGACGGCCTAGGAACAGTGGGTTAACTGCCTTATTCATGGGCAGAATGACACATTTTTACCTTTTCAGCTCGGGGATTCAATCTTGCAACCTATCGGTTACTAGTCCAACACACTAACCACTAGGCTACCTGCCGCCCCGGTTCTCTCTGCTACCACATGGCAAGCGGTACCGGAGCGCCAAGTCTAGGTCCAAGAGGCTTCTAAACAGCTTCTACCCCCAAGCCATAAGACTCCTGAACATCTCGTCAAATCGCTACCCATACTATTTGCATTGCCCCCCCCCTCCACTCTCCACACCACTGCCGCTCTCTATTGTCATCAATGCATAGTCACTTTAATTAACTTTACCTACATGTACATACTACCTCAACTCACCGGTGCCCCAGCACATTGACTCTGTACCGGCAACCTCTGTATATATTGTTATTTTTTACTGCTGCTCTTTAATTACTTGTTACTTTTATCTCTTATTCTTATCCATATTTTTTGAAACTGCACTGTTGGTTAGAGGCTCGTAAGTTAGCATTTCACTGTATGGTCTACACCCATGTAACTAATAAAATTTGGTTTGATTTTGAATTGCATTACCCCAGTGTTTCAAAACACAGTGAATAGTATGTAGCTGCTAGAGTGAACTTTTTACTGGTGTAAGACGCTAGTAGTGTTGAAGTGTCATCCTAAATATCAGGACCTAGCCCCACAGTCAGTGTCTATGGGAGGGTAGAAATGATGAAGACCACTCTGTTAGCCGTAGCGTGTGAAAAGTAGCCCAAGTGTTACATCTGACGAATGGGTGTAGAATGTTCTGTCAGCATTCATTGGGTTAATTGAGTCTTCGTAGTTTCTCCAGTCCTGGACACCCCTTGTGTTGTTATTGGCTTGGTGTCAGTATAAATTAGTTGATGATTACATCTTTAGAAGCCTATTGTATATTTTATATTCATCCCTCTTTTGGCAAAACATTACAGTAATATACTATATGCGAAATGAAACCCGATCAATATGTACTACATGACCAAAAGTATGTGGACACGTGCTTGTCGGACATCTCATTCCAAAAATCATGGGCATTAATATGGAGTTGGTCCCCCCGTTGCTGCTATAACAGCCTCCACTCTTCTGGGAAAGATTTCCTCTAGATGTTGAAACATTGCTGCGGGGACTTGATTCCATTCAGCCACAAGAGCATTAGTGAGGTCGGGCATTGATGTTGGGCAATTAGGCCTGGCTCGCAGTTGGCGTTCCAATTCATCCCAAAGGTCTTCGATGGGGTTGAGGTCAGGGCTCTGTGCAGACCAGTCAAGTTCTTCCACACCAATCACGACAAACCATTTCTGTAAAGACCTCGCTTTGTTAACGGGGGCATTGTCATGCTGAAACAGGGAAGGGCCTTCCCCAAACTGTTGCCACAAAGTTGGAAGCACAGAATAGTCTAGAATGTCATTGTATGCTGTAGCATTAAGATTTCCCTTCACTGGAACTAAGTGGCCTAACCCGAACCATGAAAAACAGCCCCAGACCATTATTCCTCCTCCACCAAACTTTACAGTTGGCACTATGCACTGGGGTAGGTATCGTTCTCCTGGCATCCGCCAAACCCAGATTCGTCCGTCGGACTGCCAGATGGTGAAGTGTGATTCATCACTCCAGAGAACGCGTTTCCACTGCTCCAGTGTCAAATGGCGGCAAGCTTTACACCACTTCAGCCGACGCTTGGCATTGAGCATGGTGAGCTTAGAAACTGCTCAGTCATGGAAACCCATTTCATGAAGCTCCCAACGAACGGTCTCGGTAGTGAGTGTTGCAACCAAGAACAGACCATTTTTACGCTCTACTCAGCAGTCCCGTTCTGAGAGCTTTTGTGGCGTACCACTTCGCGGCTGAGCCGTTGTTGCTCCTAGATGTTTCCACTTCACAATAACAGCACTTAACAGTTGACAGCTCTAGCAGGGCAGAAATTTAAAGAACTGACTTGTTGGAAAGGTGGCATCCTGTGACTGTGCCACGTTGAAAGTCACTGAGCTCTTCAGTAAGGCCATTCTACTGCCAATGTTTGTTAATGGAGAACTGTGTGCTCACTTTTATACACCGGTCGGCAACGGGTGTGGCTGAAATAGCCGAATCCACAAATTTGAAGGGGTGTCCACATACTTTTGTATAAAGTGCATTTGGAATTTATTTTGTTATGTTACAGCCTTATTCCAAAATTGATTAATTTGTATTTTTTCCTCATCAATTTACACACAATACCCCATTATGACAAAGCAAAAACAGGATTTTAGAAATTTTAGCAAATGTATAAAAAAATGAATAAAACTAATATCACATTTACTCAGTACTTTGTTGAAGCACCTTTGGCAGCGGTTACAGCCTCGAGTCTTCTTGGATATAACGCTACAAGCTTAGCACACCTGTATTTGGGGAGTTTCTCCCATTCTTCTCTGCAGATCCTCTCAAGCGCTATCAGGTTGGATGGGGAGTGTCGCTGCACAGGTTTCAAGTCCGAGCTCTGGCTGGGCCACTCAAGGACATTCAGAGACTTGTCCCAAAGCCACTCCTGCATTGTCTTGGCTGTGTGCTTAGGGTCATTGTCCTGTTGGAAGGTGAACCTTCACCCCAGTCTGAGGTCCTGAGCGCTCTGGAGCAGGTTTTCATCAAGGATGTCTCTGTACTTTTCTCCGTTTATCTTTCCCTCGATCCTGATTAGTCTCCCAGTCCCTGCTGCTGAAAAACATCCCTGCAGCATGATGCTGCCACCACTATGCTTCATTGTAGGCATGGTGCCAGGTTTCCTCCAGATGTGACGCTTTGCATTCAGTCCAAAGAGTTCAATCTTGGTTTCATCAGACCAGAGAATCTTCTTTCTCATGGTCTGAGAGTCTTTATGTGCCTTTTGTCAAACTCCAAGCAGGCTGTCATGTGCCTTTTACTGAGGAGTGGCTTCCGTCTGGCCACTCTACCATAAAGGCCTGATTGGTGGAGTGCTGCAGAGATCGTTATTCTTCTGGAAGGTTCTCCCATCTCCACAGAGGAACTTTACAGCTCTGTCAGAGTGACCATCGGGTTCTTGGTCACCTCCCTGACCAAGGTCCTCCTTCCCTGATTGCTCAGTTTGGCCAGGCGGCCAGCTCTAGGAAGAGTCTTGGTGGTTCCAAACTTCTTCGACTTTAAGAATGATGGAGGCCAATGTGTTCTTGGAGACCTACAATTCTGAAGACATTTTTTGGTACCCTGCCTCGACACAATCCTGTCTCGGAGCTCTACGGACAATTCCTTCGACCTCATGGCTTGGTTTTTGCTCTGATATACACTGTCAACTGTGGGACCTTATATAGACAGGTGTTTGCCTTTCCAAATCATGTCCAATCAATTGAATTTACCACAGGTGGACTCTGATGAAGTTGTAGAAACATCAGGGATTATCAATGGAAACAGGATGCACTAGAGCTCAATTTCAAGTCTCATAGCAAAGGGTCTGAATGTAAATAAGTAATTTCTGTTTTTAATTTTAATACATTTGCAGAAATGTCTAAACCTTTTTTTGTTTTGTCATTATGGGGTGTTGTGTGTAATAGATTGATGAGGATTTTTATTTTATTTAATCAATTTTCGAATAAGGTTGTAACATAATAAAATGTGGAAAAAGTCAAGGGGTCTGAATACTTTCCAAATGCACTGTATACCGAGGAGGATACAGATGTGGGATCTGCGGGATCTTCATTTGAGCCAGTTTGCTACAGCAGGAAAATAATTCTGCAGCATCAGGTAATGTGGATTATAGTTCATGGACAATTTTTATAGGGGTTGATACATTTTTCGTTTAGGCAAATCAAGTCTGATATTTTAAAGTGGAATTACACATTTTAGAAGCCTTTTAAAACTTTTAATATTCTACAAGTTTGAAAATTCTCAGCAACAAAAGTGATCAAATTAAGATCATATGTCTGTAGGCTTATATTATGACCTTTACATTCTGTTCAGGAGGTTGACATTTACAGATATCATGCATCAGACTACCTTAAGAACAGATGGATCTCTTGCATGTCATTCTCACTAATCTGACGTTTTTAAGAGACTGTGTACAACTTTCAATGTAATGCATCTCTATAGGAAAAATAGTGGTTTTACACAATGTTAGAAACCTAATATTCCACAAATGACTTTGTCATTTCAATCGCAGGTGTTCGTATCAACATTTGAGCTTTTTTAATAAACTAATGTCTTTACAGTGTTACATATTTGTTTCTAGGGCACAACATGTGCTTCAAAAGTAGATAGGTTTCGTATTGGGGTTGTTCTGTCTCAAAAAGCAGAACATTTCTACACCAACCATCTCAAATTGTTCTGAAATCGTTTCTGTAGTTCGAAACAGATATGGTGAGCATTCCCGAAACATTATTTTGTTGAAATATAATTTGATCTCTGAGAAATTAAGCTAATTGATTGCCACCAAATTGGCCTTTTGAATTTATAGGGTTCATATAATATTCAATAATTATAGTACCTAACATCCAATTTGGACCAAACTTTTTTCTAACAATGAGTAAGGAATCCAAAGAAGTGGTCAGAAGCCATCCACGCACCCCCCCCCCCCCCCACACACACACAACGAGTATACAGTAACAGTTCCCTATGTTTGACAAGTAGTATGGAGCTGCGGCATGGAGTATTGTTTCTTCATCCTATGTAATATATTCTCAGGAAATTTGGTGATGTATTTTTTTTCTCTCCTGTTCAGAGAAATTTGTCATAGAAGTTGTTGGGTTTATGTCCCATCGTATATCCTGATATTACCAGGTTCTGACCGCTACATGGTGCTGTTCCTGCTATTAGATGATTATTTTTTAAAGAATCCCCCCTCCCGTAGTTAAAGGGATAGTTCACCCAAATTACAAATTACTTATTCGTTTTCTTATCCTGTAAGCAGTCTATGGACCAGGTATGACAGCAACCCATAGTTTGGTTTTGTTTACCTGGCCACTGTTTCAAATGCTTAGCATTTGTGGCACAAATCCAATGTAAGTCAATGGTACACATATTAGCATTTTCACGCTTCATATCCAAATGGCTTGCTGAAATGACATAGAACGACCCATCGGCCCAATAGAGGCTGGATCTCAATCAATTATTTTTTTAAATAATATTTTCTGGTGCGCCAACATTTCATGTGGTGCTCCTAACTTTTTTAAGTTTGGAGATCCAGTGCTACCAATGAAATGTTTTAATTTAGAGCCCTGCAGGGAGGGCTTTTTTGAATCCACCAGTTTTGTCCTTTTCAAGTTACAGATGTAGAATAGAGTTAAGCTGCCATGACATTACACTTTAAGAGTCACGACATATCCACATGTTGACTTTCTTGAAATAATTTTTGCTATGTGTGTCTCAGGAAACCATTTGCTATCACTGTTCTGTATCTAACCCCAGAAATAGATGTCTGGCATCCCTTCAAAAAAAGAGAGAGACTGGGCGGAGCCAGAATATCACCACAGAGAATTTTCAAATAGGCTTCCATCCAAGTGCCTCCAGCACACAACACCCCACACCCCCATCCCCCCCATCCCCCCCACCACCACCATAATTGCAGTGTCAATGCACCCCTTGAACCAAAAAGACTTCTGCAGTGAATCAGACATCATTCCCATGAGACAGATAAAGAAAAAAAGGCTTATGTTTGTTCAATGGAGGATCCTCTGTTTCCAGGCTCAAAATGGAAATAGACTGACCTCCACCATGGAAACTTGGACCAATCACAACACAGCGATTGGAGCGTTCATTGAGTTAATTGTTCCCTGCCACTGAAGTACAGTAAAGTGATTTAGGGACAAAGAAAGTGGGCCGTGTGCTACTCAATGCATGGAATTGTGTGAGTCTATTCTCAAACATTCACTTTGACATGGAGAGAAAATAAATCATATTTTTTTTATATAATTTTGGGGATATTGTAACATTGATATGTTGATATGAAAGGAGTATTGCATAGCTGCCAATCATCGTATTCATAGATACGGATTGTAAACGTTCACAATGATCATCTGATTTATCATAATCCTATTCAAAGTGGGAAAACAAGTATTTCCTTTAGTTGCAAAAAAACATCAAAAATAATTTAGCACATCCATCTTAACCATACAATATTAGTGCAGCTTGTTAGATCTCCCAATGATCCAAATGTTAGCAGAGGCCCATAGCATATTAATGCACATACACTCAACATATACACACCCTACACCCTATACCCTACACACACACAGACGCACAATGACAAGACCAAGAAGATAGCTAGCAAGAGAACCCCCATAGCCTGGGGAAGAACTAGCTAGCACCAGCTAGCACCTTGCTGTGGTAACGCCCTCCATAATGGTAGCTAATTGACGCGCAGCGCCAACAAGTCAAATCTCCCTTTCATCTGTCCATGAAAGAAAAGGCTTGGGCTGGGTTGGGGGGAGGGACAGGAGAGGGTAGGCTGCCTAGTGCTGACACCCATTGACGGTCATGAAATATGTATGGTTGCCGAGCAGCAGCCAACCGTAATTGATCAGAGGGCACCATTATGATGGCACACCCCTATTTGGCTGCACCTGTGGACCCTTCCCCTCCATTAGTCCTCTATGATGATCAGAGAGAGGAAGGAGACATCCCCTGATGAGTTACTGCCACTCTCACACTGTGTCTTGGGCCGGTTTAGCTGGGGGGGGGTTTAGTTGGTCTTCACTGTTATGGGGGGGGGGGGTTTAGTTGGTCTTCACTGTTATGGAAGGGGGGTTTGGATGCTATCTTTCAATGTTATCCAGTGTCTTTGCTAAGGTCGTTTGCATAGGGAGGGCTTTAGTCTTTCACATGCAATACCGATATGAATAGTGTGAAGTCGAAAGGATTGTTTCATCGATTAAATATGTAGAAATAGGTTAAAGAGCTATAGCTTGCACAGGCATAGCAGTTATGCTACTGCCTTTATTCTGACTACCGTGCTAAACAATATTTTTAATTTTTTTATTTTTTTATTTCACCTTTATTCAACCAGGTAGGCTAGTTGAGAACAAGTTCTCATTTGCAGCTGCGACCTGGCCAAGATAAAGCATAGCAATTCGACAAATACAACAACACAGAGTTACACATGGAATAAACAAAACATACAGTCAATAATACAGTAGAACAAAAGAAAACAAAAACTCTATATACAGTGAGTGCAAATGAGGTAAGTTAAGGCAATAAATAGGCCATGCTGGCGAAGTAATTACAATATAGCAATTAAACACTGGAATGGTAGATGTGCAGAAGATGAATGTGCAAGTAGAGATACAGGGGTGCAAAGAAGCAAGATAAATAAATAAATACAGTATGGGGATGAGGTAGGTAGATAGATGGGCTGTTTACACATGGGCTATGTACAGGTGCAGCGATCTGTGAGCTGCTCTGACAGCTGGTGCTTAAAGCTAGTGAGGGAGATACTATGAGTCTCCAGCTTCAGAGATTTTTGCAGTTCATTCCAGTCATTGGCAGCAGAGAACAGGAGGGAAAGGCAACCAAAGAGGAATTGGCTTTGAGGGTGACCAGTGAGATATACCTGCTGGAGCGTGTGCTACGAGTGGGTGCTGCTATGGTGACCAGTGAGCTGAGATAAGGCGGGGCTTTACCTAACAGAGACTTGTACATAACCTGTAGCCAGTGGGTTTGGCGACAAGTATGAAGCGAGGGCCAACCAACGAGAGCGTACAGGTCACAATGGTGGGTAGTGTATGGGGCTTTGGTGACAAAACAAATGGCACTGTGATAGACTGCATCCAGTTTGTTGAGTAGAGTGTTGGAGGATATTTTAAAGATGACATCACCGAAGTCGAGGATTGGTAGGATGGTCAGTTTTATGAGGGTATGTTTGGCAGCATGAGTGAAGGATGCTTTGTTGCGATATAGGAAGCCGATTCTAGATTTAATTTTGGATTGGAGATGTTTAATGTGAGTCTGGAAGGAGAGTTTACAGTCTAACCAGACACCCAGGTATTTGTAGTTGTCCACGTATTCAAAGTCAGAGCCGTCCAGAGTAGTGATGCTGGATGGGCGAGCAGGTGCGAGCAGTGATCGATTGAATAGAATGCATTTAGTTTTACTTGTGTTTAAGAGCAGTTGGAGGCCACGGAAGGAGAGTTATATGGCATTGAAGCTCGTCTGGAGGTTAGTTAACACAGTGTCCAAAGAGGGGCCAGAAGTATACAGAATGGTGTCGTCTGCGTAGAGGTGGATCAGAGAATCACCAGCAGCAAGAGCAACATCATTGATGTATACAGAGAAGAGAGTCAGCCCGAGAATTGAACCCTGTGGCACACCCATAGAGACTGCCAGAGGTCCGGACAACAGGCCCTCCGATTTGACACAATGAACTCTATCAGAGAAGTAGTTGGTAAACTAGGCGAGGCAATCATTTGAGAAACCAAGGCTGTCGAGTCTGCCAATAAGAATGTGGTGATTGACAGAGTCGAAAGCCTTGGCCAGGTTGATGAATACGGCTGCACAGTAATGTCTCTTATCGATGGCGGTCATGATGTTGTTTAGGACCTTGAGCGTGGCTGAGGTGCACCCATGACCAGCTCTGAAACCAGATTGCATAGCGGAGAAGGTACGGTGGGATTCGAAATGGTCCGTAATCTGTTTGTTAACTTGGCTTCCGAAGACCTTAGAAAGACAGGGTAGGATAGATATAGGTCTGTAGCAGTTTGGGTCTAGAGTGTCACCCCTTTGAAGAGGGGGATGACCGCGGCAGCTTTCCAATCTTTGGGAATCTCAGACGATACGAAAGAGAGGTTGAACAGGCTAGTAATAGGGCTTGCAACAATTTCGACAGATCATTTTAGAAAGAGAGGGTCCAGATTGTCTAGCCCAGCTGATTTGTATGGGTCCAGATTTTGCAGCTCTTTCAGAACATCAGCTATCTGGATTTGGGTGAAGGAGAAATGGTGTGGGTTTTGGCGGGTTGCTGTGGAGGGTGCCGGGCAGTTGACTGGGGTAGGGGTAGCCAGGTGGAAAGCATGGCCAGCCGTAGAGAAATGCTTATTGAAATTCAGAATTATAGTGGATTTATCGGTGGTAACAGTGTTTCCTAGCCTCAGAGCAGTGGGAAGCTGGGAGGAGGTGCTCTTATTCTCCATGGACTTTACAGTGTCCCAGAACTTTTTTGAGTTAGTACTACAGGATAAAGATTTCTGTTTGAAAAAGCTAGCCTTAGCTTTTCTAACTGCCTGTGTATATTTGTTCCTAACTTCCCTGAAAAGTTGCATATCACGGGGCTATTCGATGCTAATGCATATGGCCTAGAGCCTATCTAGCTGCAGAATCATCTGAATGAACCATCCTATGCATAATATGCATTCATAACAGTCGCAGGTAGCAGCGCTATTCTTCACCAAAGGAATGACCAGTATCTGGTGTTGTTGTTTGCACACAGGAAAAAGCCCACATGTAATCACCTGGCAGATGTCAGGCGCCACATTCTAATTCATTTCATGCATTGTTAGCTGCCCCTCAATAAGAGGTCTGCTAAATGACTTAATAATCATCATCAGGAGAATTGTAATTGCACAAACGTTCCAGAAGACAGGATGAGGACGGCCTGTGATGTGTGTACCACTGGTGAACCCAATTCCCAGTTGTGGTGTGACGATAATCCACATGGACAGGTGAATAAGAGAGAATTCCCTTGCAGATTGCGTGGACTTAGACAATCAATGGGTTGCAGCTGAGAGGTGGAGCGAGTTCTAAGACAAGGCATATCTTTGTCCTGCACTGTAGCTCTTCTGTTGCTTTCCTTGTTCCTTCTTGAAGTAATCACAGATCTGAAGAGACTGGTGAGAAGACCAATATGGTGGACAGGGCTGGGGATTTTGAGAGTTTGAGACCCATTCCCCCGCACTCAATGATTCCTTATCATGTTCCCAGTGTCATATGCCAAGGCCTGTCACTCCAGAGCAGTAATCACCTTGAAGGGATGGATTGTGGTAGGTTGGAAAGCCTTTTTAGAGAAGGTATAAAGCCACTGAGAGATTGATTACCTTCACAGTGATGGGGTAAAATCATCTGTTTATAGCCCTAGAATTACCATCAGTATCAATCTAAACATGTGATTCTTCATAGACTTTATGGCTGTTCTGATAATGCTAGTGCTGAGCGATTAGTGCTTTTTGAGGTCGGTTCGGTTTTAGTTAGATTGTTAGAAAATAATCACAGATTTCGGTTTCAAATCATTTTAATCATAAAGGATTAAATACACTATGCATTATGTGGGTTGAATGCTGTAACACAGAATAAAACAATTAATATAAGTCCCATGATGGTAGTGACTGCCCATTACTGCTTATCACTTATTAACCATCATTTATTCACATTATTTTACTTTAATAAAATGTTTCAGTTGTTGTGTATATTACATTTGCTTTATTTGATGACTTTATTATTTAATTCCAAGTCACCATCGTATCTCTATAGAGCTGCTGCCTATGCTGTCTGACAAAATCACTATTTTAGTAGTTCAAAGTAAGGCATACTTTTATAACTGCTGAATACCAACTATCAATCATTTGGATCATGTATTTTCAGGTAGAGATAACTCATGGAGCAACTGCTCACTATCCCTCTCATCGAGCATTCTTCTGTCAATTTTGAATAGCAGTCTTAAAAGAAACACAGATCCGACAAGTAGGCACGCAATGGATTATGGTCATTGTAGTTCATTACCACGTTTTCTGCTCTAAACTAGGTCGAATATACATTGCACAGTCCGGGCTTGATCTGATTTATCTCTAGAGAAACTGCCCAATGTGCACATTGAGCTCACAGAAAAAACCCAGAACAAAGTGGAATTCAAATAACTGAACCTAAGTTGGTTATAATCGCTCAGCACCGGTATACTACAGTTTGATGGTTATGATCCTCATCAACACGTAGCAGTCATTTTATGTTTGCAGGTAACACTGTGTAATTGCGATCACATTTATTCTGACAGTTTCTGACGATATGGGACAATGGTTACCCTCTTGGCAATGCGTGTCCATCTGCTGCGTAGGTCAAATGGGTCCTGCATGCTCTATAACTCTTTTGGATTACAAATTGATTGCAGGCCTTGAATCACTCCGTTTATTGGTATTCCTCCAGTTAAAGGCTGTCGCCAACTGCATCCGCTGTTCATTTTGATCTCCCTGCTGAAAGAAAAAAAAAGGTTATTGAATGTTTGATGTCTGCATACAAATTAAGAATGCTCTATTGAGAAATTTTACAAATCAATGACTCAGGAGTTTAAAGAATCGGAGGTTTCATCTTGGTTTCCACGTCGGTTAATTGGAAAAGTGTGAATGCGTAGGCTAAGTGTACACACTTCACCTTAAAAGTACAACTTCTTAATAATCTTCTACTCTTAACTTTAAAGAACTCCGCCAAGCTTATATAACCGGATGACGATTCAAATAGATGACAAAGGTTTATAGAATATTTGACATTCGATGGTGTGTCTGTACAAAGATGTGCCAGTCTGAAAAGGCTCCAAGGCAGCCATCTTATAATAGCTTCCTGAGCAGAACAAGGCCATGACACGCTGAATTGAATTTCATTGTGGACACCAAGGCTGTGGGATGTTTGGCGCATTGTTAGAGTCATCTCATTTCCTCCTGCCGTCGGCGGTTTCCACTTCTTGTTGTGTCAGGTCAGGCAGGTGAAATGTGTCATGACAAACGTAGGGAAATAGTTGCGTTACATTTCATTTAATGGAGCTTGTTTTTTTTTATGTCAAGTGTATTTAAAACATTAGTATGATTACAGGAAGCCGAGTAGCATGTTTCTATAAAAAAATAAATATTGAATCAGATTTACTGGAGCTGACGTCATTCTAAGTGTCATTGACAGCTTGTAAAGCAGACCCTGATATACACAGTACAACTCATTCATCTGTACATGTGTGTTTATGAAGAGGATGTTGGGTGACATTCAGGTCCAAAGTTACATAACAGGGTATATTTATTCATTTCCTACAACAGAAAAAAAATCAAGGTTAGTGAGCACAATTTACTGTCGATCACATGCATATGTCTACTTTAACACCCTGAGTGCGTCGATCCAGTCTCTACACGTTTTGAAACTGGTCATCAAAAATGATACTATATGATGCTAAATTCTTGGTTTCATGAAGAAAGACCATTACCACCTACCGTATTTAATATATACACAATACACCCATCTTAATGCGGTTGCTGTTCAGTAAATCGATAAAAATGTTAAGAAAACAGCTCTGCACACCTTGGGTCATCCAAACTGTGTTTGGAACAAACTGTCTAAATATGTATATTTCCATCAAAAGGCCAAAGGCTTAGATTTAATGAGCAACATCTTGAAAAACAAAAGACATCTTTGGAGGCCAAAGTCGAAATGATGAGCCAAAGAAGAACAAAACGAAGGTACACAAGTAGATTGAGAATTGACCCATGCCTCATTAAAAATTCCCTTTCTTTCACCGTTCCGTCACTTTCTGTGTGCCTGAGCAGTAATTTGTTGCAGGGGCGTTGATGAGTGAGAACTGCATAGCCCCTAATGGCTATGTGAGGGGGTGGTCTGCACTCTGAGGGTGGTAGCATCTACCAATGACTCAGCCATTCAGAGCTGGCCTGCATACAGGTTTCTCTCTCTTCCTATTCTGTTCCCTGTTTCAAGGCAATAAAGCGTGCTGTAAACTCATGCTTTCATAAAAGCCCACTTTTGTTATGTGTTTGCCGGTTATGCAGTACAGCACAAATTAAAGGCAGTTATTAACAATGTAGTCAAATCTGTTGGTCACTTATGTTTAACACATTCTCCAGTTATGACAATCAAATGCCCTTTTCAAATCAACCCTCTCTGAAAACTGGCAATTTTATAAAATCATCCCTCCATCACTCACAAATACCATATTACAAAACAGAAATATTGTGTTATTGTACATATATCATTTCTGTCAAATGCGGTAAACACAGCAAACCCATACACATGCATAAAAACTAGCTGCACCTCTCAAAATAACAACGCTAGTGTAACATGCAATTACAGTGCTACATGTGTTGGTTTAGTTTAATTTAGTGCATGTTTGAGGGCTGAAATAAACATAGGAGAAAACAATTAGCAGAGAATGAATGAGGAACGCTCTCAGGTGGTCCTCAGAAGCTGTTGTTGAGGCAACACTCCATAATTAGTTTGGCTTTTGAATTATTATTCTCCACAGGAGTGGTGTTATGTAACTATTGCCACTTATGCAATACTTTCTATGTGAAATATCCATTCAACATACCAAACATAGAGGCCATTAACTGAATGTACTATGTGCCTAGGCCTATTTATTTTGTCACACAAAAAGCTTTATGTAGTGGAGAACTTGTGTCAAAGATACCTTGACAAAGTGGATGCATTATGGGATGGAAAAGGGAAGAAAACATTTCCACCCACGTTGTCTCCTCTTGTGTGGTAAATCCATTTCACAAGACACCCATCTCTCATTGAAATCCCACTGACCTCACAGAAAATCTAAATAAACAGATAGGAAATGAGGGGCAAGAGCTTGCCTGTAGTTCCATTTATATGTTAATCTGTTGCAGCCTTGGTCTTGGTCTTTGAGTGATTCTCGTATAAGGCAAGGTAATGAATTCAGCTGGACATATTCTGCTGTACGTGACATTAAAACTTGAAACTTGGTCATGTAGAGCCTACACATCCTTTTAACTCAGAGGCAATCCATCATTATGTAGGTCCTGCAATGCATTAGGTTCAAGCCTCCGTAATTGTCCCATTTATTTAGAAGATAACTGGTTTGTAGTGAAATGGCTGGTGTATATAAATCACCTTTGTAACCATGGGTAATCGTAACTCCAGAGGACAAAACATATACATTTGCCTTTTGTCCAGTGCAAAGAATAAATGTAGAAAAAGAAGACAAAGAAGAAGACTTCTTTATGGACTACTAACTAAAATTCACCTCTTGAGTCTTCCCATTTGCATGATGGATTGTACATTTTGTCAAAGTGAAGGAGCATTGGACCTGCACTGTTTCACCCCCTCAAACACCACAGTACATTAATGGAATTTCAACGCTCCTGTGAGTTTTGGCTGTAACGACATTAATTCTTCATCGTGTGTGTGAGGACAAGATGGCAGCAACAGACACGGTCACCCTATTTCTAGCTCCTAGCCAACTTTGTAGTGTTTCATTTTTTTGTGTGTCATTTTTTACATTATTTGCTCAGAACGTTTCTTACAGTATTACACACAGACAAAAATAACTTTTGGACATTAGAACAGAGGTCACTACCAGAAATTCAACTTCCCTGACCTGGATCCTTTGTTTGAACTTCATGAGGCAACTTTATTCATCCTGGGGGCTGCACCAAAACACTGACACCTGGAGAAAAGGAAGAAGTGGGGCCATAGTCAGACTCAGGCGGCGTGCATACCATCGACTGCTTCAGAGTATATTACTCGCTAACGTTCAGTCCCTGGACAATAAAGTAGACAAGCTCAGGACGAGGATCTCCTTCCAGAGAGCCATCAGGGACTGTTTTACAGAATCATGGCTCTCTGGATATATTGTCCCCGTCCTTCAGCCAGCGGAGTTCTCTATCCATCGCACGGACAGGAAGAAAGAACTCTCCGGGGACAACTCATTGTGTGATTGTGGTAATGTACAGGAAATCAAGTAATCAAATTCCGACCACATTACCTCAAAGAGACTTTTTTCATCATCACAGTCGTGTATATCCCTCCCTCCCAAGCAGACACCGTGACGTCTCTCAGGAAATCTGAGGAAAACGCTACCGAAATTCTATCAACACATCACCTGAGCTACACGCGCGTCATGTACCCTGGATCATTACTACTCTCCCTTCTGGTACGGCTACAATGCCATCCCCCGACCTCCCCTTTGGGAAATCAGATCACGCCTCCATTCTGCTCCTACCCACCTATAAACAGAAACTTAAACAGGAAGCACCCATGGTAAGGACTGTTCAACGTTGGTCTGACCAATTGGAATCTATGATTCAAGATTGTTTTGATCACACGGATTGGGAAATGTTCCGGGTCGCCTCTGAGAATAATATGATGTATACACCGACTCGGTGACTGGGTTCATCAGGAAGTGCATAGAGAATGTTGTTCCCACTGTGATGATTAGAACTTATCCAAACCAAAAGCTGTGGATAGATGACAGAATTCGTGCAAAACTGAAAGTGCGAACCACCACATTTAAACATGGCAAGGTGACTGGGAACATAGACACGTACAAACAGACCAGCTATGACCTCAATAAGGCAATCAGAGGCAAAACGACAGTACAGGGAATAACGGCTCAGACACGAGACGTATGTGGCAAGGACTCCAGACAACCATGGCTTATAAATGGAAATCCAGCCACATAACAGACACATAACGCCTAACATAACACCTCGCTCCCAGATACGATTTAAATCTTCTGTATTGACTGACCTTCATGTCTTAAAGTAATAATGGACTGTCATTTCTTTTCGCTTATTTGAGCTGTTCTTGCCATAATATGGACTTGGTATTTGGCTCAAACTCATTAAGAAGGAAAGAAATTCCACAAATGTACTTTTAACAAGGCACACCTGTTAATTGAAATGTATTCCAGATGACTATCTCGTGAAGCTGGTTGAGAGAATGCCAAGAATGTGCAAAGCTGTCATCAAGGCCAAGGGTGATACTTTGAAGAATCGCAAACATAAACTATATTTTGATCTGTTTAACACTTTTTTTAGTTACTATATGATTCCATGTGTTATTTCCTAGGTATGATGTCTTCACTATTATTCTACAATATAGAAAATAGTAAAAATATATGTATACACACACACACACACACACACACACACACACACACACACACACACACACACACACACACACACACACACACACACACACACACACACACACACACACACAGTGTATAAAACATTAGGAAACCTGCTTTTCCCATGACATAGACTGACCATGTGAAAGATAAAATCCATTATTGATGTCACCTGTTAAATCCTCTTCAATCAGTGTAGATGAACGGGAGGAGACAGGTTAAAGAAGGATTTTTAAGCCTTGAGACAATTGAGACATGGATTGTGTATGTGTGCCATTCAGAGGGTGAATGGGCAAGACAAAATATTTAAGTGCCTTTGAATGGGGTATGATAGTAGGTGCCAGATGTTGCAGTTCTTGAGTGTCTCAAGAACTGCAACGCTGCTGGGTTTTTCACACTCAACAGTTTCTCGTGTGTATTAAGAATGGTCCTCCACCCAAAGGACATCCAGATAACTTAACACAACTGTAGGAAGCATTGGAGTCAACATGGACCAGCATCCCTGTGGAACACTTTGGACACCTTGTAGAGTTGATGCCCGATGAATTGAGGCTGTTCTGCAACTCAATATTAGGATAGTGTTCCTACTGTTTTGTACACTCGGTGGATGGGTGTTAATTTCTATCTTTTTACTTTTTGGATTTGTGTGTATTATTACTGCACTGTTGGAGCTAGAAACACATTTCATTGCACCTGTCATACCATCTGCAAATCTGTGTACGTGACCAATAAACTTTGATTTGATATCCCTTCTAAACTCCATATAGCCCACATACGCAGATGCTTGACACGTCATACCCAACATATTTGTCTCAGTTACTCATTCCAGTGTGAAATGATATGTTTTTAAAGAAGTTTCAGACACGACCCAAGGGCCGAAAATAAATAGTTTCACATGGCTATCAAGAAAAGTACACAGATCTAGCCAGAGAGGCGCATTCTAGGTTGTAGTAACTATGACCCAAGGCTACATGTTTGGGCTCCCGAGTGGCGCAGTGGTCTAAGTCACTGCATCTCAGTGCTAGAGGCGTCACTACAGACAGCCTGGTTCGAATTCAGGCTGTATCACAACCGGCCGTGATTGAGAGTCCCATAGGGCTGTGGAAAACTGGCCCAGCGTTGTCCGGGTTTGGCCGGTGTAGGCCGCCATTGTAAATAAGAATTTGTTCTTAACTGACTTGCCTAGTTAAATAAAAAAAAATGTATACATGTATTTATGTGCATTGCAAATATTCAAATGGTATTTGTGGCACATGTATGTGTACACACAGTCAGTAGGTCAAATAAATGACAGACCACTTGAGAGCCCTTACCTCTTCCACAGCCCAGTCCTTTGTGGTTAATGAGTTCAGACTCTATGTGCTGCTTGACTGGCCAGAGCAGCAGAAAGGGGCCCCTTTACGAGGAGTCAAAGGTACTGACCTGGAATAGGGGTTGAGGGGTACGTGAAGGGCCATGGGGCCAGTGAGAATGCGCATTTGGGGAGGGCTGAGTCGGAAGGTCATGCACTGATTGTGCTGAATTGCGGTTAACTTTGAGGGTCACTCGAACACAAAGGGTCGGTCAATGATTTCGATGGTAGTTAACACATGGCCGGATTGAGCGGCAGGCTTTGACGGAGTGATCAGTTAGTAAGGCAACATGTCAGTCTGCACATTTTGGCTGCCCACGAGTTAGCCCTTTCTGCCTCACAAGTTTGTCTTAGCCCTGGAATCATGGGCATAGCTGTTTTGTAAAAGTAACTATTATTGGTGTCGGTTAAAGTAACTATTATTGGTGTCCAGTAGCTAACCATCTCGTGTTCCCCCGGTGTCTTCAGACCCTTTCTCCACACTGTATTGAACAATATTCAACAATGCCCTCTGGAGTTCATGCTATCGTCTGGCACACACATCTAGCATTGCTTGTCATTTCACTACGTTGATTTCCAGGCTCCTTCCATACTCATTCTCATTTCCATCATACACAGTAACCGTTTTTTGTTTCTTCTCCACAATTCGCCATTTGTCCCAGGGCCCTTCTACACCTAATACTTTTATTCGCTCGACGCAGTGGAAAGCAGAGCAGAGAAGAGCACTGGTGTCCTGAGCTGAACCAAGCAACAGTCAGCGAGGATTATTTGCTGAAGAAAGTCACCACTGCTAAAATTCACCAACTCCCTACTATAATAGCTCAAACACAATAAGCTGTTCATGTAGCTTATCAATATGCATAAATGCGTGCGCTTTCGTATTCCTCAGTTTCGTGGTTTGATAACGAATAGTGTATTTGATAGAGAGTCAATCTCATTCCGTTGTGCACAATGTTTATAGCTGAAAGGGGGAAGGTAAATCTGTTGATGATTATTCCCAGCTGTCTCTGCAAGATTCCAGTTCCCTTGTGTCCCACAGACATGAAAAAGAGAAGATATCACAAGCTACAGTATCAAATGCTGCAAACAGCAGTTTAATCTAGTCCTCTGTCTTGGCCACTGGGATGGTTAGGCTGTAATGAACTGCTGTTTATTTCCCTTGGCATCATCTGTAATGAGAAATGACGTCTGTGTGGTACAAAGGTACAGTATATGGGCGGTTCACATACTAAAGGCCAGCCTTTCAAAAGAAATGTCTCCTCAGTGACAACACTAAAACTATTGTGAAGAAATGCCAGATATGAATGTTCAGTCATGAGGGGTATTCAGACTACAGTGAAACTAGGACACCTGTGTACATACTGGGCCATCGCTTTGAGCATCAAAGAGAACAGATTTTCTTTGGAGAGTCCTTTAAGGCTTTTTATCCACTTTTCTTGATAGATCATAGGGATTAGGTAACCTTAAGCAACAAAGGCATACGGAATATGCATATACTGTTATTATTTTATGTGAAATATTAGCATTAGCTGTCTTGAGGCACCTGCTTTCAAAATATGGTCATATAGATAGCTACCTTTATTGAACAAGGCATGTTTTTATCGTTGCATATCAATATTTGGTTTGATGCTGCCTTTGGTCAAAAAGGAGGGCAGCAAGTGAAAAACACATCTAAAAAGACGTTGACAGGTATCGCTTAGAAACAGTTTATTTTGTACTTTGTTAGTCATGAGGGCCAATTCATTCATTCCTTTGAAGGGTATCATCTCAGAACACAAGTCTACTTTCCACCATGCTTTTATGATTTCAGTCTTAACAAACGGCCGTTTAACGTCTTCTTATACTATCTGTTCAGTCATGTCCTCTGCCTTAAAACATTGCCTCATATGAAGAGAAATGTTCCCTTTCACCAACTTAGAATTCAGGAGAGTGCAGCGCCAGCTCCCAAGGTAATGAGATATGCAGCAGGGCATGTATTTAATGCTGCTCTGAAGTTCATTTGCCGCCTCCATCTGCAACATAATAAATCTCCCTCCAGCGAACGCAAATCATAACCTTTTCCTCCAGTAAATTATTATCTCATTGCAGGAACGTTCAGCAAAATTCGAAATATTTATGATTATTAAGAAAACCCTAGCAATGGAAACCTCTGGCGATTTCAATTTGCGAACCAGACGGATAAAGTGTTATGCCTCACGGCACTTTTGTCATAAAATAAATGAATGAGTGGACTTATATTTCCCATTGAGAGATTTGTCAATGGCCCCTGCTTTACTGCTCCTCACCAGCTGCTACACTGTCTGCTGACAGGATACAGTATACTTCCTTACTCCAATCCAACTCATCCACTAAATGTGCTTGTTTTGAAACACCACAGCAGCATATTGTCCCATCACATGTCTAAAGATCACTAATGAACAGACTGGCATCAAAACATGCCAGATGCGTCCATTTACCAAGTCATTTGAATGCAATATTACTCGAAATTGGTCTACGGAAAACAATTGTGCTCTGTTCAGAGGTTGTATTGTGGTGAGAATGCAAAAGGAGGAGAAACAGATGTGGACACTGGCAGAGTCCAAAAGACCCAAACATGGACACTCCTGATGATGTCATCACCAGGTGATTTGCTCATTAACACCCTGGTTGAATCCCCTTAACACATTCTATATGTGAGGACCTACAACAGAATGTCTTTATTACTGGCAGGGTGGAAATATCAAAGACCATGTCGCCCTTGTTTGTAGTTGGAAGCTCTGAAGTCCATAGAGCAAGATTAGTCTCTTTGTTTTGATGGGCTCAATTCTGTATTACAGAATAGCCTGAAAATTGCATCGAAGGCACTACTCCACCCCCCAACCCACAACAACAAAACCTATAGTAATTATATTTCTATATTCGAAACCACAAAATAACAAAATTTTCCTGTTCAGTCAATGCCTGGATGAAAAGGGTGCAACGATCGAAGTTACTTACTGTCAAAAGCATGATAACAGAAAAGAGAAATAACCATTATAATCGACAACCTATAAAAATAAACTGCTAATAACTCTGTTTTGATTACAAATGTTTGCTTCAATCGGTTTCAAATCAAGCATAATTTCAACACTTTATTTATTTGGAAGCAGAATAAACAGTTAATCGCCCTTGCAACATACGATACCATCCCTGTGATCAGACCTCTCACGTACCTCTTCCTATGTGGTGAACTGAGTGAACCAGAGCAGTGATGGAGCTTGGCACAGCCCTCTGTTCCACTTCAGTTTGATCCAAGTGCTGCGATGCATGCAATGTCCTGGTTAGGCCCTCCTCCGTCAACTGCACAGTGGGGAAAGATTGACAGTGTAGCCTGTGGTTATATAGCTTTAATAACAGGAAAATCAGAACCTATTCTTTATCTACCTTCTGCATTATGACCAAATGTCCACCCCACTGGGGGCTACTGAATCAGGCTTTTATTTGACTTCATCTATGCTCGGATAAGTTGGCTATAAATAATTATGGTTGCAATACAATCTTCAATTTGAGTCCGATATCCACTATGGAGACTCATTGAAAAATGGGAGTTGGATAAATTTCAGTGTCAATTTGTCAGTAAAAGACATTATCCAATGAATCAACAGATTACCTTTGTATGTTGCATCATATAGCTAACCTCACAGTAGAAAGCCATGTATTATTAATAGATAACACAATTGACACAAGGTTCATTGGGAAATGACTATCCCAGAACGTGACATACTTCTCGAGTGGATACAGTAATCAAATCAATCTGTGTGTATAAGTAGGCCTCGTGAGATTCAACGCATTAAGGCAGGCAACAATGACAAAACGGGAAATTATTTGACAAGAGATGAAATGGTTGCTCAATGCTTAGGGATGCATGTAATGGCCTTCAACATGTAAGGTTATCCAATAGGGAACAGACATGGCATAGTATGCATCTCTGTTAAGTGTCTGGTACAGTGGTTAACAGGATTAATTGAGAATATGGTGATAATTAAATTACAATAATGTAACAATAGAGAGTCTAACTTCCAGCAGTAAAGCAAATATGTTTATTAAGCACTTTAATATACATCAGAAAATTCGGCTTAATAGAGTACAGGAAATACGTTTTTTTAAATGAAAAGTTCAATGTACATGGTAAGCTATTTACAATCAAATTGTTTAGGGTCAATTCAAAACAATATTACAGACAACACAGGCAAGACAAATAATGACAGTTTGATAGATGGCGAAACAAGTTTGAATACTTGTCCAGAATTGATCCTAAAACGAGACCTTCCTTTATACCTTCATACTGTAGCACACCTTCAAGCTGTACTGGAGAGCGGAGGGCTTTGACTTGGGCTTATACCGTATGCGTTTGTGCATGCGACAGCTTTCCGTTTTTTTTCTTTTGGCACAAAATTGCTCACTGTTAACATTGTGAAAAGCCTGCAAAAATATGAGACGCAAATGCTCACACAGCTTCACATAGTCCATTAGAAACAGATGTTTCCAATCCGAAAGCACCACCTCCAGGACCCTCCCCCTCCCTTGCCAGCGGCGCTAGAGCTGGGGTAACTGATCTGCAGCCGCTCGGGCGAAGAAGAAAAAAGCAGTTTCAACTTTGGCATGATAAGCATACATTTCAAACAATGCCTAAATAACATCATATTACTGAAGTCTACTACTAGGTGAAGTCGTGACAAGTGAACCTTAAGCCTTTTTTGTGTCTTGCCCCAAAATATACTGCAATTATCAAAACATAGCCACACCACAATAGGGGAAACAAAGCTTGAATTTAGTTTCTTGCATTGCAGGTTATATATAGAATTCTGTCAACGAATGCATTCACCCTGGCTTAAGCTTGAGACCTTTGCATCAGCACCAAACCCTGTAGTTGACAGTATACTAATGGTTATTTTAATCAATTTAAATGCACACAAAAACAAATGAAAAGTCCCACAGGGACAAAATGAAATCACATTGGTTTAACGTTTTCAACGAACTCTCCCCCTTAGGTACTGTATCTGCAGTACTACAATACACATAGCAAAGAAAATAGTATTAGGATGATCAAAATGGAGTCCAAAATAACTGCAGGAATTTTTTGAACACAGCACCATGATAGAGCTTACAATACAAATGAAAGTGGCTTTTTCCTAAATAAATATGCTTGATTATACTTGTATAGCAAATTGCCTTAACTATTATCATATTACACACAACATAGTCTACATGACCAGAAGTATGTGGACACCTGCTTGTCGAACATTTCATTCCAAAATTATAGGCATTAATATTTCCCTTAAATGGAATTAAGAGGCCTAGCCTGAACCATTTTCTATTTAACGAGGCAAGTCAGTTAAGAACAAATTCTTATTTTCAATGACGGCCTAGGAACAGTGGGTTAACTCCCTTGTTCAGGGGCAGAACAGATTTTTACCTTGTCAGCTCTGCGATTTGATCTAGCAACCTTTCGGTTACAAGTCCAACACTCTAACCACTATGCCACCCCATGAAAAACAGCCCCAGATCATTATTCCTCCTCCACCAAACTTTAGTTGGCACTATGCATTGGGGCAGGTAGCGTTCTCCTGGCATCCACCAAACCCAGATTCTTCCGTCGGACTGCCAGATGTTGAAGCGTGATTCATCACTCCAGAGAACGCGTTTCCACTGCTGCAGAGTACAATGGCGGCGAGCTTTACACCACTCCAACCGACACTTGGCATTACGCATGGTGATCTTAGGCTTGTGTGCAGTTGCTCAGCCATGGAAACCCATTTCATGAAGCTCCCGAGGAGCACTTATTGTGCTGACATTGTTTCCAGAGGCAGTTTGGAACTCGGTAGTGAATGTTGCAACCGAGGACAGACGATTTTTATGCGCTTCAGCACTTGGTGGTCCTATTCGGAGCTTGTGTGGCCTACCACTTCAAGGCGTGCCGTTGTTGCTCCTAGACATTTCCACTTCACAATAATAGCACTTACAGTTGACCGGGGCAGCTCTAGCAGGGCTGAAATTTGCCGAACTGACTTGCTGGAAAGGTGGCATCATATGACTGTGCCATATTGAAAGTCACTGTGCTCTTCAGTAAGGCCATTCTACTGACAATGTTTGTCTATGGAGATTGTATTTCTGCGTGCTCGATTTTATACCCCTCAGAAGCAGGTGTGGCTGAAATAGCAGAATCCACTAATTTGAAGGGGTGTCCACATACTTTTCTTTATATATAGTATATGTTTAGCACACTGAACAAAGTTAACACCGATTATTTGGGGTTTTCAGAAAGAGAGAGTATCAATGCGTACAACATTATCCCATGTCATCGATTATCCTGATGTCCCTCTGATCAGATGCGATAATGTACTCAGCGGTAAATTGCTGTTGGTGTGTATGATTGCAGGACAAAAACAAAAATTATATATATGATCCTTTTGAACAATTAGTTTGAAACACATGAGCATAAACGGGAGACTGAACAAATGCATGTTTGTCATTCTCTTTTTAAAAAGTGCATACACTGCATAAATATCAATACATTAAATTAAATGATAGTGTGCATGATTACACTGAGAAGACTGTAACAGATGTAGGCACATTGAAGTATCAGTTCATGTAAGCCTTGTGCAGCGATCAACATTCTTCCCTTAGGTTTTCTGAGGTGTTCCACTTGAGAGTGGAAAACAATTCAATCGGTTCTTATGCGGATGAAAATAGTTGCTTTGGCACATTCCCTCCGATGTCTGCATGACGAATGGCATTCAAGACATCTGAAACGGTAATGAAAATGATTTGGGTTAGTGCTGAGTTGGAAAACATTGTAGTCTTCTTGGCCAGAAAAGGACATTCTTTGAAATGCATCAGTCATGTTAAAGTTTGTTTAAGTTCTACTAATGATAATAAAATATTGACAGGAAATTTCCATACAGTGTTTCCAGTAGTGGTGAGTGAGTCATTAGATTGTATTTTAATAACAACATACTGTATCAACAACGTGGCTATCAATCATACAAGTAATATACAGACATGTATACAGGGATTCTGATCTTCAGTCTACATCCCATCCCTGCATGTTGTTAACTTGTACTTCTATCTTCAAGATGTAATGAAACCATTTGAAATCATACTGAAAATAAAGCACGTCTGAATTGATCATCTACTTATTATATCCTTAATAAAACAACTGTTGAACCCCAGAAGAACTCTAGAGCCAGTGTTTAATGCTTAAAAAAAAGCATGACATCAGATTAGTTTGAACACTTACCAACTATAATGGAGTTTCCTTTTTGTAGTTAAACCCAGGGTCAGATCCTTCTATCTGCAGTTTCAAGACTTGTTTAAGGCTTAATTCAGTC
Organism: Salmo salar; assembly: GCF_965601325.2. NCBI lineage: Eukaryota > Metazoa > Chordata > Actinopteri > Salmoniformes > Salmonidae > Salmo > Salmo salar. Next base: position 31,266,258 of record NC_138295.1, read on the forward strand.
TCCCCTATAGGGTAGTTCCCCAGAACGTCTTGGTGTCCTCTATTCTGTACAGTCCTATGGACAGAAACCCTCCCGAGGAAAACCTGATTGCCCTGAAGATGGTAGTTGGGGTTGGTCATAATGCCATTTCGCTTCTTCTCTGCAATGCTCTGCTGTTGGATGAATAACTGCTCTTGGGTTAGTCCCCCTTCTGGCTGGGTGGAGCCACCAACCATGATCTTGCAATGAGGATCTTGCACCGCAATGCTCGCTACAGACTTGTTGAGCGCAATCCTCTTATCAAACTGGGTCATCTCATATTCTAACACCTGACCCTGGGTTGAGCCAATGCTCTTGAGCCTTTTCTTGTCTCCAGAGCCCCCTTTGCTGTTGGATGTGGTATTTTTGGTCTTACTCCCTTTGGTCGACTTGAGACCTGGCTTAACCTGATCCCAGTCAAATTCACTTGGAGACCCCGGCTGATGTCCAATGGACTTGGTGGTGGAGGAAGGTGAGACGATGGATTGTCGGCTCCGACTGCGAGGCAGAGAGTGTTGCTGGATTTGCTCTGTGAAGGTCATTCCGTGGAAACTATCTATCGGCACAGTCTGTGCAGTAGCTGTGGACGAGGTGGTTCTCAGTGAGGAGTTCTTAGAACTTTTGAGGGAATTATTTGAGAGAGACAACTTCTGTCTGTCCACAGTAGAGTCAGGAGATTCCGAAGGGGAGCTGAAGGCGTGGACAGGACCGTTCTGTAAACCACGTCCACATGACTGCATATCTCCAGCTCCTGTGCTGCCAGAGCTGTTGGATTTGATTGTGAGGGAGTGCATTTTCCCAGATACAGAGAGTGGGATTTTCTGTTCCATAGTGTGTACTGGCGAAGGACTACAGCCATTAAGACTTGAGGCCCCATACTTCTCAAGAAGTTTGATGATCATTGAATGCCCCCCTTTTGCAGCCACTCGCATGGCTGTGCGTCCAAACTGGTCTGCGTGGTTGGGGTCAGCGCCATGCTCCAGAAGGATCTGCACTACATCTCTGTGCCCCTCTTGGGCAGCAATGCCAAGCGCTGTTGCCCCCTGATTACATGTATTATCCACGTGAGTGCCATTGTCAATCAAGAACTGCACAACGTTTGCGTGGCCTTGCCAAGCTGCTGACTGGAGGGCGGATCGCTTCTCGTTGTCACAAGAGTTCACGTCGGCATGATAGTTGATCAGCATCCTGACCATTTCTACATGCCCTTGCCAGCAGGACACGTGGAGGGCTGTCCTTCCCTCTGTGTCGCTGACTTCCACATTTGCCCCATTTTCCAGGAAGTACTCCGCCATTGCTAGCTGATTCTCAAGTGCCAATATGTATAATGTTGGGCGTCCGTCTGCATCTTTATAATCTATATCAGCACCATGACTCAGCAACAGTTCAACAATATCCCTGTGGCCTTCCAGTGCAGCCGCCCTGAGAGAATTCCTCCCATCGTAACCTCTCTGGTCGATGCAAGACTTGTTTTCCAGAAGAATGTGGACACAGTCGTAGTGGCCCTCTTGCGCAGACAATATCAGGGGTATTCGACCATCGTTATCCACCTCTGTGCATCGGGCACCTTGCTCAATGAGGGCATCGCATACTTGCCGGTGACCCTCGAATGAGGCCATGTGCAGTGGGGTCCAGCCGGAGTCATCTCTGTGATTTTCATCCAGCCCTCTGTCCAGCAGAGTTCGGACCACCTCTACATTCCCTTGAGCAGACGCTATGCTCAGAACAGTTCTTCCTTCACTGTCGATGCTGTCTACAGCTGCACCCCAGAAAAGCAGGGTATTGACAACAGAGGCATGGCCCATGGATGCTGCTGCAAGAAGAGGCGTTCGGCCATTGTTGTCAGTGTGATCCACATCAGCTCCACCTTCCAGCAGCAGATCAACTACGTCCACATGTCCTTCATAGGCAGCCACAAGAAGGGGTGTCATGCAGTCTTTATCGCAGTGGTCGACCTCTGCACCCCTGTCAATGAGGAGGCTTACGACAGAGGCATGACCTTTACTGGCAGGCACACAGAGAGCAGCAACTGAGAGGGCTGTCCTTCCGTCCGCATCTTCATGGTTCACCTCTGCCCCGTGTTCCAAGAGGTGCTCTACGATTTCTCTGTGCCCCATGTATGCCGCTGCAATGAGAGCCGTCCTTCCTTCATTGTCTGCTTTGTTGACTTCTGCCCCGTGTTGGAGGAGGTTCAGCACGATGTCTTCATGGCCTCCCCAAGCTGCGGCTCTCAAGGCGGTTCTGCTGTCGGCATCAGCACAGTCAACTTTGGCACCGGCGTAGAGGAGAGCAGACACCACCTCTGAATGCCCACCCCAGGCTGCAGACCTAAGGGCGGTCCACCCATCATGGTCTGTGTGATTGATGTTTGCCTCACAGCCAATGAGGCAGTTGACCACCTTAGTGTGCCCTTGTCTTGCAGCAAGAGTAAGTGCCGTTTGTCCATGGCTGTCCTCCAGCTCCATGTTGGCTCTTCTGGATATGAGAAAGTTCACCACATCCAGGTTTCCACTGTACGCAGCATTGGCCAGCAAAGTTCTGCCACTAGAGTCACATTGGTTCACAGAGGCCCCATTCTCTAGCAATGTCCGAATGGAATCCTCTCTCTCCAATGCCTGCTGCACTATGCAGGAGGCATGGTCGTCCTCGTTGTTGACATGAGCTCCAGCTTTGACCAGAAGCTGCAGCACCTCCTGTTCTTTAGGTATGGAGGTGGAAAGAGAGTCTTTAGTGGGTGTGCCATTCCACACCATCCAAAGAGCCAGGTTGAAAGAGTCTATCTGCATGTTGGATTTGATCAGATGCAGGGCAAACTCCTGCACCTCCAGCGGTTTGAGCTGCTTGGCCCTGCAAGTGTAACTCATTGCCATCATTCTATGTCCCTCCGCTTCATTACACAAGTACTTTTGGGTACAATGCTTAACATCCAGGAGCCACTCGGCAAAACTGTAGTGAAAGAGGATCTTAGTACTTCTGAGGCCATCGATCAACAACTTGGAGAGGATATCCATCTTCTTCTGAAAGTCCTCCATGGTGAGGGCCATGTTTTTGGTCCAGACAGCATAGTAAAGCTCCTTGACAGTAAGCGGCCTGCAGGTTGCGAGGATCACGTTAAGGATGGGCTGGACTTTGGCAAACTGCTTCCGGACAAACAGCCTTTGGCAGAGCCACAAGTAGAGCCCATTGAGCGTGCCCGGGATGTCGCGGATCTCTCGCAGCATGATGAAGTTCTCCACCACCCCATCCAGCACTCGCTCCAGGTACAGGAAGCAGCCGCTGCTTTTGATGTGCAGCTGGTTGAGCATCTCGGCCGTCTCCTTGGTAAGATGATGGCGAAGGGCCTCCTCCTGGTCGAGCCTGTGGAGGATGTACTGCTGCACGTCCTTGACGATGTAGGCTTTGCGAAGGTCATCCAGGCTGATTTTACGGAATCCTAGAAAATAGAAGAAAAAAAACTATTAGTTCACCACCAACTTTAATTTCCACCAACTTCTTCCCAAACATTTCCAATATTAATATGGCAGTGTTACAGTATATCAGAGTAATACAGAGCGGGTATAATTAGTCTTTCTGTAATGTGTGTCGTATAGAGGAGACCAAGATGTGGCGTGTTGAGTGCTCATGATTATTCTTTATTGAAAACTAAACACTTTTACAAAGAAATAAAACGACAGCAAACAGTTCCGTCAGGCAACAGACAACCAAAACGGAAAACAATTACCCACCAACACAATAGAAAAAAACCCAACTTAAATATGATCTCCAATTAGAGGCAACGTGGACCAGCTGCCTCCAATTGGTGATCAACCCAAAATAAACCAACATAGAAATAGAAACCTAGAATAAACATAGAAATAGAAAACCACCCAAAAACACCCTGACCTACTCTAACCTAGAATAAACATAGAAATAGAAAACCACCCCAAAACACCCTGACCTACTCTACTATAGAAAATGACATATTACTAGGGTCAGGACGTGACACTTTCCACTGAATTTCAGCACTCATACGAAGACAAGTAATGCATTTTCCCATGGTGACCCTAAATTCTCAGAAAGACATCTGACCTTCAGAATATAGTCACTCTATTTTCCCATTGATCTTTTACCTTTGAAAAATTCTATTACGTCAAGCTTTCATTTCCTAAAGCAGAGACTAATTAGTGGTAAAGCCATGTTAAAATAAAACCTTTCAAAGGAATTGAGAGCGTGACCCTGGTCTCTGGCAGAGTAATCAGTTCAGCATCAGTATGGCAGATCTTTTGTGAAGGACTGTGGAAAACAAAGCTGCTGTAATTGATGCTCTAAAGGGGTATTTGATGCAGAAGGCCTTTGATTATCCTAAGAAAACACAATGCATTATCATTCCAATACATTTAACCAAAGACATATCAATAGGATTGTAAAATATACTACACAATAATATAAAATACAACATGCAACAATTTCAAAGATTTTACTGACTTGCAATTGATAAGGAAATCAGTCAAAAGTTCATTAGCCCCTAACCTATGGATTTCACATGACTGGGAATACATACATACATACATACATACATATATATATATATATATATATATAAATAAAGGTATTTGTGTTGGCCACAGATACCTTAAAAAAGTAGGGGCTTGGATCAGAAAACCAGTCAGTATCTGGTGTGACCACTATTTGCCTCATGCAGCGCGACACATAGAGTTGATCAGGCTGTTGATTGTGGCCTGTGGAATGTTGTCCTAGTCCTCTTCAATGGCTGTGTGAAGTTGGTGGATATTGGCGGAAATCATGCTGAAACATGAGGTGATGGAAGAATGGCACAACGATGAGCCTCAGGATCTCATCACGGTAGCTCTGCGAATTCAAATTGCCATCGTGTTCGTAGCTTATGTCTGTCCATACCAAAACCCCACCGCCACCATGGGGCACTCTGTTCACAATGTTGACATCAGCAAACGGCTCTCCCACACAACGCCATACATGTGCCAAACAAGGGCACTCCGTTCATCCACCTCTGGCCTGCTCGCCTCCCTACCTCTGAGGAAGCACAGTTCCCGCTCAGCCCAGTCAAAACTGTTCGCTGCTCTGGCACCCCAATGGTGGAACAAGCTCCCTCACGACGCCAGGACAGCGGAGTCAATCACCACCTTCCGGAGACACCTGAAACCCCACCTCTTCAAGGAATACCTGGGATAGGATAAAGTAATCCTTCTAACCCCCCCCATAAAAGATTTAGATGCACTATTGTAAAGTGGTTGTTCCACTGGATATTATAGGTGAATGCACCAATTTGTAAGTCGCTCTGGATAAGAGCGTCTGCTAAATGACTAAAATGTAAATGTAAATGTGGTGTGCGGTTGTGAGGCTGGTTGGATGCACTGCCAAATTCTCTAAAACAATGTTGGAGGTGGCTTATGGTAGAGAAAGTAACATTAAATTCTCTGGCAACATCACTGCTGGACATTCCTGCAGTCAGCATGCCAATTGCACACTCCCTCAAAACTTGAGACATCTGTGGCATTATGTTGTGTGACAAAACTGCACATTTTAGAGTGGCCTTTATTGTCCCCAGCACAAGGTGTACCTGTGTAATGATCATGCTTTTTAACTAGCTTCTTGATATGCCACACCTGTCAGGTGGATGGATTATCTTGGCAAAGGAGAAATGCTCACTAACAGGGATGTAAATTAATTTGTGCGCAAAATTTGCGAGAAATACGATTACTGTGCGTACAGAACATTTCTGGGATCTTCTATTTCAGCTCATGAATCATGGGACCAACACTTTGTATGTTGTGTTTCTATTTTTGTTCAGTGTAAGTAGTTTTGGAAAATAAAGCACGCAAGAAAGACTCTCATACAATACACATCAAAATCCTTAAAGCTCAGGGCCCAACTAATTCCTTAAAATGATCTCTCCTCACATACCACAGAAACATGCATTGAGACCTGTACTGTAATATATTTGAGAAAAAAGCCACAAAGTAGGTAACACCTGGGAGCCATTTCCAGTTTATAGTACAGCGATGGCCATAAGACAACTATATTGCTTCACTCATTAACAGACTACATGCACAGACCAGACTTTTAGAAAGAAATCACCATGGGTCTTAATGAATGACCTCACTAATGTGCAGTAGCAATCCTTTCCCAGATAGGGAAAAATTGCTCCATGCCAGACTGCTAACAGACATGTAGGGGGAAACTTCCTTCATGTTGAAGCAGTTAGCTCAGGCTACACACCCAAGGGCAGGGGAAGCATTTCCGCATAGATTTATTTACGGTTCCCATGGTCTCAGGCCTTCTGGGGCAGAGGGGAAACAGGAGACTCGTTCAATGTTGACATATTTCTCAATTCTAAACGAGCCTCCTGCTGTGGGAAACGGGTGTTAAATTCCTTTCTTTTATCTAATTGTCTAGATCATCAAAAACAAGCCGCCTCTAAATGTTTCCTGAAGAAATGGGCTCATTTCCTGCTGCCTGGGTTAGGGTAACCGGGTTAATTAAATCAAGGTACCTTAAACACACCCACATGATAAATAAAACAAACATTACAAAGTAAGCATCTGAGAGGATTCTAGACAGAGACTAATGACAACATTTAGAGACAATTAACATGCTCAGAATCAATCAGTGCCATTAATACTACAAACTGAGTTGGTTTGATTGTCAGCGCACATGTATCAAAAAGCCTGTGGCATTGTTCCCTCCATTAATAATTCTATGCAGAAAGAAGACTATGAAACCTTATCCCACACAGGGGCAATGGAGCCACACATGTAGGTACATGAGGCACACCCCTCTAATCATTGTCATTGTAGCTTTCGATACATGAACCTGGCAGTACTCATACATGTGCGATAAACCAATCCTTGAAGAATAGAAAATGTTTCATGCAAGTTACGGCTAATTATGTTCTAGATTATAAAATGCCATTCCTAATAATTACAAACGGCTATCTGTGGTATATTACCATTTCATGCTATAACGGAAACGACAAAAAACAATGCAGCTAATCTGTCCTACTTAATGTAGTCACTAATAACAGAGTACAGTAGGATCACCATAATATTACTTAGAACCCAATGACCCAAAGCCTCTGTGTGTCAGTCAATGTTTTTAGCAACAGAGTATTTTCCACTGCCTCTCCCAGGCCCTGTGGCCTCCTGCTCCACCTCAGTCTCATTCTCCGCTAAGCATTCGGGATCCCTCCAACGGAGACAGGAAACCCACTGCCCGAGAGGAGGAAGAGGCCATTAAGAGGGGGGACTGAACGATATCTACGACAGATTACCTAAAAGTCAATTTTAGCCAGCCGGGAGCCTTTGCCTGAGCATGTTGTCTTTTAAAAAGGTTGTCTCAATGTTCGATTTAGACATGTGTAACCTGCCATCAGAGTATCAGTGAATCAGACTGCACTGCATAGCAAATTGTAGCAGTTATTTCTTTCTCTAGACAATGATTAACAACAAATACACTCCTTCTCTCCTACAGTTGAGACTACTGTCCTCCCCCAGTTCCTACATAGTTGTTCACATGTACATCATGAACACTGGTGATGTGGAAAAGTCAAGAGGAGGAAAAGAGAGGGAGCAAGTTAACCACAGCCATCTTGAAATAGAGCATTATCCCTGAAAACATTTCCAGAGGCCCAGAGAAAGGAAAAGAAAGAAATGAACAAGTATGGGCCCCCTGTCTGAACACACCAGAAGTCTTTTAATTAAATTACTAGAAATGGAGGAATCTGACCTACAATTCCCACTTGAGTCACAGACATCACTTCATATGGCCTGAAACTCTGCTGTGCAGTCATGGCAATATCATTGTTCTTCTCGTGTGGCACAGATGAACACAAGAGGAAGTTGAGGCAACAACTTCGGCTCATCGCAGTAGCAGATGTAGTCACTAGCTACACAATTAACTGCTATCAGAGGTCTGCATGACTCATGCTGCACAGGCCTTTCAAGAAGCGTGTTTTCTTTTAACTGCAGGCAAGGACATGATGCCAGGCCTTGAAACTTTCCAGGTCAACTGGACCACAGTCAATTGTAACTGGGGGGCTGCAACAGCACGAGCATGGATGGCAGGGGTCTGAACAGAGAGGGACAGCTAACCAACCAACAACTGACGCATTCATCAGGCCAGGGATGCAGTGCCGAGTACAGGCCTCTGAGCCAGCTGCTGCTCGTTACGGAACTGGATAGTAGCCACGAGAGACACAGCCCAATACAAAATGAGGAACCGTTGTCAGATTACAAATGAGGTAGGGTGTGTGTGTACAGAGTGGGGGGGGGTGGTTACAGGTTCTGACCCATGGTCCTGGTTCTGACCGACAGCGTCTCAAATTTGTCACGTTCTTCGCGTGCCACCATATTAAGTCATAAGATCCAAAAGGTAAACAGAAACCCTAGCTCCTCTCCTCTAGCCTGCCGTAAACCCCCCCACCCCCCCACTCGACAAACGCCTGTCCAACAGCTGCAGAGGTCTTGGCTCCAACACCGAAAACGGCAGCCTCCCAAACACAAGTATGTGGGACGAGACTCTGCTCAAACCGTCTGTAGAAAAATAAGTCTTAAAAGCTTCAGTTGCCTTTTCATTTTGAAAAATGTTTGCTGCACGCTCTAACACTGATTACATGAGACAAATGTTAGTGAACTGTGGAAAGATGCCATAGTCTATTTGTTATTGAGAAATGTAGATGGAAGATGGTATTTATGAAAGTCTCATTTAAAAGAAGTAAGAAACGAAAACTGTAACTGTACTCAAGTTTAGTTGTTGGGAGAAATATAACTATGTAAATTATTTCTGTGCAATTTTTGTCCTTACGCGGCATCCTGACATGAGAAGCAGAACTAAACGTGCCACTGGAAACGACCACATAAATATTCAAACAATTAATTTGCAGAGAGTAATCCTGGTGGCACAAGCATGAACGGGTCTTGTCCGAACGTGCCCTCTCCTGAATTTCAAAACGGGAGAGGAGACCTTCCAGTTAGACCTGTTGTGGTAACTGAGTGGACTGGGGCACACTGAAAGGTATACACTTAAGGCCCTTTAGTACCGCCTAGTATTACAGTCTACAATCTAATGGTCCCATCAAGCCACCTGCATGAAAACGCATCACACGCTGCAGGAATACATCTATCAAAGATGATTTATGTGAAACACTGCAGAGCCTGCAGACTGATTAGGGGAGATATCCAGCCAATGAAACGCTGTGTTGTATTCCAGAGATACTACAGGATAGTGGTATGAGATGAATGCATAAGGCAGCACACCTGGGTGGCTATGCTCAGCTTTAGTCTTTGACCCACAACGGGTCACTATATCTACAGCTGGATTGACATGAAGCCTCCTTTTTACATGCAGCTGCACCAGTGACTAGCCTTTTTCTCCAGATGACATTTGAAAGCCTGCATTAAACTGATGGAGATACTATGTTTCACAACTAGGGCAGCCATTTATCCTTACCACATCACCTAACCAGTAAAGAATAGTTACTAGAAAGAACAGTATTGTTTTGGTAACATCTTGCCATGGTTCAACTCTTAATGACCTAATTCATTTATATATGTTTTAATGTATTGTCATTAGCAGACTCTTGTCTAGAGTGACTTACAGGAGCAATTAGGGTTAAGTGTCTTGCTCAAGGGCACGTCTACAGATTTTTCACCGAGTCGGCTCGGGGATTCGCGCCAGCGACCTTACTGGCCCAATTCTCTTAACCGCTAGGCTACCTTCAGCCCTTTTTGACCCACTCTTTATGATTTTCAATTTTCGGCACAGAGTAACGTGTCCAGCCTTGGATGCCAATCATGTTTTATTTGCCGTCACTTCAAATAAACCTCTATCTGCTATCGGTGTGCAGCAGAGAGTCTGGAACCATTTTGTTCAGCATGTCCACGCACCAGATTTAAAGCTCAGCCCATGGAATGTTCACAGAGCGCGCTGTAAAATCAGGTACTTGCAAAGTTATTCTTGGCATGAGAGTCGGAGTCAGTCTGGCATACCACCCTGTCTTTAGCACACTTTACCCCCCGTTGCAAGGCGAACCATTGGCTTGCCAGAAATTATAGGGCATTTATTTTCCTGAAATCAAATTAAGACCTAATTAAAGATCCCTGTATCGAAACGAGAACCGACATGCCTATACAGAAACCTAAAGAGAATACTGATCTTGTTATATGAAACCGGGATTGTTGGCAGGGCCATGCTGCATACCAAAAGGCCATCACCTAGAAGGCAAAGAGACAGAGTTCTTCAACCGTGTCTTGAGTCATGTTTCTGCGGTGCAGCACCAAAGGTCTCATAGATACACAGACACAGAAGACCTGTAATTTACTTGGCTGTCAGACTGCTCGTGGTAAATACAGCATTCAGGGGGATTATGGTTGTCTTCAGCACAGCCAAGTAGCGCTCAACACGCAGACCCAGAGACTAACCAGCATATAGGAATACAAACCTGATGCACAATCTGTAAACACCAACTCAGCAACTATGATGTTAGTAGATAACCATAATTAGATATAGGTTATATTTAACAATTTGATTGCCTCAAAAGGTATTAGATCAAAAGGTATTAAATCAAACATATCGAAATAACCATAGAACAACCAAATACTATAATTTTAAGGATATTTTAGTCCGTTGAGGCAATGCATTCTGTAAGCAATACCTTCCTGACAAATCAGTGGCCCACATATCTAGCACAAAGTTATTTGAATGGTCACTTCCACTGACATCCCTCCCATTTCTAATGATTTTACATCACCCGTACTATGTCCACGCTTTCTACATCTATGACAATATGTCATGACAGTGGAGCCTGCTGGTTAATGATAGGCCATCCAAACACCATCTTCATCCCTCTTTGGGGAGCATTCCTCTCCTGGTGTCGAATAAATTAACAGTCCTCGATGCTTTACATCCATATTTGTGTTGTCAGCAGGCCAGAATATAGTGAGGCCTCTCCATTTGCACAAAAAAGAAGAAAACAACTCCCAGGATGGAGACGTTTGAGTGCTTTGACTTTCTTTCGGAGGGGCCCTATGCTCTGCGGCCCCTCGTAACCAAGCTTGGGTCTGCAGACAAGGGCTGGTCTGATAGCTAAGGTGGGGGCAGGAGAGGCCTGCTATTTTCATTTCTGGTCAGTGGTGGTAAATCAGGCCTGTCACCTGGCTTTGGTGCAAAGAATGGTCCATTCACAGCCGGAGCAGAGGAGGAGGCACAGCTCCTCACCAGGGTGGACTACAGCTCCTCACCAGGGTGGACTGCAGCTCCTCACCAGGGTGGACTACAGCTCCTCACCAGGGTGGACTGCAGCTCCTCACCAGGGTGGACTACAGCTCCTCACCAGGGTGGACTACAGCTCCTCACCAGGGTGGACTACAGCTCCTCACCAGGGTGGACTACAGCTCCTCACCAGGGTGGACTACAGCTCCTCACCAGGGTGGACTGCAGCTCCTCACCAGGGTGGACTGCAGCTCCTCACCAGGGTGGACTACAGCTCCTCACCAGGGTGGACTGCAGCTCCTCACCAGGGTGGACTGCAGCTCCTCACTAGGGTGGACTGCAGCTCCTCACTAGGGTGGACTGCAGCTCCTCATCAGGGTGGACTGCAGCTCCTCACTAGGGTGGACTACAGCTCCTCACTAGGGTGGACTACAGCTCCTCACCAGGGTGGACTGCAGCTCCTCACCAGGGTGGACTGCAGCTCCTCACCAGGGTGGACTACAGCTCCTCACCAGGGTGGACTACAGCTCCTCACCAGGGTGGACTGCAGCTCCTCACCAGGGTGAACTGCAGCTCCTCACTAGGGTGGACTGCAGCTCCTCACTAGGGTGGACTACTCTCTCTCTCTGAAGAGACGTGAGAAGGAAACAAAAGCTGCTGACAAAACCACCGTTTCAGAGAACGGACGCAGCGTAAATGGTGACACACAAGCGTGGGGGGAGTAACAGGTATGTATGTGGTAGACATTAGTTATGGGAAAGATTTGTGCTCAATAGCCCAATGGATAAATGTTGTCTCGATAAAGAAATGAACAAGTGAAACATTATTTCCCTGTGGAGGGCAGAAGAATGTCCCCTGGAAGGGTTTAGGCTTCCAGCCACTATTCCTGGGTGAAAACTGAAATATGCCCGACTTAAAATCCTGTTGCTATACATGGCCAAAAAGAGAATACCATACTGTGTGTGTCAGCCAATACTGCACTGAAAACTTTATTGGGCAGATGGTATCCATCACTACAGTTCTACTGTACTCTGACAGGGAGACAAGACAGGGCTTCATCATGCATTCTGAATGAGTTTTCACATAATTAGTCAGTCATTTTCAGTCAAGACTACAATGTTTCGCTGTCCGCTGTTTACAAAGAGTGCAGGGCAAACATAGTAAGGCAATCAGACAGTCCGGGAAGAAGCTCTTTCAGCTTAAATCCTGATCATGTTAACCTTCAAGACAAATCTGAGAGAGAGAGAAACTTCCCCCAAAAATATTTGGAGATAAAATGAGTCGATTTCCATGTCAACACTTTTAGGGATACCATCCAAAATATTCTCAAGGATCATTTGAGCTGAATGGTGGCCTACCCAATGACCTTTTGGTCAGAAGTCGTTCTCCAAACTCAATCTTCACTATATTCATGCGACCGCAAAGTTCCCACAACCACAAGAACAGCGTGTACTGGGCTACAAACACCTACTCCACTCAGGATAAAAGTGTTATTTTCAATAGGCGCATGCGGTCGCCTTGCAGAGAACGTGACGCTGCACTCTGGCAGGGCTCTGCCAACACAAACTGGCCTCGTAAACAATACAGAGGACTATTTTTAGTGTACGCTTGGACTCAATTTGATACCCTAAGTCTTGTGGTCTATTTTCATCAAGCATCAATTGTGAGTATTCGCACAGCGGTTAAAATAAGTGGGTGTGTCTAATGGAAGATCAAGTAAGCGTGCATGTGTGTGGGAGGCTGCAGAGCTGAACGGTTGCTGGATGGTGTGGAAAACACAGGACACTGAACACAGACTAAACCAAAACGGATGGCTTGACTACGTCAAGAAACTCTGAATTTTGCATTCTGTGAATGCTAAACCTATTACTCAGAAGCACAAGCCACTTTATCGGGTGTGTAGACTTTTGATTCTGTGACTGATACAACAGCTAGCAGCATTTCAAAAGACATGTTGACATGTTCATTTTCCATCTGCAACAGACAGGTAAAACGTATCTCGCTGTTTTAATGATTCTGTCTGGCGTTTAAAGTGACAGTAGGATATGACATGGGCTTGGCCCTTATCAAAGAGACAACTAAAGGGATAGAGAGGAGGGGAGTCAAACAGAAAACACAAGAGATAACTGTTGTTTGTCGGATTGTGTTCCATGGTGAATCTTCCTCTCAATAAAACCATATCAAAACAACCAAAAGACAGGGCTGTCTGTTTAAGCACAGAGAAGCCTGTAAGTAAAAATACCAGGAATCATTAATATCACTATTAATTATCAGGAAGCAATTTCCTGATAATGCTTCCTGATAAGGATTATCATGTGGGATTTACATTGGTGGCATATGCCAGCGGTAATTCCATCCCCAACAATTGATGTCTCATGAAATCCACAAATACGGATCTACGGTTGGGGGCAATCAAATTTCTGATAGGTTTCCGCTCATGATGAATGGAATAACCGAAACGTTTAAAGTCGTATGCAAATCAGACAAAGTATTCCATTCATGTCAATGTGTGCAATGCATCTGTGTGTTCTGTGGGCTAAGGACAGTACGGAAAGGAGACATGACAGAGCTATGATTCATCGGCCGCTATGTTCGGTTAGATCAATACTGTTAGGCAGGGGGTTCCAGGTCACTGGTGTAATGGGAACTGAATGCCTCTGCAGACCTTCCAGCAACTGTTACGTTTGATTATCTAGATGCAATGCTTACATTTCAATTTCATATCTATTTTATGTCCATCGGAATTGGCATGGCTGGTCCACACAAGGGTCAAAATATTGATTTAAGAATCCTCTCTCAAATTCCTGCTCATGTTGTCGACGTACAAAACAAAACCCTGCCATAGAAGAGCTTCAGGCAGGCTTCCAAAACCCTATCCTTTCATGATTCCAAAAGTCCTTGACTGTGCTCAAAAAAACGTGTTTTCAAACAGCGCATGTAAATACGATTGAATCTCTCTAGACATTTCCTGAGTTGTTTGCCCATCTTATTAACATTTGCAGTTATGTGGCAGAATATGAATCAGTACATCGTCTTGTTCAAAACTGCCAGCTTCCCTGCGTTAACCCTGCCCACAGCCAGTAATACCTAAACTAGCATAGCATAGGAATTCTATTCAGCAGAAAGCCTAATTGCATTTGGCAACCACTTTCTGAATAGAGCACAGAATAAACAGGGCTGTTTTAAATCGGGTTTTACATGATGTTTCAAACAGCAACAGGAGGGCATCCGAATCCCCCACATGTTGTGTTTGGAGAGCTGAAGGGGACACAGCAGTGCACTGCGGCAGGTATTACACCCACACTCTCTTACTGGTTCGATTAATGTTACGCCAGCCTCTCTGCTCATCACCCAATAGTGGGCTGGTATTCTGACAGCTCGATAACGGCCGCTAGTTCGGCTTGTCATGGCACATAGAGCAGTAGTCGTTTTCACAAGACACCGTGATATTTAAGCGTTCTGTGGCAGGACCTAATCTTTTTAGCATTCATGATGTTAAAATCTATATGGAATTAGCTTTCGCTGAGCCAACGTGGCTGGAAGCACAGCATGACATGTGCTTTGTTTAATAGCTGCCGAAAAGGCTGACATTTATCACGACACGGAATAGAATAATCTGTACGCCAGAAGAAAATGGCATAACCTGCTCAGTAAGAGTTTAAATATAACTGAAAAGGCTTTTACTGATTGCCTTACAGAAAACCCAAAGGAAATCCATATATCTCGAGAAACATACGCTTAATGTATGCAAACAAAGTTTTATTCTTCAAGGAGCCACAAGTGGCAGACTAGTGTCAATACAAGATGCCACATTCCCATTAATTGTTTGTTTGTGTGGCAAAGTGTGTTGTCTAAAGGGAACTAAAATGTGTTCTGCGATACATTTTTCCATTCGGTGAAAAACTACTCATTACGTGCATATACTAAACAACATATACCAAATGCTGTACATAAGCCTCACCATATGGATCCCAAAAGAAATGAAAAACAAAGTCTTTCAAAACCTGATAAGAACCCTATCACCCAACCCGAAAGGTACCCAAACAGATTTACTCAGACCTGTGAACAGTTTGGTGATGGCCTTGTTCTGTCGGCGTGCTGAGCAGATGAGGAGGAGCCAGGGTGGGAAGAAGTCATGGTGGCTGGCCAGAAGCTCAGCGATGGTTCTGGGGGTGCCTGAACCCGAAGACCTCTGTTCCCCCTCACCCAGCTGACAGCCTTCGTCAATAGAGTCTACCAGGAGGAAGAGGGCCTGCTGAGGCGGCTTGGAGCTCAAGAGTGGGAGGAGAACACACCTGTAGGGCAAAATAGAAGAGGAAAGATTTAGAAATCTCTCTGTGCACCTAACGCTTCCCACAGCAAGCTGATACTGTTGAGGAGAGGTGAGGATGAAAGTCCACCTACAACAGAAATGGATTTAATGTCAGTCTGTATCAAACATTTGATTGTATCTTAGAAACTTTCTCTCCATCCACAGTTTAGCTTTCAGGCCCTTGACAGGCCTTCACAGTGCAAATGCAATCTAAAAAACTGAAACCTCTTTAGGGAATTGAAATCTGCAGTACACATAACACTGTATATAGACTGTATAACACTGTTTATAGACTGTATAACACTGCATATAGACTGTATAACACTGCATATAGACTGTATAACACTGCATATAGACTGTATAACACTGCATATAGACTATATAACACTGCATATAGACTGTATAACACTGCAATAAACTCAATCCTCTAGATTAGTTTATTAGCTGCCTGCTGAGAGAAAATGTGAGAGAAAATAACAGAATTCCAATTGAAAACAGACCGAGCAGGTCCACATGAATCAAATGAAGACAAGCCATGGTTACATGGCCGACAACTGTCTGAAATAGTAAGGTAAATTATCTGAGTCGTTAAAAAACCCTGTCAGTGTTTGAGCCTACACACACCCATTAAAACAGCCTGGATGCTCTGTGAATAATGTACAGCATTAAACAACCAACACTCAGCTATACTCACAAACCCAAAGGGTTTAAATGCTACATTGACATAACATAAGCGTGCAAGCCAAAGGGAAAAGTGGAGATCCCATTTGCTGGAATGATAATGCGTAGTATGACTGCGTGCATAAATGCCATGATGCCAGCCCTGTATTTGTTCCCGTTATTTTCCAACCACATGTTTGTGCTGGCAAGACTTTAGTGCCTGTGTACAGAGCTGCTACCCCAACCTGATTCCTGTGTTGAAACTGTTATTTTGCTGTTGTAAATTCCCACCACCGCTAAAACAGCCCTTAGTTATGCATGCCCTCGCTGATCCCCAAATTAGAGCATTTTAAATGTTACTTTAAGTCAGACTGCAATTCCAACGGCTCAGCAAACACTTTTTCAGCCAAACCTGCCCTCCAATCCTCTATTTTCCAGCAGCTCATTTTCTCAAGTGCAAGAAAGGGAGGGTAATGCGCAGTCATCAACCTGCAAGCTCCATCATTACATCGCACCATCTCAGAGAAAAATGGCTGATCGCTCTTTCTGACGACTGCAGCCCCACATCGAATCTGCAGTACAGGCAGGGAAACCAGCCAAGAGGAATGTCTATCTGCAGAGTTTGTGTGCTCCAAACTACTGCAGAGACAAACAAATTCACAGTGACAGCAATGCAGGCCTTGTTACGAGACAAAGAGCCATTCTTTCCCTAAAAATCAACTGCTTTCAGAACTGTTGACAACTGAATTTCCTGCAGGAAGGGGACAGGGGCTTGAAATGAACACAACAATGGGATGGGTGCCAGACTAACTTCCTAAGTACCTCAGCCAATGATGAGTGTATTTGTGACGCATCCTGTCCCTCAGACCTTAACACCAACTATTTGGGGCTTTTGTATTCCATCCTCAAAATATGCCAATAGCTGAGGCCCATTATCATTTTGAGAAAGAAAGAGAACGTGAAACGTGCCTAATGCACCCGCCATCTGTTATGCTGCGGTCCCCATCTTCCACGGCCCGGCCACACTGTGCAAAGTGGGTTTCACTATGATGTTTAGTGAAGATGTCTGGGCCTACAGGCAGCACTGGGCACCGTGCCCGTGTTTTACAAATTTACTGAGTCGATTTTATGGAGTGGGCGCTGAGCCTGAAATTTCCCCCGTCATGCAATGGCGCAGGGACACTGGCTCAAGTCCAATATACATGTCCGGCCATGACACCATTCTATTAATGGAGTAGAGCTGCAGGTGAGTCAATAACTCACTGCAGAGATCCCATTGAAAAGCAATAGCTACTAGCATTCCACAGTGGAAACCGAACGAGACTCTTCATTATGAGAATCAATTTGAATGGAGCACCTGGATTTCTTCCTTTCGAGAGTCCATTTAGCCTGCTCAGCTTCTTTGCGGAGTCAGGAGAGCTTAGCAGAAAAAGACTGCATGACAACAGTTGACTCATGCCCCATCAGGGGGGTAGACAGAGAAAATGCAACCAGCCCCCGATTTGGAAAAAGCATATTATTAATTTATACCTTAAAGTGGAACTGACAGCATTTTAACTACTTTGTAGATATGAAACAAGCAGACAATCATATCAGCCCAAAATATACAATTCCCAGTTTATGCTACAAAACCAACTTCATGAGGTTTTAAAATGAGGTTCTATTTGACTCAGCATTCCATGGCATAGAGCTAGGCATTGTTTGCAGAATAGATGGATGCAGTACAATGCATGACGCATAATTCACCAATACATTTTTTGGTAGTTCAACAAATATTGCTATGAGGTTGTAAATCACAGCTGCCTGGTACATTGTATGCTGCCTCCATTCGGGATTCAGTTTCAATGACTCAATATTTTGGAAAGAAAACAAACTAACGTCAATACAATTCAACTAGCAAGGGCAATGATCACAAGTCAGTCATAAACTACCCTATTAGCCACGCTATCTACTGATGTAACTATTTATTTAGCGAGCTGAAAACACAGCGCCTAACTTCAGCTAGTTACTGTTAGCTGCTGGGGAATGTCATGTCGTTGGACGAGTGGCTGAGTGGCTGAATTTTTATCCCCATATAGTTTTTCTGTGGCTACAGCTAGGGATGCAGGTTGGTTAGCTAGCAAGAAATGTGAACTAATTAATAGGACTGTAAAGTTCCCAAATGTAAGAGGACTCCCGTGGTGTTTACATATTTGCAGAAATCCATTCAGCTGTGTTTTGTGGCTTTTGGCTGAATGCATTCTAATGATCTAAAGTTGCACATATACATATATATATATATATATATATATATATATACATATATACACATATATACATATATACATACATATATATATACATATATACACATACATATATATACATATATACACATACATATATATACATATATACACATACATATATACACATACATATACATACATATATACATACATATATATACATATATACATACATATATATACATATATACATACATATATATACATATATATATATATATATACATATATATATATATATATATATATATATATATATATATATATATATATATATATATAAACACACAGTGCTGCTTGAAAGTATATGAACCCCTTGTGCAATTACATTAAACATTTTTACAATGAAATCTTAATTGAATCATTTTTGATCTGACATAAGAGGTTTATATTTACCAACACCATACGTTGGTGTAGAGCAGGGTTTCCCAAACTTAATCCTCAGGACCCCAAGTGGTGCACGTTTTGGTTTTTGCGCTAACACTACACCGCTGATTCAAATAATCAAAGCTTGATGATTAGTTAATTATTTGAATCAGCTGTGTAGTTCTAGGTCAAAAACAAAAACGTGCACCCCTTGGGGTCCCGAGGACCAAGTTTGGGAAACTCTGGTAGAGAGGAAATCATGCATGTAGTAGAAAAACTCAATTACAAAATCATTAGTGTAGGTGCAAAAATAAGTGAACCCCAAGTTGCATTGGTTAAATCAAGTAGGTAAGTAGAATCAGGTGAGTAAATAATTGGGAACCAAATGAACCAATCAAAGGAGAGATCGTTAGGAAAGAGTTTGGGCGGGACTCTGATAAATATAGATAAGAAACCTGGTCAGAAACCCATCCAGGTGAATGCAAAGCACACCATGCCGAGACGAAAGGAGATCTCAGAGGAGATCAGGATGAGAGTAGTGAGATCTCATCAGTCTGGGGAAAGCTATAAAATCATCTCAAAAAGATTTGAGCTCCATCAGTCAACTTTTTACAAATGGAAAATGGAGAGGAGAGCATTTACAATGACAGCAACTCGGCCTAGAAGTGGACACTCTTCCAAAATATCCCCAAGAGCCTCAAGAACAATAGTAAATCAGGTAAAAGCCAACCCAAACATAACATCTAGAGATTTGCAGACCTCCCTTGCTGCATCTCCGGTAACTGTGCTTCAACAATAAGAACACTGAATCGAAATGCCATCCATGGGAGGGTTTGCTAGGAAAAAGCCTCTGCTGTCAAAAAAGAACCAAACTGCCCATTTTAACTTTACCAGAGACTACCTGGAGAAACCTGAAGGTTACTGGAAGTCTATTATCTGGACCAATGAGTCCAAAATTAACCTTTTTGGTCACAATCAACATCGCTATGTTTGGCGAAAACCCAATACTGCCTACCACCAAAATAACCTTACCCCAACAGTCAAGCATGGCGGTGGGAATGTCAAGATCTGGGGCTGCTTTCCTCCTCTGGACCTGGATGACTCCACATCATTAAGGGAACCATGAATTCTGAGGTATTACCAGGAGATTCTGGAACAGGACGTCAGGCCATCAGTCAAGGAGCTAAAGCTGGGGTGAAAATAAGATTTTCCAACAAGACAACGACCCAAAGCTGTCAAGCAAATCTACCAAAGAACGTCTCCGGAGAAAGAAGTTTTGGATTGGCCAAGTCAAAGTACTGACCTAAATCCAATTGAGATGCTGTGGCAGGACCTGAAGCGGGCAGTTCATGCGAGACACCCCTCACAGCTCAATTGGCTGAGTTCTATAAGGAGGAGTGGGCAAAAATCCCTCAAAACATTTGTCAGAGACCGAATACTGGCTATAGGAGACATTTACTCTAAATTATCGCTGCTAATGGAGGTGCCACAAGCTATTGACTGAAGGGGTTCACATTTTTTGGACATATCAAATCTGAGTTTCTGTTAAATAAACCTATTTTGTTAAATAAACAATGAAAATGTATTAAAAAAAAAATGTGTTTCTGTCATTTCCTTGGAATGTATTACGAATTGGGGTTTGGATAAGGATTTAATGTTTATTTTAATATTTTATTGCAAAATAATGACCAGCCCTGTAGGATTCACATACTTTTAAGCAGCACTATATAAATACACACACACAGTGCATTCAGAAAGAATTCAGACCACTTTACTTTTTCCACATTTTATTACATTACAGCCTTATTCTAAAATGTATTAAATAGTTTTTTTCCCCTCATCAATCTGTATACTACCCCATTATGACAAAGCAAAAACTGTGTTTTTGAAATGTTTCAAATGTATTAAAAATGGAAATATCACATTTTTCCTAATTATTCAGACCCTTTCCTCAGTACTTTGTTGAAGCACCTTTGGCAGCGATTACAGCCTCGAGTCTTCTTGGGTATGAAGTTACAAGTTTGGCACACCTGTATTTGGGGAGTTTGTCAAATTTTTCTCTGCAGATCCTCTCAAGCTCTGTCAGGTTGGATGGGGAGGGGAGTGTTGCTGCAAAGCTATTTTCAGGTCTCTCCTGAGATGTTCGATCGTGTTCAAGTCCGGGCTCTGGCTGGGCCACACAAGGACTTGTCCCGAAGCCACTCCTGCGTTGTCTTGGCTGTGTGCTTAGGGTCGATGTTGGAAGGTGAATTTATGCCCCAGTCTGAGTTCCTGAGTGCTAGGGAGCTGGTTTTCATCAAGGATCTCTCTGTACTTTGCTCTGTTCATCTTTCCCTCGATCCTGACTGGACAGTGTGGGCAGCCTAGCGGGTGAGAACATTGGGCCAGTAACAGAAAGGACTCTGGTTTGAATCCCTGAGCCGACTAGGTGAAAAATCTGCCGATGTGCCTTGTGCAAGGCACTACGGACAATTCCTTCAACCTCATGTAAGTTTCTCTGGATAAAAGCGTCTGCTAAGTGACTAAAATGAAGAAAGAAATATGTAAATGTAGTCTCCCAGATCCTTCCACTGAAGACATCCCCACAGCATGATGCTGCCAACACCATGCTTCACTGTAGGGATGGTGCCAGGGTTCCTCCAGATGTTACGCAGTAGTGTAAAGCACCTAAGTAAAAATATTTTAAAGTAGAACTGAAGTAGTTTTGGGGGGTATTTTTACTTTACTATTTATATTTTTGACAACTTGTACTCTTACTTCACTACATTCCTAAAGAAAATGATGTACTTTTTACTCCATACATTTTCCCTGACACCCAAAAGTACTCATTACATGTTGAATGCATAGCAGGACAGGAAAATCATCCAATTCATGCACTTATCAAGAGAACACACTGTCATCCCTACTGCCTCTGATCTGGCAGACTCACTAAACACAAATACATCTTTTGTAAATGATGTCTGAGTGTTGGAGTGTTCCCCTGGCTATCCAGACATTTTTAAAACAAGAAAATGTCTGCTTTGCTTAATATAAGGAATTTGAAATGAATTTGAAATGATTTATACTTTTACTTTTGATACTTTAGTATATTTACAACCCAATACTTTTAGACTTTTACTCAAGTAGTATTTTACTGGGTGACTTTCACTTTTACTTGAGTAACTTTCTATTAAGTTATCTATACTTTTATTCAAGTATGACAATTGGGTACTTTTCCCACCACTTACGTTATGCTTGGCATTCAGACCAAATAATCTTGTTTCTCATGGTCTGAGAGTCTTTAGGGGCCTTTTGGCAAACTCCAAGCAAGCTGTCATGTGCCTTTTACTGAGGAGTGGCTTCCGTCTGGCCACTCTACCACGAAGGCCTGATTGGTGGAGTGCTGCAGAGATGGTTGTCCTTCTGCAAGGTTCTCCCATCTCCACAGAAGAACTCTGGAGCTCTTTCAGCGTGACCATTGGGTTCTTGGTGACCTCCCTGACCAAGGCCCTTCTCCCCCAATTGCTCAGTTTGGCAGGGTGGTCAGCTCTAGGAAGAGTCTTCATGGTTCCACTATTCTTCCATTTAAAAATGGAGGCCACTGTGTTCTTGCGGACCTTCAATGCTGCGGAATTTTTGCTACCCTTCCCCAGATCTGTGCATCGACACAATCCTGTCTCGGAGCTCTACGGACAATTCCTTCAACCTCATGGCTTGGGTGTTGCTCTGACATGCACTGTCAACTGTCAGGTATGACCATATCATGTCCAATCAATTGAATTTACCACAGGTGGATTCCATTCCAGTTGTAGAAACATCTCAAGGATGATCAATGGAAACAGGATGCACCTGAGCTCAATTTCGAATCTCATAGCAAACGGTCTGAATACTTATGTAAATAAGGTATTTCTTCTTTTTTTTTACTATACAATTGAAAAAATGTCTTTCGCTTTGTCATTATGGGGTAGTGTGTGTAGATTGATGAGAAATGTTTTATTTAATCAATTTTGATTAAATAAAACATTTCTCATATATAGTCTTATTCGTGCCCATCTCTGTGAACTAACCCATTGCCGTGGCCGCAGGGATGGCACAGTGCAAGAAGATAGGGCGTGTGTCTAAGATGCACAATGCACGTCTCTCTCCAGACTGCGCTCTCTCCCGCCAATTTGTGCACATTCATTGTTTCATAACTTCATTGTGTGAATTGTTTGCATTTGATTGTTAGTGTCCATCAATTCCCCATTACATACACTATATATACAAAAGTATGTGGACACCCCTTCAAATTAGTGCATTCAACTATTTCAGCCACACCCGTTGCTGACAGATGTATAAAATCGAGCAAACAGCCATGCAATCTCCATAGACAAACATTGGCAGTAGAATGGCCCGTACTGAAGAGCTCAGTGACTTCCAATGTGACACCGTCATAAGACGCCACCTTTCCAACAAGTTAGTTTGTCAAATTTGTGCCCTGCTAGAGCTTCCCCGGTCAACTGTAAGTGCTATTATTGTGAAGTGGAAACGTCTAGGAGCAACAACGAGTCAGGCGCGAAGTGGTAGGCCACACAAGCTCACAGAACGGGACTGCCGAGTACTGAAGCGCGTAAAAATTGTCTGTCCTCGGTTGCAACACTAACTACTGAGTTCCAAACTGCCTCTGGAAACAACATCAGCACAAGAACTGTTCGTCGGGAGCTTAATGAAATGGGTTTCCATGACCGAGCAGCGCACACAAGCC
Organism: Salmo salar; assembly: GCF_965601325.2. Classification (NCBI taxonomy): domain Eukaryota; kingdom Metazoa; phylum Chordata; class Actinopteri; order Salmoniformes; family Salmonidae; genus Salmo; species Salmo salar. The sequence continues at coordinate 31,289,851 of NC_138295.1, forward strand.
TAAGATCACCATGGGCAATGCCAAGCATGGGCGCGAGTGATGTAAAGCCATTTGACTCTGGAGCAGTGGAAACCTGTTCTCTGGAGTGATGAATCACACTTCACCATCTGGCAGTCCGGCGGACGAAACTGGGTTTGGCGGATGTAAAGTTTGGTGTAGGAGGAATAATGGCCTGGGGCTGTTTTCATGGTTCGGGCCCCTTAATTCCAGTGAAAGGAAATCTTAAAGCTACAGCATACAATGACATTCTAGACAATTCTGTGCTTCCAACTTTTGGGGAAGGCCCTTTCCTGTTTCAGCATGACAATGCCCTGTGCACAACATTTTATTTATTTTTATTTCACCTTTATTTAACCAGGTAGGCAAGTTGAGAACAAGTTCTCATTTACAATTGCGACCTGGCCAAGATAAATGAGGTCCATACAGAAATGGTTTGTCGAGATTGGTGTGGAAGAAATTGACTGGCCTGCATGACTGGCCTGCACAGAGCCCTGATCTCAACCCCATCGAACACTTTTGGGATGAATTGGAACGCCGACTGCAAGCCAGGCCTAATCGCCCAACATCAGTGCCCGACATCAAGTCCCTGCAGCAATGTTCCAACATCTAGTGGAAAGCCTTCCCAGAAGAGTGGAGGCTATTATAGCAGCAAAGGGTGACCAACTCCATATTAATGTGCGCCTGTCGATGTTGAGTAAGGACACACACCTGATTATGCATAGAAGTAGGTTCATAGGCTACCTGGCCTGCACGCAAATGTAGGAATATAAATGTGCCCATTTTGCAATGTAATAGTATTTCTGATTTGGCATAACGCACCACCACTAATGAGCTGTGGAGCTTCTCAAAGTAATGTTTTCTTCACCTCAAACTGCAAGCAAACAAAGTCTGTTTTAACATCCATTGAGATTCACAATAGTTCCTCAATGTATTTGAAAATCTTGAAAATATAAAATCTTTCCACTCAGCGTGAAAGGAAAAATGTCATGCTCTGATCCAGTGGGAACAACATGAAATAGGCCTACCTGATTACTTCTTATCCCTTGCGTAAATTAGCCTACAGCTGTGTTTGTCCTGAGCTCATTGGAGCGGGAAACTCTTGAGGGCCCAAAATATTTTATACTATGTTGCAAGTTTGCTAGCGCAAGCGTCGGGCCAGACCCAAGTTAATAGTTGATACGTTTCAAGTTAGTTGCAGACAGGCCATGCATAGGCAATGTGATTTATGGGATATTCATTTTTATCCGAATATTTTCTATCTGCAGGCTGCAATGTTTTTATTTGTGGCTTTATAGGGTATTTCTACATAGTTGGCAATGGCAATAGAAGTTACTATTTAGGTTTACCATTTTCATTTAGATTTGGATATCATTTTTATTAACCACATGACAATGATTTTGAGATACGAAGACGTTATTATGAATGAAATTAAACTGTTCACCCAATGTGGTCTGGATCTGCTATTTTTTTTTATACTTTAGAACCAGAACCCCCATCAGAAGCTAGCCAGCTAACTAGCTACTAGCTAGTAGTCAGTTAGCCACTGCTAGCGGTCATCACCGTTAACGCGGACATCAGCTGCCTCAGCACGGTCAATTCCTGCCGGTCTGCACAGCGCGATATCAACCCAGAGCATATTGGACTGCTTTTTCTCTAACACATCTCCGGATTCCTACCGCAAGCTCTGAACCTTTACTCTGGATCATCGCAGCTAGCTAGCTGCTATCCGAATTGCTACTCCTGGCTAATGTCTCTGTCCCGAAGTAAGCACCAGTTAGCCTGGAGCTAGGCTCGAGCTAGGCCCATCTCTCGGCTAGCCGAAGAGATCCATCAGACAATTCCTGGATTTCAATACTTCTTTTGGCAATTGGCCTGGACCCTTTCTGCCGACACGGAGACCCGCCAATCCATCACAGCTGGTCTGCCGACTTTCAACAGGGGTTTCAACAGGCTCTTCCATTGCGACGTCCCCCTGAGGACCATCTGCTAGCCTGCTAGCCCCGGCCTGCAAGCTGTCTGAATCGCCATGTCTTCAGCTCGCCTAGCTACTCACTGGACCCTTTGATCACTCGGCTACACATGCCTCTCCCTAATGTCAATATGCCTTGTCTATTGCTGTTTTTTGGTTAGTTATTTTTGTCTTATTTCACTGTAGATCCTCCAGCCCTGCTCAATATGCCTTAGCTAGCCCTTTTGTTCCACCCCCCACACATGCGGTGACCTCACCTGGCTTAAATAGCGCCTCTAGAGACAAAACCTCTCTAATCGTCACTCAATGCCTAGGTTTACCTCCACTGTACTCACATCCTACCATACCCTTCTCTGTACATCATGCCTTGAATCTATTCTTCCTCGCCCAGAAATCTGCTCTTTTTACTCTCTGTTCCGAACGCACTAGACGACCAGTTCTTATAGCCTTTAGCCATATTCTTATCCTTCTCCTCATCTGTTTCTCTGGTGATATAGAGGATAACCCAGGCCCTGCAGCCCTCAGCATCACTCCCATTCCCCAGGTGCTCTCATTTGTTGACTTCTGTAACTGTAAAATCCTTGGTTTCATGCATGTTAACATAAGAAGCCTCCTAACTAATTTTGTTTTATTCACTGCTTTAGCACACTCCGCCAACGCGGGAGTCCAAGCCGTGTCTGAATCCTGGCTTAGGAAGGCCATCAAAAATCCTGACATTTCCATTCCTAACTATAACATTTTCAGACAAGATAGAACTGCCAAAGGGGGCGGAGTTGCAATCTACTGCAGAGATAGCCTGCAGAGTTCTGTCATACTTTCCAGGTCTGTGCCCAAACAATTCGAGCTTCTACTTTTAAAAATCCACCTTTCCAGAAACAAGTCTCTCACCGCTGCCGCTTGTTATAGACCCCCTTCAGCCCCCAGCTGTGCCCTGGACACCATATGTGAATTGATCGCCCCCCATCTATCTTCCGAGTTCGTACTGTTAGGTGACCTAAACCCCGGCCGTCCTACAATCTAAGCGAAATGCCCTCAATCTCACACAAACTATCAAGGAACCTTCCAGGTACAACCCTAAATCCGTAACCATATCATCCCGACCAACGTGCCCTCTAAATACACTTCTGCTGTCTTCAACCAGGATCTCAGCGATCACTGCCTCATTGCCTGCGTCCGTAATGGGTCCGCGGTCAAACGACCACCCCTCATCACTGTCAAACGCTCCCTAAAACATTGCAGCGAGCAGGCCTTTCTAATAGACCTGGCCCAGGTATCCTGGAAGGATATTGACCTCATCCCGTCAGTAGAGGATGCCTGGTTGCTCTTCAAAAGTGCTTTCCTCGCCATCTTAAATAAGCATGCCCCATTCAAAATAGATAGAACTAAGAACAGATATAGCCCTTGAGTTACCCCAGACTTGACTGCCCTTCACCAGCACAAAATCATCCTGTGACGTTCTGCATTAGCATCGAATAGCCCCCGTGATATGCAACTTTTCAGGGAAGTCAGGAACCAATACACTCAGTCAGCTTTTTCAAACAGAAATTTGCTTCCTGTAGCACTAATTTCAAAAGGTTTTTGGACACAGTAAAGTCCATGGAGAATAAGAGCACCTCCTCCCAGCTGCCCACTGCACTGAAGATAGGAAACACTGTCACCATCGATAAATCTACGATAATCGATCATTTCAATAAGCATTTTTCTACGGCTGGCCATGCTTTCCACCTGGCTACCCCTACTCCGGCCAACATCTCAGCAACCCCTGCAGCAACTTGCCCAAGCCCCCCCGCCCTTCTCTTTCACCCAAATCCAGATAGCTGATGTTCTGAAAGAGCTGCAAAATCTGGATCCCTACAAATCAGCTGGACTAGACAATCTGGACCCTCTCTTTCTAAAATGATCAGCCGAAATTGTTACATCCCCTATTACTAGCCTGTTCAACCTCTCTTTCGTATCGTCTGAGATACCCAAAGATTGGAAAGCTGCCGCGATCATCCCCCTCTTCAAAGGGGGAGACACTCTAGACCCAAACCGTTACAGACCTATATCCATCCCGCCCTGCCTTTCTAAAATCTTCGAAAGCCAAGTTAACAAATAGTCTGGACCTCTGGAAGTTTCTATGGGGGTGTCACAGGGTTCAATTCTCAGGCCAACTCTTTTCTCTGTATATATCAATGATGTCGCTCTTGCTGCTGGTGATTCTCTGATCCACCTCTACGCAGACGATACCTTCTTTGGACACTGTGCTAACAAACCTCTAGACGAGCTTCAATGCCATACACCACTCCTTCCGTGGCCTCCAACTGCTTTTAAATGCTAGTAAAACTAAGTGCATGCTCTTCAACCGATCGCTGCCCGCACCCTCCCGCCCGACTAGCATCACTACTCTGGACGGTTCTGACATAGAATATGTGGACAACTACAAATACCTAGGTGTCTGGTTAGACTGTAAACTCTCCTTCCAGACTCACATTAAGCATCTCCAATCCAAAATGAAATCTAGAATTGGCTTCCTATTTCGCAACAAAGCCTACTTCACTCATGCTGCCAAACATACCCTTGTAAAACTGACTACCCTACCGATCCTTGACTTTGGCGATGTAATTTACAAAATAGCCCCCAACACTCTACTCAGCAAACTGGATGTAGTCTATCACAGTGCCATCCATTTTGTCACCAAAGCCCCATATACTACCCACCACTGCGATCTGTATGCTCTCATTGGCTGGCCCTCACTACATATTCGTCGCCAAACCCACTAGCTCCAGGTCATCTATAAGTCCTTGCTAGGTAAATCCCCGCCTGATCTCAGCTCACTGGTAACCATAGCAACACCCACCCGTAGCATGCACTCCAGCAGGTATATTTCACTGGTCATCCCCAAAGCCAACACTTATTTTGGCTGCTTTTCCTTCCAGTTCTCTGCTGCCAATGACTGGAACTAATTGCAAAAATCACTGAAGCTGGAGTCTTATATCTCCCTCTCTAACTTTAAGCATCAGCTGTCAGAGCAGCTTACCGATGACTGTACCTGTACACAGCCAATCTGTAAATAGCACACCCAACTACCTCATCCCCATATTATTACTTACCCTCCTGCTTTTTTGCACGCCAGTATCTCTACTTGCACATCATCATCTGCACATCTATCGCTCCAGTGTTAATGCTAAATTGTAATTATTTCGCCTCTATGACCTATTTATTGCCTACCTCCTTACTCTTCAACATTTGCACACACTGTACATCGATGTTTCTATTATTTTTGACTGTACATTTGTTTATGTGTTGTGGTTTTTGTCGCACTGCTTTGCTTTCTCTTGGCCAGGTCGCAGTTGTAAATGAGAACCTGTTCTCAACTAGCCTACCTGGTTAAATAACGGTGAAATATATATGTTTAAATAACATAGTTTTGATGTCTTCACTGTTATTTTACAATGTAGAAAATAGTAAAAATAAAGAATAACGCTTGAGTGAGTAGGTGTGTCCAAACTTTTGACTGGTACTGTACATGTTTCCTCAACTTGTCATTGGTCAAAGACGACAAAACAAAATCAACAAGAATCTATTAGGCAAATACTTAAATGCAGAAAAGAATGTCTGTGGTAAACAGGCTTGGGAGATCTTATATGTTTTCTTCTATGAGATAATATCAGTCAGTTACCACAAGCTTTATGAATGATGCTCGTTTTGATTACATAAATGCTTCAAAATTCACAAAAAGTGACGTTAGCTAATGAAGATGATCTCATAGAACAACACGTATAAGATCCCCTAAGCCTGTGTTTACCGTAGACCTTAGTTTCTACATTTACCCCCCCCCCCCCCCCCCCCCAAAAAAAAACATTATTTCCCCCATAGGCTTTGGCCAACAAGCCATGTCGGAGTTAGCCTCCGTTAGTGCCTACAAAAGACACCATTACTATTGCTCTCTTGGAGACTTCAGCTGAACGCTTCATAAAATAAATGAAGGACTTTTCACACTGTATGTATACAGAGGTGAATTGGTAACTATGCTGGAATTAACAATACTAGCATTTAGTCGAAGAGGAGTAAAGAAAGTACAGAAAAGCATTTATAGTATAAAGCAATGGGTATCTCAGAAGTCCAAACATTTCTAAAGCTCAAACAACTGCATCTCCACAACCCACAAGTCTCTGCAAGTAGAAAACCATTTCTGACATTTTCTGATAAACTGCACAGTTTATCAAGATCTTTTTTGGCATAAAGCTATTCTACCCACAATTCATATCTCCATGGGATTCCCCCCTCCTCCCTGCAGTAGCAAGGAGTAATGGATTGGTTGACTGGATTTACTGAATGTGGGCTTTTAAACAAAGCGTTTTTCTCAAGAAGGAAGACTAAATGTATGTATAAATGGCTACTACAACTTAGCAGTAACTTGACTCAAGGTGAAAACAGGCAAATTAGTTGGCTACAATTTAGCAGTAACTTGATTCAAGGTGAAAACGGCAAATTAGTTGGCTTACAGACAGACAAAAGGGGAATCTGGTAATGAGTTAATGGATGTTGCAAAATCAATTTTCTGCAGACATCCTAGAAAAGGGAGAGGTCTAGAGCTGTCATAAACAGTGCTCTGTAGACAGTTCATTCAATACAAGGTAAAGACAGGAGTGGTTAGCCTATACAATTCAATAACCTACACAAAAACAACTTATTTTGTGCTTTGGAATTCATCTATTTCAAACAGAGCAAAAAAAACTAAACATGAGTCCAATTTGGCATAACCAGAAAATGTATTTAAATGTTGTGCTTTTAAGCTATTTAAGATAGTTGATTGATCACAAACAGGTTTATTCCCTACACTAACCCCTGAAATGATATAACTTTTTAAGTGCTAAGGTATGCATTCCCGGCCAGGCAGGCTGCCAGTGATTCAACAATGTCAGTGGAATCTGAAATTTCATCCCGCCAACTCCCAGACCAATTTTTATTTTATTTGATTAAACCTTTATTTTGACAGGGAGTCAATGCTGAGACCCAAGGTCTCTTTTCCAGATGATCCCTGTATAGCACCACAATACACATCAAAATACAATAAACACATGAAACTACACATTCATATACACATTAAACTAGACGTTATTATACACAACAACACACAAAAAGCTAAACAAAATCATAAAAAAACAGACACATTCTTCAGTAAAAAAGTTCCCTAAGATCCGTCTGAAATGCCCTAGAGGCACCAATTCCTCCAATTCTAAAGTGCATTCTACATCATTCCACACACAACGGATCTACCTAACTCCCTTGACATCAAAGGAGTCTCCAGAGTTAATCAACCCTTGAACGGGTTTGATCACTTTTCATTTTAAATCTTAACAGTGATGTTAGGTAAGTCAGAAGTTTGTGGAGTAGGCTTTTGTAAATAAAAAGAGTGTAATGATGTGATCTACGTGACTTCAAAGCGGTCCAGACAATCTTTTGGTAAAGAATATAGTGATGAGTGATAAAACTGTCTCCAGTGATAAAACGGCATCCAGGGGTTTAATAGTAGAGGCAGATTCACTTTGATAAATACTATCACCATAACCAAGAACAGGTAGAAAGGTTGACTGCACAATCTGCTTCTTGCTGACAAGAGAGAGACCAGATCTGTTTCTGTAAAAAAAAGCCCACTTTAAATCTTAGTTTCTTAACCTCCTACCCCTATGTATATACTCCTGTTAAAATTGGACTCTGGGACACGCTACACAGTACACACACAGCATGGTAAATGTCTGATGAAGCAGCCTGTGGGGACAATGAGAGGGTCTCCTGTATTTCATCCTGATGAGGACACACAAGAAGACATCATGTGCCAGACAAAGCATACGCAACTTCCTTCCCTCCCATTCACTCCAGTCAGCGCGAGACAGAAGTAGGCATATCCCACACGGCATTGCCAAATTGACATCCTCTGAATGCACAAAAAAAATCTGCCGGGGCTTTCATTTCACATCACTTAGCGACCTCCCCGTTTCCTAATGTGTGCAGCCAATAGCTCAGTTAACATTTAATATGTTCGTCATGCAAACACGCAAAGGGGATCCGATGAACGTGTTTGGGCTATTTGGTGTCATAACATCCCCTCCCATACCCACCGCCCCTGTATGCCAAGTTAAAGCGACGTGGACAGAGGGGCTGGCTCCAGAATGCTGAGTCATAGCTGCAGCCACTGAGACCGTCTCTTTGGCTGTCTGGGGCTGAGCCTGACGCGCCACAGCGGCATCCTTTAAAACGTGGCCTAATCTGCAGTGAGTCTTCCGCAGCCGTGCACCACATGAAGGGCGCGCGGCGCTTTCATCTTCGATTAGCATCCTCTTCTTTCCCCCCCGACTGCCGCTCTGCAGTCCCCAACCTTCTAGCAACAGTACAATAAGTACTGCAAAGTACAAGAAGTACTACAAAGTACTACAAAGTACAATAAGTACTACAAAGTACAAAAACAGAGTACAGGTACTGATCCAACTTTACAAGAACTGTGCCTTTATAATAATGTATTTGGATGGTAGGCAGATACATAGTTGCACCTGTTTGTGGCATGCAAATAAGCTCAGAGTTGAGATGTATTTTCAGGATACCAGCGATGTTATGGTGAATTGCACCAGATAATCATGACACAGGTTTGTGAGGTTAGGACAATCATATACCATGAACATAAGTGTCAGCAGAGTTTCAATACATCCATATCACTATCCATCATTTATGGAGTTTATGAATGTTGATGTTATTAATAACATCCGAAGCTCCAACTACAGTAGACAAAAAGCAGCATATTGCTGTCAATGTGATTTGTAAAGGCTAGCAACAACCTTGTCATCGCCTTCAGTCCTTGCATGTAAAAAGCTTTAGAGCATTAGCTTGTTATGCTAGCTGTAGGCCTATGTATTTAACAATGTTTTTATTTTGTTTTCGGGAGTCAATTCAATTAAGTGGATAATGTTGATTTGGAGCAAATATAGAACATTTGGAAAAACCTCAATCAACTTTCGAAGCAAATGGGTCATAAATGCAAGAACGCAGACAAAATTCTGCCAAGAAACTCAAACCTGGTTTTCAGATTCAAGCCAGATTCAAGCCACAAGTTCCCTTTGCTACCACGTACAGATTTGCCTGGCAGTTATTCAAACTACTGCACGCTCATTTGGAAATTAGACTTACAAACAAACCCCAAAAGCTCTCACCTAAACAAAAAAGTAATCTGCCCTCTCAGCACATTTCCCAGTGCCTTCAGCTTCTAGAGTGCCCACATGACTGAGTTAATTCCAGCTATTTATGTGCTCTTTTGTCCTGAGGAAAAAAAAGACATGTTGGGGAGAGAGAGACTGTTGTTGGATAGTTTCAAACAAGGCCTAATTTAATTCCACTGCTAGTGCTCTAGTCAAAACACGGTAGAGGCCATTAATAGAGGGGAAGCATATTGTAGTTAGATCCCCTCCCTCACAGGTTTTCATGTTGCTGTTGTTCCTATCCAAGATATCCTATTCAAGATATAGCTTACTCTGGTGACTAGAAAAGCACACAATGGTGAATGGAGAGGATGGCAGTGCATAGGATGGAGATGTCAAGCAACGACTGAACCAGGTTTAATGTATTGACACACAACCGGTGATTACGATCAACATACATGCTTGTTTGGCTTTGACGAGGACAAAGAACTTGGTTAACCTCTCTGGCATTCGCATGCTGGTAAGGTTATAAAACTGAGTGGGGGCCAAAGGCTCCACCAGTCTTGTTCAGCAACAAATCTTTACTTGGAGGCGGCAGGTAGCCTAGCGGTTAAGAGCGCTGGGCCAGCAACCAAAAGTTAGCTGGTTTGAATCCCAGAGCCGACTAGGTGAAAAAATCTGTAGACGTGCCCTTGAGCAAGACACTTAACCCTTAACCCACTTAACCCTATCCAGAGTAAGTCACTCTGGATAAGAGTGTCTGATAAATGACTAAAATGTAACAAATGAACACACTAGTTTTCCTTTATTGATCGAGAATATAGCCTAGTTATTGGAACACGTTCACCTGAGATGAGTTTTCCACCCACTGTGAAATTATGTCCCTAAAGTCAATTAGGGGAACCATCATTTTGAAAGAATAATACACTTTTTTATATTCCTCCATTACTTGCTTTGCCTATTGTACATGCCAGTCCGCAAAAATAAAGCAGAGGATCTTGGCTTGGCTACAGATCTTCCACATTCCAACGTTCTGCAACCTGACAACATCTAGTAGATTGCCAAGGGGCCGTGAGATTATTTGTGTACAACAGCATCCACGACACTTTTACACCTGAGATGGTGATAAGAAATTCTTCAGAGTTCATATTTACTCCACAAACAAAAGGCTGTGATCTTCATTGGATAACATTTCTGTCTGTTGTCTGAACCAAACCTCAAGCGGTAAAGAAATACCCTTGTTTAGGGCAGGATTAGTTGGCAATGCAGTCTGTGAGAAGCTTTCCATTCCTTTGACACCGACCAGAAATGGACCTCTGTATTTCCACTGGTTGTCCATGTCCCCATGTTAACCTGTCTTCTATCTTAAAGTTCACAGTCAAGTCCCAGGCATCAATAGTGCCTTATTACTATACTAACTGACACAGGGCTACTTCCTCAACTTCCGTTGGGAAAGGTGTAAAACCCAAGGGAAATCAATGAGTCTGTTGACCATTTAAAAATGATTTACCTCGCTGAACGTTTGACCTACTTTCCCAGTGTGTGATGTAGAGATGGTGCAATAAGCATCACCAGATGGCCAGACATGAGGCATGTGTGTTCAACACTGCATTCCATCCATGTGTGTAATAGTATAGACTGGCTAACCCATCCCATGTGTGTAATAGTATAGACTGGCTAACCCATCCCATCTGTGTAATAGTATAGACTGGCTAACCCATCCCATGTGTGTAATAGTATAGACTGGCTAACCCATCCCATCTGTGTAATAGTATAGACTGGCTGACCCATCCCATCTGTGTAATAGTGTAGACTGGCTAATCCACCCCATCTGTGTAATAGTATAGACTGGCTGACCCATCCCATCTGTGTAATAGTATAGACTGGCTGACCCATCCCATGTGTGTAATAGTATAGACTGGCTGACCCATCCCATGTGTGTAATAGTATAGACTGGCTGACCCATCCCATGTGTGTAATAGTATAGACTGGCTAACCCATCCCATGTGTGTAATAGTATAGACTGGCTGACCCATCCCATGTGTGTAATAGTATAGACTGGCTAACCCATCCCATGTGTGTAATAGTATAGACAGGCTGACCCATCCCATGTGTGTAATAGTATAGACTGGCTGACCCATCCCATGTGTGTAATAGTATAGACTGGCTGACCCATCCCATGTGTGTAATAGTATAGACTGGCTGACCCATCCCATCTGTGTAATAGTATAGACTGGCTAATCCACCCCATCTGTGTAATAGTATAGACTGGCTGACCCATCCCATCTGTGTAATAGTATAGACTGGCTAACCCATCCCATCTGTGTAATAGTATAGACTGGCTGACCCATCCCATGTGTGTAATAGTATAGACTGGCTGACCCATCCCATATGTGTAATAGTATAGACTGGCTGACCGATCCCATGTGTGTAATAGTATAGACTGGCTGACCCATCCCATCTGTGTAATAGTATAGACTGGCTGACCCATCCCATGTGTGTAATAGTATAGACTGGCTGACCCATCCCATGTGTGTAATAGTATAGACTGGCTAACACGTCTTGCAGACAAGTCGTGCAAGTAACATACACACATGGCAGTTACTTTAAAAATACAGGTTTAAACCCCTTTTAAAGCCCCAGTCTAACATGTTTTTTTTATCCTGTATGTCCAATTGTACTTGTTTCAGATATAGGGCAATCAGTCAAACACTTCAAAGCTGTATGTTCTTCCCTTTGGCCACCTGAGCTTTGGTGCCACTTAAAATAACTGACCTTTCCTTAACCAAGGGCTAGTGGGGACAGTCCCACAGCATGCCACACGAGGGGAAAACAACAACACAAACATTTCATCAATGAGTAGGGGGACAGAGGAGGGTGGGGTTAAGGAAAGTGTTTGAGCAGTGAAAAGGGGAGGGGTGGGGTAAGGCAAGGAGGGGAGAGGAGGGAAGGGGGTGGGGTAGCAGGTTTCACTTACCTCTTGAAAGCCTCAGTGGGGTTTCTCTCACACTCCCCGGGCTGCAGGGCGCTCTGCACCGCTGGCTCATGCACCTTCTCCTCGTAATCCGGCACCAGGCCGCTCCGGCAGATCTGGGCCACAAGGCCTCGGATGAAGCCGCCAAGGCAGAGTGTGTCCGAGTCGTCCGCACGGCAAAAATGGAACGCCAGACTCTGCTGCTGCAGCCCCCGATGAGCACCCTGGACTGAGGTGGGCCACAGGAGCTCTGTGCATAGGGCCGTCTTCCCACTCCCAGGCCCTCCCACCAGTAACACCCCCCAGGTGGTGGCCTTCGCAGAGCCTGCTGCAGAACTGCCGCTGGGGTTGGGTGCGCCAGTACCGGAGGCAGAGGACTGCTTGCTGGGAGTGGTGGTCACACCACTCAGGCCATTCGTTTTTTCCCGGATGCAGTGCTGGATCTTGTGGAAGACCCAGTCCCTGCAGTAAAAACGCTTCCCCTGCAGCAAACTGGTTTGGGCCATTTTGAGATACTGCTATTCCGACTATTCCTCATAGGGCTTTCCTTGCCCTCACATTTTCAACCCAGAGTGGGCCAGCTGTAAATTCGAATATCCATTTTGTTGGCTCCACATGTGCCTTTCCAAGTTGATTGCAGCTGTCCTTAGTGTTGTCATAAAGCCAAAGTGAAACTGAGGCTCCCTTCTGAGAAAACACAGAATGGTTGTGGACAAGAAAACCAGTTTTTGAGACGTCGCTTAATATATGGGGCAAAAAAGAGTCACAATTGAGGCTTATACTGTACATTTTCCACAAACTTTTTCCATGGCTTTCTCATTGGCTGGACTGAATGCTCAGTGATATTCCAGGTTTGTTGCTTTAACATGGTGTTGTGCATGACAGGGCACAGTGCTTTGAGTACATCCACTTTCAAACTCAACCACTGCTTGATTAGCCCTGAGAGTCAGTTATTTGTTTCCCTTGATACATTTCAAAGAGAAACTGGAGCAGAGATTTGTTTCCATTACATTTTCCAGAGATGCGTTGGTCTCTCCATAAACATTGAGCGCCTGGTCACTTTCCTGGAATAAACAGTTTGGTGTAAAAAAAAAAAAAATCAGATTACAGGTTCAACTTCTATCTAGCAATACAACTACACAGTTCACTCTCATTTCGAAAATGCATAGCATTGGTTTGCTGAATGGGGAGTTTGTTTATAACACTGTAACTAACAAGAGATTGCGGATGGTCCTCACACTTGGATTGTGGGCATGGTTTCGTTCAGTTTCTCTAGCCGACTCTCTGATCCTTCTTCCTTCCTATGTGGCTGTGTCGCAAATAATTCACATCCGTCCTGAACGGGGGAAAAACTCCAAAATGAGAGGACCCCCTTTCTCTTCCTACTACATCGATGTTCCCCATCCCACAATGCAATAATGACTAAAAGCAATAACCTTAAAGTGTCGGTTTCTATTCAGATCTGTAATACAGGTGGGCGCTATACTGCATAACAGTAATAGGTATGTCACTTTAAAACACATGTATTATGTCCGGTAAATGTTATTATTCACCTTTCTCCAGTTTTCTAGGCACACACTTTATCAAGTAACCATTATAGCCTGCTACGGCGCTCTCATTTTAGAAAGAAATTACAGAGGTAGTTTTTAACTCATTACTGAAACGCAACGGCAAGAAAAAACCCTACGAATAGGTAGACACAACCACTATTAGGGGTAAACTGTCATAGGTGTCGATGAAACGTGGACCAGACTGGTTAGGCTACACCGTCTTTTGTATGACAAAAAACCTCACCCATTTCAGATAGAATACAATTGAACACCTTTAGTCAATCTAAAAACATACACTATGTAAAGATAATGTCATGCCCATAAACAGCAAATAGGCCAATTAACGGAATGCTGCCCTTAATCTTGTAAAATACAATGCAACTCTTTTTTAAACTTTAAGCAAATGTGTATAACGTTTTTCAATGTTACATTTTGAAATGTCTCGTATAGCCTACGGCTTCTCACCTCTTGGTGAATCTCCCTTTTCCTTTGGTTTCTGTGTCCGTGGTAAAACCATCTGTCGTCTAACCAAATGCTATGCTTTAAAAGCAATATTTGATTTGCTTAATCGATTTCCAAGCCCCATCTTCCACTTCGTCCATCCGCGTCTTTGCATTATTCTTTATTTAAGCAGCGGCGGTTCCTGCTATCCAACACAGCACCGTAGCCAGTAAACCATTCTCTTCCTCCAAACGCTCTCCAAAATTCCATCCCTCCTTGCATACAGAGCACACACGCAGGATGGACGCAAAGTCTGATGGGAATTGGGGTTTTGGCTCCCCAAGCCGCCATTATAACGGCCTAATAATCGCACAATTTCTGCATTATAGAACAACAGTAATTAGTAAAAAGTGTTAGCGTTAAAACCAGCTGTTTTCTTTCTTTACATAGATGTATAACAACAATGCTAATATAGGTCTAATGTTATTACGACAATGTTGCATAGAGGAAAAAGTGACAGTAAAAAATGTTCCAGACAATTTATAATCACTGATGACCATTGAGGTACCGTTAATCATTCAAGGCACTATGGTGTAAAACATTGTTTTCCAACTGGTTGATCACATGGGTGTTTTCAGAACAGAATACAGGAATTATCAGGCTAACTGCCTAAGATCACTGACTATTTGATGCAAGAATGACAAGAATGGTGTTGCAGTTGTAACATGTTGTAATTAAAAACAGTGTTGCTTGTGCCTGCAGATCACACAGAATCAATTAGGGTTTTCATTTCAAAGTAAACACCTTTCCTTCTTGTAAAAGTGTTGTCTGACCCTTACCCTCTGGGGAAGGCATGCTTATAGAGCTGCCCCCAGTGGACAGACAGAGAGAGATAAGCAAATCTATATATTGAACCCAGCCTTTCTCCTGTAATCATACACACATACACACTCATCTCCCCTCTCTGTCTCCTCCTACATTTACCTCTCACTAATACAGTATGCCATGCAAGGGTCTCCACAGAGAAGTATGAATCTATGTTTCATCTGGCTGTTCACACGAAAATAACAAAACACAATCACCTCCAATGTACTATTCACTTCATACAGTCAACATTTGCATGGCACTCTTGTGAGAAGAGAGTGGTTGTTATTGTGCACTGCACCCGATTCTAATATCAGCTGGAATTGAGGTGTTACAAGCTCCTTCCCTTAAGCTCTGGTAAGGCTGCATGTTGCTGTTTATACCATGCACAAACTGCTCAATAGGTGTATCCAACAATGCATTCAAGCCAATCTGCGGAATTTGGGTAATTTTCCCTCTCTGTGCCAGTTAAATACCAACTGGTTCATTTCAGAACAAGACACAGGTCAGGGGGGTCATTGTGTGCCATAATAAGGATTCTCGTTTGTAAATATGTCCAATATATTCCGCCTCAACAGTTTAACACATTTGGTGTATTAGGTTGGCAGCAGGGTATTTATTTTGGGAAATTAGTGTAGAGAGAGTATCCATGTCTTTGCCATTTTGTACTCTTGCTGAAATGTTGGCAGATGCTCTACTGCCCTGTAAAAAGGTTGTTGGTATATAGGTATCTAAAACACACAGATCTTCAGGGCCTGAGAATGTAGGTTAGTGGGTTACTGCTGGCTCTTCATATTGCACCTTCTTGACTTGCAACTTAAGGATAAAGAACGGGACCTTTAAAATGGCAATCAAAACAAAAAGATATTGGCCATTTGCTGATGTGTTTTGCAGATCTGGGGTAACAAATATTTGTAATATATCATTTATTTCAACACTACAGACAGCAAACAAAGCCCAGAGGACTGCAATGTGCATCCAACATTTTGAGTGTATCCACTTCAAGCTTATTCCACTCAAATATTACAGCATGCTTTCCAAAACAGACATGTATTGTATACAAGCATACATGCAAATCTATATATTCCACAGTGAAGACAATGTAACATTGATGAACAATAAGGGGCATCATATTCTTTTTTTTTCTTCACATGCAATAGCACTTAGTGTACTTTACAAATCCCAGCAGCAGGTCAGCAGGTGAATAATAATTAGCAATCACTCAATTTGAGCTCCTTGATTTGAGCATGCTAAAGAACAAATACGTATTTTAAGGTGTGTGTGTGTGTGTGTGTACAGGCACAGCATAGTTATTGAAGTAATTTAGGGGCATGATTATTGTGCATAGCAGTAAATGTTTGGCTTGCTGCATCATGGACTCAAAGCATGAATCACCTTCTGTAATAGATTAGCAATCATATAGTCTAAATATCAATATCCCATTAAAGTGACATATTTAGAGACTATTGATATTTGGGGTGACACTGACATGACCTTCTCACTCCCAACATCTTCTCTAATTGTAGATATGGAAAATACTTTGATACGAGCATGTATGTTTACTAATATTTTATCTTCTTAAGGCTTGATATGTTGCTGTTAGACACAATACTCCCTTGCTGTTGGACCATTATTGGAGCTAAACATGTTTCATATGTCACGCTTTCCTCTCACTGTCAGTTAGAAAAATCCTTCATAACACAATGTCTTCAGGGCTACAGAAACAAGTTGAGAGAAACTCAAGTGTCATGCTTCAACAGAGTACTAAGACCCCTCAAACAATGAGGGCAGTTGGCAATTTCAAGGCCATTGAGCTCCACTATGTTTGAGGTTAAGACATATCATTAGGTTTTGAGGACCATAATGAGTCTGCTGCCTTCAGGACAGAGAAACACAATACAATAGACCTACTTTTAGTTTTGCTGCTGGGTTTTTCTACTGTGTGAATTCATCTCAAATGACGTGAATTGGTTTGACGGGATGTCAGAAATCACACCAAGGCTGAGCCAGGCAATTAATAACAACACCTGATAGTGTAAACGTAATCTGTCACCTGTCTACCTGGAGTGGGTTTAGTTTTCTCATGGAAAATAAGCTTTTGTTCCTTGCAGTTTTTTGGCCTCCGAAAATAAATAACTACCATCTACTCCAAAGAAGTTGTGGATTGGAGAATAATGCTGTCAATCACTTTACAAGACAGATTCACACAGCTCTGGGGCCAAGTTGACACTCTTTGTACAATGTTGTCCAGCAGACTGGAACTAACAATAACTACTCTCTGAAATATTAATATCCCTGGAGTGAGAGTGTGTGTTGGCTGTCGATGGGAAACTGGCACAACATTGATGCATTACTAAAGGGGGAAGTCTTCTCTCTCTCTCTCTCTCTCTCTCTCTCTCTCTCTCTCTCTCTCTCTCTCTCTCTCTCTCTCTCTCTCTCTTTCTCTCTGTGTGTGTCTTCAGGCTACATCTCCCACTATCGATGCTAAAGATCCTGTGACTTCCAAGCATTGCTATATTTGTCATACAAATGCCCTGTTTACTGTATACAAAAAGCGTCCACTCTTCGTCCCTTGCTTGGAGTAATTACTGATCTGACAAGGTTTGATTGGTCAAAGAAAGAGAATGGAAACTACACTAACCATCCACGTACAGATCAGTGAGCACTTCAAAGAAGGATACATTTTAAAGTATTTAAGGGGGGCATTAAAAGTAATGCTTTTAATGGATGCTTTTAATGAAGTGTGGTTTTAAAAGAACTGTTACAAGTTTATGCAGTCTGCCGTCATTCTTACTATTTCCCTATGAGACATAAGGTATGGTATTCACATAAGCTATATCATTGAATTTAGAACAAGGGTTATATGAGTCAACATGTGAAGGCACCCTCATAACAATCAAAACCACTTTTCATTGAGATTCTATTGCAGCACTGTTCCCAAATTCCATACCCAAATTCTCATTGTAAATTCATAACCTCTTGAGTACTGAATTATTAATTCTAAAATAACAATATAAAACATGAAACAATAACATGTAATCTTCAGAAATCTAGGACATGGACATTGAATCGTGAGCATTGTAAAACAATACAGACTTAAATAATTGATGAAGTCTTGGTGGAATCAAAGGACTTGTGATAAGCCCCCAGACTGCGGTGGATACTCATGAGAGTATTAGATGTCTGTGTCTATGTGTCTCTGAAGGACTCCTTTGAAAAAAGAACAGCTTTGTCTCTCAGCGTTTCGCTTACGTAACTGGCTCATCCAAGGCTACAAGTTTCACTCTTCTCTTTATTTCCAACTTTCCCTCTTATCAAAACTATGAGATACGAGCGCCTTTGGAGGAGAAATATGTTGTGCAATGACTCATCATGGCGCACTATTGACAGAGACGGAAGAGGTAGTGAGACACCCCACTCGCTGTTTTTTTCTGGTTCAGTAAAAGTCAATGATCTAAGCAGACCAGACCCAGCTGCTATTGCATTGGTGTCTTTGGGAGACACCCACTTACGTAGAGCGGAACTGACCATAAAAAAAGGAAAACGGCCTGAGTGAACTCTTCATTTATCCACCGTCTTTGCTAGCGAGTCACTTGAGACAACGTATGTTCACAAGTAAAGAGCACGGCGTGTCGGTGTGGAGTGATGTCCTCGTGCATTCTCTCTGGGTGCGGAGTGATGACCTCATACCAAGAGCATAAACTCTTGGTCCTCCACCACACCATGTTACCATTGTTTGCATGGTTCCTCGTACTGCACGAAGGACTAGAAGTCGTTTAAGTAGTGGTGAGAATATGTAAAATAGTCTAGTTGTAAAATGGATCTGAATAGAGGCCAAAAAGGTGCGGGTGGAGACCTATGTTGCTCAAAAAACTAACCAGTAATTAATAACGTATTACAAGTAATTAGAAATTCATTATGTTCATTTATATAACATTAATCATTTGTGCCACACAGTCTGCAGCGCTGCTGGTTTGCATCCTTTCCCACTACTCAGGGATTGAGAGTAGACTTTCTGTCCCATTCATGATATAGGAGAAATTAAAAGCAGCAGTACTGAGGACATTGGGGCAAGTATTTGGGTATCGGTACCCTTGACATACCCAGATATAATACCTAATGTGATTACAACTATTAGAACTGCAGAAGTTATTTGACGATAGAGGTAGATTGGTGCGTGGATACCTTTGCTGCTCCTCCGTCCGGACAGTCCCACTTCCTTCCCCTTGCAGTGACCTCCAACTGGCCTGGAGATGACATGTCTGTTGTTTTGCCACACTGCAAAACTGCCTATTTAGCTGCCTATTTCTAACTGCCTATTTCTTAGCTGCCTATTTTTTAGCTGCCCTATTTCTTAGCTGCCTATTTCTTAACTGCCTATATTTTAGCTTTCTTATTTCTTAGCTGCCTATTTCTTAGTTTTCCTATCTTTAAACTGCCTATTTCTTAACTGCCTATTTCTTAGTTTTCCTATTTTTTAGCTTTCCTATTTGTAGCTGCCTATTTGTAGCTGCCTATTTCTTAGCTGCCTATTTTTTTACTTTCCTACATCTTTGTTTTTCTATCTTTTAGCTGCCTCTTTCTTTGCTGCCTATTTCTTAGTTTTCCTATTTCTTAGTTTTCAATGCCTTTTTAAAAAAACAAGGACGCTGTAAAGGACCTTCATTATAACAAATAAAATGTGTAAATGTGTGAAGACAGGTGACATTAGTTTTAAAGTCTATTGCGTTTGTCTAATTAGCTTGAGTGACTTTCAAGGTCAGTGATGACCGGAGAGATGCCGTCGGGGATATCTGTATCATGGTGACTGGAGAGATACCATTAGGGATATCTGTACCATGGTTACTGGAGAGATACCTTCAAGGATATCTGTATTATGGTGACTGGAGAGATACTATCAGGGATATCTGTTTCATGGTGATTGGAGAGATGCCATCAGGGATATCTAGATTTGTCTTATATTACTTACAGTACACTAACGTTTTTTGACACGTTTATTTTTATTGTGAAGCACTACCTTAATGAATAGCATAATTCTACCATCTACGATTCCAAGACTCTGCACTAGTGTTGTCGGTGTTTTCAGAAATACACATGATGCCTAATACTTCTCTCCCTTGTTAACCATGTTAACTGTGGTTTCAGTATTGCTGAGGAGATTACACTGTAAGGTAGCCATTCACAGGGTGGCATTTCCTTTCCCTTACCCACTATGCAATTACTGCCTAAACTGGGCTCTGTCTGAAGTCTTACCAGGTGCGGCTGGAAATTGTGTGTTTGGCAAGAATGCCATCTGTTCAGGGAATACCAACATTATCATCTCCCTCACAGGCCTTTTATGGTTCTCTGTCATCGATAAAGCTAAAGAAACACAGCTGGCAATCTTGAATATTCTGAATGCACTGTTGCATATAAACAGTAGTTGTTGGCGTAGGGCTTAGGCCATTCATATTTTTTTCTACACTTAGCCCGAACATACAATGGCACGCATTCATGACAATATATTGTATCTCAGCAGATGCGAACTGCATTCACAATGTAGGCTACCCATCTGTCCCTGGCACAATACCCCTCTACTCTGTACACTGGAGTCAAGAACAGTCTGTTGACAAATGGACGAAAGCACGTTTGCTCGCTTCACGTCCAGATAGCCATGTCATGTTGTTAAATCATCTCCATTTGTTAGAGTGAAAGGGTGGATTCAGACGTTTTTCTTGCACTGGAATAATGTACATTTGGATTTTATGTACTGAACGAAACAATGTTCACCATGTAAAACACGCTTCTCTTATGTGTTAATATTGTTTATTTAGACTTATTGCAGAACTGATCATCCTCAGTTATATGAACAGTCCATTTTGAGTGGGAGAGGAGGACAAGGACTAGGGAGGTCTCAAAGCTATGGAACATAACATGACTAAATGGAAGGCAGGCTTGGTATTGTCAGAGGAAGTGAGATCCCAGATCTATGTTGTTCTCTGGGCCATCTGAAGAGGCTGTCCGGAAATATATGGAAGCCAGTCGTATGGCTGTGCTGCATAGGTGGAAGAAAGAGAACATATGGCTTGTAAATCTCACCAATGGGGGTCTATGAGGGATGTGATGCCAGGCTTGCAAGCCTATTCAAACATTTTCTCCTGCACGTTAAAAGAGAAAAGAGGGTGAAAAGAGGGTGTCCTCTTAAGGATCTGACCCTTTTTTTCAATTTTCGCCTAAAATGACATAGCCTGTAGCTTAGGACCTGAAGCAAGGATATGCATATTCTTGATACCATTTGATACCAGAGACAGCAGGGATTACAGATTACATGTAATCCATGTAATTTAGAAATGTCATTGTTTTCCATGAAAACATACATGAAATGAGTTGCAACATGAATAGGAAATATGGTCAATATAATATAATTTCCTACAGGCTCAAATTTCTAAGTGACCCCAAACTTTTGAACGCTAGTGTATATCAAAATCAAATCAAATCAAGTTGTGTTTACATGTACATTTTAGTCATTTTTTGTGTGTTTGTCACATGCGTCGAATACAACACCTTACAGTGAAATGCTTAATTACAAGCCCTTAACCAACAATGCAGTTTTAAGAAAATAAAAGAAAAAAAGTATGGGATAAGAATAACAAATAATTAGAGAGCAGCAGTAAACAACAATAGTCGGGCTATATACAGGGGGTACTGGTACAGAGTCAATGTGCGGAGGCACCGGTGTCGAGGTAATTGAGGTAATATGTACATGTAGGTAGAGTTATTAATGTGACTATGCATAGATAATAACAGAATAGCAGCGGCGCAGAAGGGTGGGGGGGGGGGGGGGGGGGGCAGGGGGCAATGGAAATAGTCTGAGTAGCCATTTGATTAGCTGTTCAGGATTCTTATGGCTTGGGGGTAGAAGCTGTTTAGAAGCCTCTTGGACCTAGACTTGGCACTCCGGTACTGGTTGCCGTGCGGTAGCAGAGAGAACAGTCAATGACTAGGGAGGGTGGAGTCTTTGACAATCTTTAGGGCCTTCCTCTGACACCGCCTGGTATAGAGGTCCTGGATGGCAGGAAGATTGGTCACAGTGATGTACTGGGCCAAACGCACTGCCCTCTGTAGTGCCTTGCGGTCGGAGGCAGAGCAGTTGCCATACTAGGCAGTGATGCAACCCATCAGGATGCTCTCGATGGTGTATCTGTAAAACCTTTTGAGGATCTGCCCTATGTCGTGCCCTCTTCACGACTGTCTTGGTGTGCTTGGACCCTGTTTGTTTGTTGGTGATGTGGATGCCAAGGAACTTGAAGCTCTCAACCTGCTCCACTACAGCCCCGTCGATGAGAATGGGGGCGTGCTCTGTCCTCCTTTTACTGTAGTCCACAATCCTTTGTCTTTTTCCTTTGTCTTGATCACGTTGAGGGAGAGGTTGTTGTCCTTGCACCACATGGTCAGGTCTCTGACCTTCTCCCTATAGGCTGTCTCATCGTTGTCGGTGATCAGTCCTACCATGTTGTGTCATCAGCAAACTTAATGATGGTGTTGGAGTCGTACCTGGACGTGCAGTCATGAGTGAACAGGGAGTACAGGAGGGGACTGAGCATGCACCCCTGGGGGGCACCGTGTTGAGGATCAGCATGGCGGATGTGTTGTAACCTACTCTTACCACCTGGGAGTGGCCCGTCAGGAAGTCCAGGATCCAGTTGCAGAGGGAGGTGTTAGTCCCAGGGTCTTTAGCTTAGTGATGAGCTTTGAGGGCACTATGGTGTTGAAAGCTGAGCTGTAGTAAATGAATAGCATTCTCACATAGGATTTCCTTATGTCCAGTTGTGAAAGGGCAGTGTGGAGTGCAATGGAGATTGCGTCATCTGTGGATCTGTTGGTGAGGTATGCAAATTGGAGTGGGTCTAGGGTTTCTGGGATAATGGTGTTGATGTGAGCCATGACCAGCCTTTCAAAGGATTTCATGGCTACAGACGTGAGTGCTACGGGTCGGTAGTCTATAAGGCAGGTTACCTTAATGTTCTTGTGCACAGGAACTATGGTGGTCTGCTTGAAACATGTTGGTATTACAGACTCAGACAGAGAGATGTTGAAAATGTCAGTGAAGACACTTGCCAGGTGGTCAGCGCATGCACGGAGTACATGTCCTGGTAATATATATATATATATATATATATATATATATATATATATATATATATACATACATACATACATACATACATACATACATACATACATACATACATACATACATACATACATACATACATACATATATATTTATACTACCGTTCAAAAGTTTGGGGTCACTTAAAAATGTCCTTGTTTTTCAAAAGAAAAGCTACTTTTTTGTCCATTCAAATAGCATCAAATTGATCAGAAATACAGTGTAGACATTGTTAATGTTGTAAATTACTATTGTAGCTGCAAATGGCAGATTTTTTATGGAATATCTACATAGATGTACAGAGAACCATTATCAGCAACCATCACTCCTGTGTTCCAATGGCACGTTGTGTTATCTAACCCAAGTTTAGCATTTTAAAAGGCTAATTGATTATTAGAAAACCCTTTTGCAATTATGTTAGCACAGCTGAAAACTGTTATGCTGATACAGGAAGCACTAAAACTGGCCTTCTTTAGCCTAGTTGAGTATCTGGAGCATCAGCACTTGTGGGTTTGATTACAGGCTCAAAATGGCCAGAAACCAAGACATTTCTTCTGAAACTCATCAGTCTATTCTTGTTCTGAGAAATGAAGGCTATTCCATGTGAGAAATTGCCAAGAAACTGAAAATCTCGTACAACGCTGTGTCCTACTCCCTTCACAGAACAGCGCAAACTGTCTCTAACCAAAATAGAAAGAGGAGTGGGAGGCCCCGGTGAACAACTGAGCAAGAGGACAAGTACATTTGAAGGTCTAGTTTGAGAAACAGACACATCACAAGTCATCACAAGTCCCACATCACAAGTCCCCCTGATGGCAGCTTCATGAAATAGTACCCGCAAAACACCAGTCTCAACGTCAACAGTGAAGAGGCGACTCCGGGATGCTGGCCTTCAAGGCAGAGTTCCTCTGTCCAGTGTCTGTGTTCTTTTGCCCATCATAATCTTTCCTTTTTATTGGCCAGTCTGAGATATGGCTTTAACTTTGCAACTCCGTAGCAAGGCGTTGATAGTAGCCTCAGGGTTGCCTGGGTGCTCCCGTCGAGGTTAGAAATCTTTATCCTTTACATTTATTTTGTCTGTTGACACTTTTTGTTTACTTTACAGTATGCCTACTGATATGAGAAAACATCCTGGATGATAAGAAGCATATCTAGCACTCTACCTCATCAATGTTATATGGTTATAATCTTTTTTTACACAACCATGTTTTGAGAAAATGCGTTATTTATAAAGTCCAGATGACATTCTGATGTTTATTCACCACAGACTGCCATTAGTCAGGCTACCCATGGTGTATTATGAGACCATTTGAACATTAGCAGAAGTGAGTTTGTCTGAGAATGTTAGGCATCTGGGGTGGGAGGGTAGACTGATTGACAGATAAGTCATTCTGGGACATGTTCCATTGACCAGTGAGAGGACTTGCTCCTTGGTAAATTTAAGAGAAAGTGGGGAAAAAATAGATACATTAAAAAGCCTCACGTCTGCAGCCCAAAGATAACAGACATACAATTTAACACGTGCATGCACACACACACACACACACACACACACACACACACACACACACACACACACACACACACACACACACACACACACACACACACACACACACACACACACACACACACACATAAACACACACACACACACACACGCACACACACACACATGCGCACAGGCTGCTGCTGTCACAACCAACAAAGCAGTGAGTGACCCCGAGGTGTCTTGGAGGCGTCACTGAAATCAGCTGTCTTTATGTAAACACACTCGCCCGCTGGTAGTACAATAGGCCAGACTGCACCTGAGACTGTCCCGTGTGTTGCAAAGCGTGCCGAGAGTATCGAGCCACCATAATTCACATATATAGATTTTGTTTTCTAAAAAGGTTTGCATTAATGTTATTTGTGTCCCACTTCAAAACTCCTATATTTATATACAGTATCTATAACTAGCCTTTGGGTTGCATCTGGAAACATGCCCGTCAACTGTAGACAGCAATGAAACGTGTCATTGGCCCACTAATAGAGGCTGTATAATGACAGCAGAGCCCTGTCAGGTGCCGTCTGAGCAGTCTGCAGCCGTCCTTCCCAGCCTGCCTTGCAGCAGTGTCGCCCAGCGCTGTTGAGGGCCCTAAATCTCGTCTGCTATTCTGCTGACGAGCCAAAGGCGTCCATCTCCCACAGACAAAAGTAATTAGGTTTCCACTGACTCCTCAGTATACTGCAGCCCTGGAGTTTGCCTCTCTCCATCCAGCCCTGAATCAGACCCATCCTCCCATCCTGCAACAGGAAGCAACACATTTTATAAATTACATTTCTGGAATACACTGGTCTGGCTTTCAGGCAGAAGTAATGTTTTTGGTTTAGTCCAAAATCTGAAATGATGCATCTCCAAGTGTATTTTTTAGGCCATAACTATAAGCCAGAGTCATAGAAATCCATCTTGGTGTTTCTCTTCCATCAACATTTGCGCCAGCCTTACTATATCTGTTCATGTCAAATTCTGGCATGTGTAATTGGTTCCAGAAGTTCATAAAACTCTGCCATCAGAAGTTAGTTAGTGGGTGTCACTGTCAAACTAGCCTGGTTGCAGTGAGCGTCAAGCGAAACTTCCTAATAGAGGTAAGCATTGTGCTGTGAATTGGAGAGCAGTAGAGGTCCGCCAGCTGACACATTCTCGATTAGAAGGACTTGGTTGTAGACAGGGTTTAGCTAGTTCAGATCTACTGATAGTGCCCCTGAGAAACGCAACAGCTGCCTTCTCAATCAGAGGTTGTTCAGAGAGAGAAAGAAAAGCCTATGTCTCGCAATGTTAGCCTCTAGAAGAAAAATGTCTGTCGAACATACTACAATAAAAATATAAACGCAACATGTAAAGTGTTGGTCCCATGTTTCATGAGCTGAAATAAAATATATACCAGAAATTTGCCGTATGCACAAAAAGGTTATTTCTATTAAATGTTGTGCACAAATGTGTTTACATCACTGTTAGTGAGCATTTCTCCTTTGCCAAGATAATCCATCCACCTGACAGGTGTGGCATATAAAGAAGTGGATTAAACAGCATGATCATTACACAGGTGCACCTTGTGCTGGGGACAATAAAAGTCTGCTCTAAAATGTGCAGTTTTGTCACATAACACAATGCCACAGATGTATCAGGTTTTGACGGAATGTGCAATTGGCATGACTGCAGGAATGTCCACCAAACCTGTTGCCATAGGATTGAATGTTCATTTCTCTACCTTAAGCCACCTCCAACATGTTTTTAGCGAATTTGGCAGTACGTCCTACCGGCCTCACAACTGCAGACCACATGTATGGCGTCATGTGGGCGGGTGGTTCGCTGATGTCAATGTTGTGAACAGAGTGCCCCATGGTGGGGTTATGGTATGGGCATGCATAATCTACGGACAACAAACACATTTGCATTTTATTGATGGTATAATTTGAATGCACAAAAATATCATGATGAGATGCTGAGGCCCATTGTGAGGCCTATTTTTTTTAAAGATATCTGTGGCCAAAAGAGGTATATCTGTATTCTCAGTCATGTGAAATACATAGATTAGGGCCTAATGAATTTATTTTAACTGACTGATTTCCTCATATTTACTGTAACTCAGTAAAATCAATGAAATTGTTGCATGTTGTGTTTATATTTTGTTGAGTATATATTTACATGTTGAGTAAGGTCAAAGCTTCACATAGCATAATACAACATATGGGCAGCATTTTTATTTTCACCTGAAAGTAAGGGACCAGCTTGCATTTAAAGGGGCAATCTGCAGTTACTACGTCCATTTCTGGACATATACAGTGCCTTCGGAAAGTGTTCAGACCCCAACACTTTTTCCACATTTTGTTACGTTACAGCCTTATTCTAAAATTGATTAAATAAAACATTCTCCTCAGCAGTCTACACACAATACCCCATGATGACTACATGAAAACAGGTTTTTAGACATTTTTGTAAATGTATTAAATATGAAAAACAGAAATACCTTATTTACGTTAGTATTCAGACCCTTTGGTATAAGACTCGAAATTGAGCTCAGGTGAATCTTGTTTCCATTGATCATCCTTGAGATGTTTCTACAACTTGATTGGAGTCCACCTGTGGTAAATTCAATTGATTTGACATGATTTGGAAAGGCTGTCTATATAAGGTCCCACAGCTGATAGTGCATGCCAGAGCAAAAACCAAGCCATGAGTTCAAAGGAATTGTCCGTAGAGCTCCGAGACAGGATTGTGTCGCGGCAGTGATCTGGGTAAGGATACCAAAAAAATTATGTAGCATTGAAGGTCCCCAGTGGCCTCCATCATTCTTAAATGGAAGACGTTTGGAACCACCAAGACTCTTACTGGAGCTGGCCGCCCGGTCAAACTGAGCAATCGGGGGAGAAGGTCCTTGGTCAGGGAGGTGACCAAGAACCTGATGGTCACTCTGACAGAGCTTTAATGCTGCCTGGTGCTGGCATCAGCATGCTGTGGGGATGTTTTTCAGTGGCAGGGACTGTGAGACTAGTCAAGATTGAGGCAAAGATGAACTGAGCAAAGTACAGAGAGATCTTTGATGAAAATCTGCTCCAGAGCACTCAGGACCTCAGAATGGGGGCAAAGGTTCACCTTCCAACAGGACAACGACCCTAAGCACACAGCCAAGACAACGCAGTAGTGGCTTCGGGACAAGTCTCTGAATGTCCTTGATTGGCCCAGCCTGAGCCCGGACTTGAACCCGATCGAACATCTCTGGAGAGACCTGAAAATAGCTGTGCAGCAACGCTCCACATCCAACCTGACAGAGCTTGAGAGGATATGCAGAGAAGAATGGAAGAAACTCCCAATATACAGGTGTGCCAAGCTTCAAGGCATCTGAATACTTTCCAAAGGCACCGTAAGTTAGCTTTAGAGTATCAACAATGCCGGTGTGTGTCCAATCACATAATCTCTTACTGTAGTTCACCCGTCTCGCCCACTCATGTCCGTGTGGATCAAAGCATCCATATTCGGACATCCTCAGACATCAGGCTTCGATAAATAATAATTTAAAAGTTATGGTAAAATCAAACATTTGAGGGTTTCTATTATTTGATGTTTCAAATCTAGTTTTGTCCAGTGTGCCATTTAAATAAAGATCAAAAATTGTGTACTGTTCAAATGAACATGGTGTGTCAGAACTGTTTGAAGTCTACTTTTTTAATTTTTTATTTCACCTTCATTTAACCAGGTAGGCTAGTTGAGAACAAGTTCTCATTTACAACTGCGACCTGGCCAAGATATAGCAAAGCAGTGCGACACAAACATCAACAGAGTTACACATGGAATAAACAAACATACAGTCAATAATACAATAGAAAAGGTCTATATACAGTGTGTACAAATGCGATAGGATAAGGGAGGTAAGGCAATAAATAGGACATAGTGGCGAAATAATTACAATATAGCAATTAAACACTGGAGTGATAGATGTGCAGAAGATGAGTGTGCAAGTAGAGATACTGGGGTGCAAAGCAGCAAAATAAATAAAATAAATAACAGTTTGGGGATGAGATAGTTGGATGGGCTATTTACAGATGGGCTATGTACAGGTGCAGTTGTGCAGATGTGAGTCTCCAGCTTCAGTGATTTTTGCAGTTGGTTCCAGTCATTGGCAGCAGAAAACTGGAAGGAAAGGCGGCCGAAGGAGGAATTGGTTTTGTGGGTGACCAGTGAAATATACCTGCTGGAGCACGTGCTATGGGTGGGTGCTACTATGGTGACCAGTGAGCTGAGATAAGGTGGGGCTTTACCTAGCAAAGACTTATAGATGACCTGGAGCCAGTGGGTTTGGCGACGAATATTAAGTGAGGGCCAGCCAACGAGAGCATACAGGTCGCAGTGGAGGGTAGTATATGGGGCTTTGGTGACAAAACGGATGGCACTGTGATAGACTGCATCTAATTTGCTGAGTAGAGTGTTGGAGGCTATTTTGTAAATGACATCACCGAAGTCAAGGATCGGTAGAAGAGTCAGTTTTACGAGGGTATGTTTGGCAGCATGAGTGAAGGATGCTTTGTTGTGAAATAGGAAGCCAATTCTAGATTACATTTTGAATTGTAGAAGCTTAATGTGAGTCTGGAAGGAGAGTTTACAGTCTAACCAGTCACCTAGGTATTTGTAGTTGTCCACATATTCTAAGTCAGAACCGTCCAGAGTAGTGATGCTGGACAGGCGGGCAGGTGTGGGCAGCGATCGGATGAAGAGCAGGCATTTAGTTTTACTTGCATTTAAGAGCAGTTGGAGGCCACAGAAGGAGAGTTGTATGGCATTGAAGCTCGTCTGGAGGTTAGTTAACACAGTGTCCAAAGAAGGGCCAGAAGTATACAGAATGGTATTGTCTGCGTAGAGGTGGATCAGAGAATCACCAGCAACAAGAGTGACATCATTGATGTATACAGAGAAAAGAGTTGGCCCGAGGATGGAACACTGTGGCACCCCCATAGAGACTGCCAGAGGTCCAGACAACAGGCTCTCGGATTTGACACACTGAACTCTGTCTGAGAAATAGTTGGTGTACCTGGCGAGGCAGTCATTTTAGAAACCAAAGCTGTTGAGTCTGCCGATAAGAATGTGGTGATTGACAGAGTTCATAGCCTTGGCCAGGTCAATAAATACAGCTGGACAGTATTGTCTCTTATCGATGGTGGTTATGATATCGTTTAGTACCTTGAGCGTGGCTGAGGTGCACCCATGACCAGCTCGGAAACCAGATTGCATAGCGGAGAAGGTACGGTGGGATTCGAAATGGTCAGTGATCTGTTTGTTAGCTTGGCTTTCGAAGCCCTTAGAAAGGCAGCGTAGGATAGATATAGTCTGTAGCAGTTTGGGTCTAGAGTGTCACCCCCTTTGAAGATTTAGATGCACTATTGTAAAGTGGTTGTTCCACTGGATATCATAAGGTGAATGCACCAATTTCTAAGTCGCTCTGGATAAGAGCGTCTGCTAAATGACTTAAATGTAAATGTAAGAGGGGGATGACCGCGGCAGCTTTCCAATCTTTGGGTATCTCAGACGATACGAAAGAGAGGTTGAACAGGCTAGCAAAAGGGGTTGCAACAATTTCGGCGGATCATTTTAGAAAGAAAGGGCCCAGAGGGTCCCGGCTGATTTGTAGGGGTCCAGATTTTTCAGCTCTTTCAGAACATCAGCTATCTGGATTTGGGTGAAGGAGAAATGGGGGAGGCTTGGGAAAGTTTCTGTGGGGGGTGCAGGGTTGTTGACCGGGGTAGGGGTAGCCAGGTGGAAAGCATGGCCAGCCGTAGAAAAATGCTTATTGAAATTCTCAATTATCGCATACTTATGGTTATGAGCTGAGTGATCTACATTTCCATGCCTGGTATTGTATGATCGCAGGCTATGCTGTTTCTACTTTAGATGCATCTTTAGGCCGTGATGGCCCAGGCAGAATAAATGTTGCCCATACTGTAAGAACCACCCAAACTGACTGAATGGGGAATATACTGAAATTGCATCAAAACACAGCTTCTACTACACAAATATAATTATTGTTCTTCTCTTCTTAAAAGCCACATTTTCTCCCATAAGATCAACATTTTGTCTCCGCAATGTAACTTCAACTGACTGCTTCCCAACCAGTTATCATGATAAAAAAGCAGACACTTACACATGGCCCCTGAAATAGTCAAACTCCCTCTCCCAGCCACCCAATAATGTGCTATGGTGTATGTATGACCGTCTCAATAACACAATAACCCTGCATAACATTAAAATGTCAGAGTATTTCATAGTGATTGAAATCTTTGTTGGCTACCAGTCATGCTGAATCCTCTGAGCATTGCCATTCAACCGTGTATTTGTCTCAGCACAATGTTTGTTTTGACTACAGGGGTTCAGATTCTATCTACAAGAAGACAAAACTCTTTATGCATCTGCTACCCTAAGAGAACATCTGGTGCCACTCACTGATAAAACCGTTTATGACACATGTTGCAAACGGGAACCTACTTAATTTAAACCATTTACAGAATTTCCTATGGATAATGCAAAAAGCTAAGAAAAACAAATAGACTATAAGAACTATAACAATCCTCTTTGTTCTCCCTGACCAAGGCCATGCTGCCGAAACGCGTCAGCGTTTTAAACTTTTTGTTCTATTGAACATTCCATAACTTAAGGCATTTAAACTAATTATATGAAGAGTGCCTTGGTCATTTTTTTGAAAGACTATTTAACCCTTTTACCAAAGAGCTCCTTCTACCTACAGAGTTCTACTGTTGTATCCCAGCAGCATTCTCTTTCGTCCTTTTTTTCTACTAAAATAATCA
Source organism: Salmo salar (assembly GCF_965601325.2). NCBI lineage: Eukaryota > Metazoa > Chordata > Actinopteri > Salmoniformes > Salmonidae > Salmo > Salmo salar. Next base: position 31,321,307 of record NC_138295.1, read on the forward strand.
ATGTTGGAATTATTTTTATAATACAACAGTGCTTACTGTGTTAAACTAACGACAAGTTCTACTTTCAATGGATTCAAATGTGACTTCTCACAGAGCAAGACTAATCTTGTCCAACCCCAGTGAACCTGGATAAAGGTTTTGTGTCACGACTGTCTAGGACCAGTGGAGAGGTGGAATCAGGAGCAGGAGACAGAGGGCCGGAGCAACGGTGTTTTAATAATATTATTGACACGCAATAGCCGTAGGGCACCAGGCGCGTGGCGAAGTCTGCCAGGGGAAAAACACCTTCCCAAAATAAGCGCACTGGAAACGAAAAGCGCACGGGGCGCAGCCCGGCAATAATAATCTACAATCACAATTTATAATCACAACTGTCCTGAGTGGACAATAAACAATCCCGCACGAGAACCCCAACTGAAAATACACACTAAATAACCCCCCACTAATGACAAACACAAAACAGGTGCGAGATAGACAGACAGACAAAACCAAAAGACACAGAAACAACGATCGGTGGCAGCTAATAGGCCGGCGACGACGACCGCCAAGCGCCGCCCGACCGAGGAGGGGCGCCACCTTCGTTAGATACTGTGACAGTACCCCTCCCCCTCCGGGCCTCGGGGACGGCCCGGAGGGCGAGGCGCCGGCCGATCCGGACGGAGACGATGGAATTCTTGTAGCATAGGTGGATCTAGAATGTCCGCCGCCGGAACCCAGCACCTCTCCTCCGGACCGTACCCCTCCCAGTCCACGAGGTACTGCAGGCCCCCGACCCGACGTCGGGAGTCCAGGATGGCTCGGACTGTGTACGCCGGGGCCCCCCCGATGTCCAGGGGGGGCGGGGGGACCTCCAGCACCTCATCGTCATGCAGTGGACCAGCTACCACCGGCCTGAGGAGAGACACATGAAACGAGGGGTTAATACGGTAATATGAAGGGAGTTGTAACCTGTAACACACCTCGTTTATCCTCCTCAGGACTTTGAACGGCCCCACAAACCTCGGACCCAGCTTCCGGCAGGGCAGGCGGAGAGGCAGGTTCCGGGTCGAGAGCCAGACTCTGTCCCCCGGATTATACACGGGGGCGTCACTGCGGTGGCGGTCAGCGCTCTCCTTGTGACGTTCACCAGCCCTCCTTAGGCACTCCTGGACACCATTCCAGGTCTCCTGAGAGCGCTTCACCCATGCCTCCACCGCAGGAGCCTCCGTCTGGCTCTGTTGCCATGGCACCAGGACCGGCTGATACCCCAATACCACCTGGAAGGGTGATAGGTTGGTAGAGGAGTGGCGCTGAGAGTTCTGGGCCATCTCGGCCCATGGCACGAACTGCGCCCACTCCCCTGGCCGGTCCCGGCAATACGACCGCAGGAACCTGCCCACATCCTGGTTAATGCGCTCCACCTGCCCATTACTCTCGGGGTGGAACCCCGAGGTCAAGCTGACCGAGACCCCCAGCCTCTCCATAAACGATCTCCACACCCTGGACGTGAACTGGGGACCCCGATCAGATACGATGTCCTCGGGCACCCCATAGTGCCGGAAGACATGGGTGAACAGGGCCTCCGCGGTTTGCAGGGCCGTAGGAAGACCGGGCAAAGGGAGCAGACGGCAGGACTTAGAGAACCTGTCCACAACGACCAGGATCGCCGTATTCCCCTGGGACGGCGGGAGATCCGTGAGGAAATCCACCGAGAGGTGAGACCAAGGCCGCTGTGGAACGGGGAGGGGCTGTAATTTCCCTCGAGGCAGGTGCCTAGGAGCCTTGCACTGAGCGCATACCAAACAGGAAGAGACATAACGCCGAACATCCTCAGCCAAGGTGGGCCACCAGTACCTTCCCTTCAGGCCCCGCACTGTCCGTTCCACCCCAGGATGACCCGAGGAGGGTAGAGCGTGGGACCATCGGATCAGACGATCGCGGACACTAAGCGGAACGTATTTCAGGCCCACGGGACATTGAGGAGGAGTGGGTTCTGACCGACCCGCCCGCTCGATGTCCGCATCCACCTCCCATACCACCGGTGCCACCAGACAGGAGGCGGGAAGTATGGGAGTAGGATCGATGGTCCGCTCCTCGGTGTCGTAGAGACGCGACAGTGCGTCAGCCTTCCGGTTCCGGGAACCTGGAATGTACGAGAGGGTAAAGTGAAACCTCGTAAAAAACATGGCCCACCTTGCCTGACGGGGATTAAGCCTCTTCGCTGCCCGAATATACTCCAGGTTACGGTGGTCGGTCCAGATGAGAAAAGGGTGACGTGCCCCCTCAAGCCAATGTCTCCACACTGTCAAAGCCCTGACCACGGCTAACAGCTCCCGGTCCCCCACATCATAGTTGCGCTCCGCCGGGCTCAGCTTCTTAGAAAAGAAGGCACATGGGCGGAGCTTCGGAGGAACGCCCGAGCGCTGCGATAGCACAGCTCCTACCCCAGCCTCGGACGCGTCCACCTCCACTATGAATGGCAAGGAGGGGTCCGGATGCGCCAGGACAGGTGCATTGGTAAACAGAACCTTCAGACGATGGAAGGCTCTGTCCGCCTCTGCTGACCATCGTAGCCGCACCGGCCCCCCCTTCATCAGTGAGGTAATGGGAGCCGCCACCTGACCAAAACCCCGGATAAACCTCCGATAATAATTAGCGAACCCCAAGAACCGCTGCACCTCCTTCACAGTGGTTGGGGTGGGCCAATTACGCACAGCCGTCACGCGGTCACACTCCACCTCTACCCCCGAGGTGGAAATGCGATATCCTAGAAATGAGACGGCTCGTTTGAAGAACTCGCATTTCTCAGCCTTGACGTATAGGTTATGCTCCAGCAGCCGCCCAAGCACTTTACGCACGAGGGACACATGCTCGGCGCTTGTGGCGGAGCAAATCAGGATGTCATCGATGTACACCACCACACCCTGCCCGAGCATGTCCCGAAGGACCTCGTCCACAAAGGATTGGAAGACAGCGGGAGCGTTCTTTAACCCATACGGCATGACGAGGTACTCATAATGGCCCGATGTGGTACTAAATGCGGTTTTCCACTCGTCTCCATCTCGGATACGCACCAGGTTATATGCGCTCCTGAGATCTAATTTCGTGAAGAAGCGCGACCCGTGAAATGACTCCACTGCCGTAGCAATGAGAGGTAGCGGGTAACTGAAACCCACTGTGATAGCATTTAGACCTCTATAGTCAATGCACGGGCGCAGACCTCCCTCCTTCTTCTTCACGAAAAAAAAGCTTGAGGAGACGGGGGACTTAGATGGCCGAATGTATCCCTGTCTCAAGGATTCAGTGACGTATGTATCCATAGCCACTGTCTCCTCCTGAGACAGAGGATAGACGTGACTCCTAGGAAGAACCGCGTTGGCCTGGAGGTTTATCGCACAATCCCCTCGTCGATGGGGGGGTAATAGAGTCGCCTTCGTCTTACTGAAGGCGATAGCCAAATCGGCATACTCTGAGGGAATGTGCACGGTGGAGACTTGGTCTGGACTCTCCACCGTAGTCGCACCGATGGAAACACCTATGCACCTACCTGAGCACTCCCTCGACCACCCCGTAAGAGCCCTCTGTCTCCACGAAATCTGCGGGTTGTGCGTGGCTAGCCAGGGGATTCCCAGTACCACCGGAAACGCTGGGGAGTCAATGAGGAACAGGCTGATACGCTCCTCATGACCCCCCCACATCTGCATAACCAGTGGCACTGTGACCTCCCCTACTTGGCCTGACCCTAGCGGTCGACTATCTAGGGCGTGCACAGGGAAGGGGTGGTCCAGCTGAACCAGGGGAATCCCTAACCTCTTCGCTAACCCACGGTCCATAAAACTCCCAGCTGCACCTGAATCGACTAGTGCCTTATACTGGAAGTGAGGGGAAAAATCTGGAAAACAAACAGAGGTGTACATGTGGTCGACAGGGGGCTCTGGGTGTGGCTGGTGCGGACTCACCTGGGGGTTCGAAGTAGTGCTCTGCCTGCCCTCCGAACTCCCCGGGGGACCACTCCAGCACCGGTTCACAGTGTGTCCTCTGCGTCCACATCGGGTGCAGGAGAGACCCCCCCCTCCGGTCCTCCTCGACGCAGTCCCCCCTATCTCCATGGGCTGTGGAGCGGGGGGACTGGGAGGCGGAACGAACAGGCCCCGACTGGAACGTCCCCGGGAAGCCAGCAGGTTGTCCAGTCTAATGGACAAATCCACCAGTTGGTCTAAGGTGGAGGTGTTGTCCCTACAGGCCAGCTCCCGGCGGACGTCCTCGCGAAGGCTACACCTATAGTGGTCTATCAAGGCCCGCTCGTTCCACCCCGATCCAGCGGCGAGAGTCCGGAATTCTAGGGCGAAATCCTGAGCGCTCCTCGTCTCCTGTCTCAAGTGGAATAGCCGCTCACCCGCCGCCCTGCCCTCCGGGGGATGATCGAAAACCGCCCGGAAGCAGCGGGTGAACTCAGGGTAGTCGCCCCGAGCCGAGTCTGGGCCATCCCAGACCGCATTGGCCCATTCCAGGGCTCGACCCGTGAGACAGGAGACGAGGACGCTCACTCTCTCCTCGTCGGAAGGGGGGGGGGGGCGGACGGTCGCCAGGTATAGTTCCAATTGGAGCAAGAACCCCTTGCACCCAGCGGCCGTCCCATCGAACTCCCGGGGAGGAGTAATCCGGATACCACCGGCGGCCGCTTCAGGGGGTGTGTGTAGGGGCGCAGGGTGAGGGACCGGAGCTGGTCCAGCTGGGGAAGCACCTCTCTCCCAGTTCTCCAACCGGGCCAACACCTGGTCCATGGCCAAGCCTAGGCGGTGGAGGAGGCTGGCGTGTTGAGAGACCTGCTCAGCCATGGACGGCGCTTCTGCTCCTGCTGACTCCATATTCGGTGCGGGATTCTGTCACGACTGTCTAGGACCAGTGGAGAGGTGGAATCAGGAGCAGGAGACAGAGGGCCGGAGCAACGGTGTTTTAATAATATTATTGACACGCAATAGCCGTAGGGCACCAGGCGCGTGGCGAAGTCTGCCAGGGGAAAAACACCTTCCCAAAATAAGCGCACTGGAAACGAAAAGCGCACGGGGCGCAGCCCAGCAATAATAATCTACAATCACAATTTATAATCACAACTGTCCTGAGTGGACAATAAACAATCCCGCACGAGAACCCCAACTGAAAATACACACTAAATAACCCCCCACTAATGACAAACACAAAACAGGTGCGAGATAGACAGACAGACAAAACCAAAAGACACAGAAACAACGATCGGTGGCAGCTAATAGGCCGGCGACGACGACCGCCGAGCGCCGCCCGACCGAGGAGGGGCGCCACCTTCGTTAGATACTGTGACATTTTGATTGAATAGGGCATTGTGTCTACCACAGCTGTTGTTCACACCATGCTTTTGGCTGGACTATTCTCCATCAACAGTGCCAATCAATTATATTTCCTGTTTTATGGTTACATAAGCTTCTGTTCTGTTTGCATCCTTTGCTAAGTGGCGCATGGAAGGATCCCAGAGCAAATTTTGTGGCATAACTGATGTTGATTAATTTGAAGCTGAGTAAAACAGTGTAGATGAGATGTGTTATAGCTCACACATGTAATGGTTGCTCCGGTCTTATCGGTGATGATTTTGAACACATTGTCTACAGCCAATGGCTGGCTTCCAATACAGGAAGTTAGTATGATTCTCCATATCAACACTGCCTCAGGTTGTAAAAACAAAACACTAGCAGGATCCAGGGCTTGTTTCAGACACCCTGCTATAAATCTTATGATACACAGACTAGATGTGTCATTGTCAAAATACATTTAATCTCACCTGGGACCAAAAACATTCTTCATGTCTAGATTTCATATTTTCCACCACAAACGGATCCAATTCTTCTCAGAAAACCACTCCAGGGCCCAGTTTTTCAAAAGTTATCTATCTGGATTTCGCTTATCCGATGGGATTAAATGCATAGAAATGGAATGAATAGAATGGACAAATCATTGACTTGAGTGGGGAATCCTCTTCTATTTTTATGCATTTAATCCTATTTTATAGGTGAAATACAGATCACTTTTGAAAAACTGAGCCCAGGACATTTGTCAGATGAACATCCTAGAATCCTAATGTTCCGATGACATACAAAAAAAACCTCACATTCTCATTCATACACAAATGGCCAAATGGAAATACATGCCGCTTGATCTATGGAATACGCATTATTTCCCTTTCTAATGAGAAATAAAGTTAAAAGCATCTAGTGAAAAACCATTGGAATCCTATGGGAACAGGGTCTGTATTCTAGAAGCTAGACCTGCTGCTCTCTGCTGAGCTCTTGTAATACCCTCCTCCATCATGGATGAACCGGACTCAGACACAACAGGACCAGGCACGTACTGGAGAGATGAATATACATCTCACTCAGTGCATTATCAAGGCCAGACCTGGTGCGCTCATTCGATTCAATTCCATCTCTGCACTCTCTGGCGGGGTCTGGCGGTTTTAACTGAGTTGTTTAGTATCTTCAAAATGGCAATTTAATTCTGGTCTGCATATCAAAAGCTCGAAATGAGGAGCCTGGCCTAACTCACCGATTTAGGAATCTCCGCTATGTTTTAATTGGATATAATTATCATTCACAGGCTAAACTCTATAGGGGACTCAGAGTCAAAGGATTAACATTTTTGTTTGACATTTAATTGAATTGGTCACTCTTTGTACGTTCGCACAGATACGTTTAAGGTGATCGTGGAAAACAAACAGAACCTTAATCCTTCTTAATATACGGTACTTCTAAATAAACTACTGGCTGGTCAATTTGATTCATGGTGTAAGGTTCTGTATTTATTTTCTTAGTCAACCTTGTGTTCTGTTTCGTTGTGTTCTTGAATGTAGCCCTGTCTTTCATTTTTGTTCATTGATTTCACCTGTGTTAGTTACTCACCTGGTCTCATCAGCTCCTTATTTAGTTCAGTTCATTCTGTTTGTGCCTTTGTGAGGTATTGTTTGTTTTGACTCTACTAAGCCTTTTCCTAGCTCGTTTGTGAGAACCAGTTATAGCCTTCAGTTATAGTCCTAGTTTTGATTCACCTGCATGTTTGCCTACCTGTGTATGACCATTGCCTGCCTGTGACCACGATTCCTGATTTCTGCGACGGCGAAATAAACACCTACCGTGCTCTGTGAGTGAATCTACACCTTTTTCTCTCTGAGTATTCATTACACATGGCAGCTGCTTCATGCGGCGTAATTCTCGGTAACGGAACCACAAGGCTTTTCCTCTCAAACTGGATTGCTGGTGCAAGATGTTAGCAATCTTATTAACGTGGCCTGTCCAAGCAAACCGTGATCTGATCCAGCTGGGATCACACCGCTGGCATCTGCAACCTCCCTAACACCCCACCGACAACCTCTCCCTCACCTCGGAGAGACGTAATTGGCTGGGTGTCAGGTTTGCTTACACTCCTCTGTGGTAGGTGTATAGTGCAGAATTAATAGCAGACGAAGGTTAGCCCATAATCACCGTTATGAATACGGAGGACCCTTTTGGGTTTACACAGGAGGGCTGCCAAAAATGATATCGACCCCCTTTGTGCCTCCTCTGGGGTCTATATGTTCTCATCTCAAGGTTGAGACTGACACACAGCCACTGGCTTAAGAGGCATGGACACTGTTGCTTTTATTTATTAATCTGTTTGACATTTTAATACATTTGCTAAGAAAATGAAAGATACCTAGTTGTAACAGAATGTGTTCTTAAATGCATTAGCCTTGCAAATTTAAGTAGTCTCTCACTGTCCTATGAGACAAGGAGGAAGAGGGAAACAGTGTATATATCTCTCATCACAACCAGTCAAAATTGAGGTGGCGAGGAAAAACAGTAGCATAATAGTGGTTCGATCATGGGTCGTCTGGTTTATTTTCTAGTGCTTTGGTCAAGCCACCCGTAAATTAGGCAGCTGTGTCAGATCAGCTGTGAGTTATATGGGCTAATTAATGTGGGCGGCATGCTGTGACAGGCTGAGCGTTGGCTACTCTGAGCCCAGTCATTTCCCCTTATCTCCATCAGCTACTCCTGGCCACTCAGCAACGTCACCCTCCTTATTCATGGCCCCGCCATTAGATTCTATATTTTGGGCTGGGTGAAAGTGGTCACAGTTGTCCTGCATGGCTGCATAAAGATACTACTGAGCCACTAGCTACCACACTGTCCTTTGTCGGCCATCTTGAGCCTGTGACTTGTTGGATACTAGAGGCCTGGTCAGACTGGCTAGACTTCTCCTGACCAGGTTAACAGTTAAGTCCCTTTTTTAAATCAGTTACTTGAAGAGATACATTTGAATTCAATTTGCGCATTAGCTCAATGAAATTGCCCTGCTCCTGACTATCAAGAGAAACATTAATAAAGATGTAGATGTAAGCATGACTTGGCATGACCCTCTATCAAAGAGAATGTGCCAAGGTTCAAAGTCCTGCAGTTGAGACTCTGGTGGGAGAGCCCATCTCCACTCTAAACAGGGCATTAACTTAATGTAGTTTCTATGGCTGCCAAAGTCGATCAATTGTGCACTGAGGTACAATAACTATAAGCGATATCATCAGTTGATGGAAATGGGGTGTTTGAAGGGCTAAGGTACCGCATTATGCGCATCATTGAATTTACCATAGGAGAGCTTTAACCCAATATTGTGCCAGGGAATAAGGTTATAGACTGAGAATAATTTAGTAGTAGTTGGCACAGCAGATAATCCACAGCAGATACTGAAGACAACCAGAGCAAATGCATACAGCAGTTATTCTGTAAAAGTCCCCATGCTGTTTTGCCCAACAAAACCATCACTCCTTGATCTGATTTCAACATAATCACACTGTGCTTTCAGGGCTGTTCATTCTGACTTATATCACATGGGTTGGTATGTAAACTCAGCAAAAAAATAAACGTCCCTTTTTCAGGACTCTGTCTTTCAAATATAATTTGTAAAAATCCAAATAACTTCACAGATCTTCATTGTAAAGGGTTTAAACACTGTTTCCCATGCTTGTTCAATGAATCATAAACAATTAATGAACATACATTTTAGTCATTTAGCAGATGCTCTTATCCAGAGCGACTTACATGCACCTGTGGAATGGTCATTAAGACACTAACAGCTTACAGACGGTAGGCAATTAAGGTCACAGTTATGAAAACTTAGGACACTAAGGAGGCCTTTCTACTGATTCTGGAAAAACACCAAAAGAAATATGCCCAGGGTCCCTGCTCATCTGCGTGAACGTGCCTTAGGCATGCTGCAAGGAGGCATGAGGACCGCGGATGTGGTCAGGGCAATAAATTGCAATGTCCGTACTGTGAGATGTCGACGACAGCGCTCCAGAGAGACAGGACGGACAGCTGATCATCCTCACAGTGGCAGACCAAGTGTGACACCTGCACAGGATCGGTACATCCGAACATCACACCTGCGGAACAGATACAGGATGGCAACTGCCCGAGTTACACCAGGAACACACAATTCCTCTATCAGTGCTCAGATTGTCAGCAAAAGGCTGAGAGAGGCTGGACTGAGGGCATGTAGGCCTGTTGTAAGGCAGGTTCTCACCAGACATCACTGGCAACAACGTCGCCTATGGGCACAAACCCACCATCGCTGGACCAGACAGGACTGACCCCCTCTTTGTTCAGGGACACATTATTCAATTTCTGTTAGGCACGTGTCTGTGGAACTTATTCAGTCTTTGTCTCAGTTGTTGAATCTTGTTATGTTCATACAAATATTTACACATGTTAAGTTTGCTGAAAATAAACGCAGTTGACCATGAGAGGACTTTTTTCTTTTTTTTTGCTGAGTTTATTTAACTCTGGGGGGATGAAAAGGCCCCATCAACAGATGAGATGCCCTGTCATGGATAACCACACACAGGTCACCACCACCCCACCCAAAACACAGGCCACCACCAACCCACCCAAAACACAAGCCACCACCACCCCACCCAAACCATGAATAAAGTAATAGTGTTATTCGACAGAGAAGCCTCTTTTTGTATTTTGACTAAAACGTTGAGAACTGAATAAAATAAGTAATGTAAACATTTTATCAGTAATCACCAGGAAATCTAGTGCCTGAAATCAGGCACTGTACTCTTAAGAGTTTTGCTTAATGGAATTTCCCTGTTGTGATCTAACACAGGACTTATTATGTAAATGATGAATTCTCCCTGTTACTAGTTATTGTGTTATAGTCTCACAGCAATAAAACAACCCACAAAGACAACTGATCGTGAGAACATATACATCTGAAATCCTTAAACGATCAAATATTACATGCTGTGTATTAACCTTCTTTGATTCTACGGTACGTGTCACATGTTGGATCTTTAGTCAGCTAATTACATCCACAGCACAACCAGGTGTGCACAGCTGTCCTTTTCCTGCAATGATCTGTTCAACCTCTGTTCAAATGTTGAGGTGTCACCTGCTTCAGTGGCTACAGCACCTGATTATTGATATTTGTTTCATCATGCTACGCAACTTAGTAGACCACTCCAACTCCCCTTCGTTGGGCTGTATAGGAACCATTAACTTTAACAGAATTCACTGGAACACAAAACTGCATTTTCAAAACAAGCCATTTTAGTGCTTGATAATGACTTATTTCTTGTAGTGTCATGAATGACTATTTCGTCAACATATAGATTGAACATATTTGACAAACAATTGTCTTCGCTCTAAGAAGCAACGTGTCCTCAACTAAATATATCTACAGCTCTGGAGTCAAAATCCCTTAGCCTGTTTAGAAGGCTGAACGTAAACATATTAGACATACAGTTCCTTTGAGAGAGAAACAGATCCACTCCATTAAATCACTCATCTGTATCCTCTCGTCGTCCCAACCCCCATAAGCACAGAGCAAACAGCAGCTTTCCTCTGGGAAATAAAGGACCTTCTCAGAAAGGGAAGACATCACCAGTGCTCTGTGGAAATCAGGCCAGTACAATTGCTTTGGGCATTATTCTTACTTATATTTGTATAATATTTAAAGCCTTGGTTTACAGCAGAGCAATTCATTATAGAGGTACTGGAAACATGATTGTCAGCATCATCATTATCATTGCCCTTCCTATTCCCTGGCTACCTTGAGTCAGTAGGTGTGATCTCCGAGAGCCACGGGGTCTGGGTCGCTGCGTGTTCAGCCCCCATACCCTTTCCCAACTTCTGCGGAGTGAGTCAGTACAATGTGTCTGTACTACTGTATGTGCAGTCATCAAGTATAATTCATGTTTGTTAAGTAAATATAGTGAATATATCTTATGATTATTTCATTAAATAAACAACAGCTCATTCTAAACCCCCTGTGTTCTTCACACACTGAGCTGAAAATGTAATTGGGGGAGGGTGGGGCAACTCGCAGGCAAAACATTTTAGTGGGCCCCCTCTTGACTGCAGAGGTTTTTTGTTGTTGTAGTCTTACAGTTAATTTCCTGCAATTCTACACATTTTGCAATGACTACATTGTAGAATAATAGTGAAGACATCACAACTATGAAATAACACATATTTTGTTAGTCACTCTCACACAGATAAAGCTGTCAAGGTAAAGGGTGACTACTTTGAAGAATCTCAAATAAAAAATATTTGATTTGTTGAACACTTTTGGTTACTACATGATCCCATATGTATTATTTCATAGTTTTGATGTCTTCGCTATTATTCTACAATGTAGAAAATAGTCAAAATAGAGAAAAACCCTTGAATGAGTTGGTGTGTCCAAACATTTGACTGGTACTGAATCTGTGAGAGTGACTAACAAAGTCAATGGGGTCCCCCTGGAGGTCAGGGCCCCTGGGCATTTGTCCTACGTACCCATTCGCTAATTCGACCATGATTACTACAAGTTTAGATAGCTGGCTAAACTAACTTAACAATCTAAACAATGTCAGCTGACATGGGCTAATTGAGTGATTGTCAGTGATTGACAAAACAAGAAAAAATGCAGATGGACATCACCACATTTCCAAATTGCACCTTGTGTATTCTACTTTTCTAACTCTCAACAGTAAGTTGAGACCAACACTGAGTTCCTATTTTTTGGGGTCGTGGGCCGCCTAGTGGCTGCGGGGCCCTAAGCGGTCACTTATATCGCTTAATGGCTAGGGCCGGCTCTGACTGAGCTTCTAGAACTTCTGAGTTGTTCTCATGGTAAGGACACTGTCAAATTACTCAGGGCAGCTGCACTTTGAAATATGCATCAGCCGTAAAAAACTGGCAAACGTCAACATCAGTTTCAATTAGCTCTCAGTTTCTAAGTATCATATCATCATCATTTGACATGCTCTGCACTTTTTTTTAAAGTATGTTTCAACCTCAAAATATGATACAACTCTGCAACCTCAACATAGCAAGTATGGTTGATGATTGAGGTGGATGGCTGGTGCATGACGATGAGGAAAGAAATGAAAATAAAGCAACATTTGTCAACATTTCTGGGATTGTAAAATGGTTATCCAGTAAGGGGAACGGTAATGGGACTCTCGGCAGTTGGTGTTTTGATTTTCTCCCTCCTTTATGAGTTAGCGAGGAGGGCGTTCTATCCTGGCAGCTGCTACTGCTGCACTTATCTATTGATCCTCTTCAATAAGCACTTAAAGGGTGTCTTTAAGGCAAGATAGACTCAGGAAGCAGTGGGTTGACATGGACTGGCTGAACTTTTTGTTGTGACAGATGAGACATATTAGCTAATTAAATAACTGTTTGGAGAGATTCGATGCATGCTAAAGTAATTGAGATTGGTGGCAGCCAGGTCGGATGAGCGAAAACAAAATGCCTGTCTGTATTAATGTCTTACAGGATTTGTTTCTAGGTGTGTGCCACTTGGGATAGCTGGTTAAATTAGCTAAAGTGATCTCACTGTTAGGTTTATCAACCGGAATAGTAGAGAATGGGTCAAAGGAGACATCTTGTATTGGTACAGAAGCAAGAGAAGGCCTAAATATCATAGTATCGTGTACAGTAGCCTTAGTGATTTTATACCCTGGGAATTGACTCCTTGACAAGACAGTTGGTGTAAAAGCTAAGTGTCAGTTATGAAATGGGCTGTTTTTATTTATTTTTGAACTATTTTATTTAACCTTTATTTAACTAGGCAAGTCAGTTAAGAACAAATTCTTGTTTTACAATGACGTTCTGATAGAATTAACAACAGCTGTTTGCACGTCTAGACTAACAGGTGTGCGGCATCAATCTTGCGAGAGGACCGAAGATGAAAAATCTACTGCCATTAGGTGCTGATGAAAGAAGTGAAATGTTTGAGCAGCTGTTTTGCCTGGGGTACGTGCTGCTGAGTACTGGATGGACAATGCACTGTTCTTGTCATGAATAAATGAAATATGAATCTTTCTATACGCAGCAGTTGAAGACGTATACAAACTGACAGAGTGTCTACAGAGAAACACGGCAAGAGAGAAATATGAGGGTGCTGTGTTATCCTAGTCAACCACCACACACCCACACACACACACTGTCCACTGCATTCAGACCACTCCCACTCACTCTGAAAGTGGAATGCTTTTGGCAGCCGTTTGAGTAGGCTTGAATCTGAAAGTGAGTTAAGAGACAAAGGGCATTTATGTGCTGTGTTTTCAAATGAGCACATAAGGATTTGTGATTGCTAACACTACAATGTTGTCACGGTTTTCGTTGGTAATGGAGGACCAAAACGCAGCAGGTATGTGTACGCTCATCTTGACATTTATTAACTCAGAATGAACACACCAAAACAAACTTACGAACAACGACACAGTCTTGAAAGGCTCACTCGGCAAAACAAGAAACAATCTCCCACAAATACACAGACAAACACACCCAACTAATATAGGACTTCCAATCAAAGGCAACACCACACAGCTGCCTTCAATTGGAAGTCCACCCCAATTAACCAAACATAGACATACAACCAACTAGATCAACATAGAAATACGTAGACAAGGAACAGTGCCCAAAAACCCCGGAATACTAAATCAAATGCCCTTTTTAGAAAAACCACCACCCCGAGCCACATAAAACAAATACCCTCTGCCACGTCCTGACCAAACTACAATAACAATTAATCCTTATACTGGCCAGGACGTGACAAATGTAGCCTGTATTGTGGGCTGCACAATACGTATGTGAAATTGTACTCATCAAGTAATGAACAAATAAATAGTCTGTGTGAAACAGAAGGGAGTTTGCTATTATGTCAATCAAACAGCCCACCTGTAGTGCTGAAGGAATATCATTTTTACCCCCTACACCTGGTAAATGTGTTTGTTTGAATAGTATCTAGTATTTGAGGATGTTAAATAGGAACATAAGCAGGATAAAAGGTGCACTGTTCGATATCTGAATAGTTTCCTCTGTTCACGCTGCCTCTGGACATATGTACCTGGCATTTCATTAGTCACTAAATAGACGGGCTGCGTTTTCTCTCTCAACCTCAGGTGTTGCTGCCATGCTAGCAGAAATGCAGAGGTGTGACATTGTTGCGCTGACTGCAGAAAGGCTATCTACACCGGGTTCCAGAGACCACGCAGTCTTGTTTACCACATTCCAGTTGCGGTGAGACTGGCTTTGATTGACACCTGAATCCCAGCTAACCCGGGTCGTCCACACAAGGACGACCTCAGACCGCGGTAAGGTAATCCGACAGGCATCTACCCAGCCTCCCCTCTCTCCTCCTCGCGTAACCACCCTGCTCACCTGGGTGGCCAGATGACCTTGGGCTATCTTAGTCACGGAGGGATGGCAAACACACACACAGCACCAACTGCGAGTCAGTCACACACACTTCAGACAACTCCCGTCTCTCATCGCTCTCCTCGACAACATGAAAGATGCAGGTGACTTGTCTTTCTGAGTCCTGCATCAAAAAGCTCTGACACATTTTGATGCCTAAGGGCCCGCACGATGGCCTTAGGGATGAAAGAACACTTTCCTGCTATTCAAAGGAGCCACTGTTCCTGAATACTTTATCATGTCTTGTGTAAACAATGGGGAAGTCTCTCCCTTAATTAGTAAAGAAGACTGATTTGCCTTGCTGACAGTTGGCTCAATGGACCTAATTGTGAGTCATTTCACAGAGGCAAAATGTGCTGCTTGGCCGATGGCCTGAATGCCTCTATTTTACACAATTATGAACTATACCCAGCTAGCACATAACGTTCTGAGAACCTTATGTTTCTTAGAGCTTGGTGAGAGCGTGGTTGTCTTAAAGTTAATTTGCATACAACCTTCCCACATTGTTCTGGGAATGGTGAAGGATAGTTGCTTGCCTTTGGAACATTCTCAGCACATTTAAATGCGGAATACACATTTATTTTGAATGCATTCAGTTTTACAACTGACTAGGTATCCCCCTTTCCCCTGTAAATTGGACAGTGCAGTTAGATTAACAAGAATTTAAGCTTTCTGCCCATATAAGACTATGTCTGGAAAGTTTGCTGTTATTCTAGTCACATCAGCACGTTAGTAACAACTGTCCTGTTATAAGGACAATGATCCTACGGGATCTGAATCAGAGAGGTGCGGGGGGCTGCCATAATCGACATCCACGTCTTCGGCACACAGGGAACAGTATGTTAACTGTCTTGCTCAGGGGCAGAATGACAGATTTTTACCTTGCTAGCTCGGGAATTCAATCCAGTCACCTTTCAGATACTGGCCCAATGCTCTAATAAACTGGTCCTGAACGTCTCTAAAACTAAGAGCACTGTATTTGTTACAAATCATTCCCTAAATTCTAATCCTCAGCTGAATCTGGTAATCAATGGTGTGGCTGTTGAACAAGTTGAGGAGACTAAATTATTTGGCGTTACCTGAGATTGTAAACTGTCATGATCAAAACATATACAGTTGAAATCGGAAGTTTACATACACCTTAGCCAAATACATTTAAACTCAGTTAACAATTCCTGACATTTAATCCTAGCAAAAATTCCCTGTCAGTTAAGATCACCAATTTATTTAAAAAATGTGAAATGTCAGAATAATAGTACAGAGAATGATTTATTTCAGCTTTTATTTCTTTCATCACATTCACAGTAGGTCAGAAGTTTACATACAGTCAATTAGTATTTGGTAGCATTGCCTTTAAATTGTTTCACTTGGGTAAAATGTTTCGGGTAGCCTTCCACAAGCTTCCCATAATAAGTTGGGTGAATTTTTGACCATTCTTCCTGACAGAGCTGATGTAACTGAGTCAGGTTAGTAGGCCTCCTTGCTCGCACACGCTTTTTCAGTTCTACACACACATTTTCTATAGGGTTGAGGTCAGGGCCTTGTGATGGCTAATCCAATACCTTGACTTTGTTGTCCTTAAGCCATTATGCCACACCTTTGGAGTATGCTTGGGGTCATTGTTCATTTGGAAGACCCATTTGCGACCAAGCTTTAACTTCCTGACTGATGTCTTGAAATGTTGCTTCAATAATAATTTTCCTCCCTCAGGATGCCAACTATTTTGTGATGCGTACCAGTCCCTCCTGCAGAAAAGCACCCCCACAACATGATGCTGTCACCCCCATGCTTCAGGGTTGGGATGGTGGTCTTCGGCTTGCAAGCCCCCTGTCAGGTGCGTCGTAAAAAGTTGACCAAGGCGCAGTGGGTATCGTGCTCATCTTCCTTATTTATTTATTTGGATAAACGTGAACACAACAAAAAAATAACAAACAACGACGAAAAACAGTCCTGTAAGGCTACACAGCTATACATGGAACAACTACCCACAAACACAGTGACAAAAAAACCCTACTTAAATATGGCCTCCAATTAGAAGCAACAAAGAACAGCTGCTTCAAATTGAAGGCCAAACCAAACCTGAACATAGAAATAGACTAAATAGACATTCAAACATGGAAATAAACAACATAGAACATTACCCAAAAACCCAAGACACATAAATCAAACACACCTCTGCCACGTCCTGACCATACTATAATAACAAAATGACCCCTTACTGGTCAGGACATGACAGTACCCCCCCCCCCCCCCCCCCATTCCCCCCCCCCCCCCCCCCCCCAAAGGTGCAGACCCCGAATGCACCTTAACCAAAAGACCCCAACAATAACCCACAACAAAAAACCCAAAACTAAAGGGAGGTTGGCCACCGTCACCGACAGTTCCTGTGCAAACACCCCTCCTTCCCCAAACTCCCCCCTACGGAGGTGGCTCTGGTTCTGGCCCTAGTCCCTAACCTGTCCACTGAAGGCTCTGGGCTGAGAAGCAACTCTGGCTGCGCCGGACTGGCGGGCGACTCTGGCTGCGCTGGACTGGCGGGCGACTCTGGCTGCGCCGGACTGGCGGGCGACTC
Organism: Salmo salar; assembly: GCF_965601325.2. Taxonomy (NCBI): domain Eukaryota; kingdom Metazoa; phylum Chordata; class Actinopteri; order Salmoniformes; family Salmonidae; genus Salmo; species Salmo salar. The sequence goes on from NC_138295.1 coordinate 31,338,611, forward strand.
TGGCAGCGCCGGACTGGAGGGCGACTCTGGCAGCGCCGGACTGGAGGGCAAGTGCTCACTGCAGGCACTGGCTGTACCGGGTTATGGAGGTGCACTGGAGGGTGTGCGGGGAACAGGAACAGGATGTACTGGACTGGGCTGGCGCACTAGAGGCCTGATGCGTGGGGCTGGCTTTGGAGGTGCCAAACTAGTGACACGCACCACAGGGCTAGTGCGAAGAGCAGGAACAAGACGTACTGGACTGGGCAGGCGCACTAAAGGCCTGGTGCGTGGGGCTGGCTTTGGAGGCGCCAGACTAGGGACGCGCACCATAGGGCTAGTGCGAGGAGCAGGAACAGGACGCACTGGACTGGGCAGTCGAACTAAAGGCCTGGTACGTGGGGCTGGCTTTGGAGGCACCAGACTGGTGACACACACCTCAAGGCTAGTGCGAGGAGCAGGAACAGGACGTACTGGACTGGGCAGGCGCACTAGAGGCCTGATGCATGGGGCTGGCTTTGGAGGCGCCAGCCTAGTAACACGCACCTCAGGGCTAGTGTGAGGAGCAGGAACAGGGTAAACTGGACCCTGGAGACGCACTGGAGGTCTGGAGCATACAGCCTGCACAACCCTTCCTGGCTGAGTGCTCAACATCGCCTGGCCATACTGAGGAGCTTTAACCAATCGCACCGGCCTTTGAATGCTTCTGGGCAATATAGTGCGCATTTCCGCATAGCTCGGTGCTGTCTTGATCCGTCGCTCCCTGTAATAAGCACGGGGAGTTGGCTCAGGTCTGCATCCTGACTCTGCCCAACTCCCCGTGTGCCCCCCCAAATTTTGGGGGGGGATGCCTCCTGGTCTCCTCTAGCTCCCTTAGTTTGTCCTCACAGAATTGTCATTCATCCTTCTCCCTGGTGCTCCAATCCCCGCTGCTTGGTCTTCATTTGGTGGGTAATTCTGTCAGGTGTGTCGTAAAAAGTTGACCAAGGCACAGCGGGTATCGTGCTCATCTTCCTTATTTATTTGGATAAACGTGAACACTTAACAAAAAAATAACAAACAACGACGAAAAACAGTCCTGTAAGGCTACACAGCTATACATGGAACAACTACCCACAAACGCAGTGACAAAAACCCCCTACTTAACCTGTTGGGGCTAGGGGGCAGTATTTGCACGGCCGGATAAAAAAACGTACCCGATTTAAACTGGTTACTACTCTTGCCCAGAAATTAGAATAGGCATATAATTAGTAGATTTGGATAGAAAACACTCTAAAGTTTCTAAAACTGTTTGAATGGTGTCTGTGAGTATAACAGAACTCATATGGCAGGCCAAAACCTGAGAAGATTCCATACAGGAAGTGCCCTGTCTGACAATTTGTTCTCCTTCTGTGGCATCTCTATCAAAAATACAGCATCTCTGCTGTAACGTGACATTTTCTAAGGCTTCCATTGGCTCTCAGAAGGTGCCAGAAAGTGGAATGATGTCTCTCCAGTCTCTGGGCGAAGAACAGCAGGAGATTTTCTGAGTGGTCAGGCTGAGAACAGTGACACTGGAGATGCGCATTCATGTGATGCGCAATACATGCATGTTTTGTTCAATCAAGTTCATATTTATATCAAAAACCAGCTTTTTACATTAGCATGTGATGTTCAGAACTAGCATACCCACCGCAAACTTCCGGTGAATTTACTAAATTACTCATGATAAACGTTCACAAAATACATAACAATTATTTTAAGAATTATAGATACAGAACTCCTTTATGCAATCACGGTGTCAGATTTTAAAATAGCTTTTCGGCGAAAGCACATTTTGCAATATTCTGAGTACATAGCCCGGCCATCACGGCTAGCTATTTTGACACCCACCAAGTTTGGGACAACCTAAATTCAGAATTACTATTAGAAAAATTGGATTACCTTTGCTGTTCTTCGTCAGAATGCACTCCCAGGACTTCTACTTCAACAACAAATGCTGTTTTGGTTCCAAATAATCCATAGTTATATTCAAATAGCTCCGTTTTGTTCGTGCGATCAGGTCACTATCCGAAGGGTGACGCGCGAGCGCATTTCGTGACAAAACATTTAAAAATATTCCATTTAAAATCAAATTTTATGCTATTTTTCTCGTAAAATAGCGATAATATTCCAACCGGGCGACATTTTATTCATTCAAAGGCTGAAAGAAAAAAATGGAGAATTCTCGTGAACGCGCCTCTCAGTCTCACTGTCCCCAGGCTGACCACTCACAAATTCTGCTGCTGTTCTTCGCCCAGAGACAGCAGACACACCATTCCACTTTCTGGCGCCTTCTGAGAGCCAATGGAAGCCTTAGAAAATGTCACGTTACAGCACAGATGCTGTATTTTCGATAGAGATGCAACAGAAGGACAACAAATTGTCAGACAGGGCACTTCCTGTATGGAATCTTCTCAGGTTTTGGCCTGCCATATGAGTTCTGTTTTACTCACAGACACCATTCAAACAGTTTTAGAAACTTTAGAGTGTTTTCTATCCAAATCTACTAATTATATGCATATTCTAGTTTCTGGGCAGGAGTAGTAACCAGATTCAATCGGGTACGTTTTTTATCCGGCCGTGAAAATACTGCCCCCTATCCCAAACAGGTTAATGACTCCAACCTAAATGTATGTAAACTTCCAACTTCAACTGTATATTCAATGGTTGTAAAGGTGGGTAGAGGTCTGTCCACAATAAAGAGACGCTGTGCTTTTTTGACACCACACTCCAAAAACCAAGTTCTGCAGGCTCTAGTTTTGTCTAATCTTGATTATTGTCCAGTCGTGTGGTCCAGTGCTGGAAGGAAAGCCCTAGTTAAGCTGTAGCTGGCCCAGAACAGAGTGGCATGTCTTGCTCTTCATTGTAATCAGAGGGCTGATGTAAATACTATGCATGCCAGTCTCTTTTGGCTAAGGGCACTTCTTTTTTTAAGAAACATTAATTTGTTGAAAATCCCAAATTGTTTGCATAGTCAACTTACACACAGCTCTGACACTAGGGGTCTTTTCACAGTCCCCAAATCCAGAACAAATTCAAGAAAGCAGACAGTATTATATAGAGCCCTTATTGCATGGAACTCCATTCCATCTCATATTGCTCAAATAAACAGCAAACCTTGTTTCAAAAAACAGATAAAGCAACACCTCACGGCACAACGCCTCTCCCCTATTTGACCTAGATAGTTTGTGTGTATGTATTATATGTAGGCTACATGTGACTTTACATTTTTTTTAAATGTAGTTCTGTCCTTGGGCTGTTTTTGTCTAATTTTTATGTTCTATATTATGTCATGTTTCATGTTTTCTGTGGACCCCAGGAAGAGTAGCTGCTGCTTTTGCAACAGCTAATGGGGATCCTAATAAAATACCAAAAACATACGTTCCCACAACTTCCAAGGAACCAAATGTGCTAGCTGGGTGTTCTCTGTAATTGAAAAGTCACAATCCAACTGCGTTTCGCTGAAGTAAACCATCTTGATAATAACAGACATTGTTCTTTCACAGAGTGAAGAAAACAATGCTATGATTTCAACATAGTTACTTAAACAGTGAGTAAGTCAATAATTGACTCCCGAAAGAAAATTCTGTAGTCAAACCTCATTTTAGAATGGCAACAACACTGTATCAGAAGGTATGTTGTAAAGGAAATCATTTTAGCCTGTTGATTTGTGTAGTGTCAGATTTAAATTGCAATTGTTAAATCCATATGTGGATGACTATAAGTATCAAGCTACCAACCTACAGTAATAAACGTATAACAACCTAATAAACATGATTTTATGATTACATTTCACCGGTAATTGCATATTACACATACCATATTGCATTAACCTACACTGACATATAATGCTAGCCCCTCATTTATTTGTAGTTGTTTTGCTGGGTATTAAATGGACAATGGCAAACACACTAAAGCAAATACTTGTACCGCATTTTGCTAATGCTGCCGCAATTAACACTTATGATATCATAAAATGCCCTTGGCATTGCACAGCGGCACCATAATCAGCTAAAATTGCTTTTGTGCCACCTAAGCATATTCAGGCCTCCCCGAATGCCTTGGTCAGAGACCATTTTGCTCAGTTGACAACACAAAACCAAGTCCATCAAAACAAGTTTGATAAACGGCCTCTGCTTGTGTATAGAGAAACAATGGATCATTTACTGAGACTCCATCCTTGTTTCCAGAACAATAGCTCAAAATGTTATTCCTATTTCCCCACAGTGCATAATACACACATAATACACACACTACTGTACCTACACATCTTTTTGTGGATGTTTCTCAAAGACGTACAATACCAATAATCCTGTACATCCAATAGTCTCGTGTAGCTCAGTTGGTAGAGCATGGCACTTGCAACACCAGGGTAGTGGGTTCAATTCCCACGGGGGACCAGTATGAAAATGTATGCACCCACTGCTGTAAGTTGCTCTGGCTAAGGGTGTGTGCGTAGTGACATAAATGTAAATGGAACTATTGACGGGGGACATGAAAGCAGCGTTAGCTTTATTACATGAACTATAACAATACTCCAGCAAGTTAAGGTATCTTGATGCATCACTGAGGCGCGAACAAGCATCCGATAGAGCACAGTTGTTTTTACTTTGTTGGACGTGATGGACGGCACTGGAGATACACTCTCAAGGAAAGAAGGTCTACACCTTTGATCAAAGAGATACTGTACAAGCAATGCGTTCAAGCGAGTAGAGGGTTTCGTGTTTGTACAGTAACATTGAATCCCATTTTGGGGAGAGGATGTTTATCCAAGGAATGTCAGAGATACAACAGGATTTGTTACATGACACAGATCTGCGTTATGTTGGGAGAACTGCACATTATTGCCCCCAAACCAAATTAACATCTTTCACAGACGGGTGGAAAGTTCTCCTCAAATCGTTATCTGTTTTCCAAAGAATAAACAAAATGGACTGTCATTAGCGTTGAATTATATTCACCCACGTTCACCTTCTGAACCTGTTCTGAGTCACAGTGTTCTCCATTAGCTAGTGAAGTCAGTCTGTCAGTCATTTAGTTCAGAATAGACATGAGGTTGTTCGTCTAAGCATTCACCATTATAGCGCCACTCTGCAGTTTCTACTGTAGCTTTTGGTAGTCGTGGAGACAGATTTTGTGCACATCAATACTCCATGTTATGCATGTCCAGGGGTTTTGTCACTATGCCGACAAACATAAAGTGAAGCTGAAGAGGATGGAGCCCTCGCACAGAGGCCATTATTGCCCGAACCCAGTGACTTCTGTAGAGTATGCATTTAATTAGAAACATGACAAGGAGGACATAAGTGAGTTCACATGCACGAGTTTGTCATCTGAAGTGGAAATCGCACTCCCACCACAGAGCAGACTGGACACATTAGCCAGGGGTCGGAAATTACAGAACATCTCCCAACCTCAATGGAACTCCGCATGCGCTTGCCAAACTCCTGGACCCACTTCCTGGACTCACTGAAACTCCTGTTCCCTTCTTATATGGGTAAAAAAGGGTTTTGTCCAGACATTATTATTATTGGCTTATCGACCAGAAATGTGATATTTGTTTTGCTTTGTACAGTAGCATGACAAATTTGATCTAATTCATAGATTTTTATTCCAGCTGTGATTTTAAAGTTTGGGGGATTGAGGTGGAATGTCCCTTTTCTTTTATCTTTACATTTTTTACCTCAGGCACCTTATTGGTTGAAGTACATTTGACACCAGTGAAACTCAAAAAACGCTTCCACATTTGAATTTGGTTTAATGGAGTGCCTCAGGGATCGGTCCTTAGCCCAACACTGCTTCAATCTGCCACCAGGCAGGATATGTGATCACTGAATCGAGGAAGACAGTATTGTTCTTTCCTAGGAGACTTATGTGTTTGCCCCCACAGTCAGAACATTAAAATAAGGCTATTGGGCACAACTTTTCCATGGGTGTAATATTATCAAAGATATCACATTCCTCCTTAAGAAATGTGGAATGCATTTGTTTGGGTGATTGAGAACTGTGTGATGTTATGAAAAGCAAAAATGGTGGAATAGAATTAAGCACAAGTAATATGAGGCAATATTTTAATTATGTGAAGCCCTTTAACCAGCATAATACCCATATAGAAAAAGACGAATTTCACATTTTAATGCTGAAAAGGTGGAAATATTGATGCCAACACAACAGTGCTGCATGATGTCGCTCGTCCATCTGGGTGAGAATTAAATATCTCAAGCTCACTGTCATTAATTCATGGTAATTAACAATGCTGTAAACATCAGAGTTGATGTACTTCAATCTTCAACAATCTAATTGTAGACATAATTTCTCAGCCTCAGCCTTATACACTGCACCTCCTTCAAACCTCTAACCCTACATTTCAACCAGAAACCAAATGCAGCATAAAGATTCCAATCATCAATGTGTATGTGTCATTAAACAGCGCGAATAAAAACCCTAACCGCAATTCCTGCTTAATGGAATATCTTTATGGCTTATAAAACGATGCCCTTGACGTGGCATACAACAGGTCCACTGCAGTTTTCTTCACATCAACATTTTATGGTTGTGGAGGGGTAAGGGTGGTGGTTTATGACACCAAGCACAACTTTGCATTCCTAAATAATTGACAAGCTGAGACGAAGCCTCAAACGTACTTACAGATTGAAAATAATACATTTAAAAATGTATTTATACGTCTTTCGCAATCGCTCAATCTCCAAGAACTGATTCAATTTGAAGATACTATCTTCAAACAAAGTGAATACATAAAAGAGAGCGTGATCGTGCTCTTAAATTGATTGTGAATACTGGGAATACAATGTCTTCTTCATGTTCCATATGAATGCATAACTGTGGCAGTAAACTTTATACACTATCTACTCTACGAGCATTATATAGCGTGCAGTCCTCTGTTTCTCTATGCACCGTTTCTCTTTTATAGCATCTACTGTGAGGTTCCTTTTGAAATGTCACTTTCTTCTTCTTTTCTGTCACAAAGACTTTGTAATAATATGCCTATCCATCTCAAGTCCCTTTGCATGGTCACAGGAGCTGCATGCATGAGATACTTGAATATGACCGTGGTTAAAGCTACCGTCACACTGCATCTCATGGATTTTAACTGAAGTTCTACTCAGGGTCTGAAGTTTGAAAGGACATCTAAGGAATCCATATTATCCACCCCCAACGCGAGTGTGAAATGGATACGGACCTAATGAACAGAACCACACTCCACTTGCTGCAATTTGTCACTGTCCTCCTAACTCCTCTGCGCTGGGTTTAAGGTTTCAGATTGTTTTCAAAGGGATAAACGAATGTGATCTGTCTAATTGCCGTCATTATCTTATCTTGAAATATGATAATTCTTGTCAATGGAACAATTGTAAATGCATGTAATAGGATGGTTTAAATTACATTTCTGTGCATGGATGGAGGCCTGGTAAAGATGGAAAAAAACCATGACAAGCACTCCTCTTCTCCAGTGATACAATGGCGACATCTGGTGGGCAAATGCCGACATAGGGACAGGTTTTGGTGCTGCGTGGATTTAATGAATAACATTTATTTCTGGATGGACACTAAGGTTCATGCAAAACACTCTGTAGTGCTATCCACATCTCCTCACGCCCAGTCACTTCCAGTCCAAATATAAAATGTCTATGTAATGTTAGACTCTACACAAGTGGGATATTTCAAGAAAATGTGACCACAATACTCTGGTTTTCCTCCAAAAAAGACAAATGATCTCTTGTACCTGCAACACAGATGTATTCTAACGAGTTGGTTGATTGATATTTATATCCCGGTGCTGAGACCTGCTAAGCACAACTGGCCAGGGAGATGGAAATTCATAGTTGTACGCCACGGGAAAAACAGAGCATGTTGGGTAACAGGAGGCCCTTACATCTTACTGAGCAATAAGGGGTCCAGGGAAAATCCCTGAGAAAGCAGGGACGATAATTTAAAACCTGGAGGCATGTTAAACAAATACAGACACGCAATAGATCCACTGTCAGCGTTAATGCCTGGCCGTTCACACACTGGTTATTTGAAAAGGGGGACTGTTGTTTCACTGGCTCGTGCTTCCTGGTTGTACAATAACCTTTTGTGACTTTCACTTGAACTTATTCTGCCCTTGCTTGAACACTCAAATAAATTATTTGACTGTACAACGACGGATTTACCCTCTGTTTACTTGAACATTGAGGTGAAAGGAAGCCCTGAAACTATGTTCCACTCATTTGAATTAAAATAATGACTATACTTTTATTAACAGTATGTTCCTACCATATGCGTCCTTCTCCCATTGAGTTAACGCTTCACCTTTCAGTCCCATTCTGTCGGCTGATGACAGTAAAACTTTTCAATGAGGCACATCATGTCTGTTTTGGATTATGGCACTCCTTCATCCTCTCATTGACTGCTGAATTTGATCTTTATTACTGGGCCTTGACTTTACTGTATGTTGACAGATTTTACGAGTACATGTCCTGCAGGGTTTTGCTCATGTGTTTTTAAAAGGAAACTGGCTACAATGTTCCAGTCCTTGAGGGGGTCCAACAAGGTAATCAGATCAAGGGATTTCACTTGTGATTCTGAGACGATAGGTAGAGAAACATCTGTTTTCAGAAGTCTATAAGTGTGGTGGTGATGTGCTTAGATGCAATAGCCATAGCTATCAAACAAATGATCACTGTGATAAGGTTATATTGTCCCTGCTTAAAAAAAATACATACTGTGCACATTGAGATGTAAAAAGTTAAAGAACCCAAATTCACTGCTCAATAACAGAAACCTCATGACTCCAGTGACTGAGGGCAAAAGAGTGTGACACTGCCACAAAGGTGAGATGATAGGCACATACACACATATACAAGGCAAGATTAAACTTCTCCATGTGATGTTTGATTTTCATACTGTTTATGTGATGTACTGTACTGTATCTGCCTGCATGCATTATTTGCACTGACAAATCAAAGATGGCCATAGTCTAAAAATATAGACAATTAGGAATATATATTGCACATTTTTGTGGATTATTTTTATCCATCAAAGGAGTACATTTTTGTTGGTTTTGTGATGATGAACGCTAAGCCTTCTGAAGCATCTCTGCTCTCTGAACTCAGATTGATTGAATTTTGGACTTCCTTATTTAGTTGGACATTAGGATGGGACTTTTGGTTGGGATTGTATTTGTGATAATAACTTTTATTTTATTTGAAACTATGATTTTGTGACACTATGCTTATTTTGCTCACTTCATAACAGTTTGTCTGTTTTGTTTTTGTTGCGCTCTTATTAACAAAGTATTTCCTTGAACTTTAAATCTTTGTTAGTTTGAGATCCAAGCTGATTGTTACAAGAGGTAAGACTTGGGGAAAATATTCATCTGAGCCGGGGTTCGACTCCCCATATGAATTGAAAACCGTCAACTTTGAAATAGCTCATGAAGACATCAGTCCAAGTTCTTAAATAAATAGCACAAACACAATAACAAGATGGTTTTTGATTTTTAAAGCATCCTGCAAGCTTCAGGCTTAGCATAATCAGTTTAACTGACTGGCTGTCAGGCAGGAAAGACAGTGTGGGAAGCTAATCTGCTTTGATACGTTCTGTCTCTGTCTGGTAGGCTACTGGAACACTGAATGGGTGCGTGCATTGGCTGTCAGTCCAGGCAGTCTGTGCCAACTATCCCGTTTGTAATTCAATTAGTATGGTTGAGTCATGTCCTCGTTGATTCTCCAGCACATCTATGTACTGATCAAGACCTCACTGCGCAAATGGTCACATATGACTGCTACAATTAAACAGACACTGTTATGGTTCAAAGGTTTGGACACACCTACTCATTCCAGGGTTTTGCTTTATTTTTACTATATTCTACATTGTAGAATAATAGTGAAGACATCAAAACTATGAAATCACTCATATCTAATCATGTAGTAGCCAAAAAAGTGTTTAACAAATCAAAATCTATTTTATATTTGAGATTCGTCATTGCCACTCTTTGCCTTGATGACAGCTTTGCACACGCTTAGCATTCTCTCAACCATCTTCACCTGGAATGCTTTTCCAACAGTCTTGAAAGAGTTCCCACATATGCTGAGCACTTGTTGGCTGCTTTTCCTTCACTCTGCGGTCCAACTCATCCCAAACCATCTCAATTGTGTTGAGGTCAGATGATTGTGGAGGCCAGGTCATCTGATGCAGCACTCCATTACTCTCCTTTTTGGTCAAATAGCGCTTACACAGCCTGGAGGTGTGTTGGGTCACATTGCCCTGTTGAAAAACAAATGATAGTCCCACTAAGCGCAAACCAGATGGGATGGCAGATAGCTGCAGAATGCTGTGGTAGCCATGCTTGCTAAGTGTGCCTTGAATTCCAAATAAATCATCGACAGTGTCACCAGCAAAGCACTCCCACACCATCACACCTCCTCCTCCATGCTTCACGGTCGGGACCACACATGCGGAGATCATCCGTTCACCTCCCCTGCCCTCACAAAGACATGGTGGTTGGAACCAAAAATCTCAAATTTAGACTCATAAGACCAAAGGACAGATTTCCAGCAGTCTAATGTCTATTGCTCGTGTTTCTTGGCCCAAGCAAATCTCTTCCTATTATTGGTGTCCTTTAGTAGTGGTTTCTTTGCAGCCATTCAACCATGGCCTGATTCACACAGTCTCCTCTGAACAGTTGATTTTGAGATGTGTCTGTTACTTGAACTCTGTGAAGCATTTATTTGGGCTGCAATTTCTGAGGCTGGTAACTCTAATGAAGTTATCCTCTGCAACAGAGGTAACTCTGGGTCTTCCTTTCCTGTGGCAGTCCTCATGAGAGCCAGTTTCATCATGGCGCTTGATGGTTTATGCGAATACACTTGAAGAAACTTTCAAAGTTCTTGAAATTCGGTATTTTACCAATTAGGGCTATCTTCTGCATACCACCCTACCTTGTCACAACACAACTGATTGTCGTAAGCGCATTAAGAAGGAAAGAAATTCCACAAATGAACTTTTAATAAGACAGACCTGTTAATTGAAATGCATTCCAAGTCACTACCTCATGAAGCTGGTTGAGAGAATGACAAGAGTGTGCAAAGCTGTCATCAAGGAAAAGGGTGGCAACTTTGAAGAATCTCAAATATAAAATATATTTTGATTTGTTTAACGCTTTTTTGGTTACTACAGTACATAATTCCTTATGTGTTGTTTCATAGTGTTGATGTCTTCACTATTATTCTACAACATAGAAAATAGTAAAAAATAACGACCCTTGAATGAGTAGGTGTGTCCAAACTTTGACTGGGACTGTATATATTTAAAGTCACATGACAAACCAATTGAAAGTGAAAATGTTTAATGTTACATACTATTAACATATTGGAGTCATTTAGGTATTTGGAGTCATCTATTCAGTCACTTAAGAATATTATTGGAACGTTAGTAAACTACAGTATGTGTGATATTTTCGCTGCATATTGCCTTTTATCAATAGGTGGAATATAATTGTACCTTCTTGCTGCTTGATGATTTAATTAAGACACTAGATGGAGGTACATACCTATATGTAAACTCTACCTCATAAGAAGACGCATGATACTCTCTGTATATTAATAAATTTCCAAATTGCAATCTTGTTTTTCATTTTTACATTAGGAGTAACAAGATGCATTGGGTAACATATTTTTTTAAAATGTGTGACTATATGATAAATGCAATTGGTAGACTTCCTATTGAGTTTAAACTAGATACTTTTCTAATCAACCTGGCTAACTATGTGGTTTAGGTAGAACAGTGCATTCCATATTGTAACCTAATAAGCTGCATTTGTTACAAACTAACGGTGCAGTCATTACCTGTCTCTCATACCATAAAGATCTTTCTTTAATTTGATTGACGTTGTCCTCCACAAGCCACGAAAAGGGCTCCGGTTTACAATAGAAAGGAAAGGCAAGGAGGGCGAGCAGGAGCAGTTATCCAATGGGATCACAGGTGGGAGGGAGTTTGTCTAACTCGAGTTTTGTTCTAAGTTAGTAGGGACCTAAACGTGTATGATGTCTGAAACTTCTGCACCGTTATTCCACGGGACATTGTATTGGTACCACTGAGAGTATTTGTGCCTGGCTTTCCGTATTCTATATTCCGTATTCTATATTCTATTATTTAACCACTTTTAAGTTTTGGATACACTTTTGACAACGGAGAGGAATTAATATTGGCATGTATTTTTCACTTTTGTAGTTCCTATTCATCAGTAACTGTATTGCGCATATAAACCATAATGCATTGCCGCTCTCATACGATGCGTTTTGCTACAGGGGAGTAGTGGCGAAACTTAATTGACAAGCAAGGGACGTCTTAGCACCACGGATTCATTGCATCCCAAGGATTCAATTACTACATCTAGATACTGGAGAAAATACTTCAGGGTACTCAAACAGTGGAAATATCCGTATAATTTCTGGAATTGCCACGGTGAGTCGCGCACTTTTGGAATACAATGCTTTAGTGTTGGCCAAACTCGAATAAAGTTGATGCATCTTCGGCATGGACTTTTTCTAATAAAAGTGGACTTGGATTTTGACCATGGCGCTCACAGGTAGGGACTTAGGCCGGTTCCATTTGATTTTATTGATGCTATGGACTCTGTCGCAATATTCTTCATCCAGCCAAGTCCGTCAAGAGTTTCAGGTATTGGAGGAGCAACCGATTGGTACCTATGTGGGGACGATAGAGACGAGACCCAGCTTCACTTATCGCTTCAGTGAAAACCACAAACTTTTTGCAATTAATGGCACCACTGGAGCCATTTACACCTCCTCTGTGATTGACAGGGAGATTTTGCAAAGTAATGTCATCAATGTGGTGGTCCTCTCCAGCCAACCTACCTATCCTACCGAAGTTAGGATTGTTGTACTGGATATAAATGATAATTCGCCAGTGTTTCCCGACGCATCAATTGTAGTTTCGTTTAAAGAAGACGCCAGCAGTGGCAGACAAGTGATTCTGGACACCGCTACAGATTCTGACATTGGGAGTAATGGAGTGGATCACACCACCTACAGAATAGTGAATGGCAACGAGCAAAGGAAATTCCGTTTGGATATTACAGTCAATCCTAGTGGAGAGGGGGCATTCTTGCACCTCGTTTCAACTGGAGGCTTGGACAGGGAAATAACTCCCTTCTACCAACTCTTGATTGAAGTGGAGGACAAAGGAGACCCTAAAAAGTTTGGGTACCTGCAAGTAAATGTAACTATTCAAGATATCAATGACAACCCCCCTATGTTTGATCATGACCAATATCAAACTAATGTTTTTGAAGATGCAGCAGTGGGTTCTAGTGTTCTGCAAATAACAGCATCAGACCAAGACGAGGGAGCTAATGCAGACATCAGGTACTTTTTAGATGAGGGAACACCTTTTCAAATCGATCCTAAAGCAGGTACCATCATTATAAAAGAACGTTTGGATTATGAGAGTAAGAAAGAATACTCTATGACTATTCATGCTATGGACAACGGGGTACCTTCTCTGTCAGGTAGGTCAGAGGCCACTATCAAACTACTGGATGTAAATGATAATGACCCAGTTGTGAAGTTTAGATATTTCCCCACCACATCTAAGTTTGCCTCTGTTGATGAAAATGCTCAGATTGGTACAGTGGTAGCCTTATTGACAGTCTCCGATTCAGACTCACCCACAGCTAATGGTAATATATCTGTCTCAATATTGGGGGGCAATGAGCAGAGACACTTTGAAGTGCACACTTCCCCAGTTCCCAACCTAAGCTTGATCAAAGTGGCTAGTGTTCTAGATAGAGAGCGCATTTCCTCCTACAACCTGACTGTGTCGGTATCAGACAATGGCAAACCCATGGCCAGGTCCTCTTTTGCCAGCCTGGTTATTTTCGTGAATGATATCAATGACCACCCACCCATATTCCAGGAAGCCATGTACAGAGTAGATATCAGTGAAGACATTCCAAAAGGCAGCTACATTAAAGGGGTCTCTGCAACAGATGGCGACTCCGGGCAAAATGCCAACCTTCGCTACTCCCTGGTGTCTGGAAACGGTTTGGGCTGGTTTGCCATCAGTGAAAACAGTGGTCTGGTTACCAGCGCTGCTTTGTTGGATAGGGAGGTAGCATCTGAAATAGTGCTCAACATCAGTGCCAAAGACCAGGGGTTGCAACCCAAAATCTCCTACACTAAATTGATAGTCAACATAACTGACGTGAATGACCAAGTGCCCACATTTACACAGAGCATGTATCATGTGTCCCTGGTGGAGCACTCTCCGGCTGGTAGTGAGCTCCTAGTGCTGTCAGCCTCAGATGATGACCTTGGGGCCAATGGAACTATCCGGTTCTCTTTTGACCCGGAGACCCCGTCTAGTGTACAAGAGTTGTTCCGCCTGGAAGTTGTATCAGGCAGGTTAAGCACAGCCACAGAACTGGACAGGGAGGACCGAGGGAGTTATTTACTGTACATCCAGGCTACAGACTCCGGCTGCCCCCCTCTCCACTCCATTGGTAAAGTAAACGTAACTCTGAGTGATATCAATGACAATAGGCCAGTCTTCTACCCAGTCCAGTACTTTGCCAATGTCAAAGAGAATGAACCTTCTGGCTCGTTCATAACCACTGCATTGGCCACGGACCCTGACCTGGGGAGAAATGGCACAGTGAAGTATATCATAACTGCTGGAGACACATCTAAATTTCACATTAATAGTAACTCGGGCAAAATCACCACCCTGGTGCCACTGGATAGAGAGGAGAAGACCGCCTACCAGCTGCAGGTGACAGCAGCAGATGGTAGTGGGCTCCGTTCACACACCCAGGCCATCGTCACCATTAATGTCATAGACACACAGGACAACCCCCCTACCTTTAGTCAGAACGCCTACAGTTTTGTCATGTTTGAAAATGTGGGCATTGGCACAGTTATTGGTACTGTATCTGCCACCACTGTTGATTTGAATACAAATATCACATATTTAATCACCTCAGGGGACCAAAGGGGGCTATTTACTGTCAGTAGTGCAACAGGTCAAATCAAAGCATCCAGTCAGATAGACAGAGAGGAGCAGTCTTTCTATCAACTCAAAGTCATAGCCAGAGGTGGTGAGGTAACAGGCGAGGCCCTCGTCAACATCACAGTGAAGGATTTAAATGATAACGCGCCCCATTTTATTCACTCCACCGAGCATGTCAGTGCAGTGGAGAACTGGCGCACAGGGCATCTGATATTCCAAGCTAAAGCTGCCGACCCTGACGAGGGCACCAATGGCATGGTGGTCTATAGCCTCAAGCAGAACCCCAAAGGCCTGTTCCACATCCATGAGAAACATGGGCTTATCACGCTGACCGGGCCACTGGAGCTCACCACCAGCTCCTACCAGGTGGAGGTCCTGGCCTCTGATATGGGGGTCCCCCTGCTCACATCCACTCTAATGTTAACAGTCAGCGTGTACGACGTCAATGACAACTCTCCCATGTTTGATCAGCTCTCATACGAGGTCATTATTTTAGAGTCTGAACCTGTCAACAGTCGCTTTTTTAAGGTGGAAGCCATCGACAAAGACTCAGGCCTGAATGGGGAGGTTATGTATGACATAGTTGACGGGAACACAGCCGACGTATTTGGGATCTTTCCAGACGGGCAGTTGTATATTAAGGCTGAGCTAGACAGAGAAGTCCAGGACAGATATAACTTAGTGCTGGTGGCCACAGACAGGGCAGTGGAGCCACTAAGTGCCAGTGTCAATGTCAGTGTAATTCTGGACGACGTGAACGACAATCGCCCCCTCTTTAACAGCACTAATTATGTGTTCCACTTTGAGGAAGAGCAGAAGAGAGGGTCGCTGGTAGGGCGAGTGTTTGCAGTGGATAAGGACTTTGGCCCCAATAGTGAGGTCAGGTACGCGTTTGAGACTCAGCAGCCCAACTTTGAGCTGAACGCCATCACGGGGGAGTTGACCAGTACTCTGCAGTTGGACCGTGAGTCACTAATGAGACAGAGAGGCGCCGCGGTGTTCAGCTTTACAGTAGTTTCCTCAGACCAGGGGCTCCCCAAGCCTCTAAGAGACCAGGCTAAAGTGCAGGTATACATCCAAGACATCAATGACAACCCGCCCAAGTTCACCAAAGACATTTACCAGGCCTCCATCTCCGAGTCGGCCCAGAACATGACGCAGCTGCTGAGGGTGTCTGCCGTCGATGTGGATGAGAGCAAAAACGGACTGGTCCGCTATCACATAAAGGAGGGCAATGAGGAGAGCCAGTTCACCATCGACGGCAGCTCTGGACAGGTCACACTAGTGGGAAAGCTAGACTATGAGGCGACATCCTCCTACTCGTTAAAAATGATTGCTGTTGATTCTGGAACCGTGCCCCTCTCCTCCTCCTGTATGCTCAGCATTAGCATCCAGGATGAGAATGATAACTCTCCCTCCTTCCCCAAATCTGCCATATCTGTGGATGTTCTGGAGAACATGAGGATTGGAGAGCTGGTGGCCTCAGTGACAGCCACAGACTCCGATTCGGGTCATAACACAGACATAACATACAGCATCACAGCCACAAACAACCACGGGACATTTAGCATTAGCCCCAACACAGGTAGCATCTTCCTAGTAAAAAAGCTGGATTTTGAAACTCAGTCTTTTTACAAACTGAATATCACTGCAAAGGACAATGGGAGACCACCAAGGTCCTCAACAATTCCTGTGGTCATTCATGTCAGAGATTTCAATGACAATCCTCCTATATTTACCCCTGGTGACATTTTTAAATCCATTCCTGAAAATATGCCCCTCTCTGCATCAGTAATGACAATCACTGCTCATGACACAGATGCAGACATCAACGGACAGCTGGAATACTCCATAGTTCAACAGACACCCAGGGGAGGTCACTTCAGCATTGACTCCAGCAGTGGGCTCATATTCACAAACAAGGAGATTGACAGAGAGTTCTCCAATCTCTTTGAGTTGACAGTTAAAGCCACTGACCAGGCAGTTCCAGTGGAATTCCGGCGCTTTGCCTTGAAAAATGTCACAATATGGGTGACGGATCTGAATGACAATGTCCCCACGTTTGTTTCCCAGAATGCTCTGGTCGCAGAGTCCACCATAGTCATTGGCTCCATCCTCACGACGGTGGTGGCGTTCGATCCCGACGAGGGCTCCAACGGCGAGGTGGAGTACGAGTTGGTGAAGGGGGACTCGGACACGTTCATCATGGACCGCTACAGCGGGGATATCCGCTTGGCCTCACAGCTGGTGCCGTCTCGCCTCATCTACAGCCTGACCGTGTCGGCCACCGACCATGGCTCGGACAGGAAGACCTCCAGGACCGAGCTCGCCATAATCCTCCAGGGCGCCGATGGGCCTGTCTTCTCCCAGCCCAAATACATCACCATCCTGAAGGAGGGCCAACCACCGGGCACCAACGTCATCTCCCTGGATGCCTCCAGCCCCAGAGGCTCAGCCACCAAGGTGGAATTTTTCATCGTGTCAGTCCGCAGCGGCAGCAAGGCCATGGGACGCCTGTTCACCATAGGCCGCCATACTGGAGTGATCCAGACCGCAGCCGAGCTGGACCGGGAACAGGGCTCTGACCTCTACCTGGTGGATGTGTACGCCATCGAGACGGACGCCAGTCATCCCAGGACACAGAGAGCTGAGGTTAGTAGTGCGTTTATTTCTCTTCTCTTTTTGGAGGGCAATGGCTTCTTCACATTGTGGTCGATGGCTTCCAGACAGCATAATTGGAACCCGTACAGCCGTTGAAGTCGTTTAGTGGGATTAAATGAAATGAGATCAAGGTTTCGACTGGAAAACCTGGGAGTGAAAGGAAAATATCCAAGTCGCACATAAAACAGGTATACCTAGTGCATTCGTATGCACATTAATTACATTCCTTTTTTAAAATATATTGCTAAAAGTTCTGTGTTACATAAAATCTAAATTGCCTTGGACATGAGTAAGTAGGCCTTGGTTTTTGGCAAGATAATTGTATTGTTCCAGTTCCCAAAAAGGACTGGCCATAACAATCCTTCTAGCATTTGTCTGTGTTTTCTGGGAAGGGGAAATGAGTGCCTCGTATCCTGTGTTTCTGCTGTGCTCATGCTGTTATGAACTTGGATATTCTTATCAGTGAATAAGAACTACACAAATCAAAACTTAGCACTTTTTCTCTTTGCAGGCATTAATCATCATGGGTTGCTTCATATGATAAAGATCCATGATGAATTGTTCTAGGTTTCTATAGGTAGTAATGGAACACACAATGAAAATATCATGATGAGTTAGTGCAGGTAGACTATATCAGGCCAATATCACAGAGTTTTAAGCCTGAGGCTGTTTTGGTTTAAGGGTATTCCTGTGGTACTCTCCTCCACCACTGGGCCGGGCTCTGCAGGCAATATGTGACCATTAAAATTGCATGACCTCCTAAGACTGTGAAAAGATTTTTGGGGAGAGGAGAAGGGGAAGAAATCTCGGAAGACTGAAACCTAAGCTCTCTATTCAGTTTGCATTATGTGATGCACCTCTTCCCTTGGGGGTGGAGTTAAATCCTCTGAAGTTGAGTGCTGAAACTGTAAACCCAGCTTTGGGTGGTTAAGCCCTAGCCACTCCTCAAATTTGAAACATGTGATTCTATATGCTATATATGTGTTTTGGAAATTTCAACTGGAACCTAGAATTTCATGTTATTACAGGCTTGATGATACGCATTTATAAATTGGAGTTTTCTGAGCGCAACCAGAAAAGATTTTACTGCTGCTACCTTCAAGAAAATGTGTTTTTTATTATTGGAAGTTGCTTGCAAAGGGCCTATCCTGAAACGCTCTAACAGTATGACAGTAATCGGATGCTTTGACAGTTTTTGTGGATAACACTTCAACCATTACAAATATTGAAATTGAAATCCAATACAATAATCGGTTATTTGGAGGCAAACTCAAATATGATTAAAATCACAGATTTGGCAAAATGGCGTTAAGTCATTTAACTTAATGTTAGTATGGTCAAATAGGGATATCAAATGCTCTCCCGTTTTGCCTGCACCACCACAGATACTAATCTCTTCGTTTGAAAACTCTGCAGTCGATCAGAGAAATAATGCTTAACATATTTCTTAGGTTTTCCATGTACAAACCCTGTTCTCAAAGTCCAGTGACGTTTTATACTTTTTCTGTCCTCTGAGAGATGACTTAAACATACCCCGTGAATGTATAGACACTCTCTTTATTGTTCGTTCTGAAGTGTAATAGCTCTTTGATGGTTTTAAACGACCTTTCCTGTGGGTGATAATGGCCTTTTAGATATGCCCTACTTTACAGTAGTCTCAGGTACTGTACTGCTCAGCGGTGGGACATGCGACAGGCTAAGGTTTTGGGCTTAGACTGATACATTTCAAATAAAAACGTCACTTTTAAGGTCCCTAAAGAGGGAAACGGTTTCACTTTCTCAGCTTTAAATCCATTAGCCTTTTATAAGTAGTCATATTGATTATTGAAAAAACTTTGACAGCTGCTTTTCTTGTGCTTTGCACTGTGCACAATGTTTTGGATAGACTAGAAGAAAGAATTCAGTTGAGTATGCCGTATCAATGATTGGTATCATAAACAACCTGACATAGCGCTGAGCTTGCTATGAAACAGAAGTTGCTGCTGACTTGTTTTGAAAATGCCTCTTGGTATCAGATTAAGTGAGTATAATTGCCATTGATTGTTGATTTGTTTTTTTTCCGTCTTTTGGCATTCAGAGTTTGCTTTGATAGCAGAACATGTTGTAACAACCTGCTTAAGAACATGTTGTAACAACCTGCTTAAGAACATGTTGTAACAACCTGCTTAAGAACATGTTGTAACAACCTGCTTTAGAACATGTTGTAACAACCTGCTTAAGAACATGTTGTAACAACCTGCTTAAGAACATGTTGTAACAACCTGCTTTAGAACATGTTGTAACAACCTGCTTAAGAACATGTTGTAACAACCTGCTTAAGAACATGTTGTAACAACCTGCTTTAGAACATGTTGTAACAACCTGCTTTAGAACATGTTGTAACAACCTGCTTTAGAACATGTTGTAACAACCTGCTTTAGAACATGCTGTAACAACCTGCTTTAGAACATGCTGTAACAACCTGCTTTAGAACATGTTGTAACAACCTGCTTAAGAACATGTTGTAACAACCTGCTTTAGAACATGTTGTAACAACCTGCTTTAGAACATGTTGTAACAACCTGCTTTAGAACATGTTGTAACAACCTGCTTTAGAACATGTTGTAACAACCTGCTTTAGAACATGTTGTAACAACCTGCTTTAGAACATGCTGTAACAACCTGCTTTAGAACATGTTGTAACAACCTGCTTTAGAACATGTTGTAACAAACTGCTTAAGAACATGTTGTAACAACCTGCTTAAGAACATGTTGTATAACCTGCTTTAGAACATGCTGTAACAACCTGCATTAGAACATGCTGTAACAACCTGCTTTAGAACATGCTGTAACAACCTGCTTTAGAACATGCTGTAACAACCTGCTTTAGAACATGCTGTAACAACCTGCTTAAGAACATGTTGTAACAACCTGCTTAAGAACATGCTGTAACAATCTGCTTTAGAACATGTTGTCACAACCTGCTTTAGAACATGTTGTCACAACCTGCTTTAGAACATGTTGTAACAACCTGCTTTAGAACATGCTGTAACAACCTGCTTTAGAACATGCTGTAACAACCTGCTTTAGAACATGCTGTAACAATCTGCTTTAGAACATGTTGTAACAACCTGCTTTAGAACATGTTGTAACAACCTGCTTTAGAACATGTTGTAACAACCTGCTTTAGAACATGTTGTAACAACCTGCTTTAGAACATGTTGTAACAACCTGCTTTAGAACATGTTGTAACAACCTGCTTTATAGAACATGTTGTAACAACCTTGCTTTATAGAACATGTTGTAACAACCTTGCTTTAGAACATGTTGTAACAACCTTGCTTTAGAACATGTTGTAACAACCTGCTTTAGAACATGTTGTAACAATCTGTTTCAGAACACGTTGTAACAACCTGGTTTATCGCTTGACCTTTCAGTCAATATTGGTCAGGGTGTCTGGCCGTCTCTCTGTCTCTCTGTCTCTCTCTGTCTCTCTCTGTCTCTCTCTGTCTCTCTGTCTCTCTGTCTGTCTCTGTCTCTGTCTTTCTGTTATTTTCATTCTCTGCCCTTCTCGCTCTCTCTCCACTCTCACACTCTCAAGCCCACTCCCTTCAGCTCCAGCCTTAATTGTTTTCTTTTGCTCATTGTGAAAATGAATAAAGGATCTTTTAGGAGAGAGCTTGAAGTGCTACATCACTTCTTGCCCCGCCGAAAGCATTGTTCCTTCTGGAAATAAACACTGCCGACCGCAACAGTCCTTCCTTTGTTTTGCCTTCACAGATATAGTGTTGCTCCGCTCTGGCACTGGTTCAGTGGGCTTTGTTATTTTTTGTCTGTGCCAGCGTCATTCACTGACAGATTTAGGGTTGTGTATGGGACCCCCTCCTCCCTGACGGAGGAATAGGGAAGTGGGAGTTGGAGTGGAGAAAAAAAAGACTTGGGATACGTTTCGGATCATCTCACAAACTGTGGAGGGGGGCATCAGCATTCTGCCTGGTGGCATGGTGCTCCGGTGGCCTGGTGTTCCGGTGGCCTGGTGCTCCGGTGGCCTGGTGCTCCGGTGGCCTGGTGCTCCGGTGGCCTGGTGCTCCGGTGGCCTGGTGCTCCGGTGGCCTGGTGCTCCGGTGGCCTGGTGCTCCGGTGGCCTGGTGCTCCGGTGGCCTGGTGTTCTGGACATCGCAACAGGGGAATGCAGATGGCTAGGCTAGATAGACAGCTCTTATTAGTGTTTATTTTACTCAGGACAGTGGAGTTGACCCCCTTTCTTCATTATCTCTCTCCCATCTTTCTCTTCCTCACACATTCTTTTTCTTTATTCCCCCTCTCCTCTGCAAGGAACATTTTGTCCAGACAATAACCCTCTACCGTCTTGTATACTTCGAAACAGTTGGAAAAACAGACTGTTTATTAATGTAACCCCGCAGTTAGAAGCATGCTTACTGGACATGAATAGACTGCGAATCAACCTTGAATGTCTTGACATGCATGGTGTCAGTGCAGCACACTTAAACCAGACCTGGGTTCTAATAGTCTTTATTTCATTTGAAATACTGTAGCTGTGCTTGATGAAATGCTCGAAGTATTTGAAAGAAAACAACTACTGTTTGAACCCAGGTCCGATAAACTCCTCAGACTTGAACCGTGAGGAAATGTGATTAGGGCATTAGTAGCGGGTGGAGTGCTTAATGTAGTGTAGATAGAAAAGCACTATGAAACGTAAAACCTCTACAGGCAGGTCAACAAGGTAGAGCAAAGGGCTGCGCTGCCCTGGTACCATATGATATGATATAGAGCAAGGGCTGCGCTGCCCTGGTACCATATGATATGATATAGAGCAAGGGCTGCGCTGCCCTGGTACCATATGATATGATATAGAGCAAGGGCTGCGCTGCCCTGGTACCATATGATATGATATAGAGCAAGGGCTGCGCTGCCCTGGTACCATATGATATGATATAGAGTAAGGGCTGCGCTGCCCTGGTACCATATGATATGATATAGAGCAAGGGCTGCGCTGCCCTGGTACCATATGATATGATATAGAGCAAGGGCTGCGCTGCCCTGGTACCATATGATATGATATAGAGTAAGGGCTGCGCTGCCCTGGTACCATATGATATGGTTGTTGGTATGGGGGATGAAGCGTTTCTGAGGCAAGCGAGACAGTAAATTCACCGGGTAAATTGGCTGGATATGTGTTTTGTTACGGTCATCGCCAGGGTTGTCACAGCCTTCATGGAGTTGATGCGTATGCTGGTCCTCCCATGTAGGTGGTCCTCTCTGAGGTCAAAGTTGAGACAAACAGGAGGCTGTCTCTAAGTGCCTGTCTTTTACGAGACACAAACTATAAACCCCTCCTCACAGGCATGCAGGGAGAAACACACACACACACACACACACACACACACACACACACACACACACACACACACACACACACACACACACACACACACACACACACACACACACACACACATATATATACACACACACACACACACACACACACACACAGCTGCCCTATTCTTTTGTTTTCAGTGTTTTATTTAATAGGTGGATTACAGGGCTAGAGGTCAAGTAGCGTGTTCAAGTTCATACATATTATCTTCCATGCCAAGAAATCAACACTCCAGTTGTCATGCTACCACTTTAAAGCATTCCCCCTGGAAGAATTACTGTAACTATTCCAATAGCAATGCTGTTCCAGTGATAGCATTGTGGGGCATGTCCCCACAACACAGAAGCCACACTAAGCCGTCTCTGTTTACTTGTTAAACTTTCTCTTTATCTCCCCTGGTTTCAAAGCTAGGGGCAATCGTCCCTCACAATGAGCGTTTGTTTAGCAACGATGATACACTCAGGGCTCATGTTGAAAACAAGGCTGTAGGTCCTTATCCAGGCCATGTGTTGCTAAGTCTCTCTCTCCCCCCCGTACTGTATATACACCATAAAATGTGCTGACAAAATAGCAGATGAAACGTATATTTAGCACACATCAATTCAGTAGTTTTATTCATAGAATAGAAATGTCACTGAACATACATGCTATAAGCACTACATTAGGGCAACTAATGTCAACAAAGGGTCAACCTCAGACCACAGACTGACCATATGTTTTAAAACGGTCTTTAAACTCTCTGTCTGCTGCCTCATTCTGCTCCTCCGTTTGACTCGGTCGTCTTCCAAAGAGAGCACAGGTTTTCAGTTAGAATAATAAATGAATGTGGCGAGAGATGTGCACGCTCCAAAGAGCTTGCATGGACTTTATTTTGACTTCTGTGAATTTGGTTGTTTCGCCTCATTTGCAGGTCATTCCTCGTCTTTTCAGCACACATGGTCCGAGCACAGAGGCTGATCTAGTATCAGGTCCACTGGGAATGTCCTGCTGTGTTGGTCTATGGAACAAATGATCAAACAACAACAGGGCCATAGGCTTACTGGGTAACTTTGAATAGGATTGTCTTGATTGTCTAACTGGTGTAGGTGTAAGCTGTTGTTAGCATCCAGCCGATATAGAAACTGGTTCAAGCTGATAAACTGTGTCTTCAGGTGTTGTTTACGTTCTGTTATTAACATTACACTCACATTATTATTGTGTAGTAACAGGATAGTAATGTAGTCACCTACAATGTGGTTATTGTAATAGCTATGCTGCTCAAGTCCACTAAGCTTGACTGGTCTGTAAAGGAACTGTTACTGTAAATCTTGTCCAATTCCAGCAAAAAAGATTCCACTACTTGGACTAGTAAAAATTTAGTAGTCCGAGAAAGAGAGTGTGCAAGGGAGATTGGGGAGAGGTGGTGGGGCGGTGGGAGGGGTGGATTTTGGCTAATTTTCAATGCAGTAATAATTGATCCCAGCTACGGAATGATTTGTTCTACACGTGACTGACACTGCCCCCCCCCCCCCCACACACACACACACACACACACACACACACCCACACACACACACACACACACACACACACACACACACACACACACACACACACCTCCCCCTAGGCCTCCATTGTTTTCTCTGGACAAAACTACACTGCATCTCCATTTCATATTGAAAGAAAAACGCTCCTGTACTTTTAGAGATCTCGATTCCCAGACCCAGTATCATCAGCACCTTCCAGGTGCCATTAAGTCACGCCACCACCCCTGTGACATCAAACGAGTTGGGGGAAAGAGGATGTGAGTTTTTTTCAAAGTCTAAACCCCCTCCTCTTTTCTTTCAGCCTGCAGTTGATAGCCTTCCTGTCCCAGGAAGGCTATCTCCCGCAGGCAGACAGATAATTTAGGAGCGGAGAGAGAGATGGAAAGGAGGGAGGTAGAGAGGAGGGGGGGGGGGGATTGAGGTTTGAGCTGTGGGAGAGGGCCAGAGTGAGCTTCAGCAGCGTCAGGCCTGGAGACAAGGAGAGAGAGACTGGTTCCAGAGAAGAAAGTTCATGTTATTGTTGTCTTCCCTCTTATTTTAGGAGTTTTCCATCAAGAGGGGAAAAAGGTGCAGAGCAGTCTACTGTATCCTGGCTGTGTCAGAAGGTTTTGACGGTGAAGGGTGATTTAAGCTTTACCTGTTTTTACAGTGTTGGCAGGTGTTTATTTAAAAATTATGTATGGAGTAGTGTGTGTGTGGTGTGTGGGGGGGGGGGGGGGGGGGGGTGCATGTGTGCTTTGAAGCATCTCTCTAAATTCACTTTTTATTACCTTTCATTATACATGCACACCAGCGTGTAACTGAATAGTTATGGCATGTTTGGCAATTGATAAAAGAGGAACTACTCTTGAAAATATGTTGGCCTTTTCATATGACAGAAGTAATGCTCACTAAAGATAGAACATATTATGCTATATTAAAAGTGAGCTGAATCAAGCAGACAACTTTGGCTCATGAGATATTTTTCAAAAGCTATTCTCCCAAAACAAGTTTGTAGTCTCCCAAGAGTTTCTAAAGAAGATTTTAGAGGATGGCCAAATGATTTACATTGAAAAATGGAGTTAAGACTATTTAAGACTCAAAACAAATGGATTGAATTCGCACGGCAACAAATAAACCTTGCCTTAATAACAAAACAACACTTTTGTTTACACAATTCTAACTGACATCTCCAGTTTGAGTGAGAAACAGAGCTCTCCTCTCGGCCATTTTGGTGAGTGCAGCCTTTTTCTCCCCCCTCTGGTAAGGCTGCCTAATTGAAAACATCTGGGTGAAGCACTTTTTTCGGGGCAGCAATGTTGGGGCCAGCCAACGTGACTCAGGCTCTCATTCCTGATTGGGTACCTAAGCAGCTCTCTCTGAGCTTTGTTGTCAGGCAAAAGTTATGCTTTTATTAAACCAGACGATATCACAAGGAGCAAAGGGAAACTTTTTACTGTTTGTGCTCCGTATGTTAGGACACAGAAACAGTTCCTCTGTTTTCGATTACACACGTTGACATTGTGCTATTTCTTTTCCCTCTTCAACTTTTCCTATTGCTGGAGTGGCCTAGTTAGACCAGCTGTATTGTATCTGATTCCTGTGCGTGTGTGCGTGTGTGTGTGCGAAAGCGTGCGAATGCAGGTATGTTTATCACACTTAACAGAGGTTGTTAACTCAAGAATGCCTTATTTTTTGGCCAAAGGAGCATGCAATGTCCAACAGACGAAATATGCTGGCTGAAGCATTGTGTTCTGATATCGCCCCTGTTGATATGAACTTCCTAATGAAGTTTGCTCTTAATGGAATTAGTTTCCCTGGACATCATGCACTGTAATCATACATTGGGAGTAGTTTCCCTGGACATTATGCACTGTAATCATACATTGGGAGTAGTTTCCCTGGACATTATGCACTGTAATCATACATTGGGAGAAGTTTCCCTGGACATTATGCTCTGTAATCATACATTGGGAGAAGTTTCCCTGAATATCACTGTAATCATACATTGGGAGTAGTTTCCCTGGACATCATGCACTGTAATCATACATTGGGAGTAGTTTCCCTGGACATTATGCACTGTAATCATACATTGGGAGTAGTTTCCCTGGACATTATGCTCTGTAATCATACATTGGGAGAAGTTTCCCTGAATATCACTGTAATCATACATTGGGAGTAGTTTCCCTGGACATCATGCACTGTAATCATACATTGGGAGTAGTTTCCCTGGACATTATGCACTGTAATCATACATTGGGAGTAGTTTCCCTGGACATTATGCTCTGTAATCATACATTGGGAGTAGTTTCCCTGAATATCACTGTAATCATACATTGGGAGTAGTTTCCCTGGACATTATGCACTGTAATCATACATTGGGAGTAGTTTCCCTGGACATTATGCTCTGTAATCATACATTGGGAGTAGTTTCCCTGAATATCACTGTAATCATACATTGGGAGTAGTTTCCCTGGACATCATGCACTGTAATCATACATTAGGAGTAGTTTCCTTGGACATTACTGTAATCATACATTTGGAGTAGTTTCCCTGGACATCATGCACTGTAATCATACATTGAAAGTGACCACATACTACTTATATATCTCTATCTAGGGGTCTGTGCTGTTGGTCCTAACTTTCTGGACTTGCTCTGTGGTAGAACACACAGCAGAAACCTACAAGTGGGGGATACAAGTCCCAGTGCATTCAGTCTGTGTTATCATTCTGTTGCTGCCCCTCCATTGGAGCCAGGTGGTTGATGAAATCAGGCAGAACTCCTTTCTAAAGGATGGGATGTCCTTTACTTTATAAACAGACACATACTCCCATTGCAGTCTAGTTTCCATTCTGAGTATTGGCATGAAATGGATTACATAATTTTAAAAAATGAATATGATTCTAGCAACACATAAATGAGATAAAGGCCTTTGTCGCCTCACTCTTGGCTTGATAACGAGTTAAATCCCGTGAGGGAAGGTGATGAACATTCACACTGCAAAGGGTCAGGTTGCCAGTGAATGTAGCAACATTTGGCTTGCCTTGGCAGAGCCTGCAGCATTAGCGGAAGCAATGTCCCTTGGCAGCTGAACCACTGTGCCAGCTGTGTGTGTGTGACAGGGCCCTACAGTGCTGGAGACTGGCAGACCAGAGCCTGATCTCCCCATGGCGTCTTTATGCGTCTGACGTGTGACAAGGCTGACACGCTGTTAATAATGATGTGGTTATTACTTCCCATCATGCCTCACTGCAGGCCAGCCCATAAAACAGCTCTGTGTGCTCCTTTTGTTTCTGATTGGTTGCCCATAGAGCAAGTAATATTGTCATACGTACATCACATTATGGTTCTACTCAGGCCCAGGTGCTGGGTTCAACATTATTTATTTTAAGTTCCATTTTGATTTCGTAAAGTTACAGGCAATGCACCTTTATAAACTCAGCAAAAAAAGAAACGTCCCTTTTTCAGGACCCTGTCTTTGAAAGATAATTCATAAGATCAAAATAACTTCACAGATCTTCATTGTAAAGGGTTTAAATACTGTTTCCCATGCTTGTTCAATGAACCATAAACAATTAATGAACATGCACCTGTGGAACGGTCGTTTAGACACTAACAGCTTACAGACGGTAGTTATGAAAACCTAGGACACTAAAGAGCCTTTCTACTGACTCTGAAAAACACCAAAAGAAAGATGTCCAGGGTCCCTGCTCATCTGCGTGAACGTGCCTTAGGCATGCTGCAAGGAGGCATGAGGACTGCAGATGTGGCCAGGGCAATAAATTGCAATGTCCGTACTGTGAGACGCCTAAGACAGCGCTACAGGGAGACAGGACGGACAGCTGATCGTCCTCGCAGTGGCAGACCACATGTAACAGCACCAGCACAGGAGCGGTACATCCAAACATCACACCTGCGGGACAGGTACAGGATGGCAACAACAACTGCCCGAGTTACACCAGGAATGCACAATCCCTCCATCAGTGCTCAGACTGTCCGCAATAGGCTGAGAGAGGCTGGACTGAGGGCTTGTAGGCCTGTTGTAAGGCAGGTCCTCACCAGACATCCCCGGCAACAACGTTGTCTATGGGCACAAACCCACCGTCGCTGGACCAGACAGGACTGGCAAAAAGTGCTCTTTACTGACGAGTCGCGGTTTTGTCTCACCAGGGGTGATGGTCGGATTCGCATTTATCGTCGAAGGAATGAGCGTTGCACCGTGGCCTGTACTCTGGAGCGGGATCGATTTGGAGGTGGAGGGTCCGTCATGGTCTGGGGTGGTGTGTCACAGCATCATCGGACTGAGCTTGTTGTCATTGCAGGCAATCACAACGCTGTGTGTTACAGGGAAGACATCCTCCTCCCTCATGTGGTACACTTCCTTCAGGCTCATCCTGACATGACCCTCCAGCATGACAATGCCACCAGCCATACTGCTCGTTCTGTGCGTGATTTCCTGCAAGACAGGAATGTCAGTGTTCTGCCATGGCCAGCGAAGAGCCCAGATCTCAATCCCATTGAGCACGTCTGGGACCTGTTGGATCGGAGGGTGGCGGCTAGGGCCATTCCCCCCAGAAATGTCCGGGAACTTGCAGCTACCTTGGTGGAAGAGTGGGGTAACATCTCACAGCAAGAACTGGCAAATTCGGTGCAGTCCATGAGGAGGAGATGCACTAAAATACTTAATGCAGCTGGTGGCCACACCAGATACTGACTGTTACATTTGATTTTGACCCCCCTTTGTTTAGGGACACATTATTTAATTTCTGTTCCACATGTCTGTGGAACCTGTTCAGTTTATGTCTCAGTTGTTGAATCTTGTTATGTTCATACAAATATTTACACATGAAAATAAATGCAGTTGACAGTGAGAGGACATTTCTTTTTTTGCTGAGTTTAAGTCTTCACACCTATAACAATCATATTCTGAAAATCCGACAACTTAAAGTATTACAATTATTTGTACATTCTGTAGATTAAAGGTGCAATATGCAGAAATCGCTCCGCCATTTCCTGGTTGCAAAATCTCTAATAGTTCGCCTAATTTCAGTTTATGTGACAAAACAAGCAAGTATTGTGTAGAGAATCATTGTACTATCAAAACCGCTGTGAAATATACACTGCTCAAAAAATAAAGGGAACACTTAAACAACACAATGTAACTCCAAGTCAATCACACTTCTCTGAAATCAAACTGTCCACGTAGGAAGCAACACTGATTGACAATAAATTTCACATGCTGTTGTGCAAATGGAATCGACAACAGGTGGAAATTATAGGCAATAAGCAAGACACCCCCAATAAAGGAGTGGCTGATGTTTTGGTCACTTTTGAATGCTGGCGGTGCTTTCACTCTAGTGGTAGCATGAGACGGAGTCTACAACCCACACAAGTGGCTCAGGTAGTGCAGCTCATCCAGGATGGCACATCAATGCGAGCTGTGGCAAGAAGGTTTGCTGTGTCTGTCAGCGTAGTGTCCAGAGCATGGAGGCGCTACCAGGAGACAGGCCAGTACATCAGGAGACGTGGAGGAGGCCGTAGGAGGGCAACAACCCAGCAGCAGGACCGCTACCTCCGCCTTTGTGCAAGGAAGAGCAGGAGAAGCACTGCCAGAGCCCTGCAAAATGACCTTCAGCAAGCCACAAATGTGCATGTGTCTGCTCAAACGGTCAGAAACAGACTCCATGAGGGTGGTATGAGGGCCCGACGTCCACAGGTGGGGGTTGTGCTTACAGCCCAACACCGTGCAGGACGTTCGGCATTTGCCAGAGAACACCAAGATTGGCAGATTCGCCACTGGCGCCCTGTGCTCTTCACAGATGAAAGCAGGTTCACACTGAGCACATGTGACAGACGTGACAGAGTCTGGAGATGCCGTGGAGAACGTTCTGCTGCCTGCAACATCCTCCAGCATGACCGGTTTGGCGGTGGGTCAGTCATGGTGTGGGGTGGCCTTTCTTTGGGGGGCCGCACAGCCCTCCATGTGCTCGCCAGAGGTAGCCTGACTGCCATTAGGTACCGAGATGAGATCCTCAGACCCCTTGTGAGACCATATGCTGGTGCGGTTGGCCCTGGGTTCCTCCTAATGCAAGACAATGCTAGACCTCATGTGGCTGGAGTGTGTCAGCAGTTCCTGCAAGAGGAAGCATTGATGCTATGGACTGGCCCGCCCGTTCCCCAGACCTGAATCCAATTGAGCACATCTGGGACATCATGTCTCGCTCCATCCACCAACGCCACGTTGCACCACAGACTGTCCAGGAGTTGGCGGATGCTTTAGTCCAGGTCTGGGAGGAGATCCCTCAGGAGACCATCCGCCACCTCATCAGGAGCATTCCCAGGCGTTGTAGGGAGGTCATACAGGCACGTGGAGGCCACACACACTACTGAGCCTCATTTTGACTTGTTTTAAGGACATTACATCAAAGTTGGATCAGCCTGTAGTGTGGTTTTCCACTTTAATTTTGAGTGTGACTCCAAATCCAGACCTCCATGGGTTGATAAATTGGATTTCCATTGATTATTTTTGCGTGAAAAAAGTATTTAATAAGATTATTTCTTTCATTCAGATCTAGGATGTGTTGTTTAAGTGTTCCCTTTATTTTTTTGAGCAGTGTATTTTTCATAACCAAAGATATTGTATTTTCAGCTGTTTGAAGCTGGTGAACAAAGCCAAAAGTATAAGACGAAAAAAATTCTACTTAAGAACGGAAAGCATAGAAATAACATGCACAGAACAGATCTACCACTTCTTAGACCTCCTTTCAAAAAGCATGACAGATCTATAACTCACATTTCTATGTGAATTTGGTTGGGTCGCCCAAAAAGTTACATAATGCTTCTTTAATAATAGGAAAATGTGTGTTAGTGCTAGGTCAAATAGCACAGACGTGGTGAAAGGCAAGTTATCCAAAAAATAGCCCCAGACCTTCCTCGGTGCAGAGATCACACTGTTCCATATATCATTCATATTCATTGGCTGTCTTCATTGGCTGAGTATGAGGCCTGGCCATAATAGTAAACAGATTCAGATTTGTCTTTGAAACCTAATCTCTATTCACCAAGATCATATACCATCCTACTGTCAAGATACTAGTAAGTAAACCAAAAAGTGGTTGCCCTTGCTTGATGTCTTGACATTATTGGTCATATGGAGTCAATCAGAGAAGGCCATTTCTTTCTTCTGACAGTCAAATGCCCTGTCTGACCACTGCATTAGGTTTCATAGCAGCTTTGCAGACACTGTACTGTTTGGCATTAGGGACATGGTGACTCTGGTGCTTCTTAAAATCTGGATTTGTAGAAACTTGTTTGCCTCTAACATTTGCAAAATTAAGAAGGAAATGTTTATTAGTCTTAATCTTGGACATATGGTTTTGACTATGCTGTTGTCTTGATCTTTTCCCCCAATTCACTTACGCTACTGAATATAACATTGAAAGGAATTATGACATGGAAAGCATTCTGTTCGCAACTCTGTTGTGATGTAGGCTACTACAATGCTTGGCTAAGTATAAATTATGCACAAATTATGTAAAGAACAAGCAGTGGATAGAACCCTTCCACCCCATTTAAGATCCTCTAGTCTTCAAAAAGCCCTATTTTCCCTGCTCATTAAGCGTGCCAGTCATCTGATGTCCCATTCATATCATTATGACATAAATTAGCCTCTCTGATCATTATCCCGTCGTTGTTGTTGTTTTTCCACTCTGCATACATCAATTCGAGTACCACTTTAATTAATTTCTTACCTAAATCAGCGCTAATAAAAATACTCCCAGGATGATTCATTTAGGGTGGTATGATTAGCACAAGCAGTGAAGATCAGAAGCTCTTGTTGATCCTTCGCACCAACTTGGATTCATCCTCCCCCTCAACCCCCGCCCTCTCTCTCCATATCTTCATAATAGTCTATTCCGCAGTCTGGTTTCATTCTTTGCGATTACTAGACCTCCATCAGAGTTGGATGGAAATGAGGCTGGCTCTCCGTCGCTGGGGATTTGCTGGTCGGATGGATGGATGGAAAGATGGAAGGATAGAGCCTCGTCTGGAGGTCTCCTCTCCGGGTCTGTGGCTCGTTGGCCATTGAGAGGAGATTACATAGCCCCGCCGGTGGTTGTAAAATGCCGGCCGTCCTGGCAGACACCAAACGGGACTCACAGGAGTCCTTTCAAACATCACTATTGTTAGCCAGGGATTATGCTTTGAGTTTTATCCCATTAAACACTGTAATGGTAGACATTTTCTGCTTAGGATCCAGAGATTTCTTTGGGCAAAGAATGCCAGAATGTTTTAGAATCAGTTATCGACAATCTGTAAATTAGTAGCAGGATTAGGTATTGATATGTCATTCATTTTTTTCTTCCAGTTATAGAAATCAGTATTCCTGCTTGTTTTCCACCAAATTCAATGACGTGTTTTATTTACAATATGTGATAATATCGACCGGAAAGAAAACATTGTTGTAGAATTAGCTTTAAGCCTCTCTAAAGTTGTTAGGAAATGACAGAAGTAATTTAGTATTGAATGAAGAAGTAATTTAGTATTGTTCTTAAAGCAGTGGGAAAGGATGATTTTCTTAACTCCAGACTGAAAATTTAATTTTACATTTAGGTCAAATTCTTCACATTTTCAGGAAATACATTTTTTCTTAAAGTGAGCAAAAGGAGTCTCTTTTTTTTTATTTTTTATTAAACTCTGCCGTTGACATGGCTTTTCAAAGTAATGCTCTTAGCAGGTCATTAAGCTTTTTCAGAGTTTTTCTGTAAGTTTGCCCAAACACTAAAACCCTGTGTCTTTCACTTCTGATTAGTTACACTTTATTAAAGTTGTTTAAAGTTTAGTGGACTGAATTTTCCATCTTTTCTAATGTTTCTATGGTCACAGTGAAATAACCTGCATTCAGGCCTCTAGGCCATCTTTTAAATGCAAATCCTTTAAAAGTAACTGTGTAATTCTGTGTATTGGGACTCTCCCGACTTGGCTGCGAGAGATAGTGTTTATTATATAAGGCAACCGCGGCTGTTTTTCTTTCTGTCTTCTTGATCTGACAGCAATTGACTAAACCAGCCCTTAAAGCGTGACAAAAACTTGGCAAAATCTTTACATTTATTTTCCTTTTTTCTTTCACTGTTGCACTTTCCTTGGATGGGCATAGGTAGACAAAAGCTGTCTCTTCCACTTGATTGGGTCATAAGGCTGAAGTTAATGTGTGGTTGAAAATTGTCTTAACATTCCCTGCATTTTGTTTTCCTCTTCTGGGGAAGCCAGGAAAACTATGTCGAATCAGCCACAATCAAATAATTTACGGTGAACTCACAGAGAAGGAATTAATGCATTTTATATTGGGCTGCAGGGCTGGGCGAACTGCCCCCAAACACGTGAGAGAACCCCTCAGTCACCCACTTCACAAGGGGAGTGGGGAAGCAGGTCATTGACTTGATTTTCATGGGAAGGCTGGTTCGGCCATTCAGATCCTGATAGGTCCAGTATTGACAGCCTAGGAGAGTGGAGTGGAGCATGCCACCTTCATTGTACCATGGTTTGCTGAGGAAAAACAAGAGAGGCCCAGAGACAAAGCACTCAATGGGAACAGTAGACCCTGTGTCCCCGCTTCTGACTGCTGCTGGGGCTTGTGTCTCCCATTCGGCTGAAGTGCTACTCTCCTCCTCCTCCCTTCCACTCCCCTAACCTTCTCCCCCCTTTTCACTCTGTCAAGTGTCTGCAAAGGTGTTGCAGTCTCTCTCCCTGACACCGAATGCAGAGGTTGTTTGCCGCCCACATTTATAGGGGACTTCTTTAATGAACCTGTATGGTTCTCAGGCTGGTCATGCAGTATGTGTAGCTGTACTCCTTTCTCTCAAATATCAGCAGTAGTTTCCAGTGACTTACTGTTACAGAGAAACAGTTGGGCCCCCCACTCACCATCGCTGTAGTTCAGTAGTCTGGGTGAGGGATATCAGTTCAGGCTTATCAGTCTTTGAAGTTAAGTGTTAGCTCTGTTTTCCCTGGATGAAAACGTTGGTTGGCTATGGGATGTGGGCCAGGACTTCTGAGGGATGGAATATTATCTAGTTGATGTTTTGATGTTTTCAAAACACCATTGAATTATGAAGTATCTTTATCTGATAAAAAATACAAGAGTTAGATATATTCTATAATATACACTCAGTTGCCGGTTTATTAGGTACACCCATTTAGTTCCGGGTCGGACCCTCCTTTGCCTCCAGAACAGCCTGAATTCTGAGATGATGGGATTCTACAAGGTGTGGCATTCAAACGTTGCTCAATTGGGATCAAGGGACCTAACGTGTGCCAGGAAAACATTCCCCACAACATTACACCACCGCCACCAGCCTGTACCGATGACACCAGGCAGGATGGAGCCATGGACTCATGCTGCTTCCGCCAAATCCTGACTCTGCCATCAGCATGACCCAACAGGAACCGGGATTCGTCGGACCAGGCGATGTTTTTAGCTGGTAGGAGTGTAACCTAGTGTGATCGTCTGCTGCAATAGCCCATCCGTGACAAGGAAAAGGAAAGGAAAGGAGGATATCTAGTCAGTTGTACAACTGAATGCATTCAATTGAAGTGTGTCTTCCGCATTTAACCCAACCCCTCTGTAAGGATAAGTTGTGTGTTCCGAGATGCTGTTCTGCAAACCACTGTTGTACAGTGCTGCTATTTGTCGTTTTCTGGCCCATCTTGTTAGCTTGCACGATTTTTGCCGTTCTCCTTCGACCTCCTTCGACCTCTCACATCAAGAAGCTGTTTTAACCCACAGGACTGCCACTGACTGGATGTTTTTGTTTGTCGCACCATTCGGTAAACCCTAGACACTGTCGTGCGTGAAAAGCCCAGGAGGCCGGCCGTTTCTGAGATACTGGAACTGGTGCGCCTTGCACCGGCGATCATACCGTGCTCAAAGTCGCTCAGGTCACTCGTTTTGCCCATTCTCTAATGTTCAATCGAACGATAACTTAATGCCTCGATTCTTGTCTGCCTGCTTTATATAGCAAGCCACGGCCACGTGACTCACAGTCTGTAGGATCAAACCATTTTCGTGAACCAGGTGGTGTACCTAATAAACTGGCCAACACCAGAAATACTTTGTTATTGAAAAATAGCTTTATAATGGTGTAGAAACTCGATACAATTGTAAGAAGTTGCTCAGTAACTTAATAGTTTTGTACTCAATAACGACATTATCCTGTGATGTGTTTGGCTTCTAATCTCACATGCTGCGTATGTGTTCTGGTCAAACAAGGATTAGAAGAATGGCGGGACAGTAAACAAACAGGGAGAGTTATGAGATTATAAGAGATGATAAGGGATGAGGAGAAATCACATGATAACATTTATTTGGAGGTGGGGTTTTCTTAGGGTGGGGGGAAAGAACCACCACAGTGTGGGTTGAACTCTGACCCATCCTGACTGGGCTTCCGACCTCTCGGTACACCCTTTGACCTTTTTTAGTGCACGGGCCAACCCAGGAAACTGCTCTTCCCCCTGACAACTAATCAACACAGACCCTATTCCCTTGCATTCCTTTCACTCATTTGGTTAAAGTTATTACGAGCCAACTGATAGTAATTAGAGGCCATTGAAAAAGTCAAATGTTTAAAGAGCAATAATGTTTGGAGAGAACACACCACATGCTATTTCAACATCTTGGGTCCCCGTAGTCACGCACACACACATCACCCCCCTACTTCCACCCCTCACTCCCACTCTGTCTAAGACAGGGGTTCTTTTGAAGTGTGGATTTTCTGGAGAAGTTTTTTGCACCCCCCCATTGATGTATCAGTCCTGGCTTTCATATGGGGATATAGTTCTCTTTATTTGGTCGTGAGCTCTTTATCCTAATATACTGTATCAGGGAGTGCTTCCCTCTGCTATGTAAGGATTGAGAGGGCTGGTCATGTGCTGGGCTGATTAAGAAGTTGGTGGTGACCTAAGGTTAAACCCTCCAAGGAGGGGGGGACAAAAGCAGAATGAATCAAGCAGTCTGAGGGAGACGCTAAAAATGGGTCAGACCCAAACTTCCATGGAAGAAGTGAAACTTTCCAGGACACGAGGGAGTCATCTTACCTGCCACCTTTGTTCTGCTCACTCTGTCCATTACTTGGAAAAAATAAACTCTCTTTTGGATAATACCATTAACGCTAAACCTCAAACCCCTTTTGAGTTATCATTGAGGCCAGTTTTGGTAAACATTCTTACTCTCTCCTTATCATATTCCATTAATCGAAGATCACCTTTCTTTCTCCCCATCCTCTCTGGGTATGAAGTCACTGCTGGGTTGTTTTTGTAGCTGTTTTATCTCCGTGGACAATTTGGACGTCCTGAATGGTGACAGGTTTGCCAGCCAGGCCGTGAGTCTGTGAGTCTAGCCTGCTTTTTTTTTCTCCTTTCCCAGTGTCTGATGGGAGTCAGACGAGCCGGAGCTGCTTGAGTAAGTACAGAGGCCAGCTCTGTGCTCAGACGCTGCCTGCACTAGTGGCATAGCCTGGGACGGCCCAGATGATGTGTTAGCAGGTATTTTCTTGGTAGCCTTCAAAGGGAAACTTGGCCATTCTTTTCCACTATTCATTATCATCATCATCATGAGTCAAACGGACAATGAGGCCAGAGAGAGAGAATTGAGTCATGGAAGTGCAACACATCTGTGTAACTGCAGTTGAAATTCGAATGATTTTTTTTCTAGATTTTTTTTACTGCCCATAGACAAGGGCTCAACTGTGTGTTGTGTTTTGCAGGATTTCCGCTTTCCTTTTTGACAATTACTGAGTGCTGCTGTCATTGCTGGCAAAGCATTGGCATTAAAAGTCATTGAACTATTTTGATGGTTAACTCGACCCAGCTGAGCGACGCTTGCGATCAGATGTAACGGTATGTTGCATTTCATTTGGAAAAACTGTGTTAAGGGCTCCTTTCTTTTCACTTAAATCATTGTCGTCAGGACTGGGTCATAAAAACTCCTCCCTGCCAATTTGTAGCTATAGTGTAATTTTTTTTTACTGCGTCTACAACATCATGTTTACAATACTTTAAGCTTATTGTGTAGCGAAGACGAAGATGTCTTAACACTGTCATCATGGGCCTCTTCTGTCATTCAATAAGCACTGAAAACCAGACAAAATTGAGCTAAGTGGAATTAATTAGCGACTTTTCTCTGGAGGCACCTCCCTAGCCTCTCTCTTTTTGTCTGTTAAAGTGAACGTTTTTCACCACGGCCCCTGTGCCCTGGCATGGGCTCGCCAAGATCTCTCGGGTCCAACAGGTAATTCCCAGGCATTTCCCCTTGTTTGGCTAAGGAAAAAATGCTCAGCTTCATCCCTGTGTGTTTAAATCATCAGCCGAAGGGGGAAAAAGGAGAAGGAGGCTGTGGTTGCTGTGCGGCAGTCTAACCTTAATGCTCATTACTTCATTCAGAAAGGATGTATCCATCCTGGGAAATGTTTCAAACTGAGACATGGCGAAGAAGAGAAGCCCAAGATCTAAATGGCGTAGACTTTTTGATGTATGTGACGGTGCACTTAGCTCTTGGGAATTGGGAGAAGGTTTACTCAGAGGGGAAAATGTATGTATTAATCTCCAGCGTTTCCATTTCAATTCTGTGTATATTTCAGAATAAACAGTACTTTTGATACACTCATCTCTAAAGGATGGAGATGGATGATCGCTCTTGAACGAAATTGCATCATTATTTCGACCAAAGACACATTAAAGTTTTGTTTACACTGTCCTTTGATGGTCCAGCCGTTTTCCGAGAACGCGTATGGCGATTTATCCTCTGGACTAAACATCCCCAACCCATCGCAGACACACTTTCACCACAAAGATAGAGGGACAGTGCTCTTCCTTCAGTCTCCTGATCATACAGATACTATAGGTACTTACACAACCACATTCTTGGACCCTCCCTCTGTGGCGGCCATTGTGTACTTTATGATAGTATACTGTACCAGTCAAAAGTTGTAGAATAGTAGTGAAGACATCAAAACTATGAAATAACACATATGGAATCATGTAGTAACCAAATAAGTGTTAAACAAATCAAAATATATTTTAGATTTTAGATTCTTTATAGTAACCACCCTTTTCCTTGACAGCTTTGCACACTCAACCAGCTTCACCTGTAATGCTTTTCCAACAGTCTTGAAGGACTTCCCACATATTCTTGTTGGCTGCTTTTCCTTCACTCTGCGATCCAAATCATCCCAAACCATCTCAATTGGGTTGAGGTTGGGTGATTGTTGAGGCCAAGTCATCTGATGCAGCACTTCATCACTCTCCTTCTTGGTCAAATAGCCCTTACACAGTGTGAAGGTGTGTTGGGTCATTTTTCTGTTGAAAACAAATGATCGTCCCACTAAGCGCAAACCAGATCGGATGGCGTATCGCTGCAGAATGCTGTGGTACACATGCTGGTTATGTGTTATTTCATAGTTTTGATGTAGTCACTATTATTTTACAATGTAGAAAATAGTTTTAAAAAATGATGAAAAACCCTTGAATGAGTAGGTGTGCCTGAACTTTTGACTCGTACTGTATGTGTGATGCGTATGTTTGTATGATGCAAGTGCATGCGAAACATGGATGTATGTGTATGTGTTTGTATGATGTGTGTAGGATGTGTGTGTGAATGATGTGTGTTTGTGTGTATGATGTGTGTGTGCGTGTGTAGGATGTGTGTGTGAATGATGTGTGTTTGTGTGTATGATGTGTGTGTGTATGGTGTGCTTGTAAGACGGGGGGTCCAATGGGGTATGGGTGGGATCCCCCCGGGGGCCCGCTGGTGCAAAGATGATAAAAACCCCTACTGACACTGAGCCACCGCCTTAGAGGATTTCCACGGCCTTGAAAGGCAACTGTGATAATGCAGGGATGATCCTGCCCCGGTGGTCCCCCATTGGCACCCCTTAATAACTATATTAGTAATTAAAGGACAGACCCCTCTGCTCCTCTCCTCTCGCCCCCGGGAGACGAATGGCATTTGAGTTAATGAGCTGTGAGAAGACTTTATTCATGTTCCTCTCACTCCTTTTCTCCCCATAACAGATAACCCAAGCACAATAGATTATGTCCATTCACTATGATAATAGATATATGCTCTGTTTCCTTTCAGTCACCTTAGTCATAGATTGTGGAGTGTTATGTATGAAGGGGGGTTGTGGAATAAGATATTGAAATCAAGTGTGAGGGTTCATATCTTAAACCCCCCCTTTTTCAACACTTGGAGTCACCATGAGCGATATGCTCTTAGGCCCTAGGGATATTTCCTGGAGTTGTGGGTAACATTCTTTCAAGATAGTAATTAGATTTGTAAAAATGTTAACTGAATGTGCAAGAGGATCAGTTGCAGGTGTAATGCATGCTCAGGGTATTTGTGTAAGTGTACGGCATTGAGCTCAAACCCCTGGTAAACCTGACGTACAACAGCCATGTGAAGTGTCCTTCTAACATTACGCTCATGGTGATCCCTTGATTCAGTCTCTGGGGAGTAACTCTCCGACCAGTCTTTCCCCCCATGTCTCTGTCTACGTTGGCTAAGCGTTTTCATTAAACCAGGGGTCTCCAACCTTTTGTAGCATGAGAACCGCTTTTTAAAATAGGAAACATGTCGCCAGCTGCTCTTTCCTTTCTATCTTTCAAATAGGTACATGCTTTTCTTCTCCTCTCCCCTGCAACTCTTCCCCAGGTCCTTAGTGCACTACTTTCTCTTGTAAACTATGTTTTCTGTCAATATACCTGTCAAAATAATGGTTCATACGCAACTCTAAGGGGGGCCCTATAAAATCTGCAATTTTCTTTGTTTTATTTTTCCTGGTTTAGATTTTGGGGGGTTTCTCTCTCAAAATGACAATTGTTCATAGAGAAACAATGAAATTGGATGTTCTGAGTTGATGTCAATGCTTAAATCACATCAAAAGACACATTTTTTATGGCTGGAAGAAAACTAACATATTAAGATTTTTGAGTGTAATTCTCCTTTAATTGTGCATAATGTGTGCCGTCTAATGTTCCGGTCTAGTGATGATTCTGTACTGCTGCTGCTCATTTCATGGCAAAGTTTGCAAATAACAAATAATAGATACAAATTATATACTTACTCATGGTATACTTCTGCCAGGTAAGCCTACTTTACAGTTAACATTTGATTGAGAAGGTTTTGTGGAAAGTATTTCTGTCAACCCACAAGACGGTTATCACATCAACTGGTTACTAGTGATGGGCATTTTGGGAGGCTTTTCTGTGAGCCAGATCATTTGTTCGCTTCACCTATAACAGCCTGTAAGTCCCAAACAGCTCTTAGGTCAGTAATGCTTAGAAATGGGACCTAAAACCTTAATTTAAAGAAAATAATAACATTAAATCCTAAAACGTTGCCTACCATTATGTCAGATTGTGAAATGTAAGTAAAAAAAACATTTCCTGACCAAATGTTTAGATGACCTCCCCCCAAAAATGAAGACTGAATGAGGCTCACTATATTGTTCCTGCACTGAGGAATTACCATCTTCAGAGAATGTTTTTATAATTTATCTGCAGATAATCATTGTCTGGAGCTCAAAAAGAAATAGTAAAAGTATGCAAATCAGGGAGCCAAATGAACGGCTTTTTCACATATGCGATTCGGTTCCTGACGGTCATCAAAAAGTGCTGTTAAAAAAAGCAGTTAGTTCACAAACGACCCATCTCTACTGGCTACACATGGAGTAATAGACAAACGCCCACACCACACAGACCGAAAGGGGCAATATTGCTGGAAATTAATTGGCAGATATTGTTAGGTTTGGCTTTTTAAGCCAATAGCGGCTAACCAGGGGTTGCTTAATGTCAATGTTGCGTGTATTAGCTGGGAGCTTTATGTTTATGACAGTTTTTGATGGATCACATGTAAATTGCATGTACTTTCAGAATTGTTTGGCGAGCTACTCATAGGTGTTCTGCGAGCTCCTGGTAGTTCCTGGTAGCTGGTGATTGACCTGTTGGAGACCCCTGACCTAAACACACGTTTGCAGTCGTTCATGTTTTGGTTGGTTGTCAGGAAAGGCTTAGAGGATGTGTGATACATTTTTGGTACATTTTCTGACAAAAAACAATGACTTTAAATGATATGTCTTTAGTGAAAGGGGGATATTGTCATTTTTCCTCTCTCTTGCTCTGACACTTCTCGTCTGCCTCCCAGACACTCCCACGCACTACGCCCATCCCTTCCCACCACCTCTCTCGTCAGCAAGAGTGTTAGAAGTTATGGATGAGCATACTGATTCTGCTGACAAGCACCCCTAATAGAAAACAGAGGATTCTATCCTCCTCCCCGGGGCCCGTGATTGGGTAGGGGAACAGGGATGACAAATAATGGCTGAACTCTTGAATGCAAAGGTTCTGCTTCCCGGGGCTGTGTTTGCAGCATGGACCCCAGAGGCCATAGCTACGCCGCCCAGGGGGTTGTCAGTTACTGATGGCACTGTTGTTGGTTCCAGTGTGAAGGGGGCCGAAGAAGCCCCCTCAATCCTGCTTGTTAAATAGCATGAATTAATGAAGTGGCGGATCTGGGAACTTCCTACCCCCGAGCAACAAAAAAGGGCCACTTCCTTAGGATTTCTATGGGCCCCCAACTTCTTTTCATCCTATCTGATTTTTTTTCCAACCCAAAACTGTTTTTTTTTTTTTAAAAGTCCTTTAATCCTCAGGATTTATGCTGGGTCGGGAACTGCAACTGATAAGCGGTTCTCAATAAGCAAAAATAAACGGGGGCGGAGTCAAATCTAAATGCTAATGCAAACAGTGGTCATGGCTAACGGCATGGTGAGCCAAGATGAAACAAGTCGCAGATGTGAGAATGTGTTTCTATTTTTCAGCCGTTCACAGCCCCCTTCACACAACTTATTTTGCAGTTCACCAAGTGTTCATGCTCAAACTTTGTTTTACGTTTCTAGATTGTTTTGTGTGTGTATGGTTTTGTGGTACACTGGACCACAATCCGAGCATCTTATGGTCCTAGTCAAAACAACTGCAAACCTTATGCCCATGACTCTCAATGATACATTTAAGATGCTGTTGCGAGGCTAGGAGACTGAAAACTAGCCAGGCCTTGTAGGAGATATTCCCATGGCACATTATTCTCTTTTTATGGCCATCTTGCTTTCTTCATTTACTTCATTTTTTGTTACTTATGAGCTGGAGTCCTAGACACCTGATTTACAGACGGGCAAAGACAGAGGGACACTTTTATAGAACTGTAAACGGGTCCAATGATGCTGATGGATTACACTAGCAGTGTAGAGTCTGCCACAGACCTGGATGATGTAGTGTGGCCATCAATACCCATACCTGGGATCCTATGTATCAAGGCCTTAATAGAGTATTTTATTAAACTATTAGAGGAGAAAAACTTGTTAGGAATACTGCCACAACTTGTTTATGTTATAGGTTCATATTTTGCTGATTTAATGCAGTCTGTGTCGAGCACACAAACTAAAAAGCATCAATGTGCTATTTGAAAGAACACATGGCTCAAAGCATTCTGCCACCCCATTTTTTTTATTTTGGTGAAATGTCATTTTTATGAAGATGGATTAGCCTGAGATTCTGAGAGTACGGCTGATGATGGCCTGCCTCAAGGCAAGGCATAACAGAACAGAAGTCCTGCAGTGAATCAGTCCAGTGTAGATCCAGGCGCTGGACTGATAACACAGATCCCTTTGAGGTAATCCTGGTTGGCCGCCAGAGCCTAATGGGAGCCTGTTTATACTTTGGGTTTATCTCCCGTTTTCGACTGTGACGGCCCTCCAACGTACAAAGGCTGGAATTCGCCTCGTAAAGCAGATACCGTGCAAGCAAAATAAATAAATAAATAATCACAAGGTTGAGGGAGGGAAAACAACGTTACAGCTGCCGCACGGGACGAAACGCTCGATTGGTATCTCGCTCTGGACCAGACACACGCATGTACAGTCCACTCTGCCATGGCGAGGTGTGGAAACATTGTTTGAGGCTCACAGCGGTTCAGCTCTAGTAAGGGAAAACACTTAGGCAAGTTTCAGACGCTGATCGCAAGCCGTGATAAGGTTTCAATTATGCTTCCTTTATGAGAGTGCCACGTATCGTGGCAGCGTCTCTTAGCAGGGTGAAGTAACCGATGTAGACGTGCGGCTGTCTAACTGCACCAATTTCTAAGGCGCACAAGCAATTATATATCGCAGAAGGATTGCCTTCCTGCTACACTGTACAGCCATGGTTTGTTAATCATGGGTTATTTCAAGAATATTAACTTTTACTTCCAGTACCCATATGGAAGGAATAGCTTGCTTGATCTGATACCAAGCAAAAATTCAGACTCTAATATAACTGGAAATGATACCAAGCAAAGGCTATGCACTCAAAAAAATACCAAAACAACTGTACTTTTCCATGCAGAGTCATATCTATCCATCCAACCCACTCCCTGGAGCCCACGGTGCCACCTCAGGCTGAAATGACATGTAAGGCAATGGGGTCTTGCCCCTGGACAAAGCACTGGAAGTGACCAGCTCGGACTCTTCCCCATCTGGCCTGTGAAACTAAACTCTGGCTATTATATCCTCTCTGTTTCTCTCCAGGCTCCCCCGTGGTCTCTGTCTGACTCCCCCCGCTCCGACAAAGACCCAAGGAACTGCAGGTTGCAATGCTTCCCCTTCCCTCAAAACCCTCGCCAAAGCAGGGCCTTTTTACAAAGAGAGTTTATGAAATTAGCCAATTAGGATCTGCATGGGGAAGATGGAGAGAGGGAGGGAGAGAGAGAGGGATAGAGAAAGGCCTCTCTCACTCTCCCAAAGTCCCAGCATGGATTAATCACCCTGTCTGGAGAATGAATGGCCGTTCACATCCCTGGGCCTGTTATTTACAATGAAGTAGTTAGACAATAAAACTCACGCCACAGAGTCTGCTCTGGCCCTGCCTGCTCTCTCTCTCTCTTTGTTCACTCTCACCCTCTGTCTCTGTCTCTCTCTCTCTCTCTCTCCCTCTCCCTCTGTTGATAAGTAACAGAACTTTTGGAACCAGATAATGGAGCAAGACATGTCCAGGGCTATTAAGTTTTGATGAAGGAGAGCAGATTTGTATATCTTTTTTTGTTGTTGTTAGATTTACTCCGAGCCCTGCATACCCCTGTACACATATTTCTACTACTACACTCCTCCCAGTAAAGCTCAAGGGAAGGTGACTGGTGTCAGACATGCAGGGTCAGTCTAATCCCCTGGAGGGAATCAGCATTTACTACAAAACAAATAACAGGAAACCTGGCCGCGCTGCAACATTTACAACAATCCCAGCCGTTGTATTTCCACCCCCGCTCCTCTGTCTCTGTGGTGA
The DNA here is from genome assembly GCF_965601325.2 of Salmo salar. Classification (NCBI taxonomy): domain Eukaryota; kingdom Metazoa; phylum Chordata; class Actinopteri; order Salmoniformes; family Salmonidae; genus Salmo; species Salmo salar. The sequence continues at coordinate 31,383,555 of NC_138295.1, forward strand.
CTCTTGTTTTAGGACTTCCATAGACTCATATCGTTGTCGTCAAATAATGCACGTATCTGAAGGCGTGGTCTGGGTGTTTTTGATAGGAGGCTGCATTGCACATTGTTGATTGTTTAATCCACTGTGATTACGTTTGATAGGTCCTAATTTGGCTATAAAATGGGGTCAAGTAGTTATATACTGTAGTGTCAATATAGTCATCATGGGTACCCCTGAAATAACAAAGACGTCAGAGAGAATGTATAGTGAAGCCCACAATCTCAGGCTGCAGTTGGTTACCACATGAACTAAATCAGACTTAACCCTGTTTATTCTCCAGATTTGGCTACAGCATTGCTTTAATTAGCATCAATAGTGGTTTAATTATTCCATTTGTTTTCATGTCAGAGGTTATGTGCGGTGTAGTGCGTAACGCGCATACCGAGTGTTACACTTGTGGACGTGTTTCAAATGTCCAATACATAGTAAATACCCTGTCATTTGGAATCCCCACACTCAGACAAATGGGTATACCCTCCTTGATTAACTGGCAGAAGCGAGTGAATTCTTCTCTCTGTATTTATCTTACTCTAAATTTAGTGAACAGCGAGCAGGCTCGCTCGTTTCGGCATTCTAATCATAATACGAAACCCAAAATGTTTTTGAGGGGCCTAATGTTTCATACTTAAACATGAAGCAACGTTGGACAATGTCATCAAGCTCGAAATAAACAGTCGCTGCTGGCAACGCGAAGGCGTAGAGGGTTTGGAAAACTGATTACAGGCCTTAGATTTGAGCCCACTCTTGACCAAAGAATCAACATATTCACTGTATAATGTTTCAGGAATAGACGGAGAGAAAAATACCAAATAAAAGAGGGAGAAAATGTTCAACAGAAAATAGCATCACTCTTTTCGATTGCCAGTCCAGCAGTGTTCACCGAGAATAACAACAAGGGGAGTGTGTAGTTTAAGAGAGAAAGAACTCTTCGCTGGAAAAACAAAATAATATTATGGCCTTTGTTAAACTCCAGCAAAAAAAGGACTCCTCCTCATCCTGTCGCGTTCTGAATCGCGATCGCTCCACTGTGGGAAATGTTCGTGGGAAAGCTCCCTGTTTATCTAACCTTTTTCAACTTACAGAGTCTAGAGTTACCTCTTTAGAACGTATCTACCACCTGCATGTTTCCGAGACAACGTTTTAGAATGTGTGTATATACTTTTGCCCTCGTTTTGACTTATATAAGAGGAATTGCACCTGTAAACAATGGGGAGTGGACCTGGGGGAGAGAGTCAGAGATAATGCAGACTTCTTCTAGACTGAGAACTCAGATTAGGTGGGAGAATCGTGTTGAGCGATCCAACTTCTGTGTTATCTTACAGAATGGTAATTTGGACAGTTGAGAAAACATTTCTAGACTACAAATGATTCTCATCATTCCCATCACTGCCTCAATGGTAAATTGATGTTGTTATTTGGATGTATAACACGTACAGCATTGGACAGAAGTTAAACAAGCCAAGCATAACTTTGAGGTATGAACATTTCTCATCATTGGCAAACATTCACAGCTGTGTTCTATTGCACTTTGGATAGAGACCACAATGGATAGTGATGGAATTTAGTCAAGCAAATGATTGATTGGCCAAAGACAAAGGTCATGAACTCTTCTTTCACAGTATTTACCATGGCCAAACTATAATGAAGATCTGCAAATGCAACACAGCTTAATATCATTTCCCAGCCCTTTCCACCCCATACAGTAGGTGACATCACCATAACCATTCTCCTTCCTTCCCTCACTCCATTGTGTCCCAATGACATGTCTCCGTTGGCAGTTACTAGACACAATTCATTAGTCTGCCAGAGTTTCTAGCAGTGTGGAGTCTATTCTAAACACAGAAGAAGGCGTGAATACCGAGTGCCGTCTTAATGCTCTTCCCAGCTGCTAATGCACTAATTGTAGAGGGAGGCCTCCGTTCAGACGGAGTATCTGTCTTGGATGGGAAAGTAATGGATGTCGGCGAGCAGTGCTGATGAGACAACGTGAGCTTGCTGGACCCTGGTTAGAGCGGAGAAGCGCCATATATCACTCCCGGTTTCAAAAAATGGTTTCCTTCTCCAAACACAGCTGGCTCACTACGTTGTTCCTTCCTCACGACCCTTCTACGAAAGCAAAGACCCAGTAGGATAAATGTTAGCATCCCAATTGAAAACTTTCAGCGGAGCGCAGAGAGGGAGTGGCGATCCAGTATGTGAAGTGTTATCATCCGTGTCCACCTGACTAACGCTTTTTGACCTCCTGATCTGTCAATTAACACACAGTAGTCTGGATTGGATGTGAAAAGCTCCACAATGACATTTCAACAGATACAGCTATTGTTTTAAGACCATCTTCCCCTAACTGTCCTCCATTGGTCTCTCTCTGCAGTTTGTAATAGGTTCAACGTACCTACAGTTGAAATCGGGAAGTTTACATACACTTAGGTTGGAGTCATTAAAACTTGTTTTTCAACCACTCCACACATTTCTTATTAACAAACTATAGTTTTGGCAAGTCGGTTAGGACATCTACTTTGTGCATGACACAAGTAATGTTTCCAACAATTGTTTACAGACAGATTATTTCACTTATAATTCACTGTATCACAATTCCAGTGGGTCAGAAGTTTACATACACTAAGTTGACTGTGCCTTTAAACAGCCTTGAAAATTCCAGAAAATTATGTCATGGCTTTAGAAGCTTCTGATAGGCTAACTGACATCATTTGAGTCAATTGAAGGTGTACCTGTGGATGTATTTCAAGGCCTACCTTCAAACTCAGTGCCTCTTTGCTTGACATCATGGGAAAATCAAAAGAAATCAGCCAAGACCTCAGAAAAGAAATTGCAGACCTCCACAAGTCTGGTTCATCCTTGGGAGCAATTTCCAAATGCCTGAATGTACCACGTTCATCTGTATAAACAATAGTACGCAAGTAAAAACACCATGGGACCTCACAGCCGTCATACCGCTCAGGAAGGAGACGCGTTCTGTCTCCAAGAGATGAATGTACTTTGGTGCGAAAAGTGCAAAGCAATCCCAGAACAACAGCAAAGGACCTTTTGAAGATGCTGGAGGAAACAAGTACAAAAGTATCTATGTCCACAGTAAAACGAGTCCTATATCGACATAACCTGAAAGGCCGCTCAGCAAGGAAGAAGCCACTGCTCCAAAACCGCCATAAAAAAGCCAGACTACGGTTTGCAACTGCACATGGGGACAAAGATCGTACTTTTTGGAGAAATATCCTCTGGTCTGATGAAACAAAAATAGAACTGTTGGACCATAATGACCATCATTATGTTAGGAGGAAAAAGGGGGATGCTTGCAAGCTGAAGAACACCATCCCAACCGTGAAGCATGGGGGTGGCAGAGTCATGTTGTGGGGGTGCTTTGCTGCAGGAGGGACTGGTGCACTTCACAAAATAGATGGCATCATGAGGCAGGAAAATGATGTGGATATATTGAAGCAACATCTCAAGACATCAGTCAGGAAGTTAAAGCTTGGTCGCAAATGGGTCTTCCAAATGGACAATGACCCCAAGCATACCTCCAAAGTTGTGGCAAAATGGCTTAAGGACAACAAAGTCAAGGTATTGGAGTGGCCATCACAAAGCCCTGACCTCAATCCTATAAGACATTTGTGGGCAGAACTGAAAAAGCGTGAGCGAGCAAGGAGGCCTACAAACCTGGAGGAATGGGCCAAAATTCACCCAACTTATTGCGGGAAGCTTGTGGAATGCTAACCGAAACGTTTGACCCAAGTTATAAACAATTTAAAGGCAATGCTACCAAATACTAATTGAGTGTATGTAAACTTCTGACCCACTGGGAATGTGATGAAAGAAATAAAAGCTGAAATAAATCATTCTCTACTATTATTCTGAGATTTCACATTCTTAATATTAAGTGGTGATCCTAACTGACCTAAGACAGGGAATTTTTACTAGGATTAAATGTCAGGAATTGTGAAAAACTGAGTTTAAATGTATTTGGCTAAGGTGTATGTAAACTTCCGACTTCAACTGTATTTGATGCATTTACCACATTTTAATCACACACGTCCAAAGAACATGGTGTAAGCTTCTCCTGATGTCCCATGTTCGCGCTGCATCCAACGACAGAAATGACATAAACCCGTTATTTTCACTGAGACAGAGGTTTTTTATGTAAGGCAGCATTGTGTGTTTAAGGTCAGCATGTGTCTCTTAGTAAGGGTGTTTGTGTGTGAGTGCGTGTGTGTCCATTCATGTGCGTTTAAGAGAGAGTGACACAGCGGTCTTGGTCTATGAAACTGATACCGCAGTTTGGCAGTGTCGGTGACAACAGCTATCAATCCAACAATTTTCGTGTTGTATCACTAATAGATGTTCAGTCATGAAGGAACACAGTCAAATTTTACACACAGAACTTTTCACACACTATGCATTTATGCCCCAACAAACAATTGTTGAATGGGATTATGACAAACCTCAGTGCTCTCACACTGTGAAAAGACCATCCATGTTGTGGTGTCTATTTCCTACGAACTCGTTTGACCCTTTGCCAAAAGTATCCGATGTACGCAGCTTTCAAAGCGAGTGCTTTTGACAATTCCATTCCCTGTCTGTCTGACAGGGAATGGAATTGGATTAATCTGGATTAGTGATTTCATTCAGTGGATTACTGTAGTAACTTGCCATTTAATTGAACAGTATGCTGTTTAATGAGTTGGTATCAAGGTATTGCAAAGAGCCAACAGCTACAGAAGCTTTCAGAGAAAGACACATTTTAGGCATCAAATATGAAATGCAAAATGTCAAATAAGATTACTTTCAAGAGTCAATTTAGTATGAAAACCTTCGTAATAATATATTGTCGTTAAATTATGCTAAATTCTTGTCAACGGACATCATTAATCACCTTCAATGTTATTTTGATGCGTGGCCAGTTCTATTGTTAAACCAAGGTGTAAAGAACCAGGCCCAACATCACTGTCATAAAACTTGTGCTATGGATATCCCAAATGAAAGAAGATATCAACTACAGTGGAAAATAGTAGAGGGCTAAAGAAGGGAACGGGGGGAGAGGAAGAGTAAGAAGAAAGAGAGAACCCTTAAGGAGAGTGGGGGACAGCTGAGAGGAAATGACAAATAGAAGTAGAAAGTAGAAGAGAGGGTTTGAGGAGACAAAAGTAGAAAGGACAAGAAATAATTAGAGGGGAGAAGAGGAGAAGAGAAAGGAGGAGAGAAGAGAAGGGGGAAAGAGAAAGGGGGAGGGAAGAAGAGGGAAAGAGAAAGGAGGAGAGGAGCGTAGGGGAGAAGGAAAGAGAAATGAGGAGAGGAGTGGAGAAGGAAAGAGAAAGGAAGCTAGGAGACTAAAGAGGAGGAGGCCCAATTGAAATGTGTCTCTGGGCCTCTTTCAGCCTCTCTCCCCTCTCTCCCTCTCTCTCTCTCTCTGCCTCTGTCTGCCTCTCTCCCCTATCTCTCTCTCTCCCTCCCTTCCTCTCTGGCCAGTGCCAAGTGGTGGTTTCGGGCTTTGCGTGCCGCGGTCTGGGGGAGGTGGAAGTGGTGGCTGCTCCTGTCTTTGACTAGATCATATGTGACATTGTAAGCCCTTTTACCCCAGCGCAGCCCTTCTTAAATCCTCTGTCCTCCACTGATTGACATCGACCAGACGATCGGATTAAACCAAACATGTTTTTGTGTGCGTTTAGTTGAATGAATAAAGTGTGTTTGCAACTTAGTGTCCAGAACTTTGGGTTAAATAGATAGAATATAGTGTTATTTGTTGCAAAAGTATTGATTATTTTTATGTCAGTACAGTCATGGTTGTAACGTGACATAAACAGAATGGCAGCCATCTCTGATTTAGAGTTTTCTCACGGCATCTCAAATACCTGATTGTTTCTTTGACATTAAATAATGTGGGGAATACCCCTGCCTTTTGCCAGCCTCTAAAGACAAATGCTTTATTTGACTCATCTTAAGACTGGAGAGAAAACATACAGTATCTCACAAAGGTTGGGGGTAGACATTAATTGGTAATTTTTTGTGTGTACTGTCACAAAGGTTGAGTAGATGTTGAATTAATAAGTAAATGACCACGGTCCATTTGGTAGTGAGTTTGTGGGCGTGTACCTATGCTTTCTGTGTATCTTGGATTGCATATCCCAAGGAGCATTGTCTGCCATTGTTATGTCAATGACTTTCAGTATTTGTTGCCAGACTAAACAGTTCCTTCATTAATAAACACAACTTTATTTATTGTGACGGACTTAATTTACAGTGCCGGATTAGCCCTCCCACTACAGTCACCAGAGAGACAGTTGGAATGTTGTTTGAGTATTTATGCTCAAATTCTCTGTAAACCACAAACTTTTTATTTTGTACAGTTTGTCAACTTGTGTAATAAAAGGGGGATGGTTTTGGTGAATAGCAATACAAATGAACAACAGAGCCAGTCCCCCCATTCTCCTTTCCTCCATCTTCTAGACAACTGGAGAATGGAGGAATGGACTTAAAATAGAGGTCAGGGTTTGCAGTAAAGGTCAACTAACAAATGACAGTGTTTTGCTAAACTGGGGTCCTGACCCCCAAGTATCCAGGAGCTCCCACAATGCCAATGCTCTTCTGACCCTGTGAAGTGACCCCAAAACCCCCAGAAAGCCCATAGGTGTTATGGATGATAGCAAAGACAGAGGGAGGAGAGCGGTAGCTAGCTAAAGCTCAGTAGGAACGTATGAGTGGCTTCCTACCCCAAAGCTCGTTCTGTGGGTTCATGAGTTCACAATTAATCGTCTATATACGTTTCTTGAATGGGAATTGAGACGGATTGTTTTGAAGCCATTCGGCTGCAGTCAAGCGCGCCACGAGAAAAAACAGGGTGGCTCTGAAGCTGGATCTTTTTGATCCATTTCCTTTTTGTTCCTCAGACAGGCCCGAAGGGAAGACCCTACTGCTCTAGTCACCAATTCAGCATGTGCCAAACTAAACGTGCTAACTAATACTAACTAAAATAATCCAACATTTATCTTTTTAAACAGCATTTTCTGGTTTGAAAATGATTGGAAACTGGTACCAACTGAGTCTAACATGTTTGTTCTTGCTGAAGAGACAGTAAATATAATGATCCATTTGAGAGGTTCCAACAGGACACCATGTACATCATTCATTTATGCTATTGGGACAGTGAGCCCTTCACGCTACAGACAGTAAATCAAGAGGAGAGCGCTTCAAATTAAGGTTACTCAGAATAACTTACTTAGAAGGGATGGAAAGTGTCAGTATGTGGAAGATGTGCATCATGTCTTTATAAAAGAAACTTCATTTTTTTTAAATATTTTTTTTGAAGTAGCAAAGATTTACATTTTACATTGAAAATATATAATAAAAGTCCTTGATAGTAGTTAACATGCACTGGCAACATGGTGGAGCCATTTACGTTTTAATCCAGTAATGATCTCAGTGATTCGAGAGCTCATCTTTAGCCAGTCGATTGCTTCCCATGCTAGCATTGACGGTGGCTGAAGTGCATACAAATGACGAGTTATTTACGATGGATGGTATTCAGAGAGAGCCCGTCTTCATGAGTGAACATTAAACATGAAACTCCTTTTGAGGGTGGTTGAAAAGCAGGCTGCTCAGTGGAGACGACAGGCTAGCTCCAGCCACAGTCTGCTGCTATGAATGGCCTCTGTAGGGGGAAACTGTCTCTTATTGTCAAGTTATTTGGCAGAACTCTTAAAAAAAAATAAAAAATTGTCTCATGTTAAATGCATCAACATTTCTCCGATTTTTTTTGTTCTTTTTTTTTTTGCCCCTCAAAATGTCTTCGGATCAGACCATCTTGCCAAACGGTTCCTGTCAGGTTCCTAAATGACCGACGCAGATGTATGGGACGCAAAATGAGAAATAGCTGCATGGTTACGAAGGAGAAAAAAACTTGCTTATTCTTTGGATCAGGAATTACCAAATGTAATTTTATGATTGAAGCAGTGTTTAACTCAAGCTAGCTCTTCAGTAGTAGTTGCAGTGGTAGACTAAGGGTCCTTAATAAAATCTAAAACGTCATTGCACATATGCTAGGCTAATATTTTCAACTCAAATGAATAACCGTCCTTCTAGTCTTATTACTACTGTACAATACTAGTGTAGTGTATGATAATACTGTCATAGATGAACGCTGTGTACTTCAGTTTCTTTACTAAAAAGCTAGCAGCAAGTCTCTCAGAACTACATTTCAACAAATGTTTCTACATTATCATTTGTTGTCTGGGACTGAAAAAAAGTGAACTCGTCAACCCGTTGGTGACTAGTAAACACATAAAAGTGTGATTGTGGTTTGCGATTTGCATGTTTGTGTCCTTGCGGCGATCCTGGAGCGACTGTTGGCCAGAGCATGTCTGCTCCTTCCGAGTTCCCTCTAAGGCTGTTAAACAGTCAGGGAGCTTGGAGAGTCACTGCCATGCACAACCATTCCTGATTAGGTACCGACCGCTGGGCTCTCTTTCTCTCTCCCCCTCTCTCTTTTTCCCCTCACTCCTCCCTCTCGCTGTCTTTCTCTGTTCACTCTTCCCATTGTTACTGTTTTCGGGGTTTTCACATAAACAGAGGCTGCATGGGGTGCCCAGAGCTGTTCTCACACAGAGTTTGTCCTGTTTTAGATTTAATCACTCCGCACACACACACACACATACATACATACATACATACATACATACATACATACATACATACATACATACATACATACATACATACATACATACATACATACATACAGTCACACAGTCACGCACGAGCCGGAGGGTACACACACAAACATGCGCGCACACACCCACACACACACACACACACACACACACACACACACACACACACACACACCACCCTCCATTCACCCTTGTAGAATAAAATGCACACAAGACTTCAGTATCCTTCCTCATACCCCAATCCCTCCTCCTTCCTCCTTCCCCCACCCAATCCCTCCTCATTTTTCACCTTCCCAATCATATTCTGTTAGTGGACTGGGGAGAAGTCATGTGGTCAGCTCTTGCCTCCCCTGATGCCCTCGAAGCCACATCAGGGCCCTCACTTTTTAATGACAATTTCTTAGCTTCCATAATAGTTTAACCGAGTGACGTACATCACTGAAAATAAATGAGCAGCCTCTGCAGATTTGACTGTCTTCCATGCATAGTTTGGACAACTCCAGACGAGCATATCACCAGTGCCTTTTCTGCTCCCTGCTTCTGAAAATCTTACGCATCAATCACTTGCGGACAGCGACTATTAAATGGATGCCGGAATAGTCTTTAAAGCCTTCTCCTTCCAGAAGTCTTGGAGCCTGACTTTGGCTTGAAAGAGACATGCCTTGTATCTGTATCCCTTAGATTTAGTAGTTGTCTTGTTGAAATCCCCTGGGTTGAACTTGAAACTGCATGCAGGGGCACTCAGTATTATCTTCCAGTATTTATGATGACTCTGAATCACTATCAGTTGGCAATGGGAAAGACAATTGTACTGTACTCTGTCATTTTTTCTTCAGCAGTTTTCGAGGGTTAACAGCAGGCAGTGGTAGGAAATGGGATGAGTTGAATTTTTTGTAAAGAATTTTTTAATGCGCAATTAGCATGGTGTTTTATTTCTTTCCTGCATGCTCAATGTGGTTTGAATGCGATAGTGGATGGTGATAGTGAATAAAGTGTAGTTCTAAGGCCATAGGCTCACGCAGGGCCCGTAGCTCCAAGATGGAGATGGAGTTGTTCTCCCATAAGTCAATTTCCATTTTGTCAGGAGCCTAAGAACGACTGCGAAAAATGTGTTTTTGTAAACTTCAAAGCAGAATTTTTGCAAATCCTGTTTTAGTTTTTTACCTTATCGTTCTCTCTTGGGGAGAAATAAGGTGCGCATGTTTTGATGTTCTTAAATTTCTCTAACCTTTTATCGTTGGGATATGTAGTTTGTAGGCTATGGTGGTTTTTTGAGGATAGCTTTGTAGTGGGCTGGGGCCTCAAGGAGAGGTAAACTTTGTCTCTCGTCTGTTTCGTTAGCTCTGATATAGTTCAACTACTAATTAAACTTTCCACTAAACTCTCCCTGGTACCAACAATATAGAAGAAATATGACTGTTTATGGAGAAAAATAGCAGCGCTGCATTCACATTCTGGATAATGCAAGACCTTGGACCATTAAAAACGACAATTCATCATGATTTGTTTCAAGTCTTTATGTGGGGACAACGAGCCCAGAAACTCTATGAAACAATACTCCGGTCCAAAAAGACTATGGGTTATTAGTTTAGGATTATATATACCTCCTAAACACATTGACGGAACCTTGCTTGGCAGAGGCTGCAGGGGGTTTGGAGGGCCGACTGTAGACAAACTATCTTTTAACAGTTGCTGAAGTGCTCCTCTGAGAGGACGGTGATCCTCTTTATTAAAGCCACTTGTCCGGCATTGTCTCTCCACCACTCGTTGGTTACATAAGAACGAGGTGCTTTGTGATCGTTTGCAGGCACTCTTGTTTTGTTTAGTTTTCTCTCCGTGGATTTTTTCCGGCTGGAGAAGATTTGGAAGCTCGGGGGATAGGACCGTATTCTGACTTCTCCCCAGCACTGTGTGTTGGGGTCTGGCGGCGTTCCAGCTTTGTCTAGCTTTTCCCGTGTACATTCCCAGTCCTGGCACAGTCCAATTCCCATCTCTGGAGCACACGCTGCCGGCTGCGGTCAGGAAGATTGATCGTGGCGGGGGCTTTTGTTTGACAAATCAAGCCAGTCGTGATTGCGTATGTGTAAAAAGCAGGAGGATAAGATAATTTATACCTGAGCCGTCACCTTTATTATTTGCTTATGTTTCCTTTTGCTCTTAAAAACGAAGCCTGGAATGGCACTTGGAGTTGTGCTTGACCCACGGAACTCGCCGGTCCCTAAGCCGCCATGGCCATAAATCTGGGGCCCAAAAATCGCTGACGTTATATCTAAACAGTTAAATGAGTAAAGGAGAAATGGAGGGAGAGAGAGATGGGGAGAGAGAGTGAAGATAAAGTGAAATAAAGATGGTCTTTGTCTGCAAGTCTCAGGAGCCACAGGAAATAAATAATGTTGAATGTGCCGTTGTATCACCCCAGTCTGCCTTTACATTCTCTGAGCTATAGCAGGGCATTCATCAGACGTGCATGGACCATGACATACGCTTTTCAGATTAAGCAATGCAAACACAGACACCGGGCCTGGGGTTTTCTAGAGGGTCGGCCATCCATTCCCAGAGTCAGGAAGATGACAGAGCCCTTCAAACAATACAGTGCCTCTTAAATACTACTGAATCTCATGGAAGGGTATGATCTCACTAACGCATAGGGTTGCTTAGAACCATGGAAGGTGTGTTCATTGTATGAAATGACTGTCTTTATTCCTTCAAGTTTAGTTTATTAGGATCCCCATTAGCTACTGCACATGCAGCAGCTACTCTTCCTGGGGTCCACATAAAACGTACAAATACATGACGAAGTACAGAACAGTTATAGACAAGAACAACATAACATATTAAATTGAAAATAAAAAATTAAATAAGAGTTATTGCATTACATTTAAAATTACATTACTTTGAAAATAATATATGCAGTTATATTAGGAAGACACCAAGAGACAACAAAAATACTATTTACACACTATTCATATATACATATTAATATTCTTACAGTACAGTTAAATTAGATCTCTAGAAAGAGGAGAGGTGCTATGATACAAGATGTTCATTTTTTCTAAGTGTCTTGGCTGACCTTAGTAATGGGGAGTTAGAAGGTGGATTCAATCCATAGCGCCGAAATATTAGCATTACCTGCATTCACGGTAAATCGAAAATGCCCTTTACATTTCAACCACGCAAAAACTGTGATCTTCGTCGCGAGCGGATTGCATCCAGTCCTTAGTGCTTGGAAGTCAGAAGTGAATGTGAGATGCTCCAGTGATGGCTCCATTTCCTCTCTTTCCCAACATGCTCTCTGTCCATACTCCAGCTACCTCAAGGCCCTATTGAATTATTGGCCAAACATAACAGCAGATGAACGTAATTTCACCGAAAACAAATAGTGCATTCGGCCTCCGCCAACATTTTTTTCTAATATTTTTTTATAGAATCAACACGTTTTAAAGGTTTTAGTATCGAGTTCATTTTCTGGCGATACAAAACATTCTTTGTACCCTTTATTTTATTCAAAGCCAACGTCTGAGTAATTTCTTTTAACTGCTCATGATTTTGGCCTTGTGCTATGATGAAGTGTTACAGTGAAATAGCCCTGGTGATCCAGGTTTTCGGCACATTACTTCCAAGTACACTACTGCTACAAAATCATTTTTTGGTTATGAAGAATGGAATTATTCAATTTTCAAAAGGCCAAAAAAATAATGTGCTGGAAGTCGATACCTCCAAGAACTATCACCTCAAGCCGTCAACAATGTCTAATGAGACCTGTAATCATTTTGAAAGGATTATTCTCTACACGAGACGCACCCCTTTCCCCTGTCAGTTTTTATGATCAATTGAACCGGACTTGGCTTTCCAACATGTTGTATCAGAGGTTATAGTGTTAGAAAGAGAGACGTTACTTTGCTGATGTTTATTTTGCTCTTTTCGGGTGGAGTCTTTGCGATCACAGTAATGAGTAGGAGTAACTGATGGGTCACTTATTACTCATCTTTAATGCAGACCAGCATTGAGTTAATTAATTAGCAGCCTCCTCCACTGGTAGAAAACTGACTGACTCACTAACTCACAAAATATGTGTACTGACTATAGGGGGTAATATTCAAAAGACTGCATGTCTTTCCTCCATGACCCCTTTCCACCCCGTCACCCCATCTCTGTGCAGTCATCTTGGCACGGCTGCAAGTATGAGACATGGGGGGAAAGTGTGTGTGTGAATCACTCCCAGTGCTTCCACCTTTTACAATATGAGGATGGTAAGAAGGGAAATGTAGTGTGCTCTCTGGGATGCAGGCGATGCCTATACCATGGAAACCAGGTCCTATGTTTCTCCTCACCGTGCACCACACGGCTCAAGCGCACTACGATGGAGTGGCTGTTTCAGTACATTTTGTTACTGTTAGTGAGAGGGAGTGAAACCGTTGGAGTGTTCAGTGTCTGCAGTCTCCGCCTTTTTTTTTGCTTGAAGATATGGCTTGCTGAGACTGCAAATTGAGCTTATGAAGTGTTTAAATCCCGCAAGGTTCCTAGTAGCTCAATGGATGAAGTGTGTGCAATACTTCTCTTATAATTGGCAAAGGGCTGCAAGGTTTGGCCAGAAGGTTGAATGGAATGGTACATGGAGGATTTTATGAATCATCTAGAAGAATAGGAATCCTCCTTACTGTGTTAAGAAATATGTGCCCTTGATTTATCGATTTGACCGACTAGACTGTGTGAACAATTCCTGTTGGATAAGAAATCCTCTCTCCAAGTTGCAGGCTTAGACGGGCGTAGACCCTGGCAAATAGTCCTCGGCCACTTAAGGTATCATAATCGACAGCATTCAGGAGTGGCTCGGCCTGTGAAACATTCATGGCAGGCATAAATAATGGAGCATAGTAGCCAGTTAGCAGCTGCAACTCGAAATAGTAGTGGCCTGAAACACAATCTTTTCCCCTGTAAACTATGTGTTTCACCTGCACCACACCGGGGCATCTGTGCCTGAGTGACAGGTTTGAGCAGGGGAACGAAACAACTCCTTCCTCCCTCCAGACCTCGCTTCATCTTCCTCCGATGAATTTTTCACCAAAGCCTCTTTGATATCTCTCCCCCAGGGGAGCTTGGGTAATGTAAACTATAATTATTTCTCATAACCGCACTGCTTCTCTAATTAGTTCACTCCTCTGAACTGGACCTTGCATTTTTTACACATCAAGAGGACATGGGTCGGAAGATAAATATGCATTGTTTGTTGACTTTGCCGAGTCCCTCGGCTCTGCAAGTGATGTCGTCTCCCGTCTTGTTTTTACCTGGTAAATGGCGCCCCGGCCGGGATGGCCGGCGAGGCCCAGCGTTAAGTCCAATTATTTGGACCCAAGGTCAGATCCACCACATCCTCATCCCAGACAGAGACCACTGAACAGTCCAAACCTCTGATTCAGAATCAGATTAATAAGCGGTCAGCGTGGAGACACGTTGTAATCATAGTCTTTTCAAGACTGCTCTTGGTTTTGGACAGCGTTAGTAAACATTCAGACTTACAAATCCAATTTTCATCTGGCTTTGGAATGTGTGAATGAAAATAGTTATAGCAAAGCAATGATAGTGCTCAAGTCATCAATGAGAAGTCTCTCAATTCAATTGATGTATGTTAAGCCCATCTCTGTCCAGGCGTCTTAAAGCTTTTCAAACTGGGTCATCTGTAATGGGCTGCAGCTCTTGAAAAGGGTCTGGATGGTGGCGTTTGCTCATAGATCCTGCATGCGGCTTGTTTTAGAGTGGATTTGCAGGAGCACGTGAGGTCTGTTTTTCCTGTCAATGGCAGGCATGAATAGACTCCTGTATCTTCCCCCTCTTGGTGGTCCTGCGGCCTTGAAGCCAACTGTCTGCATAGTAAATGCCTGTGGGGGAAACTTCTGTTGGTGGACGTGATGCAAAGTTTATTGGTCGCGTACTAAGGCTGGCCCCATTTATTCGACTGGACGATTGTTTGGTCGATAGGCTGTTTGTTGGTCAACCAAGATTTTTTGGGGCAACCAGTGGCAAATATATATATAAAAAATGTATGGCACACAAGACACCTGTTTGACTCATGCCTGTCGGAGTGGACTAATCCATTGCGGAGGCCACGGGAATGGCACACCAGTATCACCAGTTATACATTTACGGTTAATCATTTATAATCCACAATGTTTGTTTGGTGACGATCATTTCTGTTAATGCATTCAATATATTATTATTACTGTCTTACCGTTGTTATTGTAGGAATGGACACATTGTTTGCAGAGCGCACAACCTAGGCTACACTTGTGAGGAAGAAGTTTTGGTTTATTTCATTCCATTTTCAATTTATTCATTGTCTTTTGTTTGGAGCGCTCCTGTCAATCTTGAGTAAGGACATGCACCTGATTACGTGTAGAACTAGGCCTACCTGGCCTTTGCACAAATGTAGGCTTTTAAATGTGTCCAGTTGGGGATCTGATACTATTTATGATTGTCTTAACTCACCGTCACTGTGGATCTTCTCAAAGAAATGTTTTCTTTGCCTCTAAAAACAAATAAACAAAGTCTGTTTTTACATCCATTGATAATGATAATAGTTCCTCAATGTAGCCTATTTGAAAAATCTTTCCAGCTCTCTCCCTTTCGATAACCACTCAGCATGAAAGGGGAAAAAATGTCATGCTCTGATCTGGTGGAAATGTCATAAGAAAAGGCCTGCCTGATTACTTCTTATCCCTTGTGCAAATAGCCTACAGCTGTGTGTGTCTGTCCAGAGCTCACTGGCACAGGAAACTCTGAGGACCCAGAATATTTTATACAATGTTGCAAGTTTGCTAGCATAAGCTTCAGGCCTGACCCAAGTTAATAGTTGATACAATGTTTCAAGTTCCTTGCAGACTGGCCATGCAGAGCCAATGTGATTTATAGGATATTTATTTGTATCATATTTTTTACCTGCACGCTGCAATGTTTTTATTTGTTGGCTTTATGTAGGCTATTTTTTACATATTGGCAATGGCAATAGAAGTTACTTTTAGATTTGTATAATTTTCATTTACATATAATTTTGATTAACCACATGACATTGATTTTGAAATATGTGACTCAAAATTTGAATTTCTGTTTTTTACATTGGATAAAAATAGAGACTCAGAGCTACAAAATGGTATATCTTAATGGCATTTTCGAGGAACAATGGGAAAGTAATTATGCTTTGAAAGTTGATACATTTGTAAACACACTTTTGAGAAAAGGGCCTTTGACTGTTTTGGTACCTACTGGAGACCTCTACTTTGTCTACACCCATTCAGCATTGTTCACACCCTCTTAAGCTTTAGCCCCACCTATCTCTTTAAGGATTCACATGAGGTCATGTGCTAAAGGCTAAAAGTGGTAGTAGCCTACAATAAGGAAAAATTCCAGGTAAACAGAAAGTGTCCAGATAAAAATAGATGACGCTTACCCAGATACACTTGTCTAAATTGATGGGTCATGTGAAAGAAATGGGATAACCCCCAGCCACATCCAGTGGTGGAAAAAGTACTACATTGTCATTCTTGACTACAAGTATAAATAATTTCAAGTTCCTTATATTAAACTGTATTTATAATTGTATATTAAAAAGTATAATAATTTGACGGATAGCCAGGGGCACAATGTACTTAAGTATCAAAAGTAAAAATATTAACCATTTCAACTTCCTTATATTAAGCAAACCAGACGGCACAATTGTATTATTTTTTATTGTCAGATAGCCAGGGTCACACTCCAACACTCAGACATAATTAACAAACAAAGCATTTGTATTTAGTGAGTCTGCCAGATCAGAGGTAGTATGGATGACCAGGGAAGTTCTCTTGATAAGTGTTTGAATTGGACAATTTTCCTGTCAAAATGTAACAAGTACTTTAGGGTGTCAAGGAAAACATATGGAGTAAAAAGTACATTATTTTCTTTACAAATGTAGTGAAGTAAAAGTTGCCAAAAATATATATTGTAAAGTAATGTACCACATAAAACAACTTAAGTAGTAGTACTTTAAAGTATTTTTACTTAAGTACTTTTCACCACTGCCCAAATGCCTTCACACCAGCACATTAGCAAACTTTATATACTGTTACACACGCACTTATCACATAGTATTCCATACATAAGTTAAGGCCATGCAACCTGAGTTGAAACCTGAGTGAGGTACACATCTGCAGTTGAAGTCGGAGGTTTACATACACCTTAGCCAAATACATTTAAACTCAGTTTTTCACAATTACTGACATTTAATCCTAGTAAAAATTCTCTGTCTTAGGTCAGTTAGGATCACCACTTTATTTTAAGAATGTGAAATGTCAGAATAATAGTAGAGAGAGTGATTTATTTCACCTTTTATTTCTTTCATCACATTCTCAGTGGGTCAGAAGTTTACATACACTCAATTAGTATTTGGTAGCATTGCCTTTAAATTGTTTAACTTCGGTCAAACGTTTCGGGTATTCTTCCACAAGCTTCCCACAATAAGTTGGGTGAATTTTGGCCCGTTCCTCCTGACAGAGCTGGTGTAACTGAGTCAGGTTTGTAGGCCTCCTTGCTCGCACACGCTTTTTCAGTTCTGCTCACAAATTTCCTAAAGGATTGAGGTCAGGGCTTTGTGATGACCACTTCAATACCTTGACTTTCTTGTCCTTAAGCCATTTTACCACAAGTTGGAAGTATGCTTGGGGTCATTGTCCATTTGGAAGACCCATTTGCGACCAAGCTTTAACTTCCTGACTCATGTCTTGAGATGTTGCTTCAATATATCCTAATAATTTTCCATCCTTATGATGCCATCTATTTTGTGAAGTGCACCAGTCCCTCCTGCAGCAAAGCACCCCCACAACATGATGTTGCGGTTGGGATGGTGTTCTTCGGCTTGCAAGCCTCCCCCTTTTTCCTCCTAACATAACGATGGTCATTATGACCAAACAGTTCTATTTTTGTTTCATCAGACCAGAGGACATATCTCCAAAAAGTACAAGATTTGTCCCCATGTGCAGTTGCAAACCGTAGTCTGGCTTTTTTATGTCGGTTTTGGAGTAGTGGCTTCTTCCTTGCCGAGCGGTCTTTCAGGTTATGTCGATATAGGACTGGTTTTACTGTGGATATAGATACTTTTGTACCTGTTTCCTCCAACATCTTCACAAGGTCCTTTGCTGTTGTTCTGGGATCGATTTGCACTTTTCGCACCAAAGTACGTTCATCTCTAGGAGACAGAATGCGTCTCCTTCCTGAGCGGTATGACGGCTGGGTGGTCCTATGGTGTTTATACTTGCGTACTATTGTTTGTACAGATGAATGTGGTACATTCAGGCATTTGGAAGTTGTTCCCAAGGATGAACCAGACTTGGCTGATTTCTTTTGATTTTCCCATGATGTCAAGCAAAGAGGCACTGAGGTAGGCCTTGAAATACATCCACAGGTACACCTCCAATTGACTCAAATGATGTCAATTAGCCTATCAGAAGCTTCTAAATCCATCACATAATTTTTAGGAATTTTCAAGGCTGTTTAAAGGCACAGTCAAATTAGTGTATGTAAACTTCTGACCCACTGGAATTGTGATACAGTGAATTATAAGTGAAATAATCTGTCTGTAAACAATTGTTTGAAAAATGACTTGTGTCATGCACAAAGTAGATGTCCTAACCGACTTGCCAAGATTATAGTTTGTTTAACAAGACATTTGTGGAGTGGTTGAAAAACGAGTTTTAATGACTCCAACAAAAGTGTATGTAAACTTCCGACTTCAACTGTACATACAATCAGGGGTAAAGTGGCTGAGCAGCAGGATAACACAAAAAAATAGCAGCAACGTATGTGTTAGGAGAGAGTCATGTGAATAGAGGCACTGCAGATTGTGCTGATGACTGGACCGTCCAAACCAAGCATGAACAAAGGAATCTATATTCAGAGAGCCTGTTTCTGTCCTGCCCTTGACTTTGGTGCAGGGCGTGTGATGTCCATAGCCTCTTTGTCGCAAAACTCCCATATCTTGTCAAAATGATGTTGTCTAGCTGTGTCCAGTCCAGATGGTGCTTTTACAGGCAAACCATCTATGGGAGGAAGGATGTCAGCATTGCGCAGCAGCTGAAACCTGGTCCTGACAGTCCGAACGCTCCTTGGAGACAACACCAGGCTCCAGAGCATCAAAGCTGTAAAACAGGGAATAACAAAAAACTCTGAAAACATTACAACCCTGCACAACATCAATTCACCTCCCAAGTTTAGATAAGAATAACCTCATACAAATAATAATAATAATTTTTACCTGAAGT
Organism: Salmo salar; assembly: GCF_965601325.2. NCBI lineage: Eukaryota > Metazoa > Chordata > Actinopteri > Salmoniformes > Salmonidae > Salmo > Salmo salar. The sequence continues at coordinate 31,402,555 of NC_138295.1, forward strand.
GCTGGTACTGCTTGATCTGTGGCAGCGGCCTGAAGTACGGAGTCAGGTGTTGTTGTCAGCCATAGCTTTCCAGCAGCACCGTACCATCCTCCAGTCCAACCAGCTCTGGGATGTTGACCCCTGTCACAGTGCTGTTCTTCACAACACCAGCAATCTCAGACAGTGTTCACTCTGGTCTGTCTGAAGCACTGCTTGATGAGGCTGAAGCACAAGTCAGTGGCAAACTTGGTGTGGCCTGTGGAAGTGAAGGTCCAGATTGTGGTGGAGCTTGTGCATGGTCCACCAGGCACAATACCAGAGCACAAACTTGTTCTTGTTTTGGCCACTGCAGTTATCACAATTCAGGTCCACACGTGTTTTCCCAACTCCATAGTTGGTGAAGAAATGGTGCATGTTGTTAATGACTGCGCTGCTGCCTTTGCTTGCTAGGGCCAGCTCTCTTTTTGATGACTGTATGACTGGTGGATTAGTCAGGCGTGTTCTACTGATTAATGCTGAAAGACAAATTCCACACAAATATTTTAGATTTATTATACAATAGATGCGGAATGGCATTGAGAACATCACTACACACAGTTCATACAGGTATTGTTAGCTACTGTAGCTAGCCAGCCATCTAACGTCAGCTGGCTAGCTAATAGCAAGCTTTAACTAGCAATACAAAGCAATTGTCATAGCTAGCTGAAGTTAACCAATAAGTTCAATATTAGCCAGCTAACATTAGGCTATAACTAGCAATGCGAAATGGCATTCTGAGAAAACATCACTAACGTTACACACACTTCATACACATAAGTTAATGTTAGCTAGCAAGCCAGCCACCTAACCTCAGCTAACGTTAGCTAGCAAACAGCAAGCTTTAACTTGGGATCTTTTGTTTAGACATGTCACGTTAACGTTAGCTAGCTAGCTAAAAAATGAACTATAATCCCAATCCATAGAGTAACGTTACTAACAATACAAACCGATTGTCGTAGCAAACTAAAGTTAACCAAATAACGTTAGGTTCGTTGTTAGTTAGCAAGCCAGCCATCAAACTTCAGCTGGCTTGCTAACAGCATGCTTTAGTTTGCAATGAAACAACTTTCTGGCAAAATTAGAAACGCATAATATCTGAATCTGTAGCTAGATTCTTACCTGTATACATGGATGAAAGCTTCACGGCAGACTGCAACCGCTTTTATAAGACATCCTGTGTTGTTTCCGTTTAGTTTGCACAGCTTGTTTGGCCCGTTGTGTTTCACTGATTTCAAAACATGTTATAAAATGAGAGAGTCAGCATTGCATGGCATGATCGTCATCCATAAAGTAGTCCATCACAACTTTTTCCCACTGACCTTTGTCGATAGCGCCTTATAAATTCAGGGATGCAATGTTATTGAGAGCAGTAGCAACATATTTGCAATTGTCCATGGCTAACATAATATCTTTCGAGAAAACTGCAGTAGGAAGGATTATTTACGCATTACGAGCAGCTTATTTTATAGACACAAGATGCAACACCGCAGACCAATCCAAACTCATCTCTCGGCATGTCCAGCCCAATCATTATCGCAGCCAATCATGGCTAGCGGGAAGGTTGCTGACTTTTTCTTTGGCTAAACCAACTAGGCTCGTAATTTAACAATTTAATTTGTATTTACAGATGACATACACGTTTGATATTAACCCCTGTGCGGCATCCAGCGAAAAATCATATCGCCATTAGCATAACAAAATTTAATAATAAAAAAATAAAAAAATTCAAATTATATTGTTTTATAGATACACCTCTCCTGAATCCAACCACGTTGTCCGATTTCAAAAAGGCTTTACAGCAAAAGCAAAACATTAGATTATGTTAGAGGAGTATATCGTAAAAGTAGCCACATAGCCATTTTCCGACCAACCACATGCATCACAAATAACCAAAAAACAGCTAAATGCAGCACTAACCTTTGACAATCTTCATCAGATGACACACCTAGGACATCATGTTACACAATACATGCATTCTTTTGTTCGATAAAGTTCATATTTATATATAAAAACAGCATTTTACATCGGTGCGTAACGTTGACTAACTATTTTCCCTCAAATGCATCCGATGAAACAGAGCTACAATTTACTAAATTACTATTCGAAAACATTTTTAAAATGTAATATTGTCATTCTAAGATTTATAGATTAATATCTCTTGAAAGCACCTGTAATGCCAGATTTAAAATTAACTTTACTGGGTAATCATACTTTGCGATGAAAGGGGATGCGATACTCTGAAAAATAGGCTAACGTTACAGGTCATCGCCATCTTGGAACAATCGCATATCACATCTAGTCTTGTATACTATTGTCAATAATCCCTTACCTTTGGTTGTCTTCATCAGAAAGCACTTCCAGGAATCCCAGGTCCACAACAAATGTATTTTCGTTCGAAAAAGTTCATCCATTATGTTCCATTAGCTTGTTCTTGTTAGCGCGTCTGAAGGCTGATCCAAATCCTCCGTCGGCCACGGGACAGCCATTTCGACAAAAAGCATTTTTTCCCATTTAGGTTCGTTCAAACATGTCAAACGTTGTATAACATAAATCTTCAGGGCGTTTTTCAACAAGAGAGCCAATAAGATTCGAGGGGGACGATTGCATTGTGTTTCAAAACGTTTCGAAAGGGGAGGGTAACCAGGGGCGCCGGCGTCATAATGGTGATGGCCCTCTCCGTGTGACCACGTTCCACAGCGTCTCATTCATTCAGTTTTCACAGTAGGAGTCTCAAATCACTTTGTAAAGACTGGGGACATCTAGTGGAAGCAATAGGAAGTGCTCAATGAACCATAGCTCACGGTGTGATTAATAGGCAACGTGATGAAGTTGAGTTCGCAATTCAGAATTCCACTTCCTGTTTAGATCTGTCTCGGGGTTTTGACTGCCATATGAGTTCTGTTATACTCACAGACACCATTCAAACAGTTTTAGAAACTTTAGGGTGGTTTCTATCCACAAGTATTAATTATATGCATATTCTAGCTTCTGAGATTGAGTAGGAGGCCGTTTAAAATGGGCACAATTTTTTTTCAAAAATCGCTTTAGCGCCCCCTATCCTAGGGGAACGCCAAGAGGTTAAGGCACATGAAAGTTCACATGTTCGAGAAGGCATTTCTGCCAAAAAAACGCATTTTGATGAAAAATATATTTTTTACGTTCAAAAGGCGCTCCTGTGAAGTCGTGATTTGCGACATACGCCTAGTTTCCTGAATTGGGTCACATATGAAGACTATTCTAAATTATTTTCAGATATGAAGACATAAATTAAATGAAACTGTTCCACAAAAATATGCATATGAAAATCATAACTGGCTCGCAGATCAGTAGAAATGGTATGATAACTTGGCACTCCAAATGGAAAAGGTTGTCGACTGCTGGTGTAGCCTATTATCGGCAACGTCAGGAGTTTAATGGCAGAATCTATGAAGGCCAGCAGCAGCGGGCAGCGGGAGGAGGAGGGTTGGGAACAGATTTTTTTTATTCTGGCTAGACTATATTGATCTCTGGCTCCCTCTTTAGTAATTTGTCTTCATTTTTAATCGCAATGCTTAAAGCATCAGACAAGCTCAGTAGCCTACATATAGTTGCTTTTATTCAAACATAGGGTGTGTCTATATATGGAAAAATGCATGTTTTAAAATTTCGACCAATCGATTCGTCGAAAGAACACACGACTCTCGGTCGACCAAGATTATTTTTTGTTGGGACAGGCCTATCGCGTACACAGATTTGCAGATGTTATCGCAGGTGCAGCGATATTATAATGTTCCTAGCTCCAACATTGCAGTAATATCTAAATCCTTATGTCTCTAACTCCAACAGTGCTGTAATATCTCAATGATTATGTTTCTAGCTCCAACAGTGCTGTAATATCTCAATGATTATGTTTCTAGCTCCAACAGTGCTGTAATATCTCAATGATTATGTTTCTAGCTCCAACAGTGCTGTAATATCTCAATGATTATCTTTCTAGCTCCAACAGTGCTGTAATATCTCAATGATTATGTTTCTAGCTCCAACAGTGCTGTAATATCTCAATGATTATCTTTCTAGCTCCAACAGTGCTGTAATATCTCAATGATTATCTTTCTAGCTCCAACAGTGCTGTAATATCTAAATCCTTATGTGTATAACTCCAACAGTGCTGTAATATCTAAAGGATTATGTTTCTTGCTCCAGCAGTGCAGTAATATCTAAAGGATTATGTTTCTAGCTCCAAAAGTGCAGTTATATTTAAATCCTTATGTTTATAGCTCCAAAAGTGCAGTAATATCTAAATCCTTCTGATTCTAGCTCCAACAAAGCAGTAATATCTAGCAGCACAATATCAATATACACATGATCCAAAAGGTGTATATATATATTGTTTTTGGGGCCTATTGCGCCTCAGCAACACACATCAACCCGCTCAGTGCCAGATTCAACTGGAGGACTGAGTAAGACTGCATAGAGATGCAAATAATTACCATAATCACTGTCAACATTAATGGAGATGGCAACGCTGGAGAATTCAAACCCGACTTTTCCATATTTATAGAAGCAATAAACAAAGAATGCAAACGGAAATGTCTGTTATGATTCAAAGTGAACACTGTTTACTGGCATTGAAATGCATATTTGGGTTAGGGGATGAGATTGGATTGTGGAGTATGAGTGGAACTGTCCCAGTCTAATGCATTGATAACTACACTCTACATTTGGCATCAAACTACCATTGATCTCTACACTTGACATTAAAATAAGACTATTCAGAATGTGAATATGAAACACTTGACATTTCAGTAACTCTCCTCTCCCCAGCCCGCTGCAGTTTTATGAAGAGTGGAAGAATGATCACTTGTCCCTGCTGGGCGCATATCTGTCAGAAATGCGAGCAGGACGTTTCACAGTGAACCTAACGGCTATAGCAGGCATTGTTTGGCACTGTTTTCATGGAAATGGTGGTGTTTTTTCTTTCTCTCCAGGTGGAAATTACGCTCCAGGACGTCAACGACAACCCACCTGTTTTCCCGAACGATCTTCTTGACGTGACCATCGAAGAGAACATCAGTGATGGCTTCAAGATAATGCAGCTAACAGCCACAGATGCAGATGAGGTAAAGTCTCCCAGGATTGGCCTTTTCTATATTCTGTCTGTGCGGATGCCTATTTGAATGAAACTCTGGCAGATAACTCCCCCGTCCCCTATGCTAGAGGGAAGGATCAGCCAAAAGGCAGCCATTACAAAAAGCAAACGTTATCTCTGTGTTACCATCAAAATGTACATCTTGACTAGATTTGGTGCCGTACTTAAATCTAAAGTGCTCAACCTCCTAAATACATTCTATTGCTCTTATCTGGAAATGAGCAGATGTGAGCCTCTGTTAGGGGATTTCTTAAAGTGGCTGCAGGTAGAAACGTAGTTTCCAATATCCCAAAAATTAAATAAGAATTCCGTCCAATTAATGCGCTCTGAAATTATTTCACCAAGTATCCGACCACAGCCACTGGCGTAACGCAGTTTGATCAGTCACATTCCTGAAGCCCGAGAAACAAACACTTAGCGTCCTAGTACATATGGAAATGAAAAAGTTTTATGAATGACTTTTTGCAGGGTTACTGTCAAAATTATTTATTAAGTAAAAAAAAATTGACAATCGATGATGGGCCTCCAGTGCTCGTGCACCCTCAATCCTTGAGGGGGCTGCGGGGTTGTCTGGTACACCAGTGACCACAACTTGTAGTTGGAGAAATTACAGCACTTTTTCTTGCTCACGCACACAGACACACACGGTCCCCAGCGATCACGTGTTTTGATGTTACCTGAGATGGCTAGGAGCCACGGGTGTCACCGAGCCCTGAGGAGAGCAGCTAACGATTGGCTCCTCGCGCCGGGCAGATTGTCCCTCTGCGGGCCTCTGTAGTTCACATTACATCACTGGCTTCGCCCTTGATTAGAAAAAGGCTCCATCTTTCGCAGCTTAGGCAGGATGTGGACATAAAATCCAGCACTGAACGAAAATCAGGTCCTCCCAGGATCTCCAAGGCCTGCGGTTCCTTGGCCCTGCCAATGAGACAGGGGAGCTGAATGGAAAGAACTGGGGCCATTGTGAGGAGGGTTTAGTGTGTGAGAGAATATGCACTCATACTTAACGTTAACTTATGAGGCCACACATTTTTATTACACAGCTGTTACCTCACCAACCTCGCCAGTTAGAATGTGAGAAAAATCATGCACAGTCCATTTCTGGAATGGTCATTGTATTCGGAATAGAACATTGACTGTAAACCCTGGAGTCAGGTCAATATTTTGACTAATAGGGCGTTGTAAGGACATTTGAGTAACTTCTCTTGGACTCAAGTGAACTTGAACTCGGAGCTCTGATCTTGAAGGATTTTAAATGAAATGGACTTGGACGGTTTCCGTTATTTTCTTTATCACTTTTTCCTCATAGTCAAAATCAAAGGGAAGAAAGACTTGAGCTGTGTTCCAGTAGTATCGAATAGCTGCCTTCCCTTGCCTCCTCTCTTTCATGACCACTGATCCAAAAGTACCTGAAAGGGGAAAGCAATATGATGAAACCTATCCAGTCATTTTACCTAGTATGGGTCATGAAGGAAATTATAGTTGGAAAAGGCACTTGTTTAGAGTATTGGGACGCAGCCTCGGACAAAGTAGTTGCACTCAGATATGATCATTAAACTGAACTCCAGATAAAGTCGGCCAATTTCTGCCCACATCCTAACGCAGGAAGCGCAAGTTGCGCTGGTACTAAGTGTATGGAATGCATTCAGGCCCTGTTCAGAAATCCCCATGTGATCCACGGAGCCGTAACCAGGCGTGGCAAGCTGTTGGCCAGCTAACTGGCTGAATTCAGACATCATAATGATCCCATCCAATTGAACAGTGCTGCATGTGGGAGTCATGTGTGAGCATATTAAAATGCTGTTTCTATGCATCCGTTTTTCGCTACTCCCGAAACGAAGGGAACGGTTGCATTCAGTTTGGAAAAGAAAAAGAATAAAGCTTTGCTCTCTCCTGTAATGAAGGCCTCTTTTGGAGAAAATGGTTCTCACCTGATTATTTGAAAGAATATAAAAAAAGCTGCACTTTTTGTCTTTTTGGAGAGAACATTCTCGTTTTATTAGCATTCTGACACAGAGTGGAAAATATGCAGGTACCAAAAGCAAGCCTAACTAGGAAAAGTATCTTGAACAATGGGTGCTAAAGAAGCAAAACAACAACGTAACAGCCAAAAAGACTGCTGAAAATACAAATGAGCGTGACTGAAGTGAGTTCCTACAAGACAGTTACTAAAGCCTTGTATGATGTACCCCACATGTAAATACACAGTCAACAGTCCTAGAGGGGAAGATAACTTTCAAAGATCCTTCTTTTGGTACTGTGCATCACCTACAAATCTAGTTCTTAAATGACTGTTCAGTTTAGATTGATGGATTGTAAATAGAAGCATTAGACCACATCACCTCTCAACACGTTGCTGTGATTGGACTTTTAACACCTGTCTTGTGATTGGCTCACACGGCCTAGTTTTGTTTCAGGACAAGGCCGCTTCTCGACAGCTCTAGGAGTCTCTCTCCTCACCCCGAGCTGCTGCTGCAACTCATCTGCTAAATGAGTTTCCTTATGCCCAAGTCTGGCCCGGAATCCTGCTCTTTAATTGGTTGCTCCCCCCACCCCCCTCTTTCTTCCCTCTGTGCCTTGGAACGGCTGTAAACTAGTCAGTCTTTTTACAAGGGAAGGTCAGGGGAATGGTCAGTGTCAGGGGGAGACGTTGGACCCGCTACTCCTCTCCTCCTCTCTCCTTTTGGTCCCCCTACTCCTCTCCCCTCCACTCCCCCTCTTGTTCCCTCTCCTCCTCTCTCATTTTGAACCCTATCAGATAATTAATTAGCAGACGAAGGGTGTCTGGTTCCAGTTTGCAGCCCAGGTGGCTGATGGGAATCCCAGATCAAGCATTCCGATTGATGACAGGGGCCTGTTAGATGAACACAGCCTCAATCTGACCTCTCACAAAGAAATGTACCACTCTGTAGGTCTGGGAATGAGAATGGGCTCTCTGGAATTGCAATGGGGGTAACTCACAATGATGAGGTTTTTGTCCTTGGTAAACTAGCAATAAACTATTACTACTTACTAAATGGGAGATACATCAACTTTATTTTATTGCGTCAACTCCATTTTATTGTATATTGTCAAGATCAAAAGTACCCTTGAAATCACCCTGAAATGAAAGATGTTTTTAGCTTTTGACAAGTCAAAACATAATTCCTCTGTTGAAAAGTGGTAGCTTTTGAAGTTGACTTTTTTCCCTCACTTAGCATCAGACATCAGGAGAGAGTCACCTGCTCTGGTATTGTGCTCAGCACAAACATAAATGTCAAGCTCTGTCGCCACTGTTATTCAGTTGTCATACCACGTTCAGTCCTCTACTCCAATTGCAAAGGACCACTATGGCTTTCACATGTGTACTGGGTTGTACTTGTCCAAGGTATCAAGGGATCTATTAGTTGCGTTTATAGAGGAACTCTATAGCCCCAGAGTTCAAAGACCAAGAGTAAGGCCCAAGAGAATACTGCCATTCAGCTCCTGTGAGTTTTTCTTTCCACCGATATGACCATTCTATTCTGTGAGGAGAATAGTGATGCGTTTGCGATATATTTCACTCATTGAGATTTCTAATATAATAATGTATAATCTATTAGCCCTAGAAGAAGGTATTTGATAGAAGTGTGAACGCGCGCAGTGGGTGGTTGTGAACATGAATTTCACTCTCACAAAGAAAGTAGTATGATGTCCCTCTCTCCCCCTTCAGGACTTTGACTAACCATAACCCTTAACCTATGTTAATCATCACGGTCTCATGTAAAAGGATCCGCCCCTTTTTTTCAATTTTCGTCTAAAACTGCCTGTAGCTCAGGACCTGAAGCAAGGATATGCATATTCTTGATACCATTTGAAAGGGAACATTTTCAAAGGGAAACAGTTTGTGGAAATGTTAAATTAATGTAGGAAAATATAACACATTAGATGTGGTAAAAGATAATACAAAGAAAAAATGATTTTTTTAAATGTATTTTGTACCATCATCTTTGAAATGCAAGATAATTATTCCAGCCCAGGCACAATTTAGATTTTTGCAACTAGATGGCAGCAGTGTATGTGCACAGTTTTAGACTGATCCAATGAACCTTTGCATTTCTGTTCAAAATTTTGCATCAAGACTACCCAAATGTGCCTAATTGGTTTATTAATACATTTTCAAGTTCATAACTGTGCACTCTCATCAAACAATAGCATGGTATTCTTTCACTGTAATAGCTATTGTAAATTGGACAGTGTAGTTAGAATAACAAGAATCTAAGCTTTCTGCCAATATCAGATATGTCTATGTCCTGGGAAATTTTCTTGTTACTTACAACCTCATGCTAATTACATTTACATTTTAGTCATTTAGCAGACGCTCTTATCCAGAGCGACTTACAGTAATGAATGCATACATTTCTTACATTTCATGCATTTTTTTTTTGTACTGGCCCCCCGTGGGAATCGAACCCACAACCCTGGCGTTGCACACACCATGCTCTACCAACTGAGCCACAGGGAATCACGTTAGCCTACGTTACCTCAACCGTCCCGCGGGGGACCCACCAATCCTATAGAGGTTATTAAAGCCTCATAATAAAAAATCTATACTGAATCTTTCTGCTGTTAGAAATAACCAATTATATTTGTATTTCTTCAGGGTCCTAATGCGCTGGTGACCTACACCATTATCAACGGTGCCGATGACAGTTTCCGGATCGACCCGGAATCGGGGGACCTGATCGCCACCAAGAGACTGGACCGGGAACGTCGCTCCAAGTACTCCCTGCTGGTCCGAGCCGACGATGGAAAGCAATCCTCAGATATGAGGCTGAACATCACTGTCAGTGACGTCAACGATCACACGCCTAAATTCTCCCGTGGAACGTACTCCTTCGACATTCCCGAGGATATGACACCAGGTAAAAGGCTTAATGTCACATGGCATTGCTTGTAACTGCCAGGTTCTTTCATGCTTATTCAGTGTGAAAGTTCACAAATTAATTTCTGCTAAAGTTTATGCCATTCCACATGAATGTGGTCTATCTATATCTTAAAGGCTTTTAATGCAAACGTTTTGCTAGTTAGCTAGGTCAACAAAGATTGTAACACTTTATTTTAAGTGTTTATGAATCATTATTCCTATATTTGTAAATGTCAGATATTCACACATGTATATATAGTTCGTTAAACATCCTTTGTTGTGTGCTTGTTCTATTACCAGGTACTGCAGGAATGTCTACCAATGGCATGCCCATCTTTTTATGAGAAATTACACTAGTCACTCAAAACATTTGAAGTATTTCTACATTATAAATGGCAATCACTTTAGATTAGGGACTGCAAAAATACTTTAATAATGATTAGTAAATGGTTTATTAATGTGGGAGTAATTATTAATAAATGGTGAACACACAATTTATATATTCCTTATAAATGGTTTATTACAAACCATTAAAATAAAGTGTTACCGGGACATTGAATCTGTTCATCAAACTGTGGCACTTGGAAATATGAAATATGTTGTATTTTTTTATATGGTAGTTGAAGGAGTTGGTAGGCAAACGTGAGGGAATCCCAATCCAACAATCCAAAAACCCTCTCAAATGCTCACTGTCTGACTGTCTGCTTCTTGACTTGTCAGGCTCCATCGTGGCGGCGATCCTGGCTAGTGACTCGGACTCGGGGGTGAACGGCGAGATCACGTACTCCCTGGAGGAGGAAGACGAAGACGAGACCTTCCTGCTCAACCCCATCACGGGGGTCTTCAACGTCACGCGGCCCCTGGACTATGAATCCCAGCAGTACTACATCCTGACCGGGAGGGCCCAGGACGGCGGTGGTCAGGCCAGTGCGGTCAGGGTCTACTTCAACGTCCTGGACGTCAATGACAACCCTCCCATCTTCAACGCCACCTCTTACAGCACTTCGGTCACCGAGAGCCTCCCCCCTGGCTCCAGTATCATCACCGTAGGGGCCAGTGATGCAGATGACGGTATGTATGTCCCTTCTGTCAGTTGCTGATTTCCATAATAGGATCATCTGCCACACCGATGACGTAAAATGATGGTTCATGAAAAATGCAGGTGAACATGGTCAATATAGCATGGCCCATAACTATTTTTCTATGACGTAATACCTGTAATGATCATGCAGTGAAGGCAGTTAGCTAAACATAATATTAAGTCATATATTTATTTTCCATTTTTCATTCCTGTCACATTGGAATCATGGTGTGAAATACGGTCCACTAGGCTTGAGGAATTTATCCATTTCAGGTGGTTACGTTAGACTGCTTCATGCTATTATAACAGCCCTGCCGTCCCTTTCCGACTGCAATTACCACTCTGACCATACCAGGCCTAATGCGGTTACTGTGACCCACATTCCTGGGGCAGAAGCCTGTCTTGTGTCTCCCAACGTCAGGCTTCCTCTCCTCCACTGTCCACTTGCTCTCATTGACCCTCTCTGTCGATAGTCAGTCACCGTTCTCTCTCTGTGACCTCAACGTTTTCTCAATGTTCTCTCTGTGTTATCTCAAATTTCTCTCAACGTTCTCTCTCTGTGATCACAACGTTCTCTCAATGTTCTCTCTGTGCGATCTCGACATTCTCTCTCTCAACGTTCTCTCAACGTTCTCTCTGGGATCTCAACGATCCCTCTGTGTTATCTCAATGTTCTCTCAATGGTTTCTCTGTGTTATCCCAATGTTCTCTCAGCGTTCTCTCTGTGTTATCGCCCCCCCCCCACCCCCCACTAATCATTATTGTTAGCACTTACAGAAGTTCCTCAATCCTTGACCCCTGTAGATGTGGTTGTAACCTAAGGATAGAAGTAGACTTGGCCTTTTGATAAGGGATTACCTGTTCAGTAAACACGTCTGCAGTGTGGGAAGGTGCTGGGCCGCTTTCCACATGAATACCTCAATGACTTGAATTACAGATGCAAAATTTAAGCTCGTTTTCCACCGGCTCCAGGGGAGGAACAAGGATTAAGCTAGATTTCAAGGTCTAATAGTTTGCATTTGTGCGGTTTCTGTAGTTAGTTATTTCATTGAAATTAGTGTTTCGATTGTGAGGGAAATCCCAAAATTGTAGAATGCGGCCTACCAGTAAAGGAGGTGATTTTAAGTTGCTGTGCGGTTTCTCTTTGGAAAAGGATCAATTACCCTGCATAAAGGCATCCTCCGTTTGGAGGAAGAAATTGGAAGGCTGCTGAGACAGGTGTTTTTGTGAAGACATTAAGACAATATGTGGAAATGCATGTTGATAGCTAATATAACATTATAATTCAGACCATACAGTATGTAACAGTCATAAACAACCTGGCATCAACATATGTCAGTCCAAATTATCTACGCTTGATTTGTTTTAGGTACAGTGCAGTATATCACATGACATGTTCTCTGTGATATTTTAAGGTTATCTAATCCTACCCCTTTCAGATGAATACTTCTCGACTTGAAACAGAAAGAGCCATTATACTGTAACTACCCCCTACCATAACAAACAACTGAAGCAAGCACACAAAGCTTCCTCAGAACTTCACATTTTCTAGTACAAGTAACTAACGCAAGGTAACCAACTCCAAATCTATTGCTATGGCTTGTCTTCCAGGTCCGAATGCCCAGCTACTCTACTCCATCGCATCGGGAGATCCTCAGAGCCAGTTTGACATCACCAAAGCTGGGGTACTCCAGACCAGAAAGGCCTTGGACCGGGAGGCCCAGTCCTTCTACAACCTGGTGGTCATTGTCCACGACCTGGCCCTCGCCCCCATGACTCGCTACACCAGCACGGCCCAGGTGTCTATCATCCTGCTGGACGTCAACGACTGCCCGCCAACCTTCACCTCCCAGAAGAGGACCTATATCCAGGAGAATACTCCAGTGGACACGGTGGTCTTCACTGCCCAGGCCATTGATGCAGACAGCGGGCCCAACAGCTACGTGGAGTACTCCCTGAAAAGCCCCTTTGGGAACAAGTTCAGCATAGGAACTATCAGTGGAGACGTGAGGCTGGTGGGCGAACTGGACCGGGAGGAGATGTCCAATTATACATTGACTTTGGTGGCCAAGGATAAGGGCGAGCCGCCTCTGTCTTCAGCCATGGATGTGACGATGCTGGTGCTGGACGTCAACGATAATACGCCCAGTTTCTCGCAGAACATCTACGACATCGAGATTGAGGAGGACACGCTGACGGGCTCCGACGTCATCCAGGTGTTTGCAAGCGACGCTGATGAGGGAACCAACGGGCAGATCCGTTTCTCCATCGCTGGGGGCAACATCAACTCTGATTTCAGGATTGACTCGGTCACCGGATGGATCTCGGTGGCCAAGCAGCTGGACCGAGAGGTACGGTCGTCTTATTCGTTGGTGGTCCAGGCTGCCGACCGCGGAAGCAGCTCGAGGGTGGACCGCGCCACAGTCAACATTGTGCTGTTGGATGTGAACGATTGCCCGCCGGTGTACCAGCTCTCTCCTTACTCTGTGAACGTTCAGGAGAACGTGGGGAGTCTCCCCAGCAACATACTACAGGTCAGTGAGATCTTTCACTTTTAGTCATTCTAGACAATCATGATCAAACATTATTGACATTTCTGGACTGGGAATTTAAGTCTCATAAACAAAGCACTAATTCCTATTCCAGGCTTTAGACCTTCAACAAGCTAATGGCTTAACTTCATTTCTAGGAATATTAATCCATGAAGTATGTATGGTATCAGTTTACAAACTGAGCTGACAAGGTAAAAATCTGTCATTCTGCCCCTGAACAAGGCAGTTAACCCACTGTTCCTCGGAAGCAGAAGTCATTAAATATAAGAATTTGTTCTTAACGGACTTTCCTAGTTAAATAAATAAAAAAACATCAGGCACGGTGGTCTTGATTTTGTAAATAGGCAATAAAAAGATAAAGAATGATAGCAATGAGTGCTGCTAGTTTCACTCTTTTTTAGATTAAAAATTATTGCTTTAGAAAATTTCTTTGAGGTATTACAATCCAAAGTATCAAATTGAAGTGAATGAGAAAGGACGTCTCCACTGCAGAGCACACACACAAAGGACCTGTCTCCACTGCAGAGCAGACACACAAAGGACCTGTCTCCACTGCAGAGCAGACACACATAGAACCTGTCTCCACTGCAGAGCAGACACACAAAGGACCTGTCTCCACTGCAGAGCAGACACACATAGAACCTGTCTCCACTGCAGAGCAGACACACATAGAACCTGTCTCCACTGCAGAGCAGACACACAAAGGACCTGTCTCCACTGCAGAGCATACACACAAAGGACCTGTCTCCACTGTAGATCAGACACACAAAGGACCTGTCTCCACTGTAGATCTGTCATGTCTGCTCCCACTCTCCCTCCCTGGCGCTCAAGGGCGCCGGGCTGCCCTGCATTACGCACTCCTGTCACCATCATTACGTACACCTGCTTCCCTCGTCACGCACATCAGCGATTCATTGCACTCACCTGGACTCAATCTCCTGTGTTATTTCCTTCCCTATATCTGTCTGTTCCTCAGCTCTGTTCCCCGCTTCAGCATTGATTGTCGTATGTCTTTGTATTACCCGGTTCAGATGCTGTTCCTGTCCTGTTCCATGTCTGTGCTAAATTAAGTGTTCAACTCTCCATTCCTGCTTCTCATCTCCAGCGTCAGTTCTTACAAGATCAGACACACAAAGAACCTGTCTCCACTGCAGAGCAAGCACACAAAGGACCTATCTCCACTGTAGATCAGACATACAAATGACCTGTCTCCACAGTAGAGCAGACACACAAAGGACTTGTCTTCACTGCAGAGCAGACACACAAAGGACCTGTCTCCACTGTAGATCAGACACACAAAGGACCTGTCTCCACTGTAGATCAGACACACAAAGGACCTGTCTCCACTGCAGAGAAAACACACAAAGGACCTGTCTCCACTGTAGATTAGACACACAAAGTGTCTGTCTCCACAGCAGAGCAGACAAACAAAGGACATGTCTCTACTGCAGACACACAAAGGATCTGTCTCCACAGCAGAGCAGACAAACAAAGGACCTGTCTCTACTGCAGACACACAAAGGATCTGTCTCCACTGCAGAGCAGACACACAAAATACCTGTCTCCACTACAGCGAGCAGACACACAAAGGACCTGTCTCCAATGCAGACACACAAATGACCTGTCTCCACTGCAGAGCAGAATCACAAAAGACCTGTCTCCACTGCAGAGCAAACACGCAAAGGACCTGTCTCCACTGCAGACACATAAAGGACCTGTCTCCACTGCAGAGTAGACACACAAAGGACCTGTCTCCACTGCAGCGTGCAGACACACAAAGGACCTGTCTCCGCTGCAGATCAGACACACAAAGAACCTGTCTCACTGCAGTGTGGAGACACACAAAGGACCTGTCTCCACTGCAGCGAGCAGACACACACAGTGTAGCTTGTCTGTATACTGTTCCTACAAGGAAAGTATTTTGCAGATGTGTGGAAACGGCTCCAGCAGCGGTGGGTCGCCACACAAGAACATGTCCCAATGCCAACCTGATGTGGCCCTCTATCTGTGCCCCGGCGGCATTAACGGCAGCGCCCATAATGCACTGTCACAAGCAGTGTAAAGTACTTAAGTAAAAATACTTTAAAGTACTACTTAAGTAGTTTTTTGGGGTATCTGTACTTTACTTTACTATTTATATTTTTGCCTACTTTTACTTCACTACATTCCTAAGAGAAAATAATGTACTTTTTACTACATACATTTTCCCTGACACCCAAATGTACTCATGACATTTTCACACGAAAATTGTCAAATTCACACACTTAACATCCCTGGTCATCCCTACTGCCTCTGATCTGGCGGAATCACTAAACACAAATGCTTCATCTGTGAATTATTTCTGAGTGCTGGAGTGTGACTCTGGTTATCCGTCAATAAAAAAATGTAATAGAAATTGTGTCGTATGGTTTGCTTAATTTAAGAAATGTTAAATGGTTAACACTTTACTTTTGATACTTAAGTACATTTTAGCAATTCCATGTACTTTTGATACTTAAGTATATTTAAAACCAAATACGTTTAGACTGTTACTCAAGTAGTATTTTACTAGGTGACTTTCACTTTTACTTTAGTCATTTTCTATTAAGGTATCTTTACTTTTACTCAAGTATAACAATTGAGGTTTTTTTCCACCACTGACTGGCACTCACAAATGAGTCCTTTTGGTCTGAAGATTTATGCCCAACCTTACGGCATAAGGAGAGGAGGTTGGAAAAGACCAATATCATATCTGACATTTTTTTGGCACATTTTCTGTAATGTCTATCCTCCCAGACAGATGTTACAGTCTTATATTTTTCTGATCTGAGAAAAATCTATTTTTACGGTGTCCATATTAGGATAGCCTCAGAGTCATAAGGAGTGCTTCACTCTGACTGATCCGTCTCATCTTTGCTCTCTAGGTTATGGCCAGGGATGATGATCTGGGTTCCAATGGCCAGCTGAGTTACATGCTGAGCGGTGGGAACGAAGAAGGAGCCTTCAGTCTGTCGTCCAATGGTCAGCTGATCCTCACCCAGACCGTGGACCGCGAGGCTCAGGGGAACTACACCCTCATCATCACGGCAACCGACTCCGGTAAGACCAGCTGAGAGCGGTCAACTTGTAATCTTGAAGTGCGTCTAGCGTTTTTGACATGACAGCATGAAGATGGACAGTGACTGTTTTATTATGTGTCGTCATCCGTTGGCGTTCGAAGTGCACTCCTGTGCTAAATGCATACCATATTCAACATGTTCAACTTAGTGTCTATCATCTCCTTGAAAAGAGAGCCGATATCTGGCGAAGGAAGAGCGATGCTTCGTAGGATGCATCTGTGTTCCATCACATGGACATAGACCCAAGAATCTTGACATAAAGCAAATATTTCAACAAATCATGGAGTTCATTCTTATTTCACACTGTAAGCTACGCATTGTTTTGTCATGCAAATGTCAATATAGGGATACTACGTTTGACGGTATATCGTGTCGTTTTGACAGCTAGTTGTCTGTACCTGCACCGAAACTCCAGTGTTTTTCTTTCATCGCTTGTTCTCCAGCTTCTTTTTAAATAGGGAGCCAATTTGTTTCCAGCACTTTGATTTTCATGAGTGATCAAAACTCATTTTCTCATGCTCTCTCTTGTCCATCTGCAGCAGACATATGGTGAGCAGTACATCTAATCGCAATAAATTGGAACATCGAATCGCAATAAAATTATTGTATCGAATCACAATACATATGGAATCACAATACATATCGTACTGGCACCTAAGTATCGTGATAATATGATATTGTGAGGTCCCGGGTAATTCCCAGCCCTAATTATTTCCGCTCAAGGCTTTTTAAGTATATCCCGGAAAACCTTGTTGCAGCATTTGATAGAATAGGGCCCTTCTCTGTTTGTTTGGATACAGTGGTGGAGCTTGTTTTATCCAGATAAAAGGTTAGGTTGTTATTCCATAGAGGTCAGTAAATGTGCAGTTAAGCGAGTACATGCGTATCCTCGTCCGAGCCAAATCACATGGTATGGAAGTTAAGTATATGTTTCTTTGGTCTACTCTGGCATGGCCATCATGGTGAAAGGGTGGTTCTGTTTCATTCCTGGACTGACCATGTGACCAGTAGTAATGATGGGTATTTTTGACTTGGCATTGACTTTGGTGAGAAATTTTACAGTAAAGAGATTCACTCTGTAGTGTGCGATAATGTTGGCTAGTGTGCATTAGGATAATGGATTATAGTAGGGGCTTCCCTCTTTGCAATGTCTCAAAGGTGTATTGTGTCAGACCCTGGGTGGCATCTTGCCCCAATCTTTGTTTCGGACATGTGCAAAGGATTTAAAGGCACAATCTATAACTTTAATATCCAGCCAAACGTACTGCCTCTGCACTTGCCTTTTAAAACTGTGGCAGTGACAAAGCCATGAAATGTGACACAACTATACTTATTTTGTTTGATTTGTTACTCACAATAGCCTCAAATTCAGATATTTTGAATATCATGATTAACTAGACAATTCTAAACCAATTATTACAATCATTGTGTTCCTTTTTATATCTGCTCCAAAACTATGCCATTGCTTAAAGCCCTGTCAACAAATGCAAAATATTTTGATAGAACATTTTGGAAGTTTTACCAAGGAAAATGCAAAAAGAGGGATTTGAGTAGAATATTGAAAAAGCCATAATCACAGTACAGTTGAAATGACCCTGTTGAGGCTGAGGCTGAGATAGGGAGGGAAATTGTTATCTCATTTACTATCTGGCAGGACATCTTTAAGGTAGATGTTGAATATGCTAATTTTAACTAATTGTTTACTGCAAGACCACTTCTTAAAAGGTTAGTTACAGTAGTTTTGGAAAGTGTTTTAACTGCACAATTCAGAACTAGCTGTCTTGTCAAATTGATGATGCCTTTGGGTGACTTAAAGTTGGCCTATGATTAGTTATGTGTAGTTAAAGTATGGTTGATGTGTGGATCATGGAATGAATTCCACTTCAGGGCTTGTTTTGCACCTCTGTCTTGTGGCTGCCACTCTTTCAGGGTCTGTCTGAGGGTTTCATCGAAGGTAAGCTCATTAACCGGTGGCTGAGTGGAATTTCAGGGCCAACTCTGTTGGGTGAAATCTGTCATGAAATGTATGGAAACAAAAGAGATCTCTGGTCCTGGTTCTCATAATGCTTCCTGGCTGGGGAGCAGGGAGTTTGGCACACTCCTGTCAATGTTTGGAACTCCGCGCTCCGGCCCGAATTGTGGCACAAATACAAGCTGCATAAAGGTGTTTTACAAGGAGGCTTGTTGAAAGGAAACTTGAAGATCAGATCCCCTTGCAGTGGAAAGTTGTTGGCATAATTTCTGAGGGAAAAGTGTGACCAAGAGAGAAAGATAACAGGACTGTGGAGTCCCAGGCAACTGTAATAGCTATATGGGGTTTAACATCAAACATCTGGCATCAACTGAAGGAAAATCAGATTTGTAGCCCACTGCCTAGCCACATACCAGTACAAGTTATCCCCCTCATAGAAAAATGTAGAACAATAAAAAATCTGAACACATACACACACATACAATAGACATTGGACACACACACACACGCTACAATATGTTGGCAATGACTGATACTGGAACTGTTTTTCTCAGCCACCACAGTTTCAAAAAACACATTCTCTGTATGACATGTTGGTAAGTTATGGTAGCAGCAAACCTTGAGAATGCATCGTTAACTTTCATAGAGTTGCTTCTCACAAAACAGGAATTTTAGAAGGCCATATGTTTACAGTGTAGCTCATGTATTAACGCAGATTGTTTTGTTTGTTTACATTTACAGTAACACTAGCAGAAGTTCTACAGTGGTGTGAAGAAGAGAAAACAAAACACTGATGTGGTTTACTGCTTAACCTTATGTTCTTTCCTTACGGGGGGGTTGAAATGAAGGGGGAAGACGTGTTATAGTGTGGACACTTTATAAACAATTACATTGAATATGTATTGTACTTACCTGCAGTATAGTCGGATTGCTATTCATGTGTGCATGGTTGTTATTGGCATTGGCATTGACCGTGACCTTTGATGAGGTCATCACCCGGAGACAGATCTGTACAAGGCGACTCTATCACATGTTGAGTTGGCTGTATCGTTTGCTGTATTTGTACCGTTTGTACAATGGCTGTACACCTTTTATTTCTTAGGTTGAAAATAATGGAAAGTAATATAGAAATGCATGTGGACATTCCTTGTCAAGGTACTACACTGACTGTTGATGTAACCTGAGTGCATTATACACGCTTTCATTTAGGCTGTCTTGGGAGCCGTTCTCCGTTGTGAATGCTTATAGCACACTTATAATGCACGATAGACTACTGCCTTTGTGTAATGCTAGATGACGTTGAACGTTAACAAGTTGTGCTCACTCTCATACTGTAGAATTTCTCCATTGTCTAGTGCCTGTGTGTGTGGTGAGAACGTCCCCTGAGGAATGTTGACATGCATCACGTTTGGTCTCATTTCTTAAAGAGGAGGACACAGTAAATCCCCCAGCCCATGCCTATGGCGGCACTTACCATCGCATAGAAATCCCCTCTTTCACATCTCGCCATAGGGCCAAAGTGTGTGTACTTTCTCCCTTTCAGGTCTAAACGGCCGCTTAGCAGATAAAGGATTGTAATGAACGTCCTGTTTGAATGCAGGATCTTTTATGAATCTGGTCTGTAAATCTCCTAGGTTTCTTAAGTATTTCCTGCGTAGGATTCATCCCTGTTAGGAACGAATGGTCTGGTCATCTTAAAGATGATCTTTGTCTTGGATTATAATTATTGCTTTTTAAAGAGGTTTTTGAGAGATGTCTCACCTCGCCCCTACTGTGCTTTAGTACTTAGCTCAGTAGAATGATTTCAATGGAAAGTGAAGCTAACAAAGCTTGGAGAATTACTGATACATGTTGTAAAAGCATAGATGGGACCTTGCCAAATCATTGTCCAAAGCTGGCCACAATAAATATTTAATGGGGTCCATTTCTGAAGTCCTCTCCAAGGCAGACTAGTGGCAACACAAGACGAGGCCAAATAAAATATCAGGTTCCTCAAATGAACTTTAACAGACCTGTAACATTCTAGATCAACTCTTAAAAACCGGCGCAGTAACAATGTGGTCTTGCAGGACGTTTTTTTTCCTATGCCTCATTTTTCCACTCCTGGTTTCTGGTCCGCTTAACAATTGCGGGAACATAATGTTTGTGTAAATAGCTTTAGTGTCTAATAAGTGTTTTAAAGAGGTGGTGTGGGTTGGATGATTAGTGCTTTGCGGCAGCCAGGAGATCCACGTTTTAAAAACCGTGGCTCTCTGTGACCCTGAGGCAGTCTTCTCAACCATGATCACACCACTAACACACAACACAGTTCATCTCAAATAAGCGATTTGCCCGCCACAATAATTCCAATAATGTCTTCTAAGTGGTACTCCATAGGCATCGAAAACTAACGGCATAGACGGCTCTTCAGTTGTCACTCTTTTTCACTTTTGGATACAGCAGGAAAAACATGTCATTTAAAAGACCTGTGGGCCTACTGGACGACAACAATGTCAAAACCATTGAACAGTTCAGCAAATGAAAAGCGCCTTGGTAATAAAGCACAAAAGGCAAATCACTTCATAAACTCCCAGTACGTGCCCTGCAGTAGGAGAAAATGGCAGTTTGTCTATGAATGGACTTTTCCTGTCTGTCTGCAAACCGCCAACCCCTATTCATAACATAATGGGGGAAAAATATGTCTAACCATTCAGACACAGCACTCCATAAATAACTGAAAGCTCTATAACATTTTAGGTATAATTTGATGAATACTTCTGAGATTGCTGTATTATTAGAAATAGGGTTTTGAAACGGGGAGTGGTCTGTTGTGTATAGCTGGGAATGTCCTTTTATATTATCTCGCTCATTAAGTGTGAGAAAAATCCCTGTTTACTTTGTTACATTTGGCAAACGCAGCAGTGGGATAGCTCGCACCCTACAAACACAGCTTCACCATCCCCATTCAGGCGTGTTGTAGCGGGCGCATTAAAAGGAGCTTTGGTCGCAAAGCAACAGGTTCTCAGGAGGAGAAAAATGTCAATGTCAGGCGAGATGGCGGCCAATTCACTGTGAGTAATGATGTGTTTTATTTACGCCGTCCCAAAAGAACACAATCTAGCCGCTGTCCATAAAGCGTAATTAACAGTTTAGCCTTAACCTCCCAGCTACAGATGGCTGTCAGATAAATGTACACATCCATCCTTCTTCCTAAGTCAACCTGTCTGGAGCTTCCAACTTTAATGAACCCTAGATTTTGGACAACGATGCTATTGTTCTGATGAACCAGGGTGTTCAACGAGAGATCACTCAATGGTTTTGAAGGCAGAGATTATCCCCAGTGTCAGTAAGACACCCAAACCCAGCTCTTACCACTGCTCAGACTGGCCAATCCCTGGAGGACACAACAACCTTTCTCAGGGGGATGCAGCCATTTCCTTCAAGTCAACTCCCTGCACGGATCTCCGTGTGTGGCATATGCTCACCAACCAGCTTCAGATAGTTTAATTGTAATTATATGTCTTTTGTACTCCCTCCAGCTCTGAAAGGATGGCCCATGCCACCTTTTCCAGGGCTAATGTGATTTGTCCTCTGGTAATGTACACTAATAAGGTGCTTAGACTCTGCCATATGTTTATGCTAGACAATGCTTACTGGGGAGGGCTTATGGCCGGCTTACAGGGAAAGCTGTCAGTGTGTGTTTAAGCCAGAGCAGGCAAAGCAGATGGAACACAGCGCTCCCAGTGAGTCTTCAGGGCTTGTTATTTTGGACGCTGACACCTAAGGGTTATTTAGGGTTCTCCCATTCGCTCATTTGATCCCACCAATAACAAACATTTTAGGCGCACAGGCTTAAATGCAATAATTGCATATTAGGAAGGAATTGAACATTGTTCTTCTCACGACCACACCAGTCTCTTTGGTATAATTTAGAAATATCAAATACAGTTATGTTTTGGTCTCAGCTGGCCAAATTGTCATTGAGCGAGCCTAGGGGGAATGAATCATGCTTAAATTGGTATTGCTTTTCTGATTGAATTAAAGTGGTGAGGGATCTTCATACTGCATTAGTGCTTAAAGTATTTATCTGAGGTGTTGTGTTTCTGCGTGTGAAATCGGCTATGATGACTCAATGTCTCTATCATTGTCTTATTTCTCCCGTACTGTAATGGCTGACGATGGAATCTACAGGGTTATCTGAATACCATCAGCCTGTAGTCTTGGAAAATAAAAAGTTAACTGTGGAGACAGGCCTCTCGTCAGGACTTAGCTTGGGCTTAGAATGTAGCAACACTATTGCAGAGCTTGCTGACACCACTATGAGTCTCGGGGCAATCCTTGTCTTGGAGATAAAATATTTTCTGATTGAAAGAGCACATTTCTTGTGCCCAAACCCCATTTCTTCATGTTGTAATCTCCAAGACATATTTTTATTAAATATATACACTTTGAGCCAGTCGCCAAACAATGAGTGGTGTTTTATATACAAGTAATATATACAATGTGTCTCCCAAAGATGTGAGCGGTGTTGTTGATATGTCCCGGTGTGAGGTAAATACTGATCTATAAAAGTGTAATCATCAGGACAGGATTGTCAGGTCAGAGCAGTTTTCCTACACTCTTCGAAAAAAGGGTTCCAAAAGGGTTCTTCGGCTGTCCCCATAGGAAAATCCTTTTTGGTTCCAGGTTGAACCCTTTTTTGGGCCCATGTAGAACCCTTCTGGGTTCCATGTAGAACCCTCTGTAGAAAGGATTCTGCATTGAACCCAAAAGGGTTCTACCTGGAACCAAAAAGGGTTATTCAATGGGTTCTCCTATTGGCTAAGCTGAAGAACCCTTCAAGATTCTAGATAGCACCTTTTTTTCTTAGATTAACCTCGGTGTAAGATGATGCTAATGAGGCTAACTCAAGTCCAATAGAGCAGAGGTGATATCAGACCTTTCCAGCTCCTCAAGTGTAGTAAACAAGGTTCAGAAGGTTGATTTCAGCCTAGTCTTTTTAGTTGAATCTTAAGTTAAGTAATTTTTTTAATCATGTAACTGTCCCTCGTGATGAATATGTAAGCCTTTTTTCCAGTGGATGTAATGAAGTTAGGCCCTACCCTGGAGTATCACCGGAGATGGCACGAAAAACATGATGCGGTTTCATACTAGCTCGTAAATAGTGTCAAATACACAGAACTGCTGGGGCAGCAGGAAGAAAGAGCTCTCTGGGAACACGTTTTGTCTATGGAAACAATACTTTTTAACCACAATGAATGGCACCACCACCGGTGCTGCAGACATCCCAGTATAACTTTCCACCAGCTCTCTTTCCATGGCACGATGATGTAATTTGTCATATATCTGCAGGCCAGACAAGGTTTGCTTGCAGCCAAACCTACTGTATGCCTAGTTCTGCCATATCTCCCCAGGCTCAAGCTATTGGTCACAAGTGGTGGAAACGTTCACCATTCAAGTCAGCTAAATTGTTGACCTTGATACTTTGGTTGCCAGATTCCAGTGCAGACCGTTTGGATGAGATGCTGGCATTTTCAACAGCAGTTTTTTTGGAGAGAGCATCCTATTGAAACAGCGTCACCTTCTCACTTTTTTATTACTCCATTCACAGTCACAATTTTGAACTTGTCTTGTTATCAATATGGGTGGGAACTTAGCATTATATTGGTGTGGGTGGTAGCTATGCTGTCTTCCTCCCGTATTCAATGTCACAGAAGCAGTCATGGAATGTTTTCTCCTAACCAAAACTATGCATCAGCACCATACTTTGCATACTTGTATTTGCACACAGTATTTTATTCCATGATGACTGGATCTGTGAGCCCACAGAATGTAGTAAGAGATCTTCAGAACTATGTACACATTATGTACACACAGCAGGTCAAAATGAAGAAACTATTGTTATGTGGTAGCAATGATCCCTGGGAGGTTAAGAAGTAGACTGTGGAGAGAGTAGGATGGTGTGAGACTGATCCACACAGAAAGATGTGGAAAATACCTGATTTGAACCATGGCTATCAACAAGGGTGAGTTCAATGCAGGTTTAGAGTCAGAGAGGAGGGTTTTGTGGGGTTTTAGGCCGGGGGGGGGGGGCTTTCTTCAGGCTTACCCGTGGATTAGCTAGGGTAACAGAGTCTGTCCCTAGCACCCAGCCCCTGATGCACTGGTGGTGGGGTGCTTGGCACCGGGTCAGGGGTCACACAAATGCAATGGCTGCTTCGGTTCTCCGGTGGCGGTGCGGCAGGCTGTCGAGCTGAGGCCGTCTTCTCTCCTGTTCGGGTAAACAAGTTGTGACTTCACATCCTCCCGAAAAGTGAAACGTCTGGACAGAGGCCAAAAGTATCCCATCTAAAAATACAAACAAGCCCATTCAAAAGGGAACAATTCTACGACACTACTATGGCTACACTCTGACTTTAAGGAGCCAATTCTATGTGCTGAAAAACATTAACTAAACATGTTTTTATTTGAATTACTTCTAGATAAGTTAAACAGATATCAATGCTCCACTGAGTTAATGACTGTCGCAGACAAAATCAATTGGTTTTAAAAGCCGCTAATCGGTCAAGGAGTTGCAGACCAGAACATCCTTAGCAGGCGACATTGCAGGGCTCTTACAAGTTGTTGTCTGCCAAACAGAGCTTGCCTGGAAACAGTGGCTCAGCGTTCCCTACCTTAAACTGATGCAGACACCTCCTGACATGGATTAAGAGGATCAGTTGTAGAGTGGCAGCCATTTAATCTGCTTCCATAACAACCCGTGAAACAATGACTCCATTTTGTCAATCCCGTCACGTTGCACGCTTGTATGGGTGATGACACTAAGCATAGAGACCGACATGTAAATCACATCGGACCACTACTAAGCAGTTTGCTGACTCATATGTTTTGATACTGGTGCCACTGGTTATGTCATTTAATGATGACAATCCAACTTAATGCTATTTATAGTATTCAGTGTTCCATGCATTTAATTTGGGGGGATCTTAAAAAATGTATTGCTTTTGTATGAGCAAACACATAAGTAAAGTCTGCCCTATTTTCTACTTTGAAATACCTTGCTTGAAATTATGTACTGCATGATGGTGAATTACCTTGTCATATGCACTTTTCAAAGTCTAACAAGGCCTAGAGTTGCTAACAAACATACAATTGTGAAAATTAGCAACTTTTCTTGAGGCAAAGCAGTGAATGGCCCATCCTTGTAATGACTCACCAGTATGAAGTTTGCGGTTTCTGTGCCTGGTATTTTGGGATAAAACTGTTGACTTTTTCGCTGTGTATGTTATCATTTATTTCGTACTGGAATGCATTTTTTGTTTGGGGTGTTTGTAACAATTTGAAGTGTGTTTGTGCTAACAACTGCTGTGCTGATCATAGCAGCTGAATGCATGAAGGACTTAGCTAAATCTGCAGGTATTAGATTAAGTTATTTCATTTAACATAAGTATTTGGGAAGGATTTCTTGCAGAAGTGCCATCACCCCACCGCTCATTCAATAAATATAAGGCTCTTCGCCGTACCATAATCCCTTTGTCATCCAAATGAGCAGATAAGCATTAGTTATGCGGCAAAGAGCTTATGAGCATGTGTTATTAATGAACATGATCTTTACACATCAAGAGAGTCCTCCTGTCTCTAAGGGATAGGCTCCATATTGTCCCCCTGCATTACATTCTGGAGTTTCTGTATGTTTTGATTATGCACAGGCTCCAGATCAAGAGAGATTATTCATGGCCTCTTTCCAAATGTTTATTTTATTATTGTATTATTAATCCGTACCTCTGCACAAGATTCAATTATTTGATGTTAACAGCTGAATATACAGCTGCATATTAGCCACAAGTTCATTGGTAACACTTTACATTAACGGGCCATCTAAAGAGAAGTTTGTGAAGTGGCAACTTGAGCCAGCAGATATTTGAACCTCTCTGCATTTCTGCTTTGCAGTTGGTTTTCATCTACTATTGATTTAAATCCATCCCTCAGGGCCCGGAGAGCCTTATTTCGTCACTCGCTTGGCGAAAGAACGGCTAGATTTTTGCTGAAAATAGACATGTTCTGTTCTCTCGATTTCCACAAA
Source organism: Salmo salar (assembly GCF_965601325.2). NCBI lineage: Eukaryota > Metazoa > Chordata > Actinopteri > Salmoniformes > Salmonidae > Salmo > Salmo salar. The sequence continues at coordinate 31,429,351 of NC_138295.1, forward strand.
GTAACTCACTGAGTGCTGCTTGCCTCAAAATAGATACCGGTACCTCAGCAACCAGATTACATCTATGATGTCCAAGACCCAGGGAAGGACACGTTCTAAGGTTTCTGTTTCAGAGCTATTGATGTATTTTGACGTGTTGTGTGTTGATGTGGCAGCATTGCTCAGAAAGCAGGACTGGTGGTGACCGAAGACGTTTGCTGGATTAAATGCAGGGATCTTGTGGTGCAGTCCCTGCAAGGATATAAATTGCTTCAGCATGTAAACGATAAACCCGCACAATAACTCATCTTTCACACAAAATGATATTCTAACTGCGTTCATATGGAACTGCCTTAGGTATTTCAAATAGAGTTTTCTCTTGGTCCTTTGATATCCTCTCATTCCCTTTTTGTCTTTTTTCCTCCCCCTTTTATGACCAGGCTCTCCTCCCCTGAGTGGAACGGGTACGGTCACCGTCTTGGTAGATGACGTCAACGACAACGTCCCTGTGTTCACCTCGTCCACCTTCCACACCACCATTGCAGAGGACGCCCCCACCGGCACTGACGTGCTCCTGGTTAACAGTTCTGACGCAGACGTGGGCCTCAACGGTATCATAAGGTACATTCCAGAGCCAGACGCCCACCCCACTCTGTCCCTAGGGTCATAGGCGGGCTCCTGTATCGCAAGTCGGACATTTTACTCAGATCGCACCCCCGCCTGTTCACCCTCCCCTCGACCCGGTACCCCCAATGGGGATGCGCATGGGGGTAAGGCAACTTGCCCCACTTTCCTAAAACATTGTAATGAGGATGTTAATTGGCTATGACAGAAGTAGTATCGGGGGTTCCACAGGTTCTAGGCCTTACTGGAAATCAGAACCAGTTGCCATCAGTTATTAGTTTCCATTCTCACAGCCCATAAACTTGGGCTTTTTTACTTCTGCTTCTGGACTGTTTGGACCACTTCTGGTTATAGACAGTTTGGTTGTTTGTTGTCCGAATAAGTCTGTGTTCCGTCTGTGTTCACACTTTATTCCATAATTTGTCACCAGTTTCAGGGGAAATGCTTTTCTGGGAAGCTTTTTCAAAATATGTGCTCTTGTGTACATGTATATGTCAGTATACGTTTGTGTCTGCGACTTACTGGAAACTTCTGAAAAATGGAGTGAAACACTATCCTCTTTGGGAAACCAAAAAAGTATGGCTCTTTGGTCACAAAGAATTCCGGGGTGTCTCCAACCCTGAACTTCAGCAGAGAGCAGCTTGAATTAGAAGCCTCTGTGAGAATGAAAAAATACAGGAGAAAATGGAAGTACTAACATGGATAGAATATTAAGATGGATACCTTAAGAATTGGGTAATGCTTTGCGTGATAGATGGTGCTTTCTTCAAACCAAAGAAACAGTAAGGAAGTTATATTACATCTGTGTTTTTCTATTAAATGTACTCTCTGCCTCTTTAAAGCTGTGCCCTCCACATGTCCTCTTCTGTGTGTCCCTACAGTTACAGCTTGACTGGAGGCAACGGTCAGTTTTCCATTAACCCAGGTACAGGCCAGATCATCACCAGCTCCCTACTGGACCGGGAGGCCAGAGCCAACTACCAGCTCCTAGTTGTGGCCACAGACGGGGGGCAGCCCCTGGGCATGTCCAGCTCCGCCACTGTGTCAGTGGTGATAGCTGACATCAACGACAACCCTCCCCGCTTCCACCACCACCCCTACGTCACACACATCCCCGCCTTCACCACAGCAGGTGGGTTCAGATTTGATAAATTCATCTTCATTTCAAATATGAATGTTCTTCTATATCGAATTATATCAGGCTTACACAGTATAATATATGATTTTGTCTCATTTCATCCACTCATTCTCATTTTCAGGCAACTTGGTATTCGCTGTGACGGTGACAGATGAGGACGCTGGACTCAATGCTCAGCTCCACTACTCTCTAACTGGCCGCAACTCTGACAAGTTCAAGATTGACCCCGTAAGAGGAGCCATAACAGCCAATGAGAGGTTGACAGGCAGCTCGGAGGTTACCCTCACTGTCCGAGTGAAAGACGGAGGAACCAATCCCAAAACAGACTCGACCACTGTGACCGTCCGGTTTGTGACCGGGGGAGACTTCCCTGTCATCAAGCTGAAGGATACTACTTTCACATTCCCAGAGAGCCAACCCACAAACACGATCGTTACCATAGTGACCGGGGCCTCTACACGTGGTGGGGCCCTATCATACTACATCGCCAGTGGAAACCTGGATAATGCCTTTCACATTGACCAGTTGACTGGAGAGCTGTCAATCAAACATTCACTGGACTTTGAACACATTCAGAAATATGTGCTCTGGGTTGAGGCCAGGGACCAAGGATTCCCCCCCCATTCCTCCTATGAGAAAGTGGAGATCACAGTGCTGGATGTAAACGACAACCACCCTGTATTTGACAGGGAACCATTCCATGCCGATATACTGGAGAACCTGTCCCCTCAGCGGGTGCTCATGGTGTCTGCCATGGATCAGGACAGCGGCCCTAATGGTCAGCTGGAATATGCCATTATCGACGGCAACAAGGAGAACAGCTTCAGCGTCAACCGGGCCACTGGTGAAATCCGAACGACCAGGCCTCTTGACAGGGAAAAACTAGCTCAATATGCCCTCAAAGTGAAGGCCACCGACCGTGGCAATTCTCCCAAAAGCACAGCTGTGAAAGTCCTGATCAATGTATTAGATGTGAATGATAACGCTCCCAGGTTCTCTAAGATCTTTAGCGCCACAGTGCCCGAAAACGCCCCAGTGGGTTACACTGTCACCAGGGTTACAACCACAGACGAGGACGCAGGTGCTAATGCCATAAGCAAATATTCAATCACAGACGCAAGTATACCGTTCACTATCAATCCAAGTACTGGAGACATAACTATCAGTAGACCACTCAATAGGGAAGACACTGGCCATTACATTGCCAAAGTTTCTGCCCATGACTCTGGCTGGACAGTTAGCACGGATGTCACAATATTTGTAACGGATGTAAATGATAATGCCCCCCGATTCAGTCGACCATCTTACTACCTGGACTACCCTGAGCTTACAGAGGTGGGGTCACTCGTTACTCAGGTGTCTGCGACCGACCCCGACGAAGGTGTCAATGGCAAAATATTCTATTTCATCAGGTCCCAGTCAGAATATTTCAGGATCAATTCAAGCTCGGGAGAAATCTTTATCAAGCAGCATTTAAAATATCAAAACTCAACTGGCAGCAACATAAACATAAATCGGCACAGTTTCATCATTACTGCTTCAGACCGTGCGACCAAGCCATTGATGAGTGAAACTACAGTCATTGTAAACATAGTAGATAGTAATGACAATCCACCCAAGTTTGAATCCTCTAGCTACTTTACCCCTGTCACTAAAAGCGTCAAAGTTGGCACCAAACTTATCAGAGTCATAGCACTTGACCTTAAAGATTTTGGCCTCAACTCTGAGGTGGATTACATAATATCAGGAGGGAATAGCACTAGCAAGTTCAAGCTGGATAAACAAAGTGGATGGGTCGCTGTCGCCTCCTCACTCACCTCAGATATGAACAAGGTGTTCCTCATGGATGTTACAGCCAGAGACAAAGGGAACCCCCCTCTGAGTGCGAGAACCACTGTGAAAGTGGCAGTCACTGAGGAGAACCACCACACACCGGAGTTCTCCCAAAGCCAAGTCACAGCTACCATACCTGAGAGCCTTGCCGTGGGGACAGCCATCAGGACGCTCTCTGCCAGGGACAAGGACAAAGAGATGAACGGGCTTATCACATACAACATCACCACAGGTAATGACAAGGGCCTGTTTACCGTGAACAGTAAAACAGGAGTCCTATCTCTGGCCAATCATCTGGACTTTGAGGAAAAACAAAAGCATGAACTCAGAGTGACAGCCAACGATGGGGGATGGATCGCAAAGACCAGCTACGTCATGGTCACAATCTATGTGACCGATGTTAACGACAACCCACCTATATTTGAACCTGATGAGTATTTCCCTGTGGTACAGGAGAACGTTCCCAGTGGCACAACGGTGGTGAAAATGAATGCCACAGACAGAGATACAGGGCCCAATGCCGTCATGGCTTACGTGATCCAGTCGTCAGACAGCGACCTCTTTGTAATTGATCCAAACACAGGCGTAATCACCACCCAGGGTTTCCTGGATTACGAGGCTAAGCAGGTCTACCACTTAACAGTGAAGGCCTTCAATGTCCCAGACGAGGAGCGCTGTAGTTTTGCCAATGTCAACATTCAGCTCAAGGGAGCCAATGAATACGTTCCCCGCTTTGTCTCGAAGCAGTATTACTTCGAAATCTCTGAAGCAGCTCCAACAGGCACAGTGGTGGGAGAGGTGTTTGCCAGTGACCGTGACCAAGGGGATGACGGAGTGGTTTACTACCTAATTTTCGGGAAGAGCAGAAGAAAGGGCTTCGGCATCAACAGGAAAACAGGACAGATCTACGTCACAGGCCCCCTCGATCGTGAGAAAGAGGAAAAGATCTCACTCAAAGTCCTGGCGAAGAACGCGGGAAGCATCGGTGGGGCTGATATTGACGAGGTCTTCGTGAACATCACAATCCTGGATGCCAATGATCCTCCTGTTTTCAGCCAGGAACTGTATGATGTTCAGATCAGTGAGGGTCTTTCCTCTGGCAGTCTGGTCACCTTCGTTAGTGCCCAGGACTCTGACTCTGTCCCAAGCTGGAGCAGATTCTCCTACTCCATAGCCTCAGATTTAGAGAAAAATGTCTTCACTATCAACCCCCAGACTGGCCAAGTGTCTGTAGCAGCTGAGCTGGACAGGGAAACCACTCCTGTGTTCAGCCTGACTCTGCTAGCTGTGGACTCTGGCTCACCCTCCGCAACTGGAAGTGCCACCCTGGTTGTGAATCTGGAGGACATTAATGATAACGGTCCTACTCTGAAGACGGTGAGTGCAGAAGTCATGGAGAACCAGCGAGCTGGGACAGATGTCGCAACTCTTACTTCAACCGACCCAGACCTGTCACCCAATCAAGGTCCATTCTCATACAGTCTGCTCAGCGCCGGCTCAGCCAGTAATTACTTCAGCCTCAGCCCCACTGGAGTGCTGACCACCAATCGAGAGATTGACAGGGAGCAGATCAGCGACTTTTACCTCTCTGTGGTGATTAAGGACTCCGGTGTCCCTCAGATGTCCTCAACTGGAACGGTCCACGTAAAAGTAAACGATCAGAATGATAACCCATCAGAGCCACGCTCCGTGGAGATCTTCATCCACTATTTCGGAAACATGTTCCCCGGAGGATCCCTTGGGGTTGTGAAGCCCCAAGACCCAGACATCCAGGACAGCTTTCACTGCTCCTTGACCCCTCCGTCATCCAGTCTGTTCACCATCCCAACAGGCACCTGTGACCTCAACTCAAAGGCCCGCTCAACAGACGGAACATTCGAATTAGCTGTCCGAAGTAGTGATGGTGTCCACGGCTCTGTCAGCAGTAACGTCCGGGTCTTCTTCATGGGGTTCACCAACGCCACTGTGGACAATAGTATCCTGATTCGCCTCCGTACCCAGGGGGTTACCACCTTCCTCACCAATCACTACCTCAGCTTTGTCCGTATCGCAAACTCACAGCTGGCAGGGCTTGGCACTGGAGTACAGCTGTATGGCGCCTTTGAACTCAACAACCAAACATTCCTGATGGCTGCCATAAAGCGAAGCCACGGACAGTATGTCAACCCCAGTGGAGTTGCCACCTTCTTTCAGAGCATCAAAGATGTTCTGCACAGGCAGAGCGGTGTGCACATAGACTCAGTGGATCACGACCCCTGCACACGTAACCCATGCCAAAATGGGGGAAGCTGCAAGAGGCGCCTTAGCGTGGGGCCAGATATGAAGACAGAGGATAGTGTCCCGGTGATCCTTGTCTCAAACCACCCCCATCAGCCCTACGCCTGCAGTTGCAGACCAGGGTATGCAGGGGCGCTGTGTGAGATGGATATAGACGAGTGCCTGCCATCTCCGTGCCACAACGGCGGGACCTGCCACAACCTAGTGGGGGGATTCTCCTGCACCTGCCCAGAGGGATTCACAGGCATGGCCTGCGAGAGGGACGTCAACGAATGCCTCTCCAACCCCTGCAAGAACGGAGCGCTGTGCCAGAATTACCCCGGTGGATTCAACTGCCTCTGCAAATCTGGCTTTGCAGGTACCGTACACCGCCTTAGGAGCCATTTAGATTTTATGAGCAACACAACCACAGATGTTCAGCTAGGCTCAAGTATACACACACTGCACATGACTCACGCTTTTTTGTCCAAGTACAATATTTGCCTCCAAACGAATGCAAGAGGTGTTGTAACCCTAGCATACAGGCTTGACTGCCAAAAACCCAAAACTGTTTGGTTTTACGATTACAAGTTGGGGGGTATCAGCTTTGATCCATATCAGCTTGTCATGTTTACTTTAATAAAAAGGATGATGCGAAATTGACCCCAGTAAGGGCCTTACTGTGGACTGCACACAGTTCACTAGTCTCATATAGTCTCATATTCCTCTGCATGCCTTTCTTTCTACAGTACTTAAGCATATTTTTAATATTTAGGGCTCTGCTCATCTTTCTTATGTTCAAACATTGAGAGGTTTAGTATGTATTAAAGATGGATCCTTCCAGATCCTTAAAGATACTTTAAAAAAAAAAGTGAACTATAGATAATTAGCCACTCTATTTTTGTGTAAATCACTCCCTCCCTACTTGAATTTGATGCTGTGATAAATACAATAATATTACTCTTAATGAAGGGAGTGCACATGGAGAAGCATAAATGAGAACAATAGTTTGAATCATGTCTGTTTGATCAGCTGCTGGCTGTAGTGGCTGATAGACACTTCCAATGATCAACAGCAGACATTTTGCCTCAGCACCAGTCATTACTGTCTTTTTTGATTATGGCCATAACAAATGACGACACACGTTGTCGTTTCATCAAGACAAATGGCCCTCCTGAAGAACTGCACCTTTTGACTTACAGAAATGTGCATGCCCTCCCTTTGAACTCTACACTTCCCATTTCCCATGCCTGGTTGTGGTGAAATCATTTTTATAATGGTACAGGAGTCTTAAAAATGCTTAAAAATACATAAGCTGCAGGCCATTGTCAGTGTCGCCCCTTGCATACCTTGTTCTGTCTGTTATTGTACTGTCTTATGTTATTCATCATATTTTCATCATGCTTTAGTTCATTGACTTCAGAGATGAAGTCTACAGTTCTAAAATCTCTATATATTTTTCTACTTTTTCACACATGCAAGTTTCAAAGAAGCTCATAAGATTACAATAGCCTAGATCAAGGTTTCCCAAACTCGGTCCTGGGGCCCTCCCTGGGTGCACATTTTGGTTTTTGCCCTAGCCCTACACAGCTGATTTAAATAGCCAACTCCTCATTAAGCTTTGATTATTTGAATCAGCTGCGCTAGGACAAAAACCAAAACGTGCACCAAGCGGGTGGCACCAGGACTGAGTGGGAAACCATGGCGTAGACACTCTGTGATTTTAAGCATCAGTGACAGGGTGCCATAGGAAGAAAAAAAACATGAACTGTGTTTGCCCCCACATCTTCCTGTGTTTGCCCCCACGTCTTCCCACCTCGTTCATTTTAATTTGTGTTGTTTTGTGAACCCAGGAAAAACATGTGATTCCATCATCAATCACTGTGAGTGTAACCCATGTTTTAATGGCGGCTCCTGCCAGAACAGAGTGGATGGGTATAACTGTCATTGTCCATTTGGTAAGTATTAACTTAGAGGAAACTGCTACATGATTGAAAACTATCTGGATTTGCAAAATGACTGGGGATAGCATGACACTGTGGATAGCATGTCTCCATGTCACATTTATTCACATACTGTATGTTGTGTAACTGTTTCTCTCTTCTATGCATGATACCCTTATGGTTAGCCTATGATAGCGGATGACAACAGATTCCCAGCTATGTGCTGATTTTGTAGATGCAGTATGGTGAATTATTCATGACATCCCTGTTTCATTTTTTTCATTCCTTTCCTCCTCAGGGGTCTTTGGAAAACACTGTGAACTCAACAGCTACGGCTTTGAGGAGCTGTCCTACATGGAGTTTCCGAGCCTGGATCCCAACAACAACTACATCTACATCAAGTTTGCCACACTAAAGAGCAACGCTCTCCTCATGTACAACCATGACAACCAGACCGGAGACAAGGCGGAATTCCTGGCTCTGGAGATCTTTGAGGGACGGATGCGCTTCTCGTTTAACTTGGGAAGCGGGACCTATAAACTAATCACCATGATAAAAGTTTCAGATGGACAGTTCCACACAGTCATCGCAAGGAGAGCTGGAATGGTGAGAGGCATTTTTGTTATATATGGCTTTATTACCAAGCTGTTTTTATTTGTTTTGCACCATAAACAGTTGGAAAATATATTTGGTTTGAAGTCAATGGTTTTATGGACCTATAATTGCACATATGTAGAGTAACATTCTAAAGCCCCCACATGTAGGCCTATATAGAAGACTAGTTTATGTTTCAATAGCAGTTATGACCTCCTGGGTTTTTATAGCTGAGAGCAGCGTCCAAATTTGGCCTCATATTCTTTTTTTTGCACCGTGAGATGATAATTAAACTGCCCACACACTGGTAGTCCTGCATATAGTTTTCATAGTTGTAATTATATTTGATTGCTTGTTGTGATTTACAATATGGCCTCCAAAATAGCCTCAGACTCTGAAATTCCTTCTATTTGCTCCGAATCTAGTTGTTTCTCTGCCAGTTGTTCAATGGTGGGGCTAAAAAAATTACCAGCCTGTCCAAAGTTGTATAAGTCTCCTGCTGGACTTCAGATTTGTCATTTCCCACCGTGCACTGGGATTTCATAGGAAACTGGCAAAATCATTAAATTGTCAGCTTTGAGAGAGTGACAGGATAGACAGGTGCACAACATGTAGTGAGAAATGCGATGCGCTGCAAATATTATGTGTAGGTTGAGGAATTACGATGTTGAGGTTCTTAACCGAGCTAGAAGAACGAAAACAGAGCGTATTATCTATTTCTCTCCGCTCTGCTGACGAGTATTTTTTCTCCAATATATCAGGGGGTGCTGCAGCACCCTCGGCACCCTTACTTCCCGCGGCTGTAACTGTGAAGGGCATTTTTCAGTTCCTCCACTTTTGGATTCTGAGCAGATGTGATAACCAGACACCAGTCATAGTCCTAGTAATGTAGGAGACACCGAGAGAGTCAAGGACACTGTTGTTTATATGTAAATAATATTCTAGTTCACCCAACTGAAAGCTGCACCCCAGCAAGCATAATTTCTATTATCTATACTCTGTATTATAACAGCAATAGTTATGAGTATGACCTCTAAGAACACTAATGCAGCTTACATTTGTAATACAGTCATTTGCAATTTGTTGTAACGTTCTTCTCAAGGCTATTTTTGCCTTATTTCCTATTCCATCCCATTGTGAGGAATGAGATTGGTTTTAGGCCTCACATAAATAATTTACAACTAGTCACACCCTTTAGCATCCACATTCTGTTTTCATCCTCAACAAGTGTTGAACCTGACTTTTTCACATAAATAATAATGGCGAATGGAAGACAATAGCATGGATTTGTCATCCAGAAAGTTGGTCGTTGGAAAAAGTTGATCTCCAGTGACACTTTTCCGCCCTCTTATGTTGTGACATCGCTGATCTGCGGTGTTTACTCTGTTCCCTGAAAGTTAAGCAAACAGAAACAATGCTCCTGGTCTTTTGTCACATTTTATATCCATTTTCAGAGGGTGTTTCCTCGAGAAAACCCTTCGCCACTCGTGAGACACTTGACAGTGTGTGTACGCTGTGGTTAGGCTGCAGGGGCTTTGATCTGAGAGAAAGGCATTAATAAAAATGCCCATCTGGCGCCGAATGGTAGCCCTTGCCCTTCAGCGACAAAGCCCTGAGACAAATGAATCTTTTTTTCCCTTGTTGTTCTTTTGCCTCGTAAATTGTACGTTTCTGTGTTAGCGATTAGCGCAGGAAGGGAGGGTGGGGTCACGCTCTCTGGCATCTCTTGGATGATTTGTGCTCACGTTCCGAGCAGGCCGCTCCGTGTTTACCTAAGATCTTGGTATATGTGGAGCATGCTGTCATGGTTTTTCAACACGTTCACACACTTTTCATTTCTCCTGCCACCTCTTTTTTCACCTCAGTCAAGCTTCAGAGACCACAGAATTAAAGAGAAAGTAGAACAATTATTAGCCTTGGCTAACAGTAAAGGTCATATCTTAGGGAATTTTAGATTTCCATGTAGGTCTACTGCGTCTTCATAATGATGGTTTCAAATACAGTATGCTATCGAAAATAACATTAATTGTAACTTACAAAATCCGTCATGTAGTTGTATTTACTGTTGTCTGTCTGTCTTCCTGCAAACTGGAGTGCTCATCTGAGTAAGATATTACTGTCTGTGCTGGTACAACCATCAGGAAGGTGCAACGTGTGTGGTAATTTGTTTTGTGTTGTATGTGTGCTGTACAGTCAAAGCAGAATAACATGTGCGTGACCGTGTCTCTGCTCCTCTCGTCATTCAGGCTGCGTCCCTGACAGTCGATCTGTGTGGGGACGATCAGGAGCCAGGCTACTGTGCTGTGAGCAACGTGGCTGTCCATACTGACTGGTAAGAACACATAACATTACATAGAGCTTACCACACAGTCCATCCTGGCAACGTACACCCAGCTGTCAACTACATAGTGAAAGGCTCAGTTCGGTAGAAGATACTTTGGGTATAAGGGAAACATTTATTTCCAGATGCAAATAGCACTTTATTTCCATGATATACTGTAGTAAATAAACATAATTCCCTGAGAGAGAGAAACATAATGCCATTTGAAGCTGTTCACTGTCAGAGTAGCTCTTTCTGGCCACCTTCAATTTATACAAACATCCTCATCGGTCACTATTGGTTCTCATTCTGGGAAGTTGAAAATATCAACAGTACAACAATATCTCATGTCTCTGCAAAGAATGGAACGGTCTGTGGACCCATCCATCATGTCGACTGTTCTCAATGAACCCTTGCATATGCACGTTGGCTTGTGTAAACCATAGTGTCTGTAAACACATACATGGACATCACGTGTACCGTTTAGCATTGTGAGAGGCCCAGAGTGAAAAACTGTCTGGATCCATAGGGGGAGGACTGTGTGTGAGACTGTCTGAGTGAGCGATCTGGCAGATGAGGAGGGTCTGCTGCAGTTTATTTGCGGAGGGCCCGGACCCCTGTAGGGCCATGTTGTTGTGAGAGGCGCTGACCCCCAGTGGCTTCTCCTTCTCCTCCTTGCAGGATCCTGGACGTTGGGCCCAACCGGCTCTCGGTGGGAGGCGTCAGGTCAATAGAGCCCGTCCTTCATCACCGTGGCCAGGTCGCCACACACGACTTTGTGGGCTGCATCATGGAGTTCGCCGTCAACGGCCGCCCACTGGAGCCCAGTCAGGCCCTGGCATCCCATGGCATCCTTGACAGGTTTAGCTCTCTCCCTACCTCTTTCTTTCCTACATCCTTCCATCCTACTCAACCCCCAAACTCTCCCAGCAGGATATCTGGTCATTCTCTGTAGCTCTCAACCCTCAAGAACCGCTGAAAAGCCATCTTTGATATAAATAGCAGACATACAGTTTTTTTGGAATAGTAGAATGGAGATTTTTTCTTTTAGTTTGTTGTGAATAGTGGCGAGGACAGATCTTTTAATATGCTAATTCCCTGGGTCTTTTATGTTTTTTGTATTGGAGGAGTTGCATCTGCCGGGTCCTATAGAGGGCCCGCTGTCCACCATGGGGGCTGACTTGTCTGTCTGTCCGTAGATGTCCCAGACTGGAGGGAGCCTGCACAGCCAACGCCTGCAGACATGGGGGCACCTGTATTGACTACTGGTCCTGGCAGCAGTGCAAATGCATGGAGGGCTTCACCGGCAAAAACTGCGAGAAATGTAAGAATCCCTTTGGAGGGGAATTTTGGCTGACTGTGCTTGCAGTCTGAGTCACACACTTCTTGTGAATTTGACCATCACTCAGATGCAGATTGTATCATTTCCTTTGATTTACCCTGCCCTGACTTGTGCTTCTTATTCTTTCATAGACATCACGGCCGACACGGCTCTCTCGCTGGACGGGACTGGTCGGCTTGACTACGCCATGCGCCAGAGCCCCAAACGGGACGTTCTGCTACGCCAGAGCCTCATGGGCTTGACCTCTGACCTCTCTGGGCCCAGCAGCCTTGAGGTCAAGTTCCGCACCCGCAGCAAGAGTGGCACCCTGCTCCATGTCCAGGAGAGCAGCAACTACACCACCATCAAGGTAAAGGGAGGCTCCACGGAGCGATGCCAGAGACATGCTAGAATGTGTCTGCTGTTCCCAAAGCATCCGGAGGCACAAGTGAGCGTACATACAGGCATGTTAGTATATTTGTCAGTTTCTCCATTTGCTACTCGGTCGTCATCCTGAGATCCACACGTAAACATGTCACACATACACACAGTCCTCCCTTAGCTCCCCATCCCTGAGTCAAAGCTATAAGGGGACCTGTCTTCATCACCTCCTCCCATTACCCATATATATATATATATGCTCCATATGCTCCTTCAATCTGCTGCTATACACTTCAAGGCTCTGAGTGATTCGGGGCAGCTGCCCAAGGGCCTGAGCTCGCATTCATCCTCTTCCATTTTCCCCCAGTCCACTTCCTTTCCTCCAGGACACACCGGGTCTCTCTGGTTGTGTTTTCCAGTGCAGAGCAGGCCCCCAGAATCCCCCCTACCACTACTACCATACAGCCCAAAGAGCAATATTGAATGTACTGTGTGACCCTAGAAAAGGAGAATAACTTGTACAGGAGTATAAATAATGTAAAAGAGATAAGTTTAATTGGTTCTCCAGATCTCTTTTCCTGTGTTTTTGGCTCGCGGGACTTTTCTTTTCCAGATTTTGTCGTGAACCTTTAAAATCAATTCCTCCTGAAATGTATGAGATTACCATACACAATGCCTGGCACACATTCATTTTCTAAGAGAAAGTCATATTGGTTCATTACTTTTATACAATGAACTCTTATTGCGTGTGGATATAGTTTATGTATATTGAAAGTAATACCATTTACTGGTCCTGCATACATATCATGATCATAATAATAATATCAGTCTGGTTTACTGGTATTTGGCACATGCAACATTTTCCTCTGCACTGCAACTAGGGTTGCAAAGTGACTGGTAATTTACCAAAGTTACCGGAATCTTCAGTAATTTTGGTAATTAACAGCAAATCAATGGAAATCTATCGTAATTTTGAATAACTTCAAAGAAATATGTATTTATATATAGTGTTCATTTATTATATCTGTGTTCATATTGTTTCTAGTAGATAGACCATATGGTTCCAGAGAAAATAGCTTATTTAATGAAAAAATCATCAAGTCAACAATGGCATTCATTTCCAACTATTGACTTGTTTCACAACTACCACCAGTTTGATGCGAAAACATTGCCAACAAATACATATTGACATAGTAAAATGAATAAAAGTTAGTAAAAAAAATGTATAAAGACATTTCATGCTAAAACCCTCATTCCAATGGTATTCACTAAGTTGATGGTTTATATTTAGGATAATGTTTTACAGCTGTGTCATTCTATTTTGTATTATTTAATCATTTCAGATATTTTACATGATAAGGCCACACAGAGGGACACAGATTATTGGGGACACCTGTGATAATCTGAAGTACCCAAAAGGGCCACTAGATGTCTTGTGATAGATTACGTAAAATCCTTGAAAGATACCACAATTCTGGTAGTTTACTGGTAAACTTCTAAAGTTTCCAGTAATACACCCTGCCTTTGCAAACCTAACTGCAACAGTCGTTATTGTAAAGGAAAATGTGTTTTCAATCAACTGTCCTACCTGTTACAGTAACGATACTGTAAATAGAATTCCAAAACAAGAACAACTCTCCGACTGAAATGAAACATCAACAACATCCCAGAGTTGAGCATTATCAGAGCCTGAGCATATAATCATATCATCATGCTTGTCCATTTCTCCAAGCTCTCCTTCCCAACAAACATATACAATACAGTATCTATGTCTGTCCGCCCATCTGCGTCCGCCCATCTGCGTCCGTCTGTCTGCGTCCGTCTGTCTGTGTCCGCCCGTCTGTGTCCGTCTGTCTGTGTCCGCCCCTCTGTGTCCGTCCATCTGTCTACATGTGCATCTATCCATCCATCAATCCATCCATCTAACTTCATCTCTGTCTCTTTCCCCCCAGCTAAAAAATGGCAATGTCCACTACATCTCTGACGCGGGTGTGGGGGGCAAGGTGGAGAGGACCCTGGGGGAGATGGTCCTATCAGATGGCCAGTGGCACGTCCTGCAGATTTTCAAAAACGGCTCAGCCACCTCCCTTCATGTGGACGGAGCCCTCCTCAAGCTCATCCAGCACCCCACCCAGGACTTTGGGGGTCTTAACGTCCTGACCATGTCCCTCGGTGGTGTCCCCTCTGGCCCCACCCAGCAGAAAATTGCATCAGGTGAGTTGGTGATATGTGAAGTTGCTGTTATTGTAATACACTGAGTGCACAAAACATTAAGGGACACCTTCCTAACATTGAGTTGGACCCCCCCCATTTGCCCTCAGAACAGCCTCAATGCATCGGGGCATGGACTGTACAAGGTGTTGAAAGAATTCCACAGGGATGCTGGCCCATGTTGACTCCAATGCTTTCCACAGTTGTGTCAAGTTGGCTGGATGTCTTTGGTGGTGGACCATTGTTGATACACACGGGAAACTGTTGAGTGTGAAAAACCCAGCAGGGTTGCAGTTCTTTACACACTCAAACTGGCACTTACTACCAGACCCCGTTCAAAGGCACTTAGATTTTTTGTCTTGCCCGTTATCCCTCTGAACGGCACACATACACAATCCATATCTCAATTGTCTCACGGCTTAAAAATCCTTCTTTAACCTGTCTCCTCCACTTCATCTACACTGATTGAAGTGGATTTAACAAGTGACATCAATAAGGATCATAGCCTTCACCTGGTCAGTCTGTCATGGAAAGACATGTTTTGTACACACAGTGTAGTATGTGAATGGTAGATACCTTTTTCACTGAATAAAAGGTATTATGTTGACCATATTAGGTGGTGTTCCAGTCCTGCTGTCTGGAGCTAGTGTAAATTGTGTTTTTGACGTTGGACACATATTTGCCTGTGAGATATTTACAGTAGAAGAGAGTTAATGTTGCTCTCTTTGACGGATCATTTCTAGACAATAACTAATGTGAAACTAGTTGAATTAGGTGGGGGAGCCCCGCCTTTGATGCTTTCATGTTTTCATCTCTTTTCTCTGGAACCTCGGCTTTGGTTAGGCCTAAATCACGTATCAAATGTCCTCAACTCTGACTTGAAAATAGTTTGGATAGGGTGAACGAGAGGGCTTCCAGAGGGAGGGATGCACCGCTGTAAATGTCTGACTTTTAGGGGAAAGAAAATGACTTAATACTATGGACTGGACTAATATGGTAAAAAAAATGAGCAATTTGAATGATTTGTTGGCCTCTTTCACACAGCAAGGTCCAGGATATATTTCAAAATAAACACGCTCTGAACACGCAGATCTATGGCAGGCTGCCTTGCCTAGCACACTGATAATCTGGTCACGGTTTCTTGGGGCCACGCCTGCACCAAATAAGAACTGACCCTCGCTCAATATGCGTATCGAAGCAGTTGTGTGCATTCAACTAGTAAGATTATAATGAATAGGACAAAATGGTTTTCATTTATATTGGGATAAATTCAATAAACATGTTTACATCTGTGAGGGACATTGTGAGGCAATATGAAAGCAAAGGTTTGAATTGGTCACCAAAAAATGTCTTCCACATGGATGTCTTGAAGCAATATGAGGTCTGAATTTAGATTGTCTGGCATCGACTTCCCATGTTTTAGTAAATAATCATATTGGTTTCTCTCAGAATTTACCCATTTGAGAATGTGATCTGTCGAGGTATTTTCCATGAAAAAATTTCATTGAGATTTTAATCGATGCTGAACCAATAGCCGACAAAATTCCCCCAGTTCTGATTATAGCTTTCAGTTCCTGTTAATTATAAGGAGGCGATCCCAGCCTCATTGCAAATTCTGAAAAGCAATCAAACTTGTCATTCGGAAACTATGATCTTCCAAGCCACTGTGTTGTCTTAATAACCATCCAGGACTACTTCCTGTTTACTGAACACCTCTTCCTATTCTTCCTGCAGGCTTTGACGGCTGCCTGGCCTATGTGAAATACAATGGGGAGAATCTACCATTCAGTGGAGATCACAGCGCCATCACCATCTCCAAGACCAGCTCAGCCGTTAAGATCGGCTGCAGAGGGCCCAACCTGTGTGAGAGCAGCCCTTGCTGGGACGGCCTGATGTGCGTCAACCAGTGGTACACCTACCAGTGCCTTCCACCCGGCGAATGTGCCTCCAGCCCTTGCCAGAACCGAGGGAGCTGCGTCCCTGGTCCCCGTTCTAGTTACACCTGCGTCTGCTCTGAGTTCTATACTGGCAAGACCTGCGAGACCCTGGTGGCGTGCCTGGGGGTTCAATGCCCTCAGGGCACTCTCTGCAAGACGGCCAACAATGGCGGCTTCATCTGCAGCCCGAGCCCCACGGCCAAGGAGCTTACCTTGCCCATCTGGGCAGTGCCGGCCATTGTGGGAAGCTGTGCCACAGCCCTGGCCCTGGTGGTGCTCAGTCTGATCCTCTGCAACCACTGCAAGGGCCGCAACAAGACCAAAGTGCCAAAGGAGGAGAAGCAGCCTAAGGAGAAGAAGAAGAAGAAGAAAAAAGGGAGCGAGAACGTGGCCTTTGACGACCCAGATAACATCCCGCCGTACGGTGATGACATGACGGTGAGGAAGCAGCCTGAGGGGAACCCCAAGCCTGACATCATCGAGAGGGAAAACCCCTACCTGATATATGACGAGACGGACATTCCCCACAACAATGAGACCATCCCCAGCGCCCCCTGTGCCCCCTGCCAGATGCCTGAGGCAGACATGGAGCACTATGACATAGACAACGCCAGCAGCATCGCCCCGTCCGACGCCGACATCATCCAGCATTACAAGCAGTTCCGCAGCCACACGCCCAAGTTCTCCATCCAGAGACACAGCCCTCTGGGCTTCGCCAGACAGTCTCCCCTGCCATTGGGGGCCACCAGCTACACCTACCAGCCCCAGTACAGCCAAGCCCTGAGGTCCACCCCTCATAGCCACTCAGCCTGCCCCACTCCCAACCCCCTCTCCAGGCACAGCCCGGCCCCGTTCACCAAGCCCTCGTCCTTCTACCGCAACACCCCCACCAGAGAGCTTAACCTGGCCCGCAGGGATGGCAGCCCTCTTGACTTGCACCACAATGAGATGGGCCAGCAGGGAGCCATGTTCAACTATGCCAACCGGCTGGGCCGACGCAGCAAGAGCCCCCAGACTATGGGGGGCCACAGCTCCAGGCCTGGCAGCCGGCTCAAGCAGCCCATCGAGCAGATCCCCCTGGAGACAGGGCCCCCCGTGGGGCTGTCCATTGAGGAGGTGGAGCGACTCAACACGCCGCGGCCCCGCAACCCCAGCATCTGCAGCGCCGACCACGGCCGCTCCTCGTCTGAAGAGGACTGCCGGAGGCCCCTGTCACGGGTGCGCAACCCAGCCGATGGCATCCCTGCCCCGGAGTCGTCATCTGAGAGCGACTCCCACGACTCCTTCACCTGCTCAGAGATGGAGTACGACCGGGAGAAGCCCGTGGCCTACAGCTCCAGGGTGCCCAAGCTGTCGCAGGTCAACGAGTCAGATGCCGACGATGAGGACTACGGCGGTCGGCTCAAGCAGAGGCGCTACTCCAGCCGGAGGACCGAGGGCGGGCCTGCTGCACAGGCACCGATGACAGACCACTACACTTTGCCCCATAAACTGGGCCAACAAGCCGGGGGCTTCAACTGGGACAACCTGTTGAACTGGGGCCCAGGCTTCGGCCATTACGTAGATGTGTTCAAGGACCTGGCCCTGCTGCCGGAGAACGCAGCCGCGAAAGAGATGAACATTGAGATGAACATTGAGATGAACAGTGGGGATGGGTCAGTGACCATTCTGAACGAAGGGGAGGCCGAGCAATATGTATGAGACTATTTATTACAATCCTGTACAGTATGGTATGTTCTCTAAAAGAGAAACTAAGCCGATGTAGATAAGAAGCAGAGAACATTGGGCTAGCCGTCTCCGTTAATTTCTTTGTGGAAATAAGACAAACTTCAATGCAGTAAAGCAGAAAATGACACCTGTAATATTACTTCTAATGGAGTTAGCCCCTTGGAAGAGTATACCAGTCCTTTCCAGACCACTAATTGTACAATCGTCTCTGCGGTCTCATTATGCGTTATACATTAACACTGAATGGTTGGAACAAAAATCCTGTGTCTGAATTCAATTTGATGACTGCAAAGCTAAAGTTGATCTTCATCAAATGTAGCTGGTCTGTATTACCAATAATGCCGCTCCTTTGCGAAACTTCTGTCACATTCACCAGTGAAAGATAAGAAGAGCGATAGCATTGAAACACTCACAAGAGAATTTCCAAAGGCCATAGCAATAGAAACCCCAGCCTGTGTCTTTTTTGTCCCATTTCTCATTTTTAAAAGGAAGCATATGTGTATGATCCTACTGCACCTCTAGGCATCAAGATACAGCCCTCGTGTAAAAATGAGCACACCACTTTGCTTGCACGGTAATCGAGGCCTGCCAATGTTATGACCCAAGCACGATAACCGCTCTCTGGCTGTATGTGTTCTCTCAGATGACTGGCTAAGCACTCCAAGAGCTAGGATTAATCAAGTCCCTGCCTTATAGACATTTGAGGATTTAAGGATGCTGAGGATACTATTGTTTCTGTTGGCGGGGTTGGGACGGGAAGGTTCTGTGATGAATAGTCTGGGTCACAATCCCCCGAGCCTGAGTGTTATTTGACCAGCCAAAAGGTTCGGCCGATGATAGCTGATCCATCCCGTCATGACGTGAACCCCACCCTACTAAGACTATGAACTTGTGTACATTTCTTTCTATTCATGGGAAATCATGGATGTCATCGTTGTCAGTGTTTTTGTGCATTATTTTTAAATGTATGGTTTCTACTTTTTGTACTGTTTATTAACTTAAATTACTTAAAATGGGTTTTTATGGATATTTTCACATTCTGAAGTGTGTTCTTACTTTCAGGGAAAGTAAGATTGAAGACTTATCTTTTACATTTGTTACATATGTAACGTCAGTATTTTCCACTTTTGATAAAACTATAACACACTTTATGCTTTGTACATGTAAAAAGCCAATAACAGAATAAAAAAGTATTTATTTAAAGGTCTCTTTCAATACAAAGTGAGCATGTCATGTGGTAAGCAATCTCACTGCAATCTTGTGGGGGGGGGGCACCTTTTGTGCTCAGATTGCAGCTCAATAATGTGGGTGGTATGGTATTTTATACTCTAAGGACTCTAAGACTGTTGTGAGCAGAGTTTAAATAAAGCATGTGCTGAATTGAACAAAACATTTTAAAAGGCCATTGAGGACCTAAATGAAACTGAGCCACAGTGCTGGCAGCCAAGCACAACATCCCGCGGACTCGGCGACGCAGGGCCCTCTATTGCTTTCAACAATTATTTACATCTGGCTTATTGAGTAGAACTATTTTTTTGTAGCCTGGTGATCCGGTATGCAACATGCTTATCTTCTCCGTCATCGAGAGAGAGGGGCCACGAAGAGAGAGAGTGGGGAGCCATGAACCAAGCGAAAAGTGACAACCCAAATCTGGTAGATTACTGTGGACTCCTGGAGAGGTTCTGTCCTGCCGAGACCAATGTTGACGTAGACTGCTTGGGAATGCTGTACCATGCCGATGCTGAAATAATAACACTCACAAGGATAATGATAGTAAGTGAAAAAGGACCTCGTGTAAATACAAGAGATGAATTCAAATAAACCTCACAGCAGCTCTCTCACTCTACTGTGTGAGATTGGCATGGCAGGGTATCAAAATGAAACCGAGAGTCGAAGATTGCATAGCATGCACTCCTCTCTAACTACATGTGAATTAGAAAGGGAGACATACCCCCATAGGTGAGAGGGAGACAGGCAGGGGCGGATGGCAAAAATAAATACCAGCCCATCTGGCATTTGCCAGATGGGATGGTATTTCTTTTCCTTAGTGGGCCTTTTTTTTTGGTGGGCAAAATGATCATTATCTTGCTAATAATGAGGGCCTCAAGGGAACAAAATGGCCGGTGTGGGGGCCTGAGGGAAAGAAATGGTCCGGTGTGTTAGATTTCTGGTCCCAGTCAACCCCTGGAGACAAGGCTGCTTCATAAAGGTAGCATTGTCCTACTATATAAAGTAGATATATTTGCCCAAGAAGGATTTGTTGTTGTAAAGTTGCAAAAATTGGGTTGCAGCATTGTCTTTTTGTAATAATTTACATTAGCTGGTTATGAAATGTAATTACTCCAGTGTATACTGTATATTTCTGAGGAACATACCATATATAACTGAGTAAATACAGTTAATGTTATTTCAATAGAGTAAAATGGACAATCACTCAGTCTAGAATGACTTCTCATGATTAACAATGTCAATTTAGCAGTGCAGTGTGACTACGTTATCAACATTCGCCACATGAAGTTACCAACGTGTAAAAAAAAATTCCCTCTTAGGTCAGTTAGGATCACCACTTTATTTAAAGAATGTGAAATGTCAGAATAATAGTAGAGAGAATGATTTATTTCAGCTTTTATTTCTTTCATCACATTCCCAGTGGGTCAGAAGTTTACATACACTCAATTAGTATTTGGTAGCATTGCCTTTAAATTGTTTAACTTGGGTCAAACGTTTTGGGTAGCCTTCCACAAGTTTCCCACAATAAGTTGGGTGAATTTTGGCCCATTCCTCCTGACAGAGCTGGTGTAACTGAGTCAGGTTTGCAGGCCTCCTTGCTCGCACATACTTTTTCAGTTCTGCCCACATGTTTTCTATAGGATTGAGGTCAGGGCTTTGTGATGGCCACTCCAATACCTTGACTTTGTTGTCCTTAAGCCATTTTGCCACAACTTTGGAAGTACACTTGGCGTCATTGTCCATTTGGAAGACCCATTTGCTACCAAGCTTTAACTTCCTGACTGATGTCTTGAGATGTTGCTTTAATATATCCACATCATTTTCCAGCCTCATGATGCCATCTATTTTGCGAAGTGCACCAGTCCCTCCTGCAGCAAAGCACCCCTACAACATGATGCTGCCACCCCCTGCTTCACGGTTGGGATGGTGTTCTTCGGCTTGCAAGCCTCCCCTTTTTCCTCCAAACGTGACGATGGTCATTATGGCCAAACAGTTCTATTTTTGTTGCATCAGACCAGAGGACATTTCTCCAAATAGTATGATCTTTGTCCCCATGTGCAGTTGCAAACCGTAGTCTGGCTTTTTTATGGCAGTTTTGGTGCAGTGGCTTCTTCCTTTCTGAGCGGCCTTTCAGGTTATGTCGATATAGGACTGGTTTTACTGTGGATATAGATACTTTTGAACCTGTTTCCTCCAGCATCTTCACAAGGTCCTTTGCTGTTGTTCTGGGATTGATTTGCACTTTTCGCACCAAAGTACGTTCATCTCTAGGAGACAGAACGCGTCTCCTTCCTGAGCAGTATGACGGCTGCGTGGTCCCATGGTGTTTATACTTGCGTACTATTGTTGTATAGATGAACATGGTACCTTCAGGCGTTTGGAAATTGCTCCCAAGGATAAACCAGACTTGTGGTCTACAATTTATTTCTTTGCCGATTTCTTTTAATTTTCCTATGATGTCAAGCAGAGGCACTGAGTTTGAAGGTAGGCCTTGAAATACATCCACAGGTACACCTCCAAATGACTCAAATGATGTCAGTTAGCTTATCAGAAGCTTCTAAAGCAATGACATCATTTTATGGAATTTTCCAAGCTGTTTAAAGGCAAATGTAAACTTCTGACCCACTGGAATTGTGATACAGTGAATTATAAGTGAAATAATCTGTCTGTAAACAATTGTTGGAAAAATTACTTGTGTCATGCACACAGTAGATGTCCTAACCGACTTGCCAAAACTATAGTTTGTTTAACAAGAAATTTGTGGAGTGGTTGAAAAACGAATTTTAATGACTCCAACCTATGTGTATGTAAACTTCCGACTTCAACTGTAGCTTAGTGCTGAGCGAAACTATTTTTAAATCCACAAGTGTCATAGAATAAAAGTCAAATTAAAATAGTTTTGATATCTTCTCTGTTTACTTTGACTTCTCCCACATGTTTATAAGAGGATGTGGTGTGGCGAAATTGCCTTTCTTAAATTATCCAGTTCCTTCAAAATCTGCCCAGAGTTTGTTTATAAAGATTGATTATTCCTAAGATTCCGGCGTCATGGTGTTTGATTAAACAATAACAGCTTAAATGATGTGGCTTTTAATTAAAAGCATCGTCATATGACCATGATCCTTATCCACTAACAAGAGTCAGAGTTGTTGGTCAATCCTAAAACCTATTCATGTCGTTAAAGCTGAAGATGATCATCTTCTAATTGAAACGTCATACAATGACTATCTTTTTGAAGCAGGTGTCCAGGTATCCTTACAGAATCATAAGGCCTTGATGGATGCATGGAAGACAAATCACTGGCTCATTCGTGAAATATGCGCACGTGAAATAACAGCAAAAGACACATCTACAAATTATTGCTTCATCTTAATAAGGAGTGTTCATGTTCACATCTGCATCAAAGCTGTGTCGTTGCCTTCTAAAGTGTTTGTCGGTGCTGTGCGTACTGCAGCCAAGTCGATGCCTTTCAACTGACATGAAAGCATCAATTAATTAAACTGTAAGGAAAGGGAAACATAAACATATTTTCTATATCTGCACATCTTTGGAATATAATAGATATTGTTTCTATGACTTGGCACATTTTCTAGTCCAAGGGGTAGTATTATGTAGGCTTATACGCTACCCTCTTGAAAACGTTAACAGAAGTGTCTGTTTAGTGCTAAGCAGCGAACATCAACTGGTACCAAACATCCCATTTCAATGCTACTACACAGTCAAACGATGTGACATTACTGGCTTAGCATTTTGTTTTGTTTTCTAATTCAGGGGGATGCTGACTTAAGTGCCACCTAGCTCTCCGTGCTTGGCAAAAGGTTGAGGTAGTGTCCCCTGGGAAAAAAGAACACACTGTACTGTATTTGCCATGGGGTTTTCTGTCATCTTTCCTTGGACTTGGAAAGATAGTCATATCTCTTTCTCTGGTTGACACTGATTTAGGATGAGATACAATCAGCTATGACTCCAGTAACTACAGTGGACAGAGTCTTCAACCCATCACAGAGAGAGAGAGGTCTCCTTCAAATCATCAATGATCTCAGCTTCAAGACAAAAACATAGAAAAAGAGATTGTCAACAAGCAATGGTCAACAAGCAATAACCAGTCAGACCGAACATAAGATAACACGTAGAAACGTGGGCCAAGTCCTTACACTGCCAAAATTCCTCTGTGGGTGGGTTGCCTATCTAAATGTTTACTCACTCACTCTGGTCACCACCTCATCATAAAACATTGAATGCATACTGATAATCCTTCCTCCATATGATGGAGCGTATGCTAAATCCCTTTTGGGGGAATTTCTGTAGAGCAAAGAGACAACTGAGACCAAGTCAATGCTGCTAAGACCTAGCTTGGCAAAGAACACAGAACATCGTAACTGGAGACACAACTCAATCGAACTTGTACCACAGTTTCCTAGGTACGTCAAGCAATCACTCTTTGCACTATACATCGGTTTAATAATCAAATCAAATTGTATTTGTCACATGTGCCGAATAGAACAATGAAATGCTTACTTACAAGCCCTTAACCAACAATGCAGTTTTAAGAAAATAACAAAAAAAAGTAAGAGATAAGAATAACAATTAATTAAAGAGCAGCAGTAAATAACTATAGTCGGGCTATATACAGCAGGTACTGGTACAGAGTCAATGTGCGGAGGCACCGGTGTTTAGGTAATTTAGGTAATATGTACTGTACATCTAGGTAGAGTTATTAATGTGACTATGCATAGATAATAACAGAGAGTAGCAGCAGCATGGGGGCGGGGGGGGACAATGCAAATAGTCTTGGTAGCCATTTGATTAGCTGTTCAGGAGTCTTATGGACTGGGGGTAGAAGCTGTTTAGAAGCCTCTTGGACCTAGACTTGGCGCTCTGCTACCGCTTGCCGTGCGGTAGCAGAGACAACAGTCTATGACTATGGTGGCTGGAGTCTTTGACACTTTTTTGGGCCTTCCTCTAACACCGCCTGCTGTAGAGGTCCTGGATGGCAGGAAGCTTAGCCCCGGTGATGTACCAGGCCGTATGCACTACCCTCTGTAGTGCATTGCGATCGGAGGCCGAGCAGTTGCCATACCAGGCAGTGACGCAATCCATTAGGATACTCCCGATGGTGCAGCTGCAAAAACTTTGCCAAATCTTTTCAGTCTCCTGAGGGGGAATATGTTTTGTCATGCGCTCTTCACGACTGTCTTGGTGTGCTTGATGTGGACACCAAGGAACTTGAAGCTCTCAACTTACTCCACTACACCCCCATAGATGAGAATGGGGGGGTGCTCGGTCCTCCTTTTCCTGTACCCCACAATCATTTCCTTTGTCTTACCTTGATCACGTTGAGAGAGAGGTTGTTGTCATTGCACCACACGGTCAGGTCTCTGACCTCCTCCCTATAGGCTGTCTCGTTGTTGTCGGTGATCAGGCCTACGACTGTTGTGTCATCAGCAAACTTTTTTATTTTATTTTTATTTCACCTTTATTTAACCAGGTAGGCTAGTTGAGAACAAGTTCTCATTTGCAACTGCGACCTGGCCAAGATAAAGCATAACAATTCGACGCATACAACAACACAAAGTTACACATGGAATAAACAAAACATACAGTCAATAATACAGTAGAAAAAAAATAAAACAAAAAGTCCTTATACAGTGAGTAAAAATGAGGTAAGATAAGGGAGTTAAGGCAATAAATAGGCCAGTAATTACAATATAGCAATTAAACACTGGAATGGTAGATGTGCAGAAGATGAATGTGCAAGTAGAGATACTGGGGTGCAAAGGAGCAAGATAAATAAATAAATACAGTATGGGGATGAGGTAGATAGCCCATCTGTAAACAGCCCATCTATGTACAGGTGCAGTGATCTGTGAGCTGCTCTGACAGCTGGTGCTTAAAGGTAGTGAGGGAGATATGAGTCTCCAGCTTCAGTGATTTTTGCAGTTCGTTCCAGTCATTGGCAGCAGAGAACTGGAAGGAAAGGCGACCAAAGGAGGAATTGGCTTTGGGGGTGACTAGTGAGATATACCTGCTGGAGCACGTGCTACGAGTGGGGGCTACTATGGTGACCAGTGAGCTGAGATAAGGCGGGGCTTTACCTAGCAGAGACTTGTAGATAACCTGTAGCCAGTGGGTTTGGCGACGAGTATGAAGCGAGGGCCAGCCAACGAGAGCGTACAGGTTGCAGTGGTGGGTAGTATATGGGGCTTTGGTAACAAAACAGATGGCACTGTGATAGACTACATCCAATTTATTGAGTTGGGTATTGGAGTCTATTTTGTAAATGACATCGCCGAAGTCGAGGATCGGTAGGATGGTCAGTTTTACGAGGATATGTTTGTCAGCATGAGTGAAGGATGCTTTGTTGCGATATAGGAAGCCGATTCTAGATTTAATTTTGGATTGGAGATGCTTAATGTGAGTCTGGAAGGAGAGTTTACAGTCTAACCAGACACCTAGGTATTTGTAGTTGTCCACGTATTCTAAGTCAGAGCCGTCCAGAGTAGTGATGCTGGACGGGCAGGCAGGTGCGGGCAGTGATCGATTGAATAGCATGCATTTAGTTTTACTAGCATTTAAGAGCAGTTGGAGGCTACGGAAGGAGAGTTGTATGGCATTGAAGCTTGTCTCGAGGTTTGTTAACACAGTGTCCATGGAGGGGCCAGAAGTATACGGAATGATGTCGTCTGCGTAGAGGTGGATCAGAGAATCACCAGCAGCAAGATCGACATCATTGATGTATACAGAGAAGAGAGTCGGCCCAAGAATTGAAACCTGTGGCACCCCCATAGAAACTGCCAGAGGTCCGAACAACAGGCCCTCCGATTTGACACACTGAACTCTATCAGTGATAGACTTAATGATGATGTTGGAGTCGTGCCTGGCTGTGCAGTCATGAGTGAACAGGGAGTACAGGAGGGGACTGAGCACGCACCCCTGAGGGGCCCCCGTGATGAGGATCAGCGTGGCGTATGTGTTGTTACCTACCCTTACCACCTGGGGGCAGCCCGTCAGGAAGTCCAGGATCCAGTTGCAAAGGGAGGTGTTAGTCCCAGGGTCCTTAGCTTAGTGATGAGCTTTGAGGGCACTATGGTGTTGAACGCTGAGCTGGTAATCCGTCTTGCCCTGCGGCCTTGTGAATGTTGACCTGTTTAAAGGTCTTACTCACATTGAATGATAAGAGAGTGTGATCACAAAGTCGTCTGGAACATCTGATGCTCTCACGCATGTTTCAGTGTTACTTGCCTCGAAGCGAGCATAGAAGTTATTTAGCTTGCCTGGTAGGCTGGTGTCACTGGGCAGCTCTCAGCTATGCTTCCCTTTGTAGTCTGTAATAGTTTGCATGCCCTGCCACATCCAACTAGCTTCAGAGCTGCTGTAGTACGATTCGATCTTAGTCCTGTATTGACGCTCTGCCTGTTTGATGGCTCGTCGTGGGGTCATAGGGATTTCTTATAAGCTTCCGCGTTAGAGTCCCGCTCCTTTAAAGCAGCAGCTCTACCCATTAGCTCAGTGCGGATGTTGCCTGTAATCCATGGCTTCTAGTTGCTGTATGTACAGTTGAAGTCGGAAGTGTACATACACTTAGTTTGGAGTCATTAAAACTTGTTTTTCAACCACTACACCAATTTCTTATTAACAAACTATAGTTTTGGCAAGTCGGTTAGGACATCTACTTTGTGCATGACACAAGTAATTTTTCCAACAACTGTTAACAGACAGATTATTTCACTTACAATTCACTGTATCACAATTCCAGTGGGTCAGAAGTTTACATTCACTAAGTTGACTGTGCCTTTAAACAGCGTGGAAAATTCCCAGAAAATGATGTCATGGCTTTAGAAGCTTCTGATAGGCTAATTGACATAATTTGAGTCAATTTGAGGTGTACCTGTGGATGTATTTCAAGGCCTACCTTCAAACTCAGTGCCTCTTTGCTTGACAACATGGGAAAATCAAAAGAAATCAACCAAGACCTCAGAAAAAAATTGTAGACCTCCACAAGTCTGGTTTATACTTGGGAGCAATTTCCAAACGCGTGAAGGTACCACGTTCATCTGTACAAACAATAGTACGCAAGTATAAACACCATGGGACCACGCAGCCGTCATACCGCTCAGGAAGGAGACGCGTTCTGTCTCCTAGAGATGAATGTACTTTGGTGCGAAAAATGAAAATCAATCCCAGAACAACATCAAAGGACCTTGTGAAGATGCTGGAGGAAACAGGTACAAAAGTATCTATATCCACAGTAAAACGAGTCCTATATCGATATAACCTGCAAACCTGACTCAGTTACACCAGCTCTGTCAGGAGGAATGGGCAAAAATTCACCCAACTTATTGTGGGAAACTTGTGGTAGGCTACCCGAAATGTTTGACCCAAGTTAAACAATTTAAAGGCAATGCTACCAAATACTAATTGAGTGTATGTAAACTTCTGACCCACTGGGAATGTGATGAAAGAAATAAAAGCTGAAATAAATCATTCTTTCTACTATTATTCTGACATTTCACATTCTTTAAATAAAGTGGTGATCCTAACTGACCTAAGAAGGAATTTTTACTAGGATTAAATGTCAGGAATTGTGAAAAACTGAGTTGAAATGCATTTGGCTAAGGTGTATGTAAACTTCCGACTTCAACTGTACGTACAGTCTCTGTGGGGACGACATCATCAATGCACTTATTAATAAAGCCAGTGACTGATGTGGTGTACTCCTCAATGCCATCGGAAGATTCCTGGAACATATTCCAGTCTGTGCTAGCAAAACAGTCCTGTAGTTTAGCATCTGCTTCATCTGACCATTTTATATAGACTGATTCACTGGTGCTTCCTGCTTTAATTTTTGCTTGTAAGCAGGAATCAGGAGGATAGAATTACGGTCAGATTTGCCAAATGGAGGGCGAGGGAGAGCTTTGTACATGTCTCTGTGTGTGGAGTAAAGGTGGTCTAGAATTTGTTTTCCTCTGGTTGCACATTTGACATGCTGATAGAAATTAGGTAAAACTGATTTAAGTTTCCCTGCATTAAAGTCCCCGGCCACTAGGAGCGCCGCGTCTGGATGAGCATTTTCCTGTTTGCTTATGGCGGTATACAGCTCATTGAGTGTGGTTTTAGTGCCATTATCAGTCTGTGGTGGTATGTAGACAGCTACAAATTATACAGACGAAAATTCTCTAGGTAGATAGTGTGGTCTTCTGCTTACATTTACATTTACATTTAAGTCATTTAGCAGACGCTCTTATCCAGAGCGACTTACAAATTGGTGGATTCACCTTATGATATCCAGTGGAACAACCACTTTACAATAGTGCATCTACATCTTTTAAGGGGGGGGGGGGGGGGGGGGGGGGGGGGGGGGGGGGGGTTAGAAGGATGACTTTATCCTATCCTAGGTATTCCTTAAAGAGGTGGGGTTTCAGGTGTCTCCGGAAGGTGGTGATTGACTCCGCTGTCCTGGCGTCGTGAGGGAGCTTGTTCCACCATTGGGGTGCCAGAGCAGCGAACAGTTTTGACTGGGCTGAGCGGGAACTGTGCTTCCTCAGAGGTGGATGAACGCAGTGCCCTTGTTTGGGTGTAGGGCCTGATCAGAGCCTGAAGGTACGGAGGTGCCGTTCCCCTCACAGCTCCGTAGGCAAGCACCATGGTCTTGTAGCGGATGCGAGCTTCAACAGGAAGCCAGTGGAGAGAGCGGAGGAGCGGGGTGACGTGAGAGAACTTGGGATGGTTGAACACCAGACGGGCTGCGGCGTTCTGGATGAGTTGTAGGGGTTTAATGGCACAGGCAGGGAGCCCAGCCAACAGCGAGTTGCAGTAATCCAGACGGGAGATGACAAGTGCCTGGATTAGGACCTGCGCCGCTTCCTGTGTGAGGCAGGGTCGTACTCTGCGAATGTTGTAGAGCATGAACCTACAGGATCGGGTCACCGCCTTGATGTTAGTAGAGAACGACAGGGTGTTGTACAGGGTCACGCCAAGGTTCTTAGCACTCTGTGAGGTGGACACAATGGAGTTGTCAACCGTGATGGCGAGATCATGGAACGGGCAGTCCTTCCCTGGAAGGAAGAGCAGCTCCGTCTTGCCGAGGTTCAGCTTGAGGTGGTGATCCGTCATCCACACTGATATGTCTGCCAGACATGCAAAGATGCGATTCGCCACCTGGTTATCAGAAGGGGGAAAGGAGAAGATTAATTGTGTGTCGTCTGCATAGCAATGATAGGAGAGACCATGTGAGGATATGACAGAGCCAAGTGACTTGGTGTATAGCGAGAATAGGAGAGGGCCTAGAACAGAGCCCTGGGGGACACCAGTGGTGAGAGCACGTGGTGCGGAGACAGATTCTCGCCACGCCACCTGGTAGGAGCGACCTGTCAGGTAGGACGCATCCAAGCGTGGGCCGCACCGGAGATGCCCAACTCGGAGAGGGTGGAGAGGAGGATCTGATGGTTCACCGTATCAAAGGCAGCAGATAGGTCTAGGAGGATGAGAGCAGAGGAGAGAGAGTTAGCTTTAGCAGTGCGGAGAGCCTCCGTGACACAGAGAAGAGCAGTCTCAGTTGAATGACCAGTCTTGAAACCTGACTGATTTGGATCAAGAAGGTCATTCTGAGAGAGATAGCAGGAGAGCTGGCCAAGGACGGCACGTTCAAGAGTTTTGGAGAGAAAAGAAAGGGATACTGGTCTGTAGTTGTTGTTGACTTCGAAGGGATCGAGTGTAGGTTTTTTCAGAAGGGGTGCAACTCTCGCTCTCTTAAAGACGGAAGGGACGTAGCCAGCGGTCAAGGATGAGTTGATGAGCGAGGTGAGGTAAGGGAGAAGGTCTCCGGAAATGGTCTGGAGAAGAGAGAAGGGGATAGGGTCAAGCGGGCAGGTTGTTGGGCGGCCGGCCGTCACAAGACGCGAGATTTCATCTGGAGAGAGAGGGGAGAAAGAGGTCAAAGCATAGGGTAGGGCAGTGTGAGCAGGACCAGCGGTGTCGTTTGACTTAGCAAACGAGGATCGGATGTCGTCAACCTTCTTTTCAAAATGGTTGACGAAGTCATCCGCAGAGAGGGAGGAGAGGGGGAGGGGGAGGAGGATTCAGGAGGGAGGAGAAGGTGGCAAAGAGCTTCCTAGGGTTAGAGGCAGATGCTTGGAATTTAGAGTGGTAGAAAGTGGCTTTAGCAGCAGAGACAGAAGAGGAAAATGTAGAGGAGGGAGTGAAAGGACGCCAGGTCCGCAGGGAGGCGAGTTTTCCTCCATTTCCGCTCGGCTGCCCGGAGCCCTGTTCTGTGAGCTCGCAATGAGTCGTCGAGCCACGGAGCAGGAGGGGAGGACCGAGCCGGCCTGGAGGATAGGGGACATAGAGAATCAAAGGATGCAGAAAGGGAGGAGAGGAGGGTTGAGGAGGCAGAATCAGGGGATAGGTTGGAGAAGGTTTGAGCAGAGGGAAGAGATGATAGGATGGAAGAGGAGAGAGTAGCGGGAGAGAGAGAGCGAAGGTTGGGACGGCGCAATACCATCCGAGTAGGGGCAGAGTGAGAAGTGTTGGATGAGAGCGAGAGGGAAAAGGATACAAGGTAGTGGTCGGAGACTTGGAGGGGAGTTGCAATGAGATTAGTGGACGAACAGCATCTAGTAAAGATGAGGTCAAGCGTATTGCCTGCCTTGTGAGTAGGGGGGGAAGGTGAGAGGGTGAGGTCAAAAGAGGAGAGAAGTGGAAAGAAGGAGGCAGAGAGGAATGAGTCAAAGGTAGACGTGGGGAGGTTAAAGTCACCCAGAACTGTGAGAGGTGAGCCATCCTCAGGAAAGGAACTTATCAAGACGTCAAGCTCATTGATGAACTCTCCAAGGGAACCTGGAGGGCGATAAATGATAAGGATGTTAAGCTTGAAAGGGCTGGTAACTGTGACAGCATGGAATTCAAATGAGGAGATAGACAGATGGGTCAGGGGAGAAAGAGAGAATGTCCACTTGGGAGAGATGAGGATTCCAGTGCCACCACCCCGCTGGCCAGATGCTCTCGGGGTATGCGAGAACACGTGGGCAGACAAGGAGAGAGCAGTAGGAGTAGCAGTGTTATCTGTGGTAATCCATGTTTCCGTCAGTGCCAAGAAGTCGAGGTGCTTGAGGGTAGCATAGGCTGAGATGAACTCTGCCTTGTTGGCCGCAGACCAGCAGTTCCAGAGGCTGCCGGAGACCTGGAACTCCACGTGGGTCGTGCGCGCTGGGACCACCAGGTTAGAGTGGCAGCGGCCACGCGGTGTGAAGCGTTTGTGTGGCCTGTGCAGAGGGGAGAGAACAGTACTTATCATGAGATACAGTACTCTACCTCAGGCGAGCAAAACCTCTTCCTTAGATATCGTGCAACAGCTGTTTACATATATGCATAGGCCCTCGCCCCATGTCTTACCAGAGGCTGCTGTTCTATCCTGCCGATAGAGTGTATAACCCGCCAGCTGTATGTTCTTAATGTCGTCATTCAGCCACGACTCGGCGAAACATAAGATATTACAGTTTTTAATGTCCCGTTGTTAGGATGTACGTACCTTCAGTTTGTCCCATTTATTTTCCAGTGATTGAATATTAGCTAGCAGGACGGAAGGAAAAGGCAGATTAGCCACTCGTCGCTTGATCCTCACAAGGCACCCTGATCTTTTTCTACGAAATCTCAGTTTCCTTCTCCAGCGAATGACGGGGATCTGGGCCTGGTCGGGTGTCTGTAGTATATCCCTCCCGTCTGACCCTTAGAACAAAAACTCTTTGTCTAATCTAAGGTGAGTCCTCTCAGTTCTGTTGTTCAGAAGCTCTTTTTGGTCATAAGAGACGGTAGCAGCAACATTGTCACGGGTGTCGTAGGGCGTAGATCAAACAGCAGCGGGAAAATGTATACTCATCTTCTTTTTATTAGTGAAGAAGGAAAACACAAACAACGTATACAAAAACAAACAAACTAGACAGTCTCGTCAGGCACACAGCTAAACAAGAAACAATCTCCCACAATTCCCAAAACAAACACACTACTAAATATAGGACCATCAATCAGAGGCAACGATAGACAGCTGCCTCCAATTAAAGGCCCCAATCCCCATTTCCAAAACATAGAAATACAAATGCCTAGACAGAACATAGAAATAAACTAACATAGAATGATAACCCAAAAACCCCAGAATACATAAATCAAATACAAATACTCCTCTACATACACAACCACCACGAACCATAGACACCAAATACCCCCTCTACATGAACACATACACAAACACACCCTGAACCACATAAAACAAATACCCTCTGCCACGTCCTGACCAAACTATAAGAACAAATAACCCCTTTACTGGTCAGGATGTGACAGTACCCCCCCTCCAAAGGTGCATACCCCGGATGCACCTGACAAAAAAAACTACAAAAATAAACCCCTTACAAAAGGGAGGGAAGGGAGGGTGGCTGCCGTCACCGACGGCTCCCGTGCTACACCCCCCCTCCCCAAACCTCCTACAGTGGAGGTGGCTCAGGCTCAGGCCTACCTGACCAATCCACCCCCACTAAATACCTTTGCCTGAGGCCATTCACTGCAGACCCTGGACTGTCCTCTGGGAGCTCCGGAATGTAGGGCGATTCTGGGAGCTCCGGACCGTAGGACGACTCTGGGAGCTCCGGACCGTAGGACGACTCTGGGAGCTCCGGACCGTAGGACGACTCTGGGAGCTCCGGACCGTAGGACGACTCTGGGAGCTCCGGACAGTGGGCCGTCTCTCTTGGTTCCGGACAGTGGGCCGTCTCTCTTGGTTCCGGACAGTCTGGACGAGGCACTGTTGCCGGACACTCTGGACGAGGCACTGTTGCCGGAAGTTCTGGACGAGGCACTGTTGCCGGAAGTTCTGGACGAGGCACTGTTGCCGGAAGTTCTGGACGAGGCACTGTTGCCGGAAGTTCTGGACAAGGCACTTTCGTCGGAAGCTCGGGACTGGGCTGACGCACTGGAAGCCTGATGCGTGGGGCTGGTAGTGGAGGTACCAGACTGGGGACACGCACCTCAGGGCTAGTGCGGGGAGCAGGAACAGGACTACTGGACTGGGCTGATGCACTGGAAGCCTAGTGCGTGGGGCTGGTACTGGAGGTATCAGACTAGGGACACGCACCCCAAGGCTAGTGCGAGGAGCGTCAACAGGACGTACTGGACTGGGCTGACGCACTGGAAGCCTAGTGCGTGGAGCTGGTACTGGAGGTATCAGACTGGAGACACGCACTTCAAGGCTAGTGCAAGGAGCAGGATACACTGGACCGTAGAGGCGCACTGGCGGTCTCGAGCGTAGGACTGGCACCGCCCGTACTGGCTGGGTGCCCAATTCCCCCTGGCAAATGTGGGGCGCTGTCACTGCGCTCACCGGCCTGAAGATACTTGGCCTCGCCACAGTACACATTAACCCGAAGCACGGGACCTGTCCAGTCAAAGGTTGCTTAACAAAAGCACGGGGATTTGGCTTGGGGCTTAATCCTCGCCCAGCCAAACTACCCGTGTGCCCCCCAAAAAACAATTATTGGGGCTGCCTCTCCGGTTTGAACGCCAACCGTGTTCCCCTGTAACATTCCCGGTTCTCTTTCGCCTTCCTCCATGGGCCCACTCCGGCCTTAATCTCCTCCCAGGTCCATGACTCCTGACAGTCCATCTGTTGCTGCTCCCTCCTCCGCTGCTTGGTCCGTGTTTGGTGGGAGATACTGTCACGATCGTCGTAATAGATGGACCAAGGCACAGCGGGTACGTGAATGCTCATTTTTATTAATCCAAAACAAACACGAAAACCGATAAACGGCCGACAAAACAGTCTTGTAGGCAACACACAGCAATACAAGAAACAATCTCCCACAAACCCCAAAACAAACATACTCCTAATTATAGGACCTTCAATCAGAGGCAACGATAGACAGCTGCCTCCAAACTGAAGGCCCCAACACCAATTAGCAAAACATAGAAATACAAACGCCTAGACAGAACATAGAAATAATCTAACATAGAACGATAACCCAAAAACCACGGAATACATAAATCAAATACCCCTCTACATTTTTTTTTATTATCACACTCACGGTTAGTCCTTTTCCCATTACTTTTCCCAAAGAAGACACCAGTTTTAAGTTGAGGTATACACAGTCTCATTGTAATGCATATCTTTATAATATTCCCTTTTTTCAGTGACTGTGAGGCCCAGACCGGACAGCTCTGAATTATGAGTTGCTGATTTGTTCTCTCAACTACAATAAGAAACGTAGAAACAGCTGCCTTCTATGTAATCACCACGTATTTCAGTACAGCATGGCTGTTATAATGTTTATGAAATCATTCTATAGGGTGATTTTACACACAATGACCTTCTGGGCAGCAATTCTGAGCAGTAACTCTTCCAGAGGACCTTTTCAATACTTCCTGTGGACTTGTATTTTATGGACTTGTAGTATTGTACTCTACATTGACTCTTAGAAGAATTGGATGAGGGTCATAATGTAAAATACCACCATTTAATAATTTATTTCCTTGTTAGAATTTGGCTGCACTGGTTGGCATCCCAAGTAGGACTTTGGATCCCAAGTAGGGCTATGGATCCCAAGTTGACCTAATTCTGTACCTGAGGGGATTTTGTACTTCAATAGTTTGCTTTCACCCTACTTCATCAGTCTTTTCCTCTTTAACAGGCTTGCATGTACATATAGAGGGGGTAAACAAAAGTCATGTCCAAATAAATGCTTCTCTTCAGTGTGAAGGAATGCACAGACACTTGGCAGCTGTTTCAGGCACATTAATTTTCACAATAACATTCATTGCCTAAATGTCCACCTTCACTCATTGGGTATACTTCAGCCGCTCTGTATCCCCTTTGGACTTTCCCATGCCCCCACTATCTTTTCTCAAGTCTTCATCTTTTCATGCTTTCAGGCGAGCTCTCGGCAGCCTCATTGCTTGTTCCAAGGTCTGGGCTTCATGCTAATTGTGTGTCAATGGCTGGGTTACCTCCCAGCTACATAATGCACCTTGTTTCCTCAGCTCAATCTGGACTGAACCATTTGTGGTCTCATTAAAATGCAGGAGGAGAAGAAAGGGACTGTATAAGGCAAGCCATGCTCCGAGCATTTGATGTAAACTACGATACAAGAAAAACGTGATTAGTGGTCTTGTTTTGGAGGGAAACGGATAGCACAATTTCGGATGGGGGTCAATCACTGTATTAAGTTCTTAAAGGATGAGATTGGACATACTTTACTTTAATCCATAAGGAGTTTGTTGTATTAAAATCATCTGAGCATATCTTATTAAAAGTTCTTCACTTGTATTGACCGAATCTGTCAGTTTGAATGGCAGTGCTATCATGCACTTGATTTTGAAATTATCCTTAATGACTGTACAAGGTAGCACAAGAGGTAAAGCCCCTTTCGTGGGTTAAGTGGAAGTTCCTAAGTGAATGGCACACATAAATTGTTCTAATTGTGTCCACATAAACCCCAACCACTCAGCATGACCATCTAGTCAAGTGGGCTTCCTTTGATCTTCTCATAAAGAGAGCAAGGGGAGAGCACAGGGGTAGAAAAAATGGAAGAGAAAAAACATCAACAACAATTAAAATGTGCCCAATTATTGGACCATAAATAAAAGCCTAATTAGCATAAATTGCTTCCACATTGTTGCTATTTTTATATTATTATAATTTATTTTTTTGGAACAGTCTCTAAAGTATTCAACATTAGTGTAATGTTTGCTTGAGTTATGATGGAGATGCTTCATTTCATAGTGAAATTGCTGCCTAATGAAAACTGGTGGGGAAATATTTACTTCTCCCATTGCAATATCCACATCTGTTTTCATTTTTTGGGACACAGCGAGCATTCACAACTCGTGTTGACTCAATTGCAAAAAACAGATGATTTTGTTTCTCTGATTGATGGTCCGAGTGTCATCAAGGGTGATTATCACAATATGGTATTGATTTTGATTCCTATCAGGGAAAACTCAATGACGCTTCAGTGACTATGATGTATTTCTTCTATGATGTCATGAGCACGGAGGCAATTATAGAATGTTATGAGAGAATCTGTGTTGACTCAATAAACGTTCCTGATTGTAGCTCCTACCAATTGATGAAGAGCAGAGGAGACTTGCTTAAATATAGATATGGAGTGATGTGAAAATACCACTCTCACCAATTAGACTAGAGGTAGGTGTGAAGTTAATGGTAGGCTGCTATTAAGATGAATATGTGTTCTGTTAAGCATGATGTTATGACCATTCTAGGAGAGGACATTTAGAGTACATTATGGGTTACTTGGTTGGGATGTGAAGACACCCGTTCTATTGATTACCAAATCACCATGGTAATGGAACTTTTTTTCAAATACAAAGGCCTGTCCAAACATAAATGTCCTCAGTAACCTCTTGTTTTCACGGACGTAACTATGCATCCAAAAATTGATAAAACAGCTTAGAAAACAACTGTTTCCTGATGATGAATTGTACTGGATATCATTAATGATAGGGCTATATAGTTGCCTCTTCTCAAAAAGCGTGGAGAATAGCATTACGTTCTATGAAGACTTCCTTTGACGCCATTTGGTTGAAACCTCAACCCAAAGAGATGGTCCAATGACTACTCCCAAACACTTAGATGGAGTGAGCTGAAGTTTCAGCCTTCGACTTCCAGTGTCTTTTGTTCTCTGTTGTGGGTTTGGTTGGTTTAGTTTTTATTACACGCCTTGATTCATGTAACTCCAATTTATAATCACCAGTTCCAGCATGGAAGGATACAATAATACGCCGTAATTCTTTTCTCAAGTTTGAATGTTTTCCTTGGTCGCTGTTGATGTCACCGGGCCATTAAAATGCCAAAAATGACTTAATTGTAATTTCCTTCCAACTTTGAGGGGAAAACCTTACTGTTGTCCCTATTATTACTCTTCTGGCATGATATTTCAGGTCGTTCCGGATTGTAAATTCTATAGGTGTATAAAAGTTGCCTTTCTCATTTTTCATAAATTGGGATGTGGCTAAATGTAGCACGAGGACATTGAGAATGCATATCCTATAGGAGCCTCATCCACCTCTTGACCTTGTGATTGTAAGATGACAATGAAAGTATGCTAAACAATGGCTTTTGGTTTGCGCCAGAAACAAGAGCCAAGAACATGAAATAGAATAGGGGACCTTGTGTACGGCATACTTGACATTGTACACAAGGGCACCTCCACATGTTTATCAATGAAGGCAAACTAAATTATTACTTAATTCTCTAGTATAAACGTTTAAAGTTCAACACGTCTCTTGTAGCTTCCACCGTGGCTGGCCTGAAGCTGAACTCAATTCTGTCCCATCACGATTGCCAATACAAGCAGATGCCGCTCAGGATACTGTATAGCTCTGCTATTTCAGAAGATGATGATAAATACA
This sequence comes from Salmo salar, assembly GCF_965601325.2. Classification (NCBI taxonomy): domain Eukaryota; kingdom Metazoa; phylum Chordata; class Actinopteri; order Salmoniformes; family Salmonidae; genus Salmo; species Salmo salar. The sequence goes on from NC_138295.1 coordinate 31,467,254, forward strand.
TCTCCAATGTGATACTCTCCAATGCAATAATAACCCATGATGCTATAAAGAGCACTACTTTATTTTCTCTATGGATTTTTGTAGCCACCCAGAATTCACAACACTGCAGTTAAGCCTCGATTCAGGCCCACACAGTATGGAGCGATTCTTGGTCCTCAATCTGCTGGTCCTGGATCAGGTCTTCATGTCTCCAGCTGGGAACACTCAGTCGTCCAAACTGCTTATGCGGGCAGCTTTAGAGAAGATCCGTAAAACAGCATCTGAATGAAATCCTCTCTCCATGGTTCCATAACACAGGTTTTATGGCATGAAAAAAGCATAAATCTTTTGTTAGTGCTGCAAGGGGATACTCTTTTATCAAAAAAGTACCCTGAGCTATAAATCAAAGACAGTTTTAAAAAGCCCCAATTAGAAATGTAATTGTTGCGGAGTTATAAAGAACAAAACAGTGATACATGATACTGGGATGTATGCACGAATCGAAGTAAACAATGTGAAATGAAATCCTTGTTGAAGTGTTTATACACCCAAATTTCTACTCATTCAGTGTACTGTTGAAGTTTATTATCATGATGTCCTCTCTTGGCAAGGTAGAACAGCCTTCTCTAAGATATTATTTCAATTAATATTTTTCCTCAGAATCATAACAAATAAATAAAAAAATGGCTTATTCAAATGTTTTATTGAGTAGCCTACTTACGTCTAACTATTCCAAATTCATAGCATGTGTCATTAATGACAATGTATTTACATAGTAATTACATATAGAGAGATACAGTGTAACTACATTGCAGATAGACATTGTTTCTTGTAACTGAGAAACCTGTTTGCGGGTTGAATAACATTTACATGTGTACGTGCTCTGTGCTGTAATTATGTTCTACCTACTTAAGTAATTATTTAGTGACACAATGTAAAATGAGACCAAATGGGGTACTAAAACAAGGCTACCACATGTACAGTAAAAATACATATTTTTTTGTCAATGTTGGCTTTGGCTGTGGTATGATTCTGAAAGGCAGCGGTTCATACAGTAATTATCAAATAGCTCCGTAACGGCAATGAGCAAGTAAGAGGTTTGCCGGGGAGTGTGTTGAAGTTCAGCAGGTTAGTCAAGGAGGCTTAGCCTGAATATTTTCAGGCTATTAAATTCAATGGTGAGATTCTTGTGAAGAGCCTCCAAACTCCAAACCTGGTTCATATTCCACCTGGACAATCTGCTTTCTTTGGACACCACATCTTCCTCTTATTTGATTTCAGCTCTTTGAGATATAAAATACATGCTGATATTTAAAAGTGTCTTAGGGGACATCTCGAGGTAGAAAGCAGCGTTTTGAACCATTTGGAAAAGTAATTTATTATATGCCTTGGCTTCAGTGTGAATAATGCCAGAGTTAGAACTGTTCTGGATGAGACAGAAATGCACATAGTCTGTGTTACTACACAATTACTGGGATCCATTAATGCTTTTTTTGTACAAGTACATCTTGGAGTCCATTCAGGTATTTTTATAAACCAGATCAAAAGATTTATGGCACCATATTTTCCTCACACAGTTCTCGTCTTTGCGGAAGAGGGTCAGCGAAGTCATTATCTGGTCAGTTGTACATTAAGATGGAGAAATGTACAGATACTGTATCAATCGGTCACCGTTTAGATCCTCCATAATTTTTCTAGCATGTAATGGAAGTGTCTTTAAGGTTAACTGATTGCACTAAATGATGGTGCTTGATGTTGTTATCTTGAGTTAGGGGGCAAATACCACATTGAGTTTGGTTACGCTCCCTACTCTTGCTGGCTATGTGTTAGGGTATAACTACTATCATAATCAATGCATAGTGAACAACTAAATAAATGCCTGTATGTGTAAATTGTACCAATCTAATCAATACTGTGTGGTGGCATGGGAACTGCGGTGACCTGCTTGACTATACGTTCATTGGATTGTAAACTCTGTAGAAGATACTCAATGTAGACATCTGAGAAAATAGCTTAAAAAAATAGCCTTTATGGTTTACTTCTTAGAAAATATAGCTGTACATTGACCACAGTGATGCAAATGTGGTCCAATGTGGTCCAATAATTGGGGATACTCATAATTGGGGATACAGATATTATGTCCCATGAAGATTTAGCGGGCTCTGATGGTTTTCCCAAACACTCCTTCATTGGCTTCTGAGACTAAACCCTCAGTTTCTGAGAGAATCCAACTGAACACCCAGACCATGCAAGCCAGGCACAAGTCCTGAATCCAGCTGAATACCCAGACTGTGCAGGCCAGGCCCAAATCATGAATCCAGCTGAATGCCCAGACCATGCAGGCCAGGCCAAGTCCTGAATCCAGCTGGTACGCCCAAACCATGCAGGCCAGGCCAAAGTCCTGAGTCATCAGTCTGGCCACTCCATTGATGAGGTGCATCAATGAGATATTTCCTCATGAAGGCACTTTAAGGAAAGTGGACTGCTGTTGTCCTGAGTTGTTTTTCTTTTTAGCCATTGAACCTCCCCCACAACATAGCCTTTCCGTGACAGAAGAACACACTTGGTTAAGACTGTTCAAGAGATTGTTGTTTCTCTGGTAATGTAGTTGGTGGTACGAAGTACTCCACTTAGAATGTGTGAGGGGGGCTGCTCTCAAACGTCCTGTAAGAGGGGCAGGACGTTTGAGAGCAGCCAAGAGGCCTGCGTTTTCCTGGCACACAATGACAGGAAACCCTGCCACACTATGAATGGAAGCCAAAAAGTGGTAAAACTCAGTCAGCAGGGCCTCGTCCATTATTTAAGGAGGTTTTATTGCTTTCTGCCACTCTTACAACAGTTCCATTGTGATGATATAAAGAGATAAAGAGAGAAGCGAATACCATGAATATTATACATGCCGACCTGGTTAGTCGCTCTCAGTGACCATGTGTGAGTGCAGATCCTCACTTTGAATGTAATTTATTAGGGCCCTATGAATGTCATTATCAATCTCACCAAGTCTTATCATGTGCATTGGAGTAACTTACTGCCATGACCTTTGAATGACTCTGCCTTACTGTATACAGAAATCCCATTGAGTTTTGAGGCATCGCGTTTGCTTTGTTGAGCCTTGTCTCTGGCCGACGTCTCTGCTTTATAGTTTAAAGGTGTGTGGCATTCTCTCAGGAGTACATGAAAAACCTCACAGCCTCCCCAAATGTCAAGGACAAACATAGTGAGGGCGGCAGGCTAAGGGAGAGAGAATCTCCTCGGCCGAGTAGCACTGCTTGAAAAATACAAGGGCAAAGACAGAGGGTAACATGTCCATGATTCACAACAAAAATCAACAAACATACTTTTGTTGAGTTAGTAAGACTAAATCCAAATTGCACTGGAGCGATGCTCAGAGATGTTCATGTGACCAGTCAGAGGTCTCTGTAGGGAAAAAAGGTAAATCAATTGAAGTGCCTGATATTTATCTCATCCCTATCCCTGGGATTAACTTTTGACCTTCTATGAAATAGACAACAAAAGTAGGTGAATTTGAAGAGAGATCTTTGTCTTGGAATTTTGACATATTTTGACACAACATACAATATACCTCGCACATTCCACTGTGTCAGTTTGCCTCAACATTAGTACCATGGTAAATAATAGTTATTTTCATAATTTTATGCATTTCAGAATTCATTTTAATTCTCAGGACAGCTACTGTAAATTACACATTTGCTATCCAGTGTAATATTATCTTACAATCCAAAACGTCAGTGTACTTGTGCTGTTGCATTCTTGTGTTAAAGCTAAGACTTTTGATAAATCACTGTACGACAACCGAATCCAGCAGTTTTTTTCCCTAAGCCGCACAATCAACTATAAAGTCAAATTCTTCTGCATCCACGGAGGAGACATAATATAAGACAATAAAAAAATACAGCAGCTTTAGAAAGTTGAATTAAGAGGTTGCCATAACAGATAAGGTGAAACATACACCAGGGAAAATGTGGCATTTCTTTACTCTCAATTACCTTAACATAGTGATGGAGACTTATCCAGGCCGTCTGTTTGGACAGCATCATTCTCTGGGTTCCTATCTGCAGACCAGAGAGTTGGTTTTCCACTTTGAAACTCAAGTGGCAAATCAAATGCTGGCAAGTAGCTGCCTGCAGCCAGTGCCAAGGGTAGGTCTAGGTCTGTGGGTCATCTTGCCATGCGGTGGCGCAGCGTGTCAACCAGATGTTCAATAGGAAACTAGTAACCAAGTACATTGAAGTGACCTGGAAACTGATAACATTCACTTAACACCCTTCAAAATGAACTAGACACCTTGCAAGATTTTACTTATTTACTACTGTTATCACACATTATCTGCAACACATCAGTGACCATGGAAAGAGACCAGTGATGCATGAAAACACAGCAGAAGGTTGGCCTTCTTATACTTATACCTTATACCTTATACCTTATCTCTTGAGGACAGAAATCCCCCCATCCCTCAAAGAAATCTTACACTCCTTTCACAAGTCATTTAAAAAACGGTCTGCACTGCTTCACTGTTTCCTCTCCATGAAGCTACCTTAGTGCCTCACTAAATGACTTCCTGTACTGGCAGGAAATGTAGGCCTATTAATCAAGGTTCCTATTGTACAGACAATGTTGAGGAATTGACCCCTCCCAAAAAGGACATGTTCAACAAATGTTCTACCACAAGTAAGATTGGCTGCAGAAACATTTATCTATTGTGTTATGCTTATATCTGTGAAATATTTGAACTTGATGCAAAGAGAACTGTATCATCAGCATACAAATGAACATGTGAATCTTCGTTAATTAGAGATAGTTGAACATAGAAAAAATAAGGGGGGCAAAACTGAGGTGCATCATAACGGTGTTGGGTATATCATTGTATATTGACTCAAAATTGCACCTGTCCTTACAGCTTCAGATTCATCTTGACAGTTTCCTCCTGACTGAATCTTGTGTGGATAGATTTACTTTATCTGAAAATGATTGAATTGAGGCCCAAGTTCACATTCCCAGCCCGAATAAACTGCACCTGAGATTGAACCAGTATTTTTTGGGGATCTTTTTATTTATTTTCAAAGGAACACAGACAATAACAACAAGCAGGTAGGTACTGTAGGTACTGTAGGTACTGTAGGTATATACAACTACAATAGACATAGGCTATACACATAATATTGTCCACCCGAGTTGCATCAAACCACCCCCAACCCCTCCTGGTGACCACCCCCACCCAACCTGATTTCTATGAAATTAAATACAAAATCCAACAATTGTGATAGAATCAGCTGGGTACACTTTTGCACATGAGACAGAACATTTACAAATGAAGAATATGCTAATAAACAGGCAATCTGTTGGGAAATAAACACCCTACAGTACTTATTTGATGCTACAGTACTTATTTGATGGTTTCAGCTGCAGATAATCAAATGTCAATTGTTGCTTGGCTAGCCCTATGGATCCTAGCAGTGGATAGCTCAAAATAAATGATTTCTATAAAAGTGTGGATCCAATGGGGCATAGCCAAAGAATGTGGAGGTTGCCATCTTAGTGCCAACATCTTTGTAGCTGATGTCAAATCTGACAACATTATACATGTTTGCTGTCATGACATGATAAGTGATGAATTATAAAGTAATAACTGTTTGGTGATATCAAGTACATCAGATAAGATAACATATATCCACAGCTGGGCACTCTGAGTCCTAGCACACATGCATAAAGGAGTCTACGGCACCTTGGTTACATAGAGCACACAGAGGATGGGTTGTGATGTAGGTGTAAGGTATACCTTGTGAATCAGCTGATGACTGGGATTCTCAGATGAACCCACTAAGTTCTTCCATATGGATATCGTCAGTAGATAGTTCTCTTATCCATTGATTCGTTACTGATTTGTAAGCTGCAACTAACAGAACCGTATACAGATCAGTAACCAAACCCTTTGTTACCATGTCTATCTAATATTCTTTGTAGTTTATGTTGTGGGAGGGATGAGCCCCAAGGGACAATGGTGGTGGTATGGTGATAAAATAATAAAGACGAACCAGGTAATTGAAATATTGCCCTAAGATCATTAAAGGCTTGCAGACCTTCATCTCTAAATATACTGAACAAAATTATAAACGCAACATGTACATTTTCCATCCACACAAAAAGCTTATTTTTCTCACATTTTATGTACACATGCACACATTTGTTTACATCCCTGTAGGTGAGCATTTCTCATTTGCCAAGATAATCCATCCACCTGACAGGTATGTCATACCAAGAAGATGATTAAACGGCATGATCATTACACAGGTGGACCTTGTGCTGGGGACAATAAAAGGCCACTCTAAAATGTGCAGTTTTGTCACACAACACAATGCCACAGATGTCTTAAGTTTTGAGGGAGCGTGCAATTGGCATGCTGACTGCAGGACTGTCCAACAGAGCTGTTGCCAGAGAATGTACTGTTCATTTCTCGACCATAAGCCAATCCAAAACATGAACACCCCTATCCTCCCATTGAGTTAATGAAAAGGGGATACCCCCAGAAAGAAGGGATTGTGGAAAATTGGTGACTGAGAATGCCACTTCTGTATTGTGTTGGTTTACTTTTCTACTAAGCGTCATGTTGTGAGGAAGAAGGAAATGAATGGACCAAGATGTAATTTAGCATGTTTTAATGCTCCTGCAGAATATACTATATCCTGAAGTCTGGGTGGTAATGCCAAATTCTCTTCTATAGGTCTCCAGGAGACTAAAGCGTTCGGATCAAACCATGTTAAGAGCACAAAAGCTTTAGAGCCCAAAAGTCAAAATGAAAGTTAGTCAGAGAAAGCCCACCATCTTCCTTGTTACACTGCATAGTAGATAGTTTAATTTGAGGTCGCTTTCCTTTCCATACAAATGTAGAGACTAATGAGAGATATTGTCCCAGTATTTCTTAGGTGGAGCTAGTGGACTCATTGCATATAAAAAGTGAATTTGGGCAAGAATATTCATCTTAATGATGGATAGTCTAGCTTGTAGAGAGTTTGGAAGCTGTGACCATTATTAACTTACATATTCCTTGGAGAATCTTTAATGTCGTGTAGGAAAATATCTCGATACCCAGATATTTAAAGAGACCAATGAGATGTGATTGGGTACCATTGATGGACTGAATCCTAAGCTTAATGACATTATAATTTTGTACACTGAGAGGGCGATAAAATCATCAAATGTAGAGAGTATGTGGTAATGAAGAGACAGTATTATCAGTGTACAGACGCGTGCCATCAACAAGGATATGTGATGGGAGGTATTATTTAAACTATATTGGTACGGTCTGATGTTCTGTGCTAGCGGTTCGATGGAAAGAGCGAAGAGCAAAGGCGAGTTTGGGCATCCTTGGCGACAGCCTCTGGTTATGGGGAATTGCGTAGAGCAATTGCCCCCTGTGGTCACCATGGCAGAAGGATTTGCATATAAAACGTTAATCATGCTGATAAACTCAGTTCCTTAATTAAAGTGCTCTAATACCGACCATAGAAAATCCCACCAACCTATCAAACGCCTTCTCAGCATCCAAGGAGAAAATGGCACATGAAGGTTTAATGTCATTAGCGGCATTAACAACATGTAATAAACAACACATTGTCTGAGGCATAATAAACCCAGTCTGGTCGTGATGCTTTAGTGTAGTCATATATGACTCTAAATGGGCTGAGAGAACTTTAGCATACAAGTTAACCTCAGAACACAACAATTACATAGACAAAGGTCTATAGTTACCAATTAGAGTGTGATCTTTATTGGGCTTCGAATGTACTGCAATCATTGCAGAGTTTACAGTACATCATTATGAAAATATCAATTTTCAACAGAAGTCATGTAAAAATGGTCCTCATCTTTGTTAGGGCTTCTTCAAGTTCGTCAAATGAAATGGGTTTCCAAGGGATTCTGATTCTTCGTTGGAAAGGTAAGGAAGATCAAGGTTCTGAAAAAATTCCGCCAAGGCATCTTTATCCAAAGTAATTTATAGAGCATAGCGTAAAAATAAACAGATAGCTCAAGCTTAAACTGACAGATTTGTATGTCATTTTGATGGTATTATGCTAATTAGATCTCAGCAGGGCGTGGACATCGACTCTAGGGGTTTAAACAGGTTAGCTGTAAATAAATCCACTGAAATGGTTCAGAAGAAATAAAGGTAAACGTAGAAAAATTTGGATGCAAGGGATAGTCTAATGCAGGTCACGTGACTCCCTGGGACTGAACCAGTCTAATGCAGGTCACGTGACTCCGGGGACTGAACCAGTCTAATGCTATTCCTCAGAGTTGCTCTTCCAACATCAAGAGAATATTGTTATGATTACTGTTGCTAATACTAATACTTTAAATAGAACCGAAGCATAAGGATTCTTGGACAGTGTGTGGAATTATAACACTATGAGGGTGGGCCCCCTCCCTTGGGTAAACATTAGCTTTGGTGAGATATTTTTAGTGAAGCACACCTGTGTCACTGCCTAATTCATAACATTTTCATGTATTACTGAGCGATGTTAGGAACCGATTTGAAACTTAAACAAAACCAAATAGACTAATAGATTTGTTGATACGATTTCAGTAGATTTCTTTTGTACATTTTTACATCATCCTAAATAGACTCCATACCTCTCTGTAATTGGTCTCAGATCTGATCTGACCTATACATTTGCTTTGAAAACAGATTCACACAAGAACATGAAACAAAATCTGCATCGCTAATAATTAAATTTTTTTAACTGTACTTTTTTTGCAAAGCTTTTTCTGTAAGGCGCTGTGCATTGTAAACAACACATTCTATAGAAGGACAACCGCTGTGTTTCACAGGCTTCATAAACTGCTAGTTCTAATCAGCTTGTAAGGTGCTCAGAACATCAAACCCTAGCAGGGCTTCTCCACCATGTGTGAATACTTACACCTCGCTTGATGTACAGTAATGTATTGTGCCTGTACTTGAGGCTCTTAAAAAACTTGACTGGTTCTTAAACAGGGGAGCAGATCTTTTCTAGACACTATATGGTGTGAATCTATTTGTGTCAAGAATGTTTTCTATAATAAACCCCAAAAGTACAGTTTTTTTGCAGTACTGTAGTTCACTTGTTGTGTGTTTCTTCCACCTGCATGAAATGGTTTCGTGAAAAAAGTAAAAGGGGGAAACATACACACATGTGGTGATGCTAACTTGGAAATCCTGTCCTATAATGACTCTTAAACACCTTGAATCTCCCGACTCCTGAGCTCAGTCCCACATTAGGGCTATGCCTAAAGTTTAAGCACATTCCTAGACTAAAACAAACTCATTATTTTAATTTCCCATTGAGCCCCACTTTCTAAGAGACAGCCCAGCGTGGTCCATTATTTAAATATTTTGCTGCTTTAATTACACGTGGCTACGTGTTAATTACCGTGATAATACACTGGCACTTATTTTCACACATGACTAGGCTTGTCATGGCGATGGTTTTCACTTCATTTGGTCTCTTCAGTCCAATCTAAAGAGAAAACAATGCTCCATCCTCCTTCAATGACTTTGAACTCCCCTCAAAACACGTTTAAGATGCTGGTTCTCACACACGATGGCCTTGGAGGGGAGATTTGTGAACGGAGACTTAGATTGAGAGCCTCCGGAAGGGAGTTCTAATTAGCTCCGATGTCCAGGACACTACAGGGCTCCACACCGCCTCGGGATGCTGAGAGGAGAAGAAAGGCGGGGGTAGCATATGAATACTAATATCCTGCAGGACTAGCTGGTCAAAGTCCAAAACATACTAAAAACTGAATGGAAATGACAATGAAGTGATCTGTTGACATGGATCAGCAAGAAAGTTGGTGTAGATTAATTGACAGGTCACAACAGGATAACAGCATAAATTCACATGGGATGTTTTTAGACAGGGGAATTCCCGTGTTTGAACTGTATTAAGCAGTGGAGGCCTCAGGCCTCCCGAGTGGCACAGCGGTCTAAGGCACTGCATCGCAGTGAGGCGTCACCACAGACCCGGGTTTGTTCCCAGGCTGTGTCACAACCGGCCGTGACCGTGAGTCCCATAGGGTGGTTCATGATGGCAAGAACCTGGAAAAAAGGGCTGAGATGTGTCATGTCATGTGGAAGTGATGTCTGGCTCTTGTGTTATGCGGTCAAGCAAAGTCAGGGGAATGATTTTTCACTTATAGGCCAGTATGCTCTCTCATTGACTTTGGTTCAGTGTAACATCCAATCAACTACATTCTCCCATTAGGAAGGTATCCTTTTTAATGTTCTTGGCTTCCCAGGCCATAGAAATTACATTTCTCAATTATACTGTCAGAAGGACAATATGGCATGATACGCACCATAAGTCGGGGTGCCTTGTAAGGATCTAACGGCGAGTGGATTATCTGCCTCTACCATCAGTCCTATTAGCCAATGTACAATCATTGGATAACAAAATATACGAACTACAATCACGAATATCCTACTAATGGGATATTAAAAACTGTAATAGCTTATGTTTCACCGAGTCGTGGCTAACATGCAGCTGATGGGGTTTACGCTGCATCGGCAAGATAGAAGAGCTGCCTCCGGTAAGACAAGTGGTGGCGGTCTGTGTATATTTGTAGACAGCGCCTGGTGCACGAAATCGAATAGTAAGGAAGTCTCAAGGTTTTGCTCGCCTGAGGTAGAGTATCTCATGATAAGCTGTAGACCACACTATTTACCGAGAGAGTTTTCGTAGCTGTCTATTTATCACCACAAACCGATGCTGGCACTAAGACCGCACTCATTGAGCTGTATACAGCCATAAGCAAACAGGAAAACGCTCATCCAGAGGCGGCGCACCCAGTGGCCAGGGACTTTAATGCAGGGAAAATTAAATCTGTTTTACCTCATTTCTACCAGCATGTTAAATGCGCAACCAGAGGAAAAAAATTCTAGACCACCTTTACTCCACACACAGAGACGTGTACAAAGCTCACCCTCCATTTGGCAAATATGACCATAATTCTACCCTCCTGATTCCTGCTTACAAGCAAAATCTAAAGCAGGAAGCACCAGTGACAGTCAATGAAGAAGTGGTCAGATAAAGCAGATGCTAAACTACAGGACTGTTTTGCTACAGACTGGAATATGATCCGGGATTATCCAAAGGCATTGAGGAGGAGCGGGACTCCAACCCAGAAGCTTATAAGAAATCCCGCTATGCCCTTCGACGAACCATCAGACAGGAAAAGCGTCAATACAGGACTAAGATTGAATCGTACTACACCGGCTCCGAAGCTCATCGGATGTGGCAGGGCTTGCAAACTATTACAGACTACAAAGGGAAGCACAGCCACGAGCTGCCCAGTGACACGAGCATACCAGACGAACTGAATTATTTCTATGCTCGCTTCAAGGCAGTGTTTCTATTATCTATGTATAGTCACTTTAACTCTACCTACATGTACATATTACCTCAATTACCTCGACTAACCTGTGCCCCCACACTTTGACTGTGTACCGGTACCCCCAGTATAAAGCCTCGCTATTGTTATTTCACTGCTGCTATTTAATTATTTGTTATTATTATTTATATTTTTAACTCATCTATTCTCTATTTAACACTTATTTTTCTTAAAACTGCATTGTTGGGTAATAAGGGCTTGTAAGTAAGCATTTCACTGTAAGGTCTACACCTGTTGAATTTGGCGCATGTGACAAATAACATTTGATTTGATCCGTACATCACAGTTATTCTTAGGTTGTTGCTGCTGATTGTTGCAAATCATCCGTCCAGCAAAATAATGCATTATTGTCATAGTATTGAAGAGAACCTTTGTTCGACTCCATAATTTGGATTTGACACACATTCTTCCGGTTTGAGAATGGATGCTTGTGGATATCTTGTGGATAGTGCAACAACACTTAATGGGTCCTGCTGTTACTCAACATAGTTTAGTGGAAAACCAGCTGTCTGAGTGTGAAAACAAAACAAGAGCACATACGATGGTGGTGTTGAAGAGTTCAGAGTTTTGTCATGCTTATGTCCCTACAGGTTAAGACAATGAATGTGCTGCTTAGGCTCTGGGCAAGTCTGTTATACCAAGCCTACTGTGATAGCAGCCAAGGGGATTGGACCAGGTTGTATAACCAAAATAAAAATAAATGTTGTCATTTAGCTTCGCTACGGTGATCAATCAAAACAAGTCAAAATGTGAACGAGTGTTTCGCAGTCTGGCTTCGTCAGGTTTGGTCTCTTTTGCTCGTTTGCCACTCTCAAAAAGTACAATCTCTTAATACTACTATGATACCACAGCTATTTATGCTCTTCAAATTTGACAATATTTAAATATATTGCTTTTAGCATATTGTTTCATACCCATAAGCATAGCCAAGTTGAACAATAAACACAATAACTTTTATGCCTCTCAAAAATTCTAAATTGCTAATTCTTCATTCTCAATTATTAATTACCCCCTTGAACCTTTTGCTGTATTCAATTATATTTGGACGACAACAACAACATCTGAAAGTTTCTTAAGTAAAAAAATGAAAATAGCTAATAATGATTAGAATCTAAATTCATCTAGGTCATGTCCCTGTTGAATTTTCCCACAGAAAATGATATTACAACTGGGCTTTGATGGTAGTTACTCACATGCATAGGATTCTTTACTAGTACACTCGCCAGAGAATGGGTGCTGATATGATCTCAAGCAGGACAAACCTTTTTAGAAATGGACATGGGAGAAAGTTAAGAACTTCAAGGAGCATCACGTTTAAGTAAACTGAATGTTTTCCTGACGTAATGCTTTTACAATTATTTTCATACATTTTGTTACTGGTCAATTCATTGTTCATCTGAGGTACACAGTTGTGTCGTTCTCATTGGTCACAAAGTGTCAACTAACAATCACCGACACTGATTGAGCAAGTGTTCATCAGAATGTTCTGTACTGTTCTATATTAATGGAATTGGCACCAAAGCTAATCACTAATGGTCCTAGTAAAAGGACTGCATCAGAATGACCCAATGATGATTTACATAAACATGTGATCACACAGAAACACTCTCACACATCACAACCAATTCTTAGTGACTTAGACACCCAGCTGGACACAGTTCAACTCCCATGAATGTTTGATAAAATGGACACCGTACATGTTGGTATTGCATGGGTTGAAATGTTGTCAATGTTTCGGGGAGACTTTTTAATATTCCGCTCGTTCTTTCCCTTACGTTTCATATTATGTAAGATGATGTTTGCAGTGTGTTACAGTCAGCAAGAGTCTTAAGGTCAAACAAAAGGGCAAAACATAAAAGAACATCCTATAACCAAAAGCAGAATTTCTCAAAACCCTGAGGGTCATATTCACCGTCATCCTTCGGTTGATTAGCATAAGGCCATTATATTCCTACGGTTAATATGAATGCTGTAATCCTTGAGGTGCTTATTTAGCATTTCGTAATTTGGGTAGTACAATTAGAATCACCCTGAACCTAATCAGATTTAAAGTTACAGAGTTCCTTTTGAAGTTCATGAAAATATGGAATCCATTAAAGTGCACACCCATTCATTTGTGCGTTCCTGGAGTTGCTGTAAATATGTCAGTGTACACGGTCGCCCTGTTTCTAGCTCGTAGCCAACATTGCAGTATTTTGTTTTTCTTTGTGTTCTGTTGTTTACTCACTGTGTATGTGGGTCTTTCTATAAATAATGGGGCCAATGTGGTTCAAAATGTAAAAAAAAAAAAGCATTGTCATGCAGTTCCACATGTCTACCAGAGGAATAAAAGTGAATATATGCAAATTGGCCCATAACTCGACCTACACAACAACATGAGCCTAGGAATATACACTGCTCAAAAAAATAAAGGGAACACTTAAACAACACAATGTAACTCCAAGTTAATCACACTTCTGTGAAATCAAATTGTCCACTTAGGAAGCAACACTGATTGACAATAAATTTCACATGTTGTTGTGCAAATGGAATAGACAACAGGTGGAAATTATAGGCAATTAGCAAGACACCCCCAATAAAGGAGTGGTTCTGCAGGTGGGGACAACATACCACTTCTCAGTTCCTATGCTTCCTGGCTGATGTTTTGGTCACTTTTGAATGCTGGCGGTGCTTTCACTCTAGTGGTAACATGAGACGGAGTCTACAACCCACACAAGTGGCTCAGGTAGTTCAGCTCATCCAGGATGGCACATCAATGCGATCTGTGGCAAGAAGGTTTGCTGTGTCTGTCAGCGTATTGTCCAGAGCATGGAGGCGCTACCAGGAGACAGGCCAGTACATCAGGAGACATGGAGGAGGCCGTAGGAGGGCAACAACCCAGCAGCAGGACCGCTACCTCCGCCTTTGTGCAAGGAAGAGCAGGAGAAGCACTGCCAGAGCCCTGCAAAATGACCTTCAGCAAGCCACAAATGTGCATGTGTCTGCTCAAACGGTCAGAAACAGACTCCATGAGGGTGGTATGAGGGCCCGACGTCCACAGGTGGGGGTTGTGCTTACAGCCCAACACCGTGCAGGACGTTTGGCATTTGCCAGAGAACACCAAGATTGGCAAATTCGCCACTGGCGCCCTGTGCTCTTCACAGATGAAAGCAGGTTCACACTGAGCACGTGACAGACGTGACAGAGTCTGGAGACGCCGTGGAGAACGTTCTGCTGCCTGCAACATCCTCCAGCATGACCGGTTTGGTGGTGGGTCAGTCATGGTGTGGGGTGGCATTTCTTTGGGGGGCCGCACAGCCTTCCATGTGCTCGCCAGAGGTAGCCTGACTGCCATTAGGTACCGAGATGAGATCCTCAGACCCCTTGTGAGACCATATGCTGGTGCGGTTGGCCCTGGGTTCCTCCTAATGCAAGACAATGCTAGACCTCATGTGGCTGGAGTGTGTCAGCAGTTCCTGCAAGAGGAAGGCATTGATGCTATGGACTGGCCCGCCCGTTCCCCAGACCTGAATCCAATTGAGCACATCTGGGACATCATGTCTCGCTCCATCCACCAATGCCACGTTGCACCACAGACTGTCCAGGAGTTGGCAGATGCTTTAGTCCAGGTCTGGGAGGAGATCCCTCAGGAGACCATCCGCCACCTCATCAGGAGCATGCCCAGGCGTTGTAGGGAGGTCATACAGGCACGTGGAGGCCACACACACTACTGAGCCTCATTTTGACTTGTTTTAAGGACATTACATCAAAGTTGGATCAGCCTGTAGTGTGGTTTTCCACTTTAATTTTGAGTGTGACTCCAAGTCCAGACCTCCATGGGTTGATAAATTGGATTTCCATTGATTATTTTTGTGTGATTTTGTTGTCAACACATTCAACTATGTAAAGAAAAAAATATTTAATAAGATTATTTCTTTCATTCAGATCTAGGATGTGTTGTTTAAGTGTTCCCTTTATTTTTTTGAGCAGTATATATCCTTTAAGCAGGGTTCATAAAGACATTGGCAAGTCTAATTCAAGGACTTTCAGGGACTTTTCCAAGCACTTCATTGTACTTTTCAAGGAACTCAATGTTATAAAATTGTATAATTTAAATAAGCGTACATATTGGGCTTGAAATTGAACACCCTTCCCCCAAAAATTATGCAATTTCTTTTTCTATTACCACTTTAAGAAGAAATACTTTTTTAGGCCTTGCCAATGCATTGATATTCAAGTGATTATTACATTCTGAAATATGTGACAATAATGTGGACATTGCCTGACATAGATTGGATGCATGGCAATGTTTCTGTAGCCTATGTGGCAGACGCAAGCACACATAATAAAGCCATGAATAGCGGTAGCATTAATCTCACCATTTGAATCTCAACATCGTTTCTACCATAATTACAAATCTTTCAACCACCAACTTGAGGAAATGTCTGATTTTCAAGGTAGGACTATACCAGTACTTGAATTTCTGAGCTCCAAGTTCAAGTTCAAGTAAGCTACTTCAAGCAACTTGTGTTGTTTAAAATTGCAGGTCTAACATGGAAAACAAAAAGTATTTGTCATATTTCATGATCAAATAATTTGTTGTCGTTAAATCCAGAATAATTAACAGGAATACCGTTGGGCAATAGTCTATCCTACACAATTGTGCACAATAGACTAGGTGTCCAATCCAAGGCACAAACATATGAAAACATGAACTCGATACCTCAATGCTTTCTCTGTTAAATCTAATGAGACCCTGATGTAAATCAAACAGATGATCAACATCAATTCGCTAGGGATATTAGATCCAATGTGGATCCAGGCACAACTGTCTTCACCCGCATAATGAATGAGACACCAAAATATTATTGACATTCGTTGCGAACACCTTTTTTCTAGCACTTGGGCTGTTGTTTCATCACATGTGCTGTCACAAAAGCTGTTCGTCACCTGACTGTCATTTGGGAAAATTCCTTCCGGGATCAGATGATGATGTGTGAAAATATCACTGCATAACTAATCACCTGGACACATCCAACAAGTATTATGCATTATTATTGAAGAACCACGTTTATGACATTATCGATTTAGGTTGGAAGTATCAAATTAAGGTGACTCTTTCAGTTAGAAGCATTACATTTTGCAATTGCATACATCATTTTGGATTTGTGTACCCATGAAAAAACTGTTTTCACCCCATGACATAAGGAGACACGAAATGCTACGTAGCTTACAATGCATTTCGGAGATTTCTATACAAATAGCTGTCCAACAGCTACATCCAGGATTCTTCCAGGGTTCAAGTTAAATATCTAATTTAACTGATTAATGCTTAATAGATGATTTAATGACAACTTACACTGCCATAAATGCAAGGACAGAAAAGTTATATTTGATGTATATTTTATGTCGTGAATTTTATTTAATATAGCTATGATCCCCCATTATATCCTAATATAGTGACATAAAAAAGACAATTATCAATGACTTATCAACATCTGTAACAAGTTGTCCGGTGTAGGAAATCCTCACTGGTACCCTAGTTTAACCCTCCTGTTGTGTTCGTTTCATGTTAATTAATTCTGTGTTGCCGGTCCAAAATGACCGCCCCGTTATAGCTGATTATAAATCCATAATAATACATATATTATCACCTAATGTTGGGCTAGATGTTTTTATCAACTTAAGTTCTTGTGAACATTACAAGTTTGGAACTTCATTGACCTGAGCTCATACAACTCTTTTTTTTTTTTTTGATTATTTTGACTATGACAAATACTCAGATGAAACATATTGTGCTATTTATCACAGACTACTTTGCGTCAAAGTTTAACAAGGACATTTGTTTTGAAACCATTTCACATTTTTAAATAGTGGCACAAAATAACATCTGTTGTGTTCCCGGTCAAAACTGACCGGTAGGATTTTATGAGTAAAGAAAGGACATAGGCCCAAAACTACACATGAAAACTTTACTATATTACAAAATTAATGTCTGAACACATTAAAGAACAACAGTAATAATATCAGCATTACTAAATGTTCACAATCCGTCAATAAATGGTGGTTACATTTTGTGTGTTCTCATGCACATGTTGGACAATATGTGGTGGTTGCTGCATGTACCTTGCAAATATATGCACTGCATTTATTGCACATAATGCTCGTTTTGACATCTCTTGGTGCACACAGATTGCACCTCTTCCTTTTGTCTCTTCTGTCTCTGGCGGCCGGAGATCTTGCTTCTGGCCCTTGTATATCTCTCACCAATCCAGCAGAGGGTGGTGTTCGAGGAAGGTGTTGGCGCCTTTGAATGAGGGGTGTCACCATGGCTTTCCCCAACTCTTCTAGGAATAGTCTCCTCTTGAAGAATTTCTCCTGCTTCCAGCCTGGATTCACCACCATCCACACCACAAACGCGTTGTAGGCCGACACATCTAGGATGTTGAAGACCACCACCATGGGCGAACGTACGGTCATCCTCTTACAGGAGTATGTGCCAGTAACCTGCAAATTCGCAACAATCAGTCAATAAAAGAATGAGTGCATACAAGTGATACTTCATGTCTTGCATAGTAATGTGAAAAATTGCATCAAAGCGTTGTTTTAATTTATCACATCTAAAACATATTTACATATTCAATATTACATATTACACATAATTACATATTGTTCACAAATTCAATGAGCATTTCACCAAACAACAACATGTCTTATTTTTTATGGTGCAGATAAAACAATCTGGTAATAGAAAAGAGAAGTACATGAGACCTGAATGATAAAAAGTAACATACCTTGTGAAGGTTGTCAACTCCCCCTTTGTTCCTGTTGTAATCCAGGACAGCATTGGGCTTCTTGTCCTCCCTGGTACTCACAGCGGCATCCCTGTGCAGAGTTGTCATCAGGAGCACATTCTTCTTTTTCCTAGGGCAGTAGGACACAAGAGTGTGTGTATCAGTGAAGGCAAATTTCGAGGAAAAATTAACCCTGTCCTTGGTAGTGAGTAAGGCAGGAGGCAACTGAGGCTTGTTCCTTCTGACCGTCTGAGCAGCTCCTGACCAAGAGCATATGAGGTGAAGAAATTGTCACATGTTATGTTGTGCCCCTGGAGACCTGCAGTCATTTCCAGGACCACCTGCTCTCCCTGGTTCCTTTACGGGAACACCGTCAGCAGGTTTCCCGGTGTAAGCCTGCATGTTCCAGGCATAACTGGCTGCGCATATCTTTATTCCATATTTAGACAGTTTGCTTGGCATGTACTGTTTGAATGGGCAGCGTCCCCTAAAAGCAACCAGACGCTCATCCACTGTGATGTCTGGACTCGGGTTATAGATGAGTAGCAGACGCTCATCCACTGTGATGTCTGGACTCGGGTTATAGATGAGTAGCAGACGCTCATCCACTGTGATGTCTGGACTCGGGTTCTAGACGAGTAGCAGGCGCTCCACCCACTGGTGCCAAACATCTCTGATCGCTGCCAGCTTGTCTCGTTGACGTCAACCTGGTCTTCTATCGTTGTTGTCGAAGCGAGTCAACCGTGACAACACATGAAATGTCTGGAGTGACATAGCATGAAAAATTGCCCAACCAGACTCTGCATCCCATAAACTGGTGGTATATTAGTTTCTGGATCTGTACACACCAGCCAAAATCAAGAGACCCGTGTCTGCGTGGACGTCTGTCCGGTCCACCTCCTTCCAGTTGTCTTTGTAAACGCGTCTCCCCTCCAAGTTGGTCATGTTTAGCGCTATAGTTTAGATTGACTGTCAGGAACAGTTTGAACCAGGATTTTATGACATCAACCCGGGATATGGCGTATCTCGATGGTCCTGGGATCATCCTGATAACATTTTCAACTGACAGCCGACCTCTCCTCTCAGGTGGGGATGAAGACCAGGACAAATTCCCATTCTTTGACCGGAATGTAACAACAACCTCAGCAGGGCCCTGTTCCTCATCACTGGATTGTTCCACATCGTTTGTATCTTGGTCTGGATCATATTCTGTATTGTCTTGAACTTCTGACGCTTCCTCCTCTAATGCATCTTCACTGTCAGTTTCCTGGCCTCTCTCCTCCTCACCAGTGTCATGATCAAAGATATGATCAAGAGCCTAACATACAGTATACCGTTTGGTCATTGTGCTGCCACAGAATGAATTGTAAGCAAGGCCTGAAAAAAGCTTTATATATTATTGAAACAATGTTGCGATTGTTTGTGAGAATGCCAACAGGTGTGGTTCCCGTGGGGGAAAGATTCTATTGGGGAAAGGTTCCCATGGGGGTTGCCATGGAAGCCAAGAAGGGGAGTGAGGTATGTATGTGTGTGTGTGTGTGTGTGTGTGTGTGTGTGTGTGTGTGTGTGTGTGTGTGTGTGTGTGTGTGTGTGTGTGTGTGTGTGTGTGTGTGTGTGTGTGTTCAAACACAAATGCATGTGGGGGTCTGTGAGAGGAAGTGTGTCCATCTGATGAATGGGCATGTGCATCATGGGCATCAATTTTATACACTAATTGTAGTCTCATCCATTCATTTCTAATGACCGGTCATTTTTTTCCCGGGAACACCACAGTCAGATTAAATGAACTACATTTTTCAGAGAGAAAACTTGTAAATCGGTCCAATTCAACTGGAATACAACAGGAGGGTTAAAGAAAGACCAATGTTTATACTGTATTCTCGACATTGCTCATCCTAAAATACCTGCTACTGTACAGTACATACAGTACCAGTCATTTTCTAATTATGTACTGTCTATACACACCACATATTTATATTCTGGATTCTGACACATGCTCACTCTAATATATCTACCTCTGGATGATTCATTGAACTCTCTGTCATTTCTTAATTTCTTGTTTAGATTTTGTATTATTTGTATTTGCAAGACATTCTACTGCACTGCCTGAGCTAGTAACATAAGCATTTCACTGCACCTGCTATAACACCTGCAAATTTGTGTACACGATAACAAACTTTGCTTTGATTTATACTCTGAGATTCATTCGCTTCGGTACAGACAGAGGCCGGCCTTCCAAAAACCCTTCCAGCTTGTTAGTACATCCTGCCGAGTCTACTTAATGTGCCCACCTGTTCGTTTGATAGCAAAAACACTTCCCTCTTTTTCATCTGTATCATGTTTACAGTGACTGGTAGGCTCCAATTTATGCTTGGTTTTCTTCACTTCCCAGGCACTTTGGATTATGAAGTAATGACCTATTATTGCTACTTGATATTTCACAGGAGTGATATGGATATCTGTGAAATGGGATTTAATTTCTGGTCATTGACCCTCAATTTACATAGTGCTCAGTTCTCTGTCTTATGGAAATTATTTTAAGGGAGGAGACACTTGTCTGGTGATAGAACAGTTAGAAGTTGTGGTGTCGGAGGTCCAACAAACAGAGGAACTGAAACATCAACGGGTGGTGTCAATGTTTGGTGAAGCAAACCTATAATTGCCTAAGAAATGTAGTATGTTTTGGCTTGACTGTAGACTGCCAGCATGTCCCCCATCGAAAATGATGATGTTACCTGGATGAAAGGGTGTCCATCTTTGAAAGTGACAGAGATTAAAATGTGAAAGAGCATTGCCAGCACAATTCCACGTGTTTCCCCGTGCCATCTCAACTGTTTCAAATCAGTTCAAAGGTTTGGAACTGTTATGGTAGGAGGGCTCCTGCTGAGGTCTCGTCTGAACTGCACGCGGATCCCTAACTCAAACAGACATGTTAACTTGGGCAAAAGCAAAGATTTGACTACTGGCTCTATGAGCTATATATTGAAAGCTCTTTCTTCTCCTAATTGCACATTGTGAGTGATAGAGGAGGAGGCTTATGCCTCAAGAATTGTTCATGCACACAGACTTTGCAGTTTGGTTTGACACCCATGTAAACCACAACATAATTCAGGAGGAAGATATAGCCAAGTGTGGCGGGTTACTGAACCAGTTGTGATATCTCACTCACTCACTCACTCACTCACTCACTCACTCACTCACTCACTCACTCACTCACTCACTCACTCACTCACTCACTCACTCACTCACTCACTCACTCACTCACTCACTCACTCACTCACTCACTCATATATATGTACCAGTGAAAAGTTTGGACACACCTAATCATTCAAGGGTTTTTCTTTATTTTTACTATTTAGAAAAATAGTGAAGACATCAAAACTATGAAATAACACATATGGAATCATGTAGTAACCAAAAAGGTGTTAAACAAATCAAAATATATTTTATATTTGAGATTCTTCAAAGTAGACACCCTTTGCTGGTTGAGAGAATGCCAAGAGTGTGAAAAGCTGTCATCAAGGCAAAGGGTCGCTATTTGAAGAATATAAATATCAAATATATTTTGATTTGTTGAACACTTTTTTGGTTACTACATGATTCCATATGTGTTATTTCATAGTTTTGATGTCTTCACTATTACTCTACGAGAGAGAGAGAGAGCGAGAGAGAGAGCAAGTGTTGTTTTTTGGGGGGGGGGTCGAGGTAAGGAGGGGGATTATTTAAGATACTCTATGAAGAGGTAGCTTTTCACGTGTTTTCGGAAGATGGGCAGGGATTTCAGGGGTAAGCTGGTTTCACCATTGGGGTGCCAGGACAAAGCTTGGACTTGGCTGAGTGGGAGATGCCCTCCCGTAGGGGTGGGAGGGCCATGAGATCAGAAGTGGCAGAATGGAGCGCAGGGTTTGAGCATAGCCTGAAGGTAGTGAGGGGCAGTTCCTCTTTCTGCTCTGTAGGCAAGCATCATGGTCTTGTAGTGGATAAGAGCTTTGACTGGAAGTCAGTGGAGTGTGTGGAGGAGCGGTGTGAAAATCAGGCGGGCTGCAGCATACTGGATACGTTGCAGGGGTTTGATGGCACAAGCGGGGAGCCCAGCCAACAGCAAGTTTCAGTAGTCCAGACGGGAGATGACAAGTGCCTGGATTAGGACTTGTGCTTCTTCCTGTGTGAGGTAGGGTCGTACTCTATGGATATTGTAGAGCACGAACCTGCAAGAGCGAGGCAATAGTTTGATGTTTGCAAAGAACGACAGGGTGTTGTCCAGAGTCATGCCAAGGTTCTTTTCACTCTGAGAGGGTGACACTGTGGAGTTGTCAACCATGATGGAGAGGTCTTTGAGCGGGCAGGCCTTCCCAGGGAGGAAGAGCAGCTCCGTCTTGTCGAGGTTGAGCTTGAGGTGGTGGGCCGACATCCAAGCTGAGATATCTGCCAGGCATGCAGAGATGTCAGAAGGGGGGAAGGAGAAAAGTAGTTGAGTGTCATCTGCTTAGTAATGATAGGAGAGACCATGTGAGGATATGACAGAGCCGAGTGACTTGGTGTATAGAGAGAAAAGGAGAGGGCCTATAACCGAGCTCTGGGGGACACCAGTAGTGAGAGTATGTGGTGCAGACACAGATCCTCTCCACATCAACTGGTAGAAGCGGCCTGTCCAGTAGGATGCAATCCAAGAGTGTGCAAAGCCTGAGACACCCAGTGCTGAGAGGGTGGAGAGGAGGATCTGATGGTTCACAGTGTTGAAGTTAGCAGATAGATCTAGGAGGATGAGAACAGTGGAGCGAGAGAGTCAGCTTTGGCAGTGCGGAGAGCCTCCATGACACAGAGAAGAGCAGACTCGGTTGAGTGACCAGTCTTGAAGCCTGACTGGTCAGGGTCAAGAACATTGTTTTGAGAGTGATAATGAGAGAGTCAATCTGAGACAGCACGCTCAAGTGTTTTGGAAAGAAAAGGAAGATGGGATACAGGTCTATAGTTTTTGACGTCAGATGAGTCAAGTGTTGGTTTCTTGAGGAGGGGAGCGACTCGGGCCATTCTGAAGTCAGAGGGGACGCAGCCAGTGGTCAGGGATGAGTTGATAAAGGAAGTGAGGAATGGGAGAAGGTCTCCAGTGATACTCTGGAGAAGGGAGGTGGGGATGGGGTCGAGCGGGCAGGTTGTCGGTTGGCCAGACCTCACTAGTCGCAGGATTTCATCTGGAGAGGGGAGAAAGAGGTCAAGGAGTAGGGTAGTTACATGTGAGTGGGACCAGTGGACTCAATAGGCTGAGTGATTGAGGAGCGGAGGAGGGAGGGGGAGGGGGTGGAGAATTAAGGAGGGAGAAGAAGGTGGAAATGAGTTTCCTAGGGTTAGAGGCAGAAGCTTGACATTTAGAGTGATAGAAAGTGGCGTTAGCGGCATATACAGAGGAAGAGAAGGTAGAAAGGAGGGAATCATAGGTCCTCCGGAAGTTTAGTTTTCCTCCATTTCCGCTCAGCTGCCCGCAGCCCTGTTCTGTAAGCTCACAATGAGTCACTCAGCCAAGGAGCAGGAGGGAAGGGCATAACCGGCTGGGAGGAAAGGGGAAAGTGCAAGTCATAAGATGTGAAAAGGGAGGAGAGAAGGGTCGAAGAGGCAGAATCAAAAGACAGGAGGGAGAAGGATTTACCAGAAGGGGGAGATGATAGAGGGAGGAATGAGAGCGAAGATTGTGACGGCACATGACTAGGGTGACCGTATTACCGCCACATCGGCAGTCATGGCTGCAGTAAAATTCTATGTAACGGTTTGAGTCACTGTAATCTCCTTTTATACACTCTGGACATGCTTTGGTAGTAACCAACATGCTAACTATCATCAGGTCCAAATGGCCTGGTAGTCAGGGATCTATTGTCCCTCTGACCACTCTGACATCAATGGAAATGCATCGAAAATCACAACAAACACATCAAAACAATAGGCCTACCTTACTTTTAAAACTCACCTCACTGTGATGATCAATATGAAGAAAGAAGTTCAGCAGCAGGTTGAAAAAGTGTAAAATATGGTTGTTGTGGATGTTGTTTCAAAAGCCTAACACAACAAAATGGACAGCGCTTTCTAAGGGATTAATTCAAAACCCTCATACGCATATTAGAGTTTATACATAGCCCTGAAAAAAACAAAACATTTAAAATGATGATTGTGCCGTTATAAAATACGTAGTCTACCGCATATTATGCTTGGCAGAAAAACATAAAACAAAATTGATTTAAGATGTCTTTGGTACATAATTGGTCAAGCCTTTGACTGTGGACTGAATTATTATGCAGACTTGTTACCTTATAATTCCAAAAGGTCTATCCATGAGTCTGGGAGAGAACTTGTAGCCCTACAACTTGTGAATTTGTATTTGAATAGCCTAGTAATAGGGCATTTTTTATATTTTCATAATTAATTGTGTGACACATTACCTTTAGCTATACAACATAGCTCACCACTGTGCGTTTCCATCTCCTCTCTCCCTTTTATTCCTTTTTGGAGTACGCAGACGGGCTGTCAACAGTTTAGTGAAATATGTTTCCTTGTGAAAACATGTTACTATCGATGTTCCCAAACAGATTTCACTTGCTTTCCCAAATTAAGCACTGGGTAGCTGCAGGAACAAGGTTGGGGAGGCCATGGCATACAGAGTTTGGGCGGGAATATCACCTGTCGGGCAGCGAGAGCATGCTCCTCAAACAGTGGTTGATGGTGAAGTAAGTGTCCTTATATTTAATTATCAGCTACATGCTCCGCTATAAAACCAAAGTAGCCTACAAAACAGACCGGCGGAAAAGCGCATACAGTGCATACAGATGAAATGTCTTTTTTACCCTGACCATCAAATTAAATTGAGAATACTCTGATGGGTGAAAATATGATCACTTGATGAGAGAACAGCTGTGCAGCAAGGAACAGAGAAAAAGCTTTGTTTGCTACTTTCTCAAACCATCAATAACCTATTGTCGCACCATGCAGCCCATATACGTTTTGATTTCTAAAACATTCTAAAGTTTAGATCCTTCATAACTAAAGTTGCCAAGTAACTCTAAATCTAGCATATAGGACCTGTTTCAAATGATCACTTTTACACTCAACATAGCCACTTCATGTGCGCACACGCTCCTTAATGGGAGAAATATCCTTTCTATTTTATTCAGCTATACAATCATATAAAATAATGTCACAGGACTTAAGCATATCTTGTTTTTTCATATAATGTTTCTTTAGAGCTGACTATAATAAATAATGTATTTGTTATGATGGTGTTTATTAAACTGTGTCACGTATACTCCCTCTCCGGCCGCTAGGTCATCAGGCTGCTGATTATCCTGCACACCTGTCACCATCGTCTTGCGCATCTGCGGCTCATGACACTCACCTGGACTCCATCACCCACTTGATTATCTTCCCTATATCTGTCACTCCCCTTGGTTCTTTCCTCAGGCGTTATTGACTCTGTTTTCATGTCGGTGCGTTGTTTGTGTTTTATGTTCATTGTTTCTTTTATTTATTAAATCACTCACTGGAGGGGGGTTGCAGTTAGATTAGTAGGCGAACAGAGACCTGGAGGGGGGTTGCAGTTAGATTAGTAGGCGAACAGAGACCTGGAGGGGGGTTGCAGTTAGATTAGTAGGCGAACAGAGACCTGGAGGGGGGTTGCAGTTAGATTAGTAGGCGAACAGAGACCTGGAGGGGGGTTGCAGTTAGATTAGTAGGCGAACAGAGACCTGGAGGGGGGTTGCAGTTAGATTAGTAGGCGAACAGAGACCTGGAGGGGGGTTGCAGTTAGATTAGTAGGCGAACAGAGACCTGGAGGGGGGTTGCAGTTAGATTAGTAGGCGAACAGCCTCTAGTAAATATGAGGTCACGCATATTGCCTCCATTGTGAGTCGGAGGGGACTGGGAAAGGGTGAGGTCAAAAGAGGCAAGGAGGGGAAAGAGTGAGTTGGAAAGAAATGAATCGATGGGAGACATCGGGAGGTTGAAGTCGCCAAGTATGCCATCATCAGGAAATTAGCTTATCAAGGTGTCAAGCTCATTGAGGAACTCTACAATGGCACCTGGTGGGCGATAGATGACAATGACTGCATGGAATTAAAATGAGGAGATGGACAGGTGAGAGAGGAAGTAAATATAAAATCTCCAGTTAGGAGAAATGAATAGCCCTGTGCTACCACCGCTACGACCAGATGCTCTCTGACTATGAGAGAAAACGTAATCAGATGAAGAGGGAGCAGCTGGAGTAGCAGTGTTCTCTGGGGTGAATCCATGTCTCCTTCAGGGCCAAAAAGTTTAGGGACTGAAGGACAGCATAGGCTGAGATGAACTTGGCGTTCTTGACCGCATTTCGGCAGTTCCAAACGCTGCCAAAGATCCGGAATCCAACATGGGTTGCGCCGGGTACACTAAATTAGAAAGGTTTCAGCCAAGGGGTGGGAAGCGTTTGTAAAGCCTACAGGAAGAGATTCAACAGGTATAGATAGTTGCCAAAGCTAGAAAAGAGTCAAATGAGATCATCACAAAATAACTAGGTAAGATACTCAAGTGAGAGAGTGGTGTGGAGCCTTCATCAAAGAACTCTGCAGAACAACTCGGCAGAACGGTCTTTGTCCGACGAGACGGCCACTGACACGACTGCCGCTTACTGCTGCCACTCAGGAACCAGGGGAGACTGAAGCACTAACACTAATTGCTAATAGCCTAACAGAGGTGGAGAGCACATATCCCTGTACTAATTGCTGATTGCCTAAGAGAGGAGAAACCACTCCCCCTCCAATAAAGCCACTGATTACCAAAACAAGTGACAAATGGTCCTGCCCCTTGATCCTGGTTGATGTGTCAACAACTATCTGCAAGTTATGAACAGTTAGCAGTTTACACACCAAGGTCACTGGGAATACAGGCAACACTAGGTTGCAAAAAGACAGTACTAGACCACAACAGATGAAAACAAAAATGATATTTTTTCCTCCTGGAGATAACCAGGAGTCCTCAAGCTATAGAATGAAGCATATATATTTGTGAACATGAACTTGCCCTTTTTCCCCCATATACAGACTAGTGTGACAGGAGTTCATAGTCTATTGTCTGTTTATAAATACTTTGCCCAGCACAATAGGGAGAGATATGCTACAGGCATAGCCCTGCAGTACACAACAGATACAGATGTGGTATAACCAAGTCATGGAGCACCAGATCAAACTGTACTCAACCCTAGAGAACATTTTACATAAGGAACAATGCTCTTGGATATCGTTCTCATGCTGCATCATTTTATACTGTGATTTCTTCTCTCGCAAAAATTGAATGACACCCTCATCTAGACATGTATCATAATGGGTATTAGGTGGTTGCTTGGAGATGCTAGTGCTGCAGACACAGGCCTCTCCATTAGTCTCATATGGTTTCATATACAGTAGATACAATCTGTAACTGGGATCCAAGAGAAAGATCTCCACCCAGTAGTTAGCTAGTTCACCTTGTCACCCTGCGTCTCTCCTGTTTAGATACGTTGTTTAATGTTCATTCTAGTTAATCCAGCTCTAAGTAGTTTATCCGGAATACTTCCACTGTGAAATCAGAGTAGTAGCACTCAGTTCCGTAAGTCAGTAAGCTACGAATGAGCATGGACATGGGGTTCATTTATCACTCTAGTCTTCAGGCCAAAGGGAGAGCACATGGACTTCCACCCTGCAGAAGAGCTCCGTACAGGTGTGTCACAGCAAATGGCCTGCTATCGCTGACATGCAATTCCCACATTGAAATAGTGTATGTATCATTTGAGTCAATGAAAGGCAATGCAATAATTCAGTACTATTTGTTAATGACTGGACCTTTAGCCCAGTGGACACAAATGGACCGTATTTCAAAAACGTGCTAAATTTGAGGTACCAGTATAACTTGTGTACAGTTATCCACTGACATAAAGTACACGCAAGATGCAGCTTTAAACACAAAAACCCTCAAAGGGTCATAGGGTCATAGGGTCATAGAGTAGAGAGAGGTCATATTGGATCCATCCAATATTTTGAGAGCAGTTCAGCATAGATAACTTCCTATTAAGAGAAAACACTCTAAAAGTCAAATAAAATATCTTGACAAGTGGCATACAAAAGGAAACATGAGTCTTGCAGTTCAACATCATTTGTTACTTCAAAGAGATTAATAACTTTAGCAATAACAAGACCCACCATGACAGCCCATTAGCTCACGCTTGACTGAGACAGCATAGAGGAGACCTAGTTATGGTGTTCTGAGTAACACCCAATGTGTGGAGTGTCCTAGTGTGTCTCGCTATGACCAAGCACAGTAGTCTTCTATGGAAGCTCAACCAACTCTGCATCTGAGGGCACGGCTCATTAACCTTTCAACAGGCTTGTTTTATACCACTTTGGGGACGAGTTTGGAGACATAAACACACATGCATATGGTATGCTGACCACCTCTCTTCCACAATATTAAATCACAGTTCTGTATTTGCTTGTGGTTACTCTAAATATCGGTACATCTCAAAATGATTTGGTCTATAGAGTTCATGTTGACTAACCACCCAGTAGCTCAATGTGTTGTTGGGGACCGCTTCACTTTGGGACCCATTTCAAAGGGTCAAAGCCAATGACTCTTTACAGTGTGGAACATTAAGAAAAGGAGCCATCAGTCAAAGCCTGATCACTGTTGCTCATAGAAGTGCAGGATATATCATTGCCACAGTTGTAACCCAATGTAACTGTACTGTTCAGGCTCACTAGTTCATCCATCTTACAGGGAAGGAAGGGTAATGGCCTGCCTGATTACCCAATGTTTTTCATTCATTCATGGGAGCATAGCCCCATCCTATCTCCTTAAACCAAATCAACGTTAAGGGCTGAATGAACCATTAACTGAATCAACGTGAGACCCTTGTATAAGTCATGCATGAAAGGGTTAACTACTCAGGTGGAATGACAACCAGAAGGACATGGTTCATGATGAGAGTCACTCAGGCAAAGTATTTATTTCTCATTAACACGCCACCCTGTGTGGCTCTGGGCGAGGACTTAACTTCCACCTTTTGCCCTACCTTACCCTGCCGGACACCTGACATGACGCGTCCCTTATCCCCTGTCCCGAGGGAACCCAATGCCAGGTGTTACCCTGCACGTACATGATGCCGCCGCTCCATATAACTACCATAACGCTCCCTATTTATTGCCTTCCCCTCAAGTAAAACAATGTGTTTTTGACCAAATTTACTGAAGTCAAGCCAGCGTGACTAGAATTTCACACATGCTCCATTGTTAGGGCCCTAAGCGGGTGATCCAGGCAGGATATACCCCGGCTAGTCCGGAGGAAATCCCTGGCGAACGCATGCACACATCTTCCATTCAGTGGGGCCGACGAGGGGCTTATTTTTGTCAAAGGGTGCCCACACACACGTAGCATAGCATGCGTCCTTGTTGCATTGCATTTAGGCATGAGTCTCATGAATAATGAGTTTGCAGGTTCAGTGCTGGTTTGATTTGAGCGAAGCTATTACTCTGACAGAGAGAATATTGGGCTTCTAATTTAGTCAAGCATATCAAGGCTCAGGAGAAGACCCAGATGCAGACAGTTCGAAGTAACAAAAGGTTATTACAAAAACAGGGGGCAGGCAAATGACAGGTCAAGGGCAGGCAGAGGTCAGTAATCCAGGGCATTGTCAGAAGGTACAGAACGGCAAGCAGGCTCAGGGCAGGCAGAATGGTAAAAACAGGGAAAACTAGAAAACAGGGACTAGATAAAAACAGGAGTACGGGAAAACCGCTGCTAGGCTTAATGAGACAAGACGAACTGGCAACAGACAACACAGGTATAAATACATAAGGAGGAAGATGGACGACACCTGGAGGTGGGTGGAGACAAGCACAAAGACAGGTGAAACAGATCAGGGTTTGACAAAGCCATTACTCTAACAGAGATAATATTGGGCTTCTAATTTAGTTAAGCCATTACTCTAACAGAGATAATATTGGGCTTCTAATTTAGTTAAGCCATTACTCTAACAGATAGAATATTGGGCTTCTAATTTAGTTAAGCCATTACTCTAACAGATAGAATATTTGGCTTCTAATTTAGTTAAGCCATTACTCTAACAGATAGAATATTGGGCTTCTAATTTAGTTAAGCCATTACTCTAACAGATAGAATATTGGGCTTCTAGTTTAGTTAAGCCATTACTCTAACAGAGAGAATATTGGGCTTCTAATTTAGTTAAGCCGACAACAACACCTGATTAAGACTATGATTCACGGCAGGTCTCTTGGACCTACCGCACAGGGATCATGCATAGCGGTGGGAATAATTCCCCCAATGTTGTTGTAATATCCCTGAGTGAGGACCAATACTGTGTCCAAAAGGCTGCGAAAGCAGTGAGGACTTCAGCCACAAAGAACAAAAAACAGTACGGGAGCTGTGCTTTATTTTCTCATTTGAAAACAGAAAAAAAACTTGGGCCCTGAGAGCTTTACTGTTGTTACAAATGAGGCTGATGCAGAGCACAGCGATGTTTTCCATGCGTTTCTAGAGAGTCCCATTTCCTCTGGTCTGTGTGACCTCCGTTCACCCCCCCTTTATTAGCAGTGAGACAGCCCGCCCAGTGGTGGTAGCGGAAGCCCATTCAACCCAATGGGGCAGCAAGCCAGACTCTCCAGCCACATGCCAGCTGCCCCCAACTCAATTTATCAGATGATTCCTTTCAGCAAATGTATTTTGGGAGAGACAGAGATTAAACCCGAGACTTGAGCTCCAGCAACTCAGGACGTCGGGGAGATTATGTTCCTGGAAATAGAATTCATCCAGAAAATGACAATGTCTCTAGATCATTAAGAGGTAACAGGTAATGTCATACCTGAGGTCTCTCTGTTTGTCCCCACAGACTTAAACATTTATTTTAGACTTCTCCTCTAACTGTTAGGGGGGGTTGTATGTGAGAGTATATGACATATCTCTAAGACTGGGATTCAATGCTAAGGCATTTTAGTGCAGTGCATTATACAAAATAATCCGTAAGAGTTTATTGACGAACCCTAAGTCACATAATAAAGAAATCCCCATCAAAACCAGTCAGTTTAAGCTAGAGATATCTTTTTTTGGTTGTTGCATGGGCTGCGTCTCAATCACCACATCCGCCTATGTTGGCCTTCCTCATCTGTGGTGGAAAGTGGCAGAGCTACAGCGTTGTTTGTCAGACCAGGAGACATCCCGAAAATCGGTCTTCTCACAAAACCTCTGTAGTGGCTGAACGATGGTGTTCTCTATTTTGCTCTACAACCCCTATAAACCCAACGGGACTCGTCTGAAGGCGTTACCACCAATGTGCCATCTTCTGTCTGTAGTGTCTGAACAGTTTGGGCTACAAACTAACACGATGATGTTCTCCATTTTGCTCTAGGACCCCCACAAGTGTCATGGGACTCGTCTGAAGGTAACCCAGTACCGTTTTTTAAAAATGTATGTAAGTATGGAGGTCGTTTTATGCCCCCCCCAAAAAAGGGGTTAAATATGTGCCCAAAAAAACTGAAATATTTCCTGAGCTGTCTTATATTTCCTAGATATAGGACAGACACTTGAAAACCTTAATGACTGCCTGTTTTGCCATTTATGAATGTGTTATTCAATGTGTTCAATATTTTTTTTGAATACAAATTATAATATTTTTCGGGGATACCTACAGAATAAAATAGCTAAATGATCCATGGTATGACCATCTTAAAACAATTGCATGTGTTGGCTTAGTAGAAACGACTCCTCAAAAGCTTAGCCTTTCAGAAGTAAAGGCATTTTCCTCGCCGTTCGTGGAGATCGCATTCATGATAAATGCTGCGCATGAAGGCTGAAGTGTAAATTTCCTTTAATAGTCTGTTATAGTGCGCTGCGCTATAATGTGCCTTGCATTGAATTAGTGTAGGCATAAACCCCATAGGGCTATTGACTGCATTCACTGGTAAAGCAGCTGTGAAAGCAGTGACACACAAGTATTTCTGCAAGTGAACACTAAGGACATGACCTTTTAAAAGGTGTGGAGTTTGGGAAGATTGTTTTTCCACACTTAAACTGGAGAGGGAAAAAAACTAATCCATTTTCCATTGGTGGAATACAAACATAGTGTATTGTTTTGGTTGGCAAAGTGGAAGAGAATAACTTACGCTTAGATTCTTAGGTTTCTATGCACAATCACTGTTCACTGACTATTTGAGTATTAACACATTGTTCTGAAAGATATGGGCATTGATGTTGTTGATGAAGGACAGTTCCACTCATTTTGACAATGCTATAGCATGAACCATCACTGATGGTTTAAACTGTAAATGAAAAGTGTTCTCTGTGTGCTTATATACAGTATGCCAGTTGATATACAGTTAAAACATTTCAGAACTCATATATGTCAAGATGCTGCCCTCATTTAGACATTTCTTTAAAATGCTTCAAGCAATTGGAACTCTTTTTCCAAACCACTTCAGCCATCAGCTGTTGCCCCCTTTCAAATATGTCTCAATGCTCAGCAAAAAAACCCGGATGTTTTACATTTATTGTACAATTTTTGTTTGTTTTTGTTTCTTCTGGAAAATGACTAATTCCGACCTAAGAAAATTAGAATAGATAATTGTACTGTTTTCCAAACTCATCTGCAGTCCTGTGTGTTGACCTAACTGAATTTAACAGACAGTTTGTATGAGTTCGCTAAATTGCTGTTGTCTCAAGTATCATACCTCATGCCAATTATGTAAAAACTATAAACACAACCAGCAGGATAATGATAATAGGATAATTGTGCTGTAGATCTCTTTAGAATAACACACATCCTGCAAAGGGAGTGCCTCCATCAACACAGAACTGAAGTGAAGCACTGCCCACTGTTCTCAAAAATGAAACTAAAGGGAGTTGATGGACAGTTTACATTAACGTGTTGAGAAGTAATGAAGGACTACTACAATAAAATGTTGGCAACACTTTACTTGACACGCAGTGTCATAACACGATATGACGCGGTCATAACCATGTCATAATGTCATAACAGCTGCCATAACTTGTCATAATCTGTCATAATATGGTCATAACACTGTCATGATCCATATATTCACACAAGTTGTGACATATATTGTGTTATTTTGTGACTGGTTATGACATCTACTTCAGAGTGTCAAAACTCGTTTTTTTCCCTGCCAAGAAGTTTCCTTTCGTTTGAAAGTTTGTTTCTTAAATACTTTGTTGTTGCTGTAATGAATTCTTTACAGTCACTTTTTTTTCATCATATTTTAAATAACTTGTAGAAAATACACTTTATGGCACTGACATGAAGCATTATGTCCATCCTGTGTCACTTTACTTGGACTAAGAAAAATACACTTTATGACACTGTCAAGAAGCATTATGACCATCATAATCATATAAGCCAAATAGCCCGTACATGCACTTATATCAGTCATTAGTCAAAAACAAGGTGTCTTGTCCTGCTCCTGAAATCTGCTCCTGCATTCATTCCAGTCATCAGCAACAGAGCATTGGGGTAGGTGCATGTCTGACATCAATGTGTGCGCAATTACAATGATCATTTAATGTGGTCAATAAAATACAATTATATAACAAAGCATACTGTTGACACGTAGGCTATGGTGTAATGGAGTGTTTTGCCTTGTGTGGTACTGTAGGTTTTGTGTGTTTTGACACCCTTATGTAGGTGTTTTTTATTTTTTTATTTCACCTTTATTTAACCAGGTAAGCCAGTTGAGAACAAGTTCTCATTTACAACTGCGACCTGGCCAAGATAAAGCAAAGCAGTGCGACACAAACAACAACACAGAGTTACACATGGAATAAATAAGCGTACAGTCAATAACACAATAGAAAAAAAGAAAGTCTATATACAGTGTGTGCAAATGTCGTGAGGAGGTAGGCAATAAATAGGCCATAGTAGCGAAATAATTACAATTTAGCAGATTAACAGTGGAGTGATAAATGAGCAGATGATAATGTGCAAGTAAAGATACTGGTGTGCAAAAGAGCAGAAAAGTAAATTAAAACAATATGAGGATGTGGTAGGTAGATTGGGTGGGCTATTTACAAATGAACTATGTACAGCTGCAGCGATCGGTTAGCTGCTCAGATAGCTGATGTTTAAAGTTAGTGAGGGAAATATAAGTCTCCAGCTTCAGTGATTTTTGCAATTCGTTCCGGTCACTGGCAGCAGAGAACTGGAAGGAAAGGCAGCCAAAGGAGGTGTTGGCTTTGGGGATGACCAGTGAGATATACCTGCCCAGTGAGCGAAGATAAGGCGACCCTTTACCTAGCATCGACTTATAGATGACCTGAAG
This sequence comes from Salmo salar, assembly GCF_965601325.2. Lineage (NCBI taxonomy): Eukaryota > Metazoa > Chordata > Actinopteri > Salmoniformes > Salmonidae > Salmo > Salmo salar. Next base: position 31,501,779 of record NC_138295.1, read on the forward strand.
CCAGTGGGTCTGGCGACAAATATGTAGCGAGGGCCAGCCGACTAGAGCATACAGGTCGCAGTGGTGGGTGGTATAAGGCACTTTGGTAACAAAATGGACGGCACTGTGATAGACTGCATTCAGTTTGCTGAGTAGAGTATTGGAAGCTATTTTGTACATGACATCGCCGAAGTCAAGGACCGGTAGGGTAGGGTAAGTTTGGCGGCGTGAGTGAAGGAGGCTTTGTTACGAAATAGAAAGCCGATTCTATTATTTTGATTTTGGATTGGAGATGTTTAATATGAGTCAGGAAGAAGAGTTTACAGTCTAGCCAGACACCTAGGTATTTGTAGTTGTCCACATATTCTAGGTCAGAACCGTCCAGGGTAGTGATGCTAGTCGGGGGGGCGGGTGTGGGCAGCGAACGGTTGAAAAGCATGCATTTGGTTTTATTAGCGTTTAAGAGCAGTTGGAGTCCATAAAATAATGCAATATATGTCACATCAGGTCTAAATATCTGTGTCATGACAGTGTTATGACCATATTATAACAGCTAATGACAAGTTATGTCAGCTGTTATGACATATTACAACATGGTTTTGACCGTTTCATAGTGTGTTATGATGCTAGGCGTTAAGTACAGCGTTACCAAAATGTTAATACAGTAGTTCTAGGCATGTTAAGAAGCTGCATTTCCTATTAAGCCATTTGATTGCTTGTCCAGGGCCGCTCTAGTCCCGCCTCCCAGGGAAGTGGCTGAGACAGATGTGTTTTCCTAATCAGTGGTTTTGATAGATATGAAGTACGAGGGAGAAAAACATACTTTAGTCCTAAGGTTGTGTCGTTATGAAGATCTTGGGATCTCATTTTTGGCTTCAGATCCATTTAGAATTTGGTTTTCTGCTCTCTGAATGGAATGGGCCACTGAAACTGCCACTGGGTGCATGTCACTGGAAGGGTCACTCGCTGGGTCAAAATACGACCAACAAGGCACTAAATAATTTAGCACTATCAGATCTTGGTCCAACACACACAAGGATGAACAAGTGATACAGAAAATGGTAGTTCTGGGGCCATTAGGCTAAGAACAAAAATGAAATGCCAAACATGTGCTCAGTATTAATGACCAGCATCTGTGATGTTGAGAAGATACATAAACCACTTGCATATTAATCAAAGACACGTGCATGGCAGAGGGTTAGTGCAACAAGTTCAGCCAAACATACAAGCCTGGCATTTGGCACTGGGCATTTAAAACAACCATGGTCTGTTGGAAAGAAGTGACTCAACAAGGGGCAGCTGCTTACTGATTCAATTCTAAACACACAAAAGCCTGGTAAACTGCTGTTTAGCCCAAACCAAGTTTCACCCCCAACCATTATTGTTTGCCGTGAACCAGATTGAATGTGTCCTCAATCAGCACATGAAGTCACTGAGTGATAATGAGAAGCACGATGGACTCATCATTTCAAAGACAACTGTAATGTTCATCCTCATGTTGAGAGAGTGCGGGTCAAATGACATGAATGTGCACTTGTTGAAAGTGTTCTTCTTTCTTGATATTCTGTTCCAACAATGTGATGGCCATATTAATATAGCTTTAGACGAGATAGTATCAATGTCAATGATCAGCCGTTTTTGTTGAGAGCAATGTTGGCACGGTCTTTGAGAGTGTTGTCAAATTGCATCATAAATAACAGCAGAGAAAATCGCATCTGACTTTTTTAAGAGGGACATTTATGTAAAGGGAATACTTTGTACTGTACCAAGAAAGAAACCATGGTTGTAGTTGTTTTTCACCTTTCAGATTGGCTTTCATGACCTCACTCAGGAACACCATCTCTCACTGCTGTTGGTTGCCATGGATTCCTCTTACTTCAGACATGAGTAACAAGTTGAGTTAGGTTTGGATTAAGGCTGATGTTTTTATCGCTTTCCAAATGTGTTACCATAGACCCCCATACAACTCTAGTAGGCTACAGCACCTGTTTCACCAAATGATGGACTGACTACCATCTATTTATCTTTCTAGTTTTGTCCAAAATGTATTTTTTTTTGTCTTCTATGGAAGATGCCGCATGGCTAAAACGGGATCTAGTGGGATCCCGGGAGGATGAGAAACAGAATAGTCTGGAAAAAGAATGCCAGCTGGGCTAATCTGGTCCTGGATCAAGATCTGCACTCCAAAGCATAACTGTCTAATTTCTCAAAGCAAGTCACCACATCTTGATACCAAAATGATGCGAGAGTCTCAATGTGAACATTCTCATATTAGGACATGATCTGGTTCCCATCACTGTTCAATTGAACTTGATGGATTTTGTTGTCAAGGCACTTGTCATAGAATCCACAAGCGTTTCGCAAAGAGACTTTCAAGATGCAAGAATACAATGGAGAGGCAGTCTTGATCTGGGTCCTTTATTCTGATACAATTTTGACATATTGAAAGTACATCTTTGTTTAAAGGTGCAATTTGCAAAAATCGCTCTGCCATTTCCTGCTTGCTAAAATTCCTTGGCCAACACCTACTAACAGTTACTGTGTTTTCACACAGTTTTTCACAAAATTGTCAGAGACTCCAGTCACCCAAGTCATAGACTGCTCTCTCTGCTACCGCACGGCAAGCGGTACCGGAGTGCCAAGTCTAGGACCAAAACGCTCCTTAACAGCTTCTACCCCCAAGCCATAAGACTACTGAACAACTAATCAAATGGCCACCAGACTATTACATTGACCCCCCCCCCCCCCCCCCCCCATTTGTTTTGTACACTGCTGCTACTCGCTGTTTAATATCTATGCATAGTCACTTCACCCCTACCTTCATGTACAAATTACCTCAGCTAACCTGTACCTCGCACACTGACTCGGTACCGGTACCCCCTGTATATAGCCTCGTTATTGTTATGTTATTATTTTTTTACTTTAGTTCATTTGGTAAATATTTTCTTAACTCTTCTTGAACTGCACTGTTGGTTAAGGACTTGTAAGTAAGAATTTCACGGTAAGGTCTACACTTGTTGTATTCGGCGCAAGTGACAAATAAAGTTTGATTTGATTTGTGTTACTAACACTTCCGGTGCTATTGCTAGTTACTGTGTTACTAACAGTTACTGTGTTACTAACAGTTCCGGTGCTATTGCTAGTTACTGTGTTACTAACAGTTACTGTGTTACTAACAGTTACTGTGTTACTAACAGCAAACTATTGCCAGTTCTTCTCTGTGTGGAAAAGCAGAGTATTGGACACCATACAAACTCCCTTCATCCAGACATGCAAATAGACCTATCCCCGGTGCTTCATTTTTCCCCTTCCTTCGAGTGTCCCACATGCTTTCTTTTTCAGTGACCTCTCTTTCAGTCCTCTTTCAGACAAACTTCTCTAACAGACTCTAGACAGTTTTGGCTGTTTGTAATCGTACAAATCTCATCTTGACAAGGCACCTCTGTAAAAAAAAAGAGAGAAAAAAAGGAAAGTTATCGCATGTTTGAAATGAGTCTGAATTCTTCCCCGGCCAGCAATTTTATTAAATGTACCCTCAAAAGTGTGATCAAGTGAGAGAAAAATCTTACAGCTACCACATGCAGTGGACAAAGTCCAAACCAAACACTCCCACCGGTGTGTACACCAAGACAGATGACTATAGGACTCAGGGCCTGGCTAGCACAATGTAGCCCTATTCAGTATTTATTTTCATAGTTCAAAGCACTGGCAGCAACCCACTTGGTGTCTGCAGTCCAGACCAATACACTCCTGATTGCAACAGTGAGCTTTTACAGGCCACAGAGGAATATTCCAAGTCTTGTGCCATCTACCAACACTGCACCTACCCGCTCCCCAAAACATGTGGGGCTTAAGGGTAGGGGGTAAAGGGATTCCATTGTAACCATACGTTGCTGTGGGCAAAACGGCTGCTTTGAGCAGTTTGGCATAATCACAGAAACCACATTAAAGGGAAAGGTCTGTTATTCAACAAAGCAATGATAAGTAATGTCTCACAGGCTTATCCCTGTACACTGTACTGGGTTATCCACACAATCCTCAACTCCATGAAGCACAAGTGATATACTAGCTACCGTATATAATAAAGAGAAACACTGGTTAAACAGACGACTTGTGTTTCTGAAGGCATATTTTTACTGTCTGGGAATTCCCTCACTCTATCCAGGGATTTCATTCAGGATGGATAAGGAGGGGAAATCAGTTCAATTACCAGGTTGGAAATGTTAAGGAAAGATATTGCAAACATCAGCACTGTACAAGCACAGCATGACACTGGATAATTCATATGTGGGTCATAACTCGCCCTATAGAATAATAATCTTATTGTAATACAAACGAATTGTTTCAGAAAAAGAATCTGACTGAGACAATAATTGGTCTAGTGTTTTTATTAGAACGTTTTGGCTGTCTCCAACACCAATGCATACAGACAATATTTGTATATGCAAAATCAGCCAGAGTGTACATTTAGCATGAAAAAGGGCCTACCGGTTGTATTTCTGCCTGCTTGAATGGCAATAGCTCAGATACACATGAAAACAGGAAATGACCCCGAAAATACAGTAGTTGGAACATCGCGGAGAGATGCACAAATACGATTTAACATTAAAAATGGGTAAATATTTACTTTAAGTGCACACTTCTTGATCACTTCATTCTAGACATTTTCTCATTTAGAAGAACCAACATGCTTTAGCCATTGCTGTTAATCAGCTGTTGAAGCATGCGTTGTTAAAGGCCTCAAACCATCAGAAAGTCATTTGTCAGATCATCAGGAAAGCCTGTGATTAAGGTCCTATCCTCCATGTCCTACTTTCTTCTGCCTGTTTGTTTGGGAAAACTTAGAATGCCAAGAGTGAAATCTTTGTGATTATATGGCAATAAAGGAGAGATGAAATAATCCCATTGTGTAATCTCATTGAGAGCAACAGGAAGTTGGTTTTCCCATCGCTTTGTGTCAAACGCAATGCTTTATAGTCACGATGACTGAATATAATTGAAACGATTAAAGGCAAAATAACATTTATTGTGGAGAAAGTATTGTTTTGGTTAACACAATAATAATAGCTCATTGCTCTGTTGACAGCTCAACTGGGAATAGTCATGACCCATCTTCATTTCAATTTATTTAGCCAATTATCAGATTTAACATAGGAATTTTTATGTCAGTGTCAAAACCAAGAGATTACACCTCAGAGAAGTCTTCAATGCATTTCTCTGCATTTACTATAGTCTCCTGGGAATCCACAATGGGAAGCACATGAAGTTTAATTCAGACCCACGTTTAACACACTGCTACGTCAGGCAGACTTGTGAAAGGACAACGCAAGCTGAGCGACAGATGTGCAGAATGCATGTAATTTAGCATGAAGCCACCAGCCCAAGTCTTTCAGAATTGGAGTATGTTCTCACTTTCCTTAACAAGCACAACTCTGAGTCCTGTTCAAAGCATGTGATTTTTGTCACACTATCCAGGTCTGTGCCCAAACAATTCGAGCTTCTACTTTTAAAAATCCACCTTTCCAGAAACAAGTCTCTTACCGTTGTTGCTTGTTAAAGACCACCCTCAGCCCCCAGCTGTGCCCTGGACACCATATGTGAATTGATTGACCCCCATCTTTCTTCAGAGTTCGTACTCTTAGGTGACCTAAACTGGGATATGCTTAACACCTCGGCCGTCCTACAATCTAAGCTAGATGCCCTCAATCTCACACAAATTATCAAGGAACCTACCAGGTAGAACCTTAAATTCCTTAATCATGGGCACCCTCCTAGATATCATCCTGACCAACTTGCCCTCTAAATACACCTCTGCTGTCTTCATCCAGGATCTTGCATCCCGTAGCACTAATTTCAACATTTTTTGGGAATAAGAGTACCTCCTCCCAGCTGCCCACTGCACTGAAACTAGGAAACACTGTCACCACCGATAAATCTACGATAATCGATAGTTTCAATAAGCATTTTCCTACGGCTGGCCATGCTTTCCACCTGGCTACCCCCACCCCGGCCAACAGCTCTGCACCCCCTGCAGCAACTTGCCCAAGACCCCCCCGCTTCTCCTTCACCCAAATTCAGACAGCTGATGTTCTGAAAGACCTGCAAAATCTGGATCGCTACAAATCAGCTTGGCTAGAGAATCTGAACCCTCTCTTTCTAAAATTATCCACCGAAATTGTTGCAACCCCTGTTAAACCTCTCTTTTGTATCGTCTCAGATTCCCAAAGATTAGAAAGTTGCCGCGATCAATCCCCTCTTCAAAGGGGGAGACACTCTAGACCCAAACTGTTATAGACCTATATCCATCCTGCCATGCCTTTCTAAAATCTTTGAAAGCCAAGTGAACAATCAGATCACCAACCATTTAGAATCGCACCATACCTTATCCACTATGCAATCTGGTTTCTGAGCTGGTCATGGGTGCACCTCAGCCACACTCAAGGTCCTAAACGTTATCAAAACCGCCATCTATAAAAGACTGTACTGTGCAGCCATCTTCGTCGACCTGGCCAAGGTTTTCGACTCTGTCAATCACCGCATTCTCATCGGCAGACTCAACATGACTGCCTCGCCTGGTTCACCAACTACTTCTCAGATAGAGTTCAGTTTGTCAAATCGGAGGGCCTGTTGTCCGGACCTCTGGCAGTCTCTATGGGGGTGCCACAGGGCTCAATTCTCGGGCCGACTCTTTTCTCTGTATATATCAATGATGTCGCTCCTGCTGCTGGCGATTCTCTGATCCACCTTTACGCAGATGGCATCATTATGTATACATCTGGCCCTTCTTTGGACACTGTGTTAACAAACCTCCAAACAAGCTTCAATGACATACAACACACCTTCCGTGGCCTCCAACTGCTTTTAAATGCTAGTAAAACTAAATGTGTGCTCATCAACCGATTGCTGCCTGCACCCGCCCACTTGACTAGCATCACTACTCTGGACGGTTCTGACCTAGAATATGTGGACAACTACAAATACCTAGGTGTCTGGTTAGACTGTAAACTCTCCTTCCAGACTCACATTAAGCATCTCCCATCCAAAATTAAATCTAGAATCGGCTTCCTATTTCACAACAAAGCCTCCTTCACTCATGCTGCCAAACATACCCTCGTAAAACTGACTATCCTACCGATCCTTGACTTCGGCAATGTCATTTACAAAATAGCCTCCAACACTCTACTCAGCAAACTGGATGCAGTCTATGACAGTGCCATCCGTTTTGTCACCAAAGCCCCATATGCTACCCACCACTGCGACCCGTATGCTCTCGTTGGCTAGCCCTCGCTACATATTCGTTGCCAAACCCACTGGCTCCAGGTCATCTATAAGTCTTTGCTAGGTAAAGCCCCGCCTTAGCAACACCCACCCGTAGCACACGATCCAGCAGATATATTTCACTGGTCATCCCCAAAGCCAACATTTCCTTTAGCCGCCTTTCCTTCCAGTTCTCTGCTGCCAATGACTGGAACGAATTGCAAAAATCACTGAAGCTGGAGTCTTATATCTCCCTCTCTAACTTTAAGCATCAGCTGTCAGAGCAGCTTACCGATCACTGTACCTGTACACAGACAATCTGTAAATAGCACACCCAACTACCTCATCCCCATATTGTTATTTATCTTCTTGCTCTTTTGCACCCCAGTATCTCTACTTGCACATCATCATCTGGACATCTATCACTCCAGTGTTAATGCTAAATTGTCATTATTTCGCCTCTTTGGCCTATTTATTGCCTTACCTCCCTACTCTTCTACATTTGCACACACTGTACATATATGTTTCTATTGTGTTATCGACAGTACGTTTGTTTATGTGTAACTCTGTGTTGTTGTTTGTGTCGCACTGCTTTGCTTTATCTTGGCCAGGTCGCAGTTGTAAATGAGAACTTGTTCTCAACTGGCCTACCTGTTTAAATAAAAGTGAATTTTTTTTTTTTAATGTCACAGATTGATAGTGGGGCATATCCAGTATATTAGACAATTTGGTTAGGTTCGCCAAGGTTGGTCCACTTTCAACGAATGGTTTATTACTGATCAGTGTTGACTAGCTTTGGTGCTATGATGTTAGCTCTACATTATGTCCTCTCTGAGTCGTCATTGTTTTGATACAATGTAATTTGAGCCTGTGAGCAGTTTGGCACCTTTCATGTCCACATTCATAACACTCATAGGCCAATATTACATCAGAGGTTATAAAAGTGGACCCTGCTACGCTAACATTTCAGTCTTCAAATTATGCTCCCAAAAGTGTTGTATCCCCAGACTTTGCTTTAAGCTCCCAGTTATGTTGACCCTCCTCCTATCTGTCCAAAACAATACAAATGTACCCAGTCCTGTACAGGGGGATTGGAAGAGCAAAGAGCTACAAATTCCCTATTTCAGTTAGGATGTGGAAGTCGAATTGAATTTATCTACATGGAGCCTCCTTGTTCACTGACAGAAATATCAAGGGAGGAGGATTTGTCCATAGTCATTTATCACTCCCACAATTGGCTCTATATTTTAAACACCACTCTGGAGTAGTGGACTGGTTCCAAATTATGATCTAAACACACCAAGGCCTGCTCATTTGGGATAAATAAACAGGTGGTGATGACTGCACATCATATTGGCTTCTTAACACTGTCATATCTAATTATGGACGTTGGCGTCAAGCCATTATTAACTGTGACATCGATTATAGCCATTTGATTCATGCATGGTAAAGCGTTTCGCCTGTTTATTGTTACGTGACATGGCAGGGATATGCCCTAGCTTAGCTAGCTACCTTGTCATACGTAGGCCACCTCCCACAACTATTATGGGCTTGTAAGGAAAATGGATGATGGGTAAAACATTAAAAGGCAAGACTGCAGGCCTAAGAAATGTTACAAAGCGTAAGAGCTCCCACCTACTAGAGTCGCACCCACGCACACTTCCCATCACAGTGTGGCAATTCCTCTTCCTCTCCCAGTGAGTTGTGGGTACATCTGGATAAGCCGTATAATTAGGGCTTCACAGGGGCAGAGAAGTATGGAAACATGGAGTTTCCAGAAGACTGCAGAAGTGCTGACAACTGCTGTTCCAGTCGAATTCAGATGAATTATTATTGGTGGTGGTAATCTTGGTCACACTTTTCAATGTAGGATATAAAACGGTGGATGTAAATGAAGACTTTTAGGAAGACGTGAAACTATTCCGAAACTGGTGGAACAGAGACCCTCTGTATAAGGGGTTACAGCATGTTGCATTTTGCTGATAAATTATTCTGTTTGGGTTCTGCTTTAAAATGCAAACAATACTGAGTGTATAATCTACCAATTTCTCTGCAACTATTTTAAAATAGCAATGACACTGAGCCAAAAGTGCCAGGGAACCACCTTTCCTTGCAGAGAACTCACAGACACCAACAAACAGCCAATTCAACTCCTCTTTGTCTTCAGGCAAGACACTTTCTCATTAATAAACAGGGGCATCTTCTGTAACAAAATAACATCAGGATATCCAAAGGTTGTCCCTTAGTTTCTTGTCGTTTTTTCTCCTCCCCTCCCCTCTCGTATTTTATTTTCCAAAGAGGATGACTGGTAGAGGACGTAATCTCTTCCAGCTGTAGGCTCCCTCCTATCTTATCTTTGTATGAGATGAAGTTTCCTCTCACAGGCTTCCCCATCCAGCGCCCGCTGTTAGGCAGAGATACAAGGAGAAATTATTCCTTTAAGATTCAGCCTCCATGAGAGGTCCACCACAAGTGTTGTTCATTTCCTTCCCTTAGTTACAACTTTGACAGGCAGGGGATATTGACATTTTCAGAGGGGACTTTAATTTATTCATGTCTGTTGTACATTCAAATGTTGATGATTTAATATGTCAGCATAAATCTATGGAATTTTAATAAGAATTTGCTTTCTGACATACAGTATACGATCAGCTCCACAGACAAAGATTAGAACGGCTGCTCTCCTCCCAGGACTACATTTCCCCGAGGCCTATTCATCTACTCTCATTCCAGCTGAACGCTATTCTGAATCATTAAAGATTGTCTCATCGAAGCAGATGCCAGTCTTTATGGATCGATTAGGCTTGCCCTAAATAAACTGACAATGCAAAACTAGTGACCAAGTACTTGTCAACCTTTGGCAATGCTAAATACAGTAACAGGTGAACCTTGCATTGTGTGAAAGTGTCATCTATTTTAACTTCATAAAAATGGTCCTGGGGAGCAGAGGGAAGATGGATATGGATGGGTTAGGATGGAGAGGAGCCATAAGGCTGACACAAAGCGTGCCTCTTCCCCACTGCCTCTCCTTTCATCCAGCATTGTACAGTTAGAGACTGCACCAAAATGTGTGTATAATAACCATGAATCACACTAATTCTTGTACCATGATGCGACCGCAGGGGTAAACTCTTTCCATGCTGCAGTGCACCACAGTCCTCAAGCACAAGCGTTCCTTTAGGACACAAACCAGAACAGAGCAAAATCTGGGGGTTTTTCTTCTCTCTCCTGGAAAATGAATAGAGAGCCTTGATTCAAGTTTCGAGGAGCACTCTTGGACAGATGCTAATTAATTACAAAAGGTTTATTCAAACGGATCTTGCCAATCCAATGACTTTGTCATGGAGGGTCTCCAGGAGATACGTGCTGTGCTGTGACAGGGACCTCCTGGGTGTTTGGAGCAGACCCCACAGCTCCAGATGTTCTCCAAAGCACTGGAGAAGAAGCCCAAGGAGGGTTTTGCACCATTTGAGCTGCTGTGATGTGGGCAGTGTGAGGAATACAACAGATGAACCCAGTGTGTCCCGTGTATCCTTTGGCAAGACTACAGTAATGGCTTTTAAGCATGACTGGAGAGAATTAAAAACCAAGAGAAATGTCATGGCTCAATATTTTGTGATTTTCAAAGCTGAAATATTGGCTTGGCCAATTTTGAGAAAATGGCATCAGTCACGTACAAGTGAGTTACAGATATACTTTGATACATGCCTCATAAATTTGTCCAAGTACACACAGACAGACAGCCCACAAAATGCATAATTTCTTAGTGGGGATGGTAATGGTTGTCAAGAAGATTTAAGTAACCATATGGTCTATAAGGCCATATTGGAAATAAAATGGACAAATGGCAATCTCATAACAAACTTTATGTTTAATATGTGCCGTTTCCCTCCTTTTCAGTCTTCATATTTCAAAGTTTACAACATAGCTACTGATGTATCAACCAAAGACAATAAAAGTGAATTACATAAAAACTATTCTTAATGTCTAGAATGTTATGAAGCGTACAGTATCTTCACGTATATAGTGAGGGTTATGAGGCTTTCCAAAAGTCAATCCCCAAAAATTAAATAAACAATCCACAAAATTCTCCAAGACTATGACTGATACAAATCACTCAGTATAGTGCTCAATGGCTGCATTCACACAGGCAGCCCGATTCTGATATTCTTTCCACTAATTTGTCTTTTGACCAATTACATCAGATCTTTTCACATCAGATATTTGTCAGAGTTGATCTGATTGGTCAAAAGACCAGTTAGTGAAAAAATATCAGAATTGGGCTGCCTGTCTAAACGCAGACAATCTCACCCATATGGTCATATATGGTCACATTAACACATTAGGGTCATATGAAGGGTCTTCCTAACACTGTACACTACCACAAACCAAGGGAATCATTAATGAACACAGACAAATCTCTCAGCCAAATGTTTTTGCACTAAGTCCTCTTTGACTTCATGAATGGTTTCCGGAGGTAATATCCCCCCAGTTCTAAGCCTTCTGATGGCTAGTAGTTTCCAATCATGTTGATTTGTTCATTTTATTCAGCTCGCAGGAAAACATTGTAATCTTGGTAATCATTGTACTTGATGTAAGGAAGGTCAGTTGCAGGCAATCGTGTCAGCGAGCCAAAGAAGCTATACGAAGACATAAGAAGCAATGTTGTTTCCATTAACGACCCAACACATAAACATGCTTTCTCTCTGCACCTCATCAGGGCATGGCGAGGCGCCCGATTTGACCTCAAGCAGTCTCCACAGAGGAATTACCACAGCAAGCATGTTCTCACCGACATCAAACCTATTCAATAAACAATTCGGGGATGAATTACATGATATAGCTTAGCGGCTCTGTGTAGAAATCTTGTTCAGTGTGCTTCTCTGGATAAGGTCCATCTCTTCTATCAGCTCAGGGTCATTGACTATGACAGCATGGCTCTTGAATTGGGTACAGATGTGTCTATCTAAATAGTCATCCTCTGTGGTTGATCACTGGGAAGGGATGAAGACAAGTTGATGAAGCATGGAGGATGATGGGTTTAGGGACCTGATAGGATTAAATGCTTGTTGAAGCTAATGGGTGTAACACTGGAGATGTTAGACATGTAGCTGAGCGAATCAGATTGCTAATCTTACTCAGCTGTGTGGTCAAGCCAGAGGTCTATAGATAGCTTCAGAATCTTTACTTTTGCTAAAAGCTCTCCTTTTCACCCCACACCATCAATTCACGATTTAATTGCGACCTGTACTTGAATATGTTCATTGTAGGTGTGTGGTTGATCTAATCATTTGAAGTACAGTATGTACAAATTGTCATAGTGTTTATAAATGTATTTTTACTATTTAATGAGTTATCATTCAGTGTGGAATATCAGGCTATTAAACAATAATACTGTGAATGGCCATTTTCCTGGGAAAGAGCTTTTCAAGTTAAAAGGCATACCTCCGAACCACATTTGCTGGGAAGATACAGTTTTAACTAAGGAGCTTTTTAAAATAATGTTTATGTAGTGGTGGTAGCATTACATGTATATCTGTTTCATGCTTATGCAAATTGTTGTTTATTTGGATATGTTTATTGGACGGACGCTATCCAATAGCATTCATTGAACTTGATTTAACCATACAATACGGTATTTTCCCGATATGGACCAACACAACTGATTCTCAGTTCACTTTCAAACAAGAGGAAGTTCAATTTATTCCAAACACTCTTCAGTTGAATATTGGGACTTACATATGGAAGTGTTTTATATCTGTTGTCCACTTGCTGAGGAGCAACACATTCAGCCATACTGTCTGCACTGGTGATGATGTGTCCTCTGGCTTCAATGGAATAAAAGCCACATCATATCTGTTCAACAGTTTTGTTTGGTTTTGGTTTCAATGTTTTGTTTAAGTGATTATAAAAAGTTACCCCAAAAACTTAAAACCCCTGAAAATGAATAAGCAAAGTTTTGCATGCAAACATTTGACAAATGAGGGTCTCTATGACTAGGGGGAACGGCAATGTGAAATTATGATTTCAAAAAATTTAAGTAAACCTTGGAACAGTTTCATAGGTTTCTTTGCCAGGATTGTGCTCAAGTTATTTGTCAAGTATAGGGATGTTAAGGTTGTCACAAGACAAAATGCTTCACAGATGTTTTTCAATGAGTTCATATCTGTCAACAATGTAGATGTTTATGTTTCTCATAGTGCATATTGTATGACAAACGTGCTTGATCAGTTGATCATGTAGACATTTTCAAGGGGGATCTTCCCAGAAACAAAGTATCTCAAACATTTGCTTCTGATTATTTTGTGAGGGCCATTCCACCGCTTCAGACTGCCACAGCTGAACAGTTCACTGGGGTACAACCATGTTTTCTTTGAGCTCTAGGATACCTCTGGCAGGCCACCCTCAGCGGATAGATCAAAAACGGATGCATCCGGTTTTCAGAGGAAATGGAAAGAGAGCCTTTGACGTGACTTGCGCTTTTGGATGTTAACAAGGCTACTCTCCACGTTAACTTCTCCATATTTAATGGATTGGTTGAATAGTGCAGAAGAGAACCTCTCAAAAGTTTGTATTTTCTTGTTAGGACCAGAAAGAAAGAAATGTCGCTCAGGTGTTTCTTTTACGCCTGCTACGCTAGGTTACTGGCAGGCTAACTAACCCAAGCACCACCCATCACAAAGCATCCAGGAGCTCCACTGTTAGCCAATGAAACAGCGAGACGTTTTGGTAAAATGCATTTTCAGAAAGGAGCCAAAATGTACACATTATTCCTGTTGTCATCTGCCCGGCAGAACCACTGGTTGTGCCTTGCGGCGATTGGCTGAGTTCCAAATGTGTTATCACTATGCTTTTAACCATCTAAAAGCACAACCAAATTCCAATGGGAATACAATGTCAAATATTTTGTATTTATACAACAATGTATTCTCTTATTACTGTTTCATCTAAAAGCACAAACAAATGACCTGCAATTGAAATTACATTAAAAGTACATTGCGCAAGTGATCAATCCCGTTTGAGATTCTGCATATATCATTATTTAATGCACGTTAAATAAAGTTTGATTTGATTTAGTCCTACACCTTAATTTAGATATTTGGTTGAGATGGAAACGTGAATACAACATCAATTATTAAATTGAAGACTGCATTTGAAATCAACCAGTGCTTGAAACGCTAGTCCTATTGTAATTGTCTATTTTTAGTTGAATCATGGGTTGAATTGAAAAAATAGCTGTTGATGACTTTGCAAATGCTATATAGGTCTAAATAGTATTATTGATGATATACAGTGCATTCGGAAAGTATTCAGACCCCTTGACTTTTGTTACGCTTACAGACCCCACATTTTGTTACGCTTACAGCCTTACTCTAAAATAGACTAAATCGTTTTTCCCCCATATCAATCTACAATGTCAATACCTCATAATGACAAAGCAAAAACTGTTTTTTTAGAAATGCTTGCAAATGTATAAAAAAATTCTAACTGAAATATAACATTTACATAATAATTCATACCCTTTACTCAGTACTTTATTGAAGCACCTTTGGCAGCGATTACAGCCTTGAGTCTTCTTATGTTTGACTCTACAAGTTTGGCACACCTGTATTTGGGGAGTTTCTTCCATCTTTCTCTGCAGATCCTCTCAAGCTTTGTCAGGTTGGATGGGGAGCGTTGCTGCACAGCTATTTTCACATCTCTCCAGAGATGTTCGACCGGGTTCAAGTCCGGGCTCTGACTGGGCCACTCAAAGACATTCAGAGACTTGTCCCGAAGCCACTCCTTTGTTGTCTTGCCTGTGTGCTTAGAGTTGTTGTCCTGTTGGAAGGTGAACCTTCACCCCAGTCTGAGGTCCTAAGCACTCTGGAGCAGGTTTTCATCAAGGATCAATCTGTACTTTGCTCCGTTCATCTTTCCCTCGATCTTAACTAGTGTCCCAGTCCTTGCCGGGGAAAAACATACCCATAGCATGATGCTGCCACCCCCATGGTTCACCGTAGGGATGGTGCCAGGTTTCCTCCAGATGTGTAGCTTGGCATTCAGGCCAAAGAGTTTAATCTTGGTTTCATCAGACCAGAGAATCTTGTTTCTCATGGTCTGACAGTCTTTAGGTGCCTTTCAGCAAACTCCAAGCGGGCAGTCATGTGCCTTTTACTGAGGAGTTGCTTCCATCTGGCCACTCTACCATAAAGGCCTGATTGGTATTGTGCTGCAGAGATGGTTGTCCTTCTGGAATGTTCCCCCATCTCCACAAACTCTAGAGCTCTGTCAGAGTGACCATCGGGTTCTTGGTCAGCTCCCTGACCAAGGCTCTTCTCCCCCGATTGTTCAGTTTGGTCGGGCTGCCAGCCCTAGAAAGAGTCTTGGTGGTTCCAAACAACTTCTTCCATTTAAGAATGATGGAGACCACGATGTCATTCAGTACCTTCAATGCTGCAGAAATTGTTTGATACCCTTCCCCAGATCTGTGCCTTGACACAATCCTGTCTCAGAGCTCTACGGACAATTCCTTTGACCTCATGGCTTGTTTTTTTTTGCTCTGACATGCACTGTCAACTGTGGGACCTTATATAGACAGGTATGTGCCTTTCCAAATCATGTCTAATCAATTGAGTTTACCATAGGTGGACTCCAATCAAGTTGTAGAAACATCTCAAGGATGATCAATGGTAACAGGATGCACCTAAGCTCAATTTTGAGTCTCATAGCAGAGTCTAAAACTTGTGTAAATAAGCTATTTATGTTTTATATTTTTTATGAATTTGCACAAAATTCTAAAAACCTGTTTTCACTTTGTCATTACAATGTATTGTGTGTAGATTGAAGAGGACAAAAAAATAAATTAATCAATTTTAGAATAACGCTGTAAGGTAAGAAAATGTGGAAAAAAACAAGGGGTCTTATAACGGGCGTCGTAGTGGATGGACCAAGGCGCAGCGGGTTGAGTGCTCATATTAACTTTTAGAACACTTATAAACAAAACAAGAAAACATGAACGGACGACAAACAGTCTTGCAGGCAACACACAGCTATGCAAAGAACAACCTCCCACAAATCCCATGACAAACACATTCCTATTTATAGGACCTTCAATCAGAGGCAACGATAGACAGCTGCCTCCAATTGAAGGCCCCAACCCCAATTACCTAAACATAGAAATAGAAATGACTAGACAGAACATAGAAATACACTAACATAGAACAATGACAAAAACCCCGGAAAACATAAACCAAACACCCCTCTACATACACACACACCCCGAACCATATAAAACAAATACCCCCTGCCACGTCCTGACCAAACTATAATAACAAATAACCCCTTTACTGGTCAGGATGTGACAGTACCCCCCCCCCCCCCCCCCTCCCCAAAGGTGCAGACCCCGGATGCACCTAACAAAAAAAATAGTACAAAAATAAACCCCTTAAACTAAAGGGAGTGAAGGGAGGGTGGCTGCCATCACCGACGGCTCCCGTGCTACACCCCCCTTCCCCAAACCTCCTACAGTGGAGGTGGCTTAGGCTTAGGCCTTAGTCCCCTACCTGACCAGTCCACCCCCACTGAATACCTCAGCCTGAAGCCTGTCACTGTAGGCCCTGGACTGGACTCTGGGAGCTCCGGACTGTAGGGCAACTCTGGGAGCTCCGGACTGTAGGCCGACTCTGGGAGCTCCGGACTGTAGGCCAACTCTGGGAGCTCCGGACTGTAGGCCGACTCTGGGAGCTCCGGACTGTAGGCCGACTCACTCGGTTCCGGACTGTGGGCCGACTCACTCGGTTCCGGACTGTGGGCCGACTCACTCGGTTCCGGACAGTGGGCCGTCTCTCTTGGTTCCGGACAGTGGGCCGTCTCTCTTGGTTCCGGACAGTGGGCCGTCTCTCTTGGTTCCGGACAGTGGGCCGTCTCTCTACGGGGCACTGTCGCCGGAGGCTCTGGACAAGGCACTGTTGCCGGACACTCTGGACGAGGCACTGTTGCCGGAAGTTCTGGACGAGGCACTATTGCCGGAAGTTCTGGACGAGGCACTGTTGCCGGAAGTTCTGGACGAGGCACTGTTGCCGGAAGTTCTGGACGAGGCACTGTTGCCGGAAGGCCTGGTGCGTGGGGCTGACTTAGGATGCGCCAGACTAAGGACACGCACCACAGGGCTAGTACGAGGAGCAGGGACAGGACGAGCTGGACTGGGCTGATGCACTGGAGCCTGGTGCGTGGTGCTGGTAATGGAGGTACCAGACTGGAGACACGCACCCAGGGCTAGTGCAAGGAGCAGGAACAGGACGTACTGGACTGGGCTGACGCACTGGAGGCCTGGTGCGTGGGGCTGGTACTGGAGGTATCAGACTGGAGACACGCACCTCAAGGCTAGTGCGAGGAGCGGGAACAGAACGTACTGGACTGGGCTGACGCACTGGAAGCCTGGTGTGTGGTGCTGGCTTCGGATGTGCCAGACTGGAGACACGCACCTCACGGCTAGTGCGAGGAGCGGGAACAGGATACACTGGACCGTGAAGGCGCACTGGTGGTCTCAAGCGCAGTACTGGCTCAACCCTTACTGGCTGGATGCCCGCTTCCCCCTGGCAAATGTGGGGTGCTGGCACCGCGCACACCAGCCTGTAAATGCTTGGCCTCGACGCCGTGCGCATTACTCCAACGCACGGGACCTGACCAGTAATAGGCTGCCTCCAATAAGCATGGGGAGTTGGCTTGCGGCTTAATCCTGGCCCCACCAAACTACCCGTGTGCCCCCCAAAAAAATATTATTGGGGCTGCCTCTCAGGCTTAAATGCCAACCGTGTACCCCTGGAACAGTCCCGGTCTTCGTTCCACTTTTTCCGTTCCTCTCTTGCTGTCTCCACCTGTCTCCATGGCAGGGTCTTGTCCCCTGCCATTATCTCCTCCCAAGTCCACAATGTCCTCCACTCCCTTTTCTCCCTGGCCCAGGATCCTTCTTCCTCCTGGGCCCGCTGCTTGGTCCGTGGTTGGTTCTGTAACGGTCGTCTTAGTGGATGGACCAAAGCGCAGCGGGTTGAGTGCTCATATTAACTTTATTAGAACACTTATAAACAAAACAAGAAACCACGAACGGCCGACAAACAGTCTTGCAGGCAACACACAGCTATGCAAAGAACAACCTCCCACAAATCCCATGACAAACACATTCCTATTTATTATAAATACACTAACATAGAACAATGACAAAAACCCCAGAAAACATAAACCAAACACCCCTCTACATACACACACACCCCGAACCATATAAAACAAATACCCCCTGCCACGTCCTGACCAAACTATAATAACAAATAACCCCTTTACTGGTCAGGACGTGACAGGTCTGAATACTTTCCGAAGGCACTGTATGACTTGTATGGTTAAATGTAATTTTCTCTGTTAAACCTCACCTTTGGAATTACTTTGATAGCAACAGTAAAATAATTTAGTTATTAAGAGATCTCCCAAAAATCATTCTTATGATAGCACATTTGTAGTAGTCAGTGACAAATATCAACGCTAAACAGGACTGGGCTTGGTAAAAACCCTAAATGGGAGACCAAAGTGTAGCTGTAGGTAAATCAAAGGGTTGCTGTAGATATAACATTGAAGATCTGACATTGTTTCAAAGGTACAAATTCAACATATTTTATACAAGCTCTGTCTATGTTGGAAGTTGGTTACCAAGATGATACTATCATGTGGTTGAAATTGTACCCTCAAAACAACAGTTAATTACTTTTTTCAAGTCCAATGTATTTTCCAAATAGATTCCACCTTACAATACGTTGACAAATTACGTAGAATTTTTTTTTGATTCAACCAGTTTGTGCCCAGTGGTATTTGACTATTTACAATGTGTGGTTTCAGCATAATGCAGGTTGGATTACTATCACATGACCTTAAATGACTATGCTGAACTGTCTCTCTGTCTTAAGTTAGAAGCAAAAACTTCTGGTTTAATACAGGAAGAGCCAAACCCAGGGGACAAGTCTCCAAGTGTCTGTAAAAAAAGTGGTCCAGGTGCACCGTACAGCTCATCGATCAAATGAGGCCTACAGTACTTCCCATCTGCTGTGGGAAGATACGTGACACTCTGCGTTTTAAAAGCCACTTCAGGACTTCCACTTAATTAAGTTCACTGTGAGATCCCCTGACTTTCAAATCCCCACTTGTGAGTGCGACCCAAATGGTTTTACACCTGGCATTCTTAAGATTCTGAAATATTAAGAATTAGGTACTCCACTCTGATTCAAGTCTAAGACAAAAATTATTCTCCATCCCATTTCCTCATATGTTGTGAGCTGTGGTACTGTATATGCAAAGCTCCATCAAACATATGATATGCATGTGGTGGATGTATCTGCACGGTTACTGCTGGAATTTAGCCATTCATGTATATTTTTGGTATATCTGCTTTTCAACAAAGTGTGTGAGATTGAATCTCATGCCATCGACTAGTCCTCTTACTGAGAGAGGGAAAATTATGTAGTGGGTAACAGGTGCGCTATCTCGCTTTAATAGCTGGGTGCTCTGCCATATATAACAATAATTTCAAATTACCTTTATCAGAGCATCAAGAGATGTGCCAAAGCCATTGTTAATTACAATTGCCCTCACCTGTGGGAGGGTGGTACATAGTGGTAATAAAATCATTAGTGAACCAACAATTATTGCAATATACATACAAATACATATACAAATACTCAGATCACCATCTAGGTATGATGATGACATATTGTCATGTCCTGACCAGTAAAAGAGGTTGTTTGTTATTGTAGTTTGGTCAGGGCGTGGCAGGGGGTGTTTGTTTTATGTGTTTCGGGTTTTTTTGGTTTATGTTCTATGTTAGTGTATTTCTATGTCCGTGTCTAGTTTTTCTATTTCTATGTTTAGGGTTTTTGTTTCACCTTCAATTGGAGGCAGCTGTTTCTTGTTGCCTCTGATTGGAGGTCCTATTTAGTAGAGGTTTTTCAGCTTGTGTTTGTGGGTGGTTGTTTTCAGTCTAGTGTTTTGTACCTGATGGAACTGTTAAGCTGTCGCTCGTTTCTTGTTTTGTTTACGTGTTCAATAAAAGTTAAAAATGAGCACTCAACCCGCTGCGCCTTGGTCTACTCCCTTCGCCGGCCGTGACAGAACCACCCACCACAAGATGACCAAGCAGCGAGGATTGAAGCACCGGCCTGAAGGACGGACCTGGCAGAAGGAACGGCAATTATGGGAGGACAAGTTACGGGAGCTACGGGAGCCTGAGAGGCAGCCCCCCCCAAAAAAAATGTTGGGGGGGGCACACGGGGAGTTGGGCAGAGTCAGGTAATAGACCTGAACCAACTCCTCGTGCTTATTATGGGGAGCATCGAGTCAAGAAAGCACCGAGCTATGGGGAAATGCGCACTGTAGTGAGAAGAAGCATTCAAAGGCCGGTGCGATCGGTGGAAGCTCCTCAGCGTGGCCAGGCTACATTGAGCACTCAGCCAGGAAGGGTTGTGCAGGATGTGCGCTCCAGACCTCCAGTGCTTACCCATGGCCCAGTGTATCCAGTTCCCGCTCCTCGCACTAGCCTTGAGGTGCGTGTTTCCAGTCTGGCACCTCCAAAGCCAGCACCACGCACCAGGCCTCCAGTGCATCAGCCCAGTCCAGTACGTCCTGTTCCCGCTCCTCGCACTAGCCTTTGGGTGCGTGTCTCCAGTCTGGTACCTCCAGTACCAGCCCCACGCACCAGGCATCCAGTGCGTCAGCCCAGTCCAGTACGTCCTGTTCCCGCTCCTCGCACTAGCCTTGGGGTGCGTGTCTCCAGTCTGGTACCTCCAGTACCAGCCCCACGCATCAGGCTTCCTGTGCGCATTCCCTGTCCAGGACTTCCGGCAACAGATCCCCGTCCGGAGGGTCCGGCAACAGTGCCCCATCCAGAGTCTCCGGCAACAGTGCCCCGTCCAGAGTGTCCGGCAACAGTGCCCCGTCCAGAGTGTCCGGAACCGACAGCGACGGCCCACAGTCCGGAACCGACAGCGACGGCCCACAGTCCGGAACCGACAGCGACGGCCCACAGTCCGGAACCGACAGCGACGGCCCACAGTCCTGAGCCTTCAGCTACGGCCCACAGTCCTGAGCCTTCAGCTACGCTCCTCAGCCCTGAGCCTTCAGCTACGCTCCTCAGCCCTGAGCCTCCAGCTACACTCCTCAGCCCTGAGCCTCCAGCGACGCTCCTCAGCCCTGAGCCTCCAGCGACGCTCCTCAGCCCTGAGCCTCCAGCGACGCTCCTCAGCCCTGAGCCTCCAGCGACGCTCCTCAGCCCTGAGCCTCCAGCGACGCTCCTCAGTCCTGAGCCTCCAGCGACGCTCCTCAGCCCTGAGCCTCCAGCGACGCTCCTCAGCCCTGAGCCTCCAGCGACGCTCCTCAGCCCTGAGCCTCCAGAGACGCTCCTCAGCCCGAGGTCTCCAGCGACGCGCCTCAGCCCGAGGTCTTCAGCGGGGGTGGACAGGTTAGGTTGGGGACTAAGGCCAGAGCCTGAGCTACCTCCATAGTAGGAGGATTGGGGAGGGGGGGTGTAGCACGGGAGCCGTCGGTGACGGTAGCCACCCTCCCTTCCCTCCCTTTAGTTTCAGATAATTGTTTCTTTTGGGGTGTATTTTTTATGTTTATTTTTTGTGTGAGGTGCGTCCGGGGTCTGCACCTTTGGGGGGGGGTGTCTTTGGGGGGGGGCTGTCACGTCCTGACCAGTCAAAGAGGTTGTTTGTTATTGTAGTTTGGTCAGGGCGTGGCAGGGGGTGTTTGTTTTATGTGTTTCATTTTTTGGGGTTTATGTTCTATGTTAGTATATTTCTATGTCCGTGTCTAGTTTTTCTATTTCTATGTTTAGGGTTTTTGTTTCACCTTCAATTGGAGGCAGCTGTTTCTTGTTGTCTCTGATTGGAGGTCCTATTTAGAAGAGGTTTTTCAGCTTGTGTTTGTGGGTGGTTGTTTTCAGTCTAGTGTTTTGTACCTGACGGAACTGTTAAGCTGTCGTTCGTTTCTTGTTTTGTTTACGTGTTCAATAAAAGTAAAAAATAAGCACTCAACCTGCTGCGCCTTGGTCTACTCCCTTCGACGGCCGTGACACATATAGGAAATTTAAGACAGTTTGTTGCATTTAAGACAGTTTGTTGCACAGTAAAGCCTACAAAAATAGATGCTTGGGGGTATAAAAAATAGACATCTGGATAGAAAGATTGTAATTGAATGTAGGAAAACATTCATATACATAAGCATTCATAATACAGCGCTGCCATATAATCTACAACAAAGGTCAATGAAAAATCATAATTTAGACCTTGAGGATTTTGTTATCTAGTCTATCAAACCAAAACATCTCTCGTTGTGAGAGCATTTTAGGTATGTTATTGCCTCTAATAGGTGTGATCTGTTCCAGGACCACAAAGCACAAAGAGCACCTGCAGCAACGGCCTCCATTAAAGTTGGAGTGATACTTTTTTAATTGTTCATTGTTTTAGATGCTCCCGGCAGGTAGCCTAGTGGTTAGAGCATTGGGCCAGTAATCGTAAGATAAATATCTGTCATCCTGTGCCTGAGCAAGGCAGTTAACCCACTGCTCCCCTGGCGCCGAAGACGGGGATGTCGATTATGGCAGCCCCTCGCACCCCTCTGATTCAGAGGGGTTGGGTTAAATGCGGAAGATGCATTCAGTTGTACAACTGACTAGATATCCCCCTTTCCCCTAAAAACATTGAAATGTATACAATAGTTATGCACTCAAAACATATTTAGACGATTTTGGAGCCTTCCCCATGATACACATCACTATTCATTGTGAAATACTTTAGAGATGAGTGCATTTTTAAAAGGATACCATTGTATTAAGATATTACTTTTGCATAAAACACATCCATCTGTTATCAACAGAAACTTCACTAGTGGTTGTAAAAAGCTAGGCCTACATCCTCTCTCAAAGAATTCACACAACTGCTTTTGTAATCATGGTGCACCGACATGGCAAATCACTCAATTTTTTGGTATTTTTTACATTGAAAATAGCTTAAGAAAAATGTCCAGCAACACCTTTAAAACTGCCGCCCCCTCATGGCCTCTGAGCATGCCTGTTTTGTGTTTCAGACTCAAAGCGAACGCACTTCCTCTGCTTAGCCTCGTAACACAACTGGTTTTGAAAATGGCCAACGTCAACTGCAATAGAAAGACTGTGAAAATATTTATTCTCAATGGGTGATCAGGTTACTGTGAATTTGTACTGAGTGGGCTGTTGCTAAGCTCCTCAAGGATGCTGTGAGTACTTTAAGTGTTTTACTAGTCCCGCTTAGTACCAAGCATTGGTCTCGAAACTTTATGTCCATCATGGATTGTGAACGGCTCATAACCTTACATTAAAGCTGGGGCCATTGATATCAGAGGTCCCTTCTAATTACAAAGTGTTGCCCCCAACTTCAAATTAAATCAAATGTTATTAGTCACATGTGCCGAATACAACAGGTGTAGACCTTACAGTGAAATGCTTACTTACGAGCCTCTAACCAACAATGCAGTTAAAAAAAAAAATATGGATAAGAATAAGAGACAAAAGTAACAAGTAATTAAAGAGCAGTAGTAAAATAACAATAGCGAGACTATATACAGGGGGGTACCAATACAGAGTCAATGTGCGGGGGGCACCGGTTAGTTGAGGTAGCTTGTTTTCCCTAAAAACTGTCAAAGATTCCAACCACCATAGTCATAGACTGTTCTCTCTGCTACCGCACGGCAAGCGGTCCCGGAGCGCCAAGTCTAGGTCCAAGAGGCTTCTAAACAGCTTCTACCCCCAAGCCATAAGACTCCTGAACATCTAGTCAAATGGCTACCCAGACTAATTGCATCCCCCAATCCCCCCCCCCCCCCCCCCCCCCCGTCTGCTACTCTCTGTTGACATATATGCATAGTCACTTTAATAACTCTACCTACATGTACATGCTACCTCAATTACCTCAACTAACCGGTGCCCCCCCCATATTGACTCTACCGGTACCCCCTGTTTATAGCCTCGCTATTGTTATTTTATTGCTGCTCTTTAATTATTTGTTACTTTTATTTCTTACTTTTTTGGGGGGTATTTTCTTAAAACTGCATTGTTGGTTAAGGGCTTGTAAGTAAGCATTTCACTGTAAGGTCTACTACACCTGTCGTATTCGGCACATGTAACAAATAACAATTGGTTCAATATAAAGGTTCAGATAGTGCCCTCTTCACGACTGTGTGGGTGTGTGTGGACCATGACAGATCCTTAGTGATGTGGACACCTATTACCTGATCTATTATGTAATGACAGAAACTACGTTCATCTGGGTGCCTATAAAGATGGATTAACAAGGGGAAATTATTATGGACAAATTATTTGATATCGAATGCCAGTAAGGCATGCCATAATGTGAGAGCCATGAATGATCGCATGCAGTGGTCTGGCATTTTCGGAGTTAGACATGGTTGACTTGTAATAATTGCTGGATTAACTCTAATAATTGAATTGGTCTCTGAAAACAAGCATGGTGGATGTGGTGGAGTTTCAAAAATGAAACAGAACAAGACGTTGACATACCCACCCCATTAAAATCATTTATTTATAGATGATGGTACAGATGTAGTATTTCAATGTGATTACTCTTTTGTTGCTGATAATTTTCTTGCACAGCAGGAATTGCAAACGTGTAGTGTATTCAAGGTTTAAAAAGGCTTTGTTTGTCATTTCCACTTTAAAATGTCAGACTTGATTTGCCCTAATGAATAAACATGAATCAACCCCTAGAGAAAAAGTGAATTCATTAATACACATAATTAACATTTCCTGTTGCTGCAGGATTATTTTCATGCTGTAGCAAACTGGCTCAAATTAAGATCCTACATCTGTAGATGCTGGTGGAAATTTTGGGAGTAAACTGACAATGAACATTGACCATGTTTGTTTTTGTTTCCAATGAAGAGTTTACTTCATTACAGTCTTTGTTCCTATTTTTATATACACGCTATACAAGAAAAACTTAAGTGTATGGTGTAGGAAAGTGTCAGCCAACTGCTATTATTTTCTTAAATTGAAGGCCTTTTCAACACTGTCTACATTATTAAAGAGGACAAGGAGATATTTTCCTGGTAAGATGAGCATAGCCTTCTCAGAGCAGCAATGTTCCATCACATTAACATCTGGTCTCTGACCTTTGGGAAGTAATAAAAGATCCTGTCTAAGCCCTCAGAGACAGTGGGTGAGGAATAGCCGCTAATACGACAAAAGCACCTCAAGATTTCAAGAGTCTCACTCTTGAAAAAAAAAATCTCAGCGTGACAGTAGTTTATGTTGATGAAATGGACATCAAAACACATGAAGGATTACCATTCACAGAGGATTTCACTTATAATAATGTTCTGGATCTCCGGCTTATAGTGGTGAGGAATTTAATCCGGTTGACAATAGAGAAAATGTTGCATAAAAACACTTTCTTTGTTATGTTCAAGATTACATTTTGCCCCACAGCTAAACTAAAGCAAATCATAAAAATAAACATTCAACCATTGATGCTCTGTAAGCCATAAAACTGCAGGCTGGCCAGATGGACTAGTCTCTTGTCAGAGCCCCACATAGTTTCTGAATCAAGCTTTTTGTGAAATTAGCTTTAAAACTGCAACATTTTCTCTCAACTTCATGGCAAAATGTGAACAATAGCATGAGATGAGCTACAGTATAAAACAATACATTTTTCTCTATGACCCATCGTAAAAAGTGTAGAATTGCAGGAAATTTGTTTTAAAACTGCAACATTTTCTTTTACCCTCCCCCGATCGACCTCAGAGGGGTCCTGTAGGTCGGTGCCCATGGGCCCCAATTACGGTTGTCCGACCCTGAACGCATGTGGACATATTAAGAAGGAATGCCCACCGTGTTTTTGCTGCAGGATTTATGGCTTGTGAAAACAAAGCTACGTTTGGACATCGTTATGAGACAGACTTCCATCCAGTGTTTATCTAGTGACTAGACGTAGGCCCCGGAGCAGGCCTGCACCGAGAACACCCTTACTGACCCACAGAGAGCACCAGTCCACTGGGACCCAGAGGGCTTCACCCGTACCAACAACGGGCGGCGGTCCTGTGAAAAGGCAACAATGCCACACAAGTTGAAAGGCTAGCAGCCGCCTTCTAGCGAAGCAAACTAAAAATATTATGATTCCGTTCATAAAGCTTTCACTCTTTTTGACAGGCGCAGGCCGTCGAACAAGGAAGAGTTGTCTCTTTTCCAATAACTCATAACACATCGGTGAAATATGGGCTGATAAGTGATATGAACTGTGGCGTTTATTTCAGGTTGTTGCGCTCCATGTACACCTTTGCTGGATGGGTCCACTGATCAGGCCAACTGAAGAGACAGCCTGTTGAACCTGAAGGACCCCATAGGAGAGCGATTCACAAGAGACAGCAATAAGCAATAAACAGAGCCCTTTAAGAGTACCTGGTTTGAGGAGTTAGCGAGGTAACTTTGGTCAACTCCGAGTTCAACTCAGGATAACCTGTGACACCAAAGTGGCTCACCTTTTAGCCAGGTAAAAGCATATGACAACGAATCCTTCAGAACTAACTAGCTCTGAGACAAATTAACTCATAGTTAACTCCATTTATCGAATGAAGTGTCTGAGCAGCGAGTTGAGGCCCAATGAAATCATACTCCCTCCCTCTCTCAAAGATTGTGTCATCATCCCTTCAGTTGAGGAAGACGGCTGATTAAATATATTTTGTGTTAAAAATTGTAATGTTAAAAATACTAATCAATTACACATATAGTAATGACAGGATGCATTTTAAACTTCACACACAGTAAAACACCAAAGACGGAGTTAACGATAAGTAATAAAATAAAGACAGAACCTTTCTAAAAGCCTATTTCACACCATAGCCTGCTGAATGTTACAAGTTTGCTTGAGTTAGCGGCAGGCGGACAAGCAATACCATCGTAATATGGATGAAGCCTGAGCAGGAATGTGAATCAAACTGGAGCCAGCTAGCTTTAGAAAACCCTGAGTAGATCTAGCTTGCATCACACCAAACCCTCAGGTTGTCAGCAGCCACGCAGTGCCTTTATTCCAATAGAAGGTAATCCTTCTGATGCGCTGCAGTGCCCCTGTCCACAGGTATTTAAGGAGAGCGGGAACATTTGTCAGTAGAGCCTTTTAATAACATCATAAATATTTATTGGGTTTTGGCTCTGTACTCCAGCACTTTGGATTTGAAATGATACATTGACTATGAGGTTAAAGTGCAGACTGTCAGCTTTAATTTCCATCCATATTGGGTGAACCATTTAGAAATTACTTTTTGTACATAGTCCCCCTCATTTTAGGGTACCAAAAGTATTGGGACAAATTCACTTATACGTGTATTAAAGTAGTCAAAAGTTTAGTATTTGGTCCCAAATTCCTAGCACGCAATGATTAAATCAAGCTTGTGACTCTACAAATTTGTTGGATGCATTTGCTGTTTGTTTTGGTTGTGTTTCAGATTATTTAGTGGCCAATTGAAATTAATGGTAAGTAATGTATTGTGTCATTTTGGAGTCACTCTTATTCACAAACTTGATGTAATCATTATTGATGTTATCAATGTGGGTTTTTATTTCACACAAATTACGGCGTGCCGTGTTACAGCACGGGGACGAAGACCAAACACAAAACAAAACACAGGGTAGAAACCCAAACTAAAGAGCGAGGAGTACCTCGAATAAATAACACAAGCGCACAATGATTATCACACGGGACGAGACCCGTAATCATCTGCGCAATACACAATGGCGCAAAAGCCAAAACACACAGCACAGGTACTCACACACACCAACGGACATTGTAATAATAATCAACTCCCAACTCATTCATGCCAACGTGACACCGCTATTGTTCATCAACAAAAGATAACAGCTTTAGTAATCAAACAAGGCCCTAAATCAAGTTGTAAACAGCCCTAAGTCATACTGGAAAGGTTGAGATATTTTAGCAAATTTCAGGTGCGCCAACATATTTTTTGTAATATTAGAAATGTTTTACAACTCCAGATATCCCTTTAAAATAATGACATTATCCAAGTGTAGATCAATCAAAGAAGGTTTGGCCTGTCCAAAAAACATTAAACGGCAAGCTGTTAAAATACTAAATAATTTAAGGGAACCGTTCATTTTATATAAACATGAACTTGCGTCTCTGGAACAATATGTAATTCTATGGTTGCCAGCCAAGAGGTGTATTGTTCAAAGGATTGAATCCTGGACGTGTTTTTGTGTTTTTGCATGTTTTGGCTCTTTAAAACCTTTGCTGGATGCCAAAAGCTATTCATGTGCATAAGTTGCAGTATTTCATGGAAGTAGAAATATCACATTTGGAAGCAAGGCACACTGGATACTGTTAAAATGGGTAGCAGTAAAAGTAGCGAGTGCTTTCTTGACCCTATCCATTCTGAACCCATTGTGTGCTTGTTACTAATAACGATGCTGAACTGAACTTTCACCCATTACTATGGAGGGTGCAATTGAAGTGCCCTCACATGGAAGTGTGGCTTGTGAGTTTTGACGAAGCGCTGTATTACTGATGAGGTGCAATACTTCTGGAATGTTGGCTTGAGAAGGAGGCCCATTGTAAAAGTTGGAAGTTTCGCCATATGCTCCTATTCAATTCTCATTTGTCCACCATGATAGAAACCTCTTCAACGTTCTGCTCTGAAAAGTTCCTGGACAAATAAGAATTGGATAGGAGCATACGGCGAAATGGTCTCAACCATAAGAGACCATGACAATCCTCAAGCTTCACTTCTGGCTGGAAGTATACATAGTGGATCAATGGCAGAAGCTGCAGCTGGAATCCAATATTTATCCAAGCCACTGAGTGCATAATGCATGAGACCATGAGACCCTACACCAGACACGATGATAAAAGACAACTCAGGCGACTTATCAATTTTAACTTCTGAGAGATTTTTTGTAAATGAAAAAGTAAAAAACAAAAAGATTTCACTGATGGTTAATGGAGTGAGTGAGTTAATGAGATAATTGCCCTTGGACTGAAATAAAATGTATTTGATAGGTGTCACGTCCTGACCAGTATAGGGGTTATTTGTTATTGTAGTTTGGTCAGGACATGGCAGGGGGTGTTTGTTTTATGTGGTTCAGGGTGTGTTTTGTGTATGTGTTTAGGTAGAGGGGTATTTGATTTATTAGTTCGGGGTTGGTTAGTCATTGTTCTATGTTAGTATATTTCTATGTTCTATCTAGTCTTTTGTAGTTCTATGTTTAGTTAATTGGGGTTGGACCTTCAATTGGAGGCAGCTGGTTATTGTTGCCTCTGATTGAGGGTCCTATAATTAGGAGTTTGTTTTTCATGGGATTTTGTGGGAGATTGTTCTTGTTTAGCTGTTTTGCCTGACAAGACTGTCAAGTTCGTTTTGTTTTGTATACGTTTATGTGTTTTCCTTCTTCACTATAATAAAAGATGAGTATACATTTTCCCGCTGCGTCTTGGTCTCTACCCTACGACACCCGTGACAATAGGGCTTTGAATAAAATCATTCAGTCCCTCAAAGTATATCAATGGAATAGTGAAGTGATCTTCTATGCTCCAACATTTAACCAAACAATAAATGATGCATCAGTAGGCAGAAACAGGCTACTGACATATTTCCTGTGTAAAGCAGGGCTCCAGCGATGCAATATTTACACAAAATACCTCACATATGATCCGGATTGTTGGACAGCTGCTTTCAATCGCAGGAGTGCAGAAAAAGATACACTGAAATAATTTTTAAATGAAGAAGGAGGGATGTGAATCCGAAACCGTCTCTACAACCTTCCAGATTTGATTCCTGAGAAGTGTAATGTTTGGTCAAATAAATGTTATGTTTCCCCTTCCTGTTATTGTACCCACATGCCCATGTGCATGCAACATCACTTAAATTCCACAGGAATCCCAGAAAATGATGTAACAATGTACCACAACTAGAATCTCGAGCACTTTTTGAAATTACTGCATCATTAGATCCCTATGTAGTCCACTACTTTTGACCAGGGCCTATAGGAATCTAGTCAAAAGTAGTGCACTATAGGGAATAGGGTGCCATTGGAGACTCAC
Source organism: Salmo salar (assembly GCF_965601325.2). Taxonomy (NCBI): domain Eukaryota; kingdom Metazoa; phylum Chordata; class Actinopteri; order Salmoniformes; family Salmonidae; genus Salmo; species Salmo salar. The sequence continues at coordinate 31,532,135 of NC_138295.1, forward strand.
ACAGCCCTAGATACATTTCCAGGAAGTCGGTCTGCTTTGCTCTGACTCATAGCGTGTTTTGGGAACACCAATAGCTGGTAATTATTTGGACAGTAGTTACCACATTTTGAATATTTGTCGTTTCCACATGCAGGGGTTCAAACTGTAATACTTTGTGGCTGTGGTAGCCTATGAAAATTCCTTTATTTGAGCAATGTGTTTGATAATACAGCTGCAGCTAAGTCATTTCAGTTAGGATTCTTCTCTATTCCTACACTTGGAAAGTCAGGAGATGGATCAGCTGTAACAGTTTGTGTCTAAAGATTTGAAAACTGCCGCAATCATCCCCCTCTTCAAAGGGGGAGACACTCTAGACACAAACTGTTACAAACCTATATCTATCCTGCCCTGCCTTTCTAAAGTCTTCGAAAGCCAAGTGAACAAACAGATCACCGAACATTTCGAATCCCACCGTACCTTCTCCACTATGCAATCTGGTTTCTGAGCTGGTCATGGGTGCACCTCAGCCACACTCAAGGTCCGAAACGATATCATAACCGTCATCCATAAAATACAGTACTGTGCAGCCATCTTCATCGACCTAGTCAAGGCTTTCGACTCTGTCAATCACCAGATTCTTATCGGCAGACTCAACAGCCTTGGTTTCTCAAATGACTGCCTCGCCTGGTTCAACAACTACTTCTCAGATAGAGTTCAGTGTGTCAAATCGGAGGGCCTGTTGTCCGGACCTCTGGCAGTATCTATGGGGGTGCCACAGGGTTCAATTCTCTGGCCGACTCTTTTCTCTGTATATATCAATGATGTCGCTCTTGCTGCTGATGATTCTCTGATCCACTTCTACGCAGATGACACCATTTTGTACATCTGGCCCTTCTTTGGACACTGTGTTAACAAACCTCCAGACGTGGCCTCCAACTGCTCTTAAATGCAAGTAAAACTAAATGCATGCTCTTCAACCGATCGCTGCCTGTGCCCGCCCGACTAGCATCACTACTCTGGACTCTTCTGACTTAGAATATGTGGACAACTACAAATACCTAGGTGTCTGGTTAGACTGTAAACTCTCCTTCCAGACTCACATTAAGCATCTCCAATCCAAAATTAAATCTAGAATAGTCTTCCTACTTCACAACATTGCCTCCTTCACTTATGCTGCTAAGCATAACCTCGTAAAACTGACTATCCTACCGATCCTCGACTTCGGCGATGTCATTTGCAAAATAGCCTCCAACACTCTACTCAGCAAAATGGATGCAGTCTATCACAGTGCCATCCGTTTTGTTACCAAAGCCCCATATACTACCCACCACTGTGACCTGTATGCTCTCGTTGGCTGGCCCTCGCTTAATTTGTCACCAAACCCACTAGCTCCAGGTCATCTATAAGTCTTTGCTAGGTAAAGCCCCGTCCTTATCTCAGCTCATTGGTCACCATAGCAACACCCACCCGTAGCACACTCTCCAGCAGATATATTTCACTGGTCATCCCCAAAGCCAACTCCTTATTTCGCCGCCTTTCCTTCCAGTTCTCTGCTGCCAATGACGGGAACGAATTGCAAAAATCACTGAAGCTGGAGACTTATATCTCCCTCACTAACTTTAAACATCAGCTGTCAGAGCAGCTTACCGATCATTGCACATGTACACAGCCCGTCTGTAAATAGCCCATCCAACTACCTCATCCCCATATTGTTATTTATTGTTGCTCTTTTGCACCCCAGTATCTTTACTTGCACATCCTCATCTGCACATCCATCACTCCAGTGTTAATGCTAAATTGTAATTATTTCACCACTATGGCCTATTTATTGCCTTAGCTCCCTAATCTTGCTAGCACACACTTTATATAGATTTTTTCTATTGTGTTATTGACTGTACGTTTGATTAGCCCTTATGTATCTCTGTGTTGTTTTTGTCACACTGCTTTGCTTCATCTTGGCCAAGTCGCAGTTGTAAATAAGAACTTGTTCTCAACTGGCCTACCTGGTTAAATAAAGGTGAAATTAAAAATGAAAAATAAATTGGGTTGAGGTAAAAAAAAAGTTGAAAATAATTAAAAAGTAACACAAAATAACAATAACAAGGCTATATACAGGGAGTACCAGTACCGAGTAAATGTACGGGAGTACAGGTTAGTCGAGGTAATTTGCACATGTAGGTAGGGGTGAAGTGACTATGCATAGATAATGAACAGTGAGTAGCAGTCCCAGGGTTGTTAGCTTAGTGATGAGGTTTGTGGGCACTATGGTGTTGAATGCTGAGCTATAGTCAATGAACAGCATTCCCACATAAGTGTTCCTTTTGTCCATGTGGGAAAGGGCAGTGTGGAGTGCGATTGAGATTGCGTCATCTGTGGATCTGTTTGGGCTGTATGCAAATTGGAGTGGCTCTAGGGTATCCGGGATGATGCTGTTGATGTGAGCCATGACCAGCCTTTCAAAGCACTTCATGGCTACTGACGTGAGTGCTATGGGGTGGTAATCATTTAGGCAGGTTACCTTCGCTTCCTTGGGCACAGGGACTATGGATTTCTGCTTGAAACATGTAGGTATTACAGACTCGGTCACAGAGCCGTCCGGAGCAGCTGGTGGTCTCATGCATGCTTCAGTGTTGCTTGCCTCGAAGCGAGCATAAAAGGCATTTAGCTCGTCTGGTAGGCTCGTGTCACTGGGCAGCTCGCGGCTGGGTTTCCCTTTGTAGTCCGTAATAGTTTTCAAGCCCTGCTACATCCGATGAGCGTCAGAGCCTCTATACAAAGAAATATCAATAGAAAACAGGAAGAACGAACCATAGTGCAGCTAGTTTGCAATCTTTCCAGCTTCAGTGTGTTAGCTGTGTTGTTGGCTAGCTCCTCTGAAAAACAGTGTCCTGACGAGAGACCACATTTTCTATGCCAGGTGAAATCGCGCCTGATTAGCCAATTGTTATGGATTTATCCAAATAAATGTCACTAGAAAACAGCTTAAACAAATGGAAACGCAGCTACTTTGTTGTTATTCTGGCTGCACTGTTTGACGTAGTTGGCTAGCTAGCAAGGGATAAGAATGTTGCCAGCCAGTATGGAAATAGAACATTTAGAATGAACGACTGGGTCGCATCCATAGATACAAAACAAAAAGACTTAACGACTAAGTTCATGTCTCAGGCAACCGAACATAAAGAACGAATGACCAGCCGGCTTGGGTACCAAGGACTATGTCTTGTGGAAGGATAAGATAGCGTGAATAAATTATTCAAAATAACATTTTTAATAAAAATATGTAAATCATTAGCTGAGTATATGTTTGGTAACCCGTTGTATAAAAGTGATAACGCCCACGAAGCCGGTGTTTGGAGGATGTATTGGCACAGTTTGCCGGCTCTTGACTTCATCTCGGGCCTAAAAACACCTGTGCCAAAATATCCTCCTAATACCAACTTCTCTGGCATTATCACTTAAACATCCACCCAGTTGTAGGAGGATCACATGGGAAAAGAGAATCTAGTTAATCTATCTTGGTGTCAGTCATGCCAGTTAGGAGTCTATTAAAAGTTTGGAGAAAGGTTGAGAACCAACTTTAATGAAAGGATGTATCCTAAGTTCACTGATAAACATACAAGTAAGACTCCTGAACATCTAATCAAATGGCTACCCAGACTATTTGCATTGTCCCCCCCTCCTCTTTTACACCGCTGCTACTCTCTGTTGTTATTATCTATGCATAGTCACTTTAATAACTCTACCTACATGTACATTTACCTCAACTAACCGGTGCCCCCGCACAATGACTCTGTACCGGTACCCCCCTGTCTCGCTATTGTTATTTTATAGCTGCTCTTTCATGACTTGTTACTTTTATTTCTTATTCATATATACTTTTTTTTAACTGCGTTGTTGGTTAGGGGCTCGTAAGGAAGCAGTTTGATTGCTTACTTACGAGCCCCTAATTTGACTTGATTTGATTTGAAGTACCATGGAAATTGAGTGCTGTGAAATTAAAGCAAAAGGACCAATACTTGCGGATCGCAGAGAATTTAGCAAACAAGCTGTAATCCACAACCCATTAACATCAGGGGCCACAAAACAGTCATTTTGAAAGCATCCTTTATATTTTTTTGTACTGGGAGCTTTGAATTTACTTAGGGGTTTTCTACATCAAAACAAGACAGTATTTGAGTAGCTAGATATTCATTATATTGGACTATTGTGATCTTTTTTTCGAAAGCAACAGATATTGTTTCTGGGGTTTGACTGGGTAAAATATACTGTGACAGTCAACACATTTTACTAGATGTTGTGTCAAAATACCTCTAATTCAAGTTCACGCCATTATTATGACAAGTAACATACTAACATTGTACAGGTTGTTTCCTTTGTCATCTTGCACAGATGTAGGATCTTACCTTAGGCCAGTTTGCTACAGAAGGAAAATAATCCTGCAGCAACAGGACGTTTTAATTATTATGTGGATTATACACTGAGTATAACAAACATTAGGAACACTTTCCTAATATTGAGTTGCGCACCCCCCCTCTCCCCTTTTTGTCCTCAGACAGTCTTAATTTGTGGATGGACTCTAAAGGATGGACTCTAAAAGGTGTCGAAAACCAATGTTGACTCCAATACTTCCCACAGTTGTGTCAAATTGGCTGGATGTTCTTTGGGTGGTGGACCATTCTTGACACACACGGGAAACTGTTGAGCGTGAAAAACCCAGCAGCGTTGCAGTTCTTGACACAAACCGGTGCGCCTGGCACCTACTACCCTACCCCATTCAAAGGCACTTCAATATTTTGTGTTGTCCCTTCACCCTCTGAATAGCACACATATACAATCCATGTTTCAATTGTCTCAAGGCTCAATTGTCTCAAGGCTTAAAAATCCTCCCTTAACCTGTCTCCTCCCCTTCATCTACACTAATTGAAGTGGATTTAACATTTCATATGTGAATTCCGAATATCTCTAACGGCCGCCCCATCGTGAGCTGTTTTATGCACGTGATGTCAGAATGCTTTCGAACAAGTTGTATTTTCTAACAAAAGTTTGAATTCAGGTGCGTTCCGCCTCCTCATTAATTCACATAAAAGTAGCCCATTTCAGCGTTGTGGACAATGTATGTGTCACTGTTGTCGTAGGGTAGAGTGAACCAAAACTCAGCAGGAATATGTGCACTCATCTTCTTTTTATTAAGGACAAAGAAGGTAAACCAAAACAAAAACGTACACCAAAAAACACACCGACTAATAACAGGCCGGTAAGGCACAAAGCTATACACAGCACAATCTCCCACAAAAACCCCATGAAAACAAACTCCTAATTATAGGACCTTCAATCAGAAGCAACGATAACCAGCTGCTTCCAATTGAAGGTCCAACCCCAATAAACTAAACATAGAAATAGACTAGACTAGACAGAACATAGAAATACACTAACATAGAACAGTGCCCAAAAACCCCGGAATACATAAATCAAACACCCCTCTACATAGACACACACCCCGAACCACATAAACCAAATACCCCCTGCCACGTCCTGACCACACTACAACAACAAATAACCCCTATACTGGTCAGGATGTGACAGTATGTTTGAGACTTTACTTAGTTGGACAAACTTCTCTCTACGAGGAGAGCCCACGCACTTCACTAATGTTTCCGCAAATCAAGTATGCAGACATTTGCGCAGTTTTGCACGAATTGGCACAATTTCTGGCTGGCGCTCGCATAGGCTTCCTTGTTATTTTCCTTACAAATAATGACTTTGGATATGTGTGAGTTCCTATCAAAGTAAGTGCCTTATTTTCTGGAAATCATGCTGTCGTTTCTACTGTAGGCGCATACAGTATGTATCTATGTATGTATGGAGCATAATGTATTTACAGTTTTATTCACATGTTTTCAAGTACTGGTGACAAATAATGCATTCCGATTATTGCATAGATTGAAATGGACACCTATGATGTGTGCAAAATACTTTTGTGAAGGTTTGTACTGATTATAATGAGCTAATGCTAAGCTATTTGCCAGCTATGTGTGGCGCCATGTTTATTGACATTATACAATGCATTCTGGGGGTCACATAAACATCTGTCAGACCAAAGAAGATATAATGAAGTGAAATAACCTGTTAGGGCTAGGGGGCAGTATTGACACGGCCGGATAAAAAACGTACCCGATTTAATCTGGTTACTACTCCTGCCCAGTAACTAGAATATGCATATAATTATTGGGTTTGGATAGAAAACACCCTAAAGTTTATAAAACTGTTTGAATGGTGTCTGTGAGTATAACAGAACTCAAATGGCAGGCCAAAACCTGAGAAGATTACATGCAGGAAGTGGCCTGTCTGAGAAGTTGTGTTTCATCTTGGCTCTTTTTATTGAAGACTGAGGATCTTTGCTCTAACGTGACACTTCCTACGGCTCCCATAGGCTCTCAGAGCCCGGGAAAAAGCTGAACGATATCGAGGCAGCCTCTGGCTGAAACACATTAGCGCTTTTGGCAAGTGGCCGATCAGAGTACTATGGGCTTAGGCGCGTGCCCGAGTCGACCGAATGCTTTATTTTCTTTCGTCTGTTTACCTAAACGCAGATTCCCGGTCGGAATATTATCGCTTTTTTATGAGAAAAATGGCATAAAAATTTATTTTAAACAGCGGTTGACATGCTTCGAAGTACGGTAATGGAATATTTCGAATTTTTTTGTCACGAATTGCGCCATGCTCGTCACCCTTATTTACCCTTTCGGATAGTGTCTTGAACGCACGAACAAAATGCCACTGTTTGGATATAACTATGGATTATTTTGAACCAAACCAACATTTGTTATTGAAGTAGAAGTCCTGGGAGTGCATTCTGACGAAGACAGCAAAGGTAATAACATTTTTCTTATAGTAAATCTGACTTTGGTGAGTGCTACATTTGCTGGGTGTCTAAATAGCTAGCCCTGTGATGCCGGGCTATCTACTGAGAATATTGCAAAATGTGCTTTCACCGAAAAGCTATTTTAAAATCGGACATATCGAGTGCATAGAGGAGTTCTGTATCTATAATTCTTAAAATAATTGTTATGCTTTTTGTGAACGTTTATCGTGAGTAATTTAGTAAATTCACCGGCAGTGTTCGGTGGGAATGCTAGTCACATGCTAGTCACATGCTAATGTGAAAAGCTGGTTTTTGATATAAATATGAACTTCATTGAACAAAACATGCATGTATTGTATAACATAATGTCCTAGGGTTGTCATCTGATGAAGATCATCAAAGGTTAGTGTTGCATTTAGCTGTGGTTTGGGTTTATGTGACATTATATGCTAGCTTGAAAAATGGGTGTCTGATTATTTCTGGCTGGGTACTCTGCTGACATAATCTAATGTTTTGCTTTCGTTGTAAAGCCTTTTTGAAATCGGACAGTGTGGTTAGATTAACGAGAGTCTTGTCTTTAAAATGGTGTAAAATAATCATATGTTTGAAAAATTGAAGTTTTTGCATTTTTGAGGTTTTTGAATAACGCGCCACGGGATTACACTTGCTGTTACGTAGGTGGGACGATTTGGTGCCACCTACCCTAGAGAGGATAATGGTTCACTCATCTTTCGGGTAAACTTCCAGAAGTGAATGAAGGGAAGTGAATGATCGTAGATGACACACCCCCTTCAACATGCATACTGCAAACAGACCAAACTCATCTTGTCTCCGATTATTATCTTTGGTTGACACGAAAACAAACATGGCGACACGCACAAACTACCCATCATCGGATTACTTTTGATTTCTATAAAGTGTTTAACCAATTATTTCGATCAGTGTTGAGCTCACCCGTGATGTGATTAATTATAAATAGTAATTGTTATTAGCTAATTCATGTTGTGGTTTCTGTCAGCCGAGAGTTATCTAAATATGACCGATTGTGTTACGTCAATATTTCCTCAGTTAGCGCTAGGACTAATGTAGCTTACATTTTCCAGTTTGGATGATTGTGTATGATGTTGCTACTTCTGTGAATGTCTGAACATTGCATCCAAAAATGTGTTTGTGCAAAAAGTTTCTTTGAAAAAACAGCGTGGCTAGCTCAAATGCTGACTGTTGCGTCAATCGAAACTGGACGTTCTAAAAAAGTGTTCTAATCAAACCGGTTTGAGCGTACGCCAAAGGGACCACTGTAGAATGATCTCACCCGTTTGTTGGTACGTGTGAATAGGTTAACATGTGACATCAGTAAGGGATCATAACTTTCACCTGGATTCACCTGGTCAGTCTATGTCATGGAAAGAGCAGGTGTTCTTAATGTTTTGTATACTCAGTGTAATTAAGTCTAAGTGGAAATTGTAAACTTAAAAAAAATTTAAAACACTACAAGTTTGCATTTCTTGCTTTGCAGGAGTGATTAAATTAATATCCTACATCTGTATGTAACAGATATAAATCCCACCAGAACTGAACCTTGAAATCGCTCTTCGACAGAGGTTCTGCAGTTTCGCCACAGAAACCGGCTCAGAACAACTCTCTCTTAAAACATTCAGGTGAAGATGATATTCCTGAAGGTTATACAACATAACGGTTTGAGGTTTGAACACTGAAATTCGTTTGAATGTACTGGACGATAGTAAATGCCATTGAATACAGCTATCATAAACACAATAGGCCTATCATTCTTGAATTATTTAACCATAATTCCACAATGGAATTAACAGTTACAAAAAAACAAGTATGTTACTGACATTTGGATGAATAGCAAATACTAGTTTGAAATCAATAATGCCTGTCCACAGTACTGCAAGTCTGCTGCCTTTTAACGAAAACGATAGTCCTGTGGACACTGTGTGAACATCTGTTGTGGTACGTTCCCTGCCATCAATATTGGCCACACAGGACGCTACACGTTGAAGGCCTGAAATCGGTCATAACCTTTTCCTGGAAAGATGTCCCCTAAATATCCTGGTAGCGTGAAAGTGTCCACCCCCGTTTTGCCACTGCCTACAAATCTTAGTGAAATTATCCTGACAGGATTGCTCCAGTCAAACCAGTGTTGTACTGTACTGAGACCTAGAGGATGGGGAAGCCACAGAAGGATAAGGGGGTTGCAGGTTACATTGGCAGCAGCGGAGTCATTTTGACTGAGATTTTCATTCTTCTTTTATTTCATTGGCCAGTAAGGCCTACAAGGAGAAACGAATGCCTGATTTCAGGCCCTGCAGAGTACACCCAGGTGGACCCTTATGAGGGGAAGCCGTATAACCAAGCGGAACTGATTTCCTCGTACAAACTTTCCCATGCAATTCAGTTCCACATCTAACGTCAGGTCACTTCCATTAAGTAGTAAAAGTTAACAGTAGAGTTCATGCGCACGGGGAGAAAGGACTGAGTGGAATATCTTGTGTTTGGTGTGAGGCGTGAGAATCTGTCTAACGAGCTCATCTGCTGGAGCAACATGAGAACTGCAGTCAGACGATGTTAAACGGGCATATTTGACAGGCCGTTCGTGACTCATGAGAGGAAATAAAAACTACTTGTATGTGCCGATTGGAATGTTGTCCATTACACAGAATGGGTCCTTTCCCACAACAAAGACCTACAAACTAATATGCTTCCTTCGCTCTGTTTATTGGAGCCCTGCCCACTGAAGATAAAAGACAGATGAATGCTGATTCAAACATAGCAGCTGAATAAATCAATGGTTTTCCTCTTTAATATTGTTTATTTAATTGGCTGAAGCTGTGGCTGTTTCACTAATACCATAACCCCAACTTATGAAATGAATTATCTGATTGAGTGTGAGGTGAATTAGGGTCAGGCCGAACATAGTGCATTATGGGACCTCTTGTGAGGTAAACACAGAGAAAAAAAGCAAATATTTAAAGAAATGCACAAGGGTTTAAATAGGAAACGGTGAAAGAACAGTAATGGAATGGCCTTGGAGAAAACAAGGCAACACACATTTTGACCCTTAAGCCCCACAGCAGCCTCATACTGTTCAATGTTCTCTACCGATATAGTTATCTAAATACCTCCAATTCATATTGTCACAATATTTTTTTAAATGCTGATACCATTCAAACCAATGATTCGGAACTTTAAAGCCAACTATATCAAAATCATATTTTTGCAGATAGAACCTTATAGTCCCAAGCTCACGAATAATTGTCTACCCCCCTCCCTAAGAAAATAAATACAAATAAAAGTCATGACAAATACAAAAGAGAGACAATTCAGCAGGCTAAAGCCTACTGCAGCCCTAAACAACAGTGACATTTAGCATGTTACCCAGAGAATATGTTACACATAGAAACCCATAGAGCCAAAACGGCCCCGCATTTTGGGGACAATTCCACCACCTCCAAAATCACAAATGAACTACCAACGGCAGGGGCAACAGTAGTCTCATGAGCGTGAAAGCAGTGGAACTGGCAGCTTAACAGGACAGATGTCTCTCTGTTCTCACACACTCTTGAAACCATAGATGTGTATGGCTTTCTCTCTCGACTATGACCAAAATGATCCCCGCATTTACCTCCAGGAGCTAAATGAGCTTCCTGTTGGCAATTAATAGCATCTGTTGCGAAGGGCTTGGGTTTATTAGAAACTCTTGCATGCTCTCTAAACAGAAAACAGTTAGACTTTTCTTATGAATTAAAAAACCCTAAGGAGCTGAATACAGGAACAACACAGACACAACCCACTGGGCAAAAACAGGTTGAATCAACGTTGTTTCCATGTCATTTCGACAACCGAAATTCAATGTGATGACATTGAATCAACATGGAAAGCTGATTGGATTTGCAAAAAAAATCATCAACATAAGAGCATTTCTTTCTTTTTTTCACCTAACTTTTAACCTAGATTCAAAGGCATGGAGAAATGTTTAGTTGATTTCACATTGAATTCGCGTTAGTTTACAACTCAACCAAATGTAAATCAAAACTAGATGTTGAACTGCCGTCTGTGCCCGGTGGGAAGTTGGGTCATAATGTTATGAAATATTGGAATTAAATACAGATTGGAATTGTTCTTTCTTGTTCTGAGGGAAGCTCTGCCTCAGGGGCAGAAATGAATGTGATTGGTTAAGTTTAGGCTTTATCGTGGGTTAGGCAGGCTTCGATCATCATAATAATATAATAAGGTACATCATCTCTCCCATGCACCATAATAGACATCATCGTTAGCTTTTGAGCACCATAACAGAGCCTCTGACACGCTTATTAAGATTCATAGCTCACTGACCCTCTGTGATATAATCCACTGAACAGGTGTATCCCTCTCCTCTTCTTAAGTGTTACCAAATGTTATCAAATTTGTTCCACGAAGAAATGACGTAACCATAGAGGAAGGAGGAGGGAGTGAACTCTGGGAGACCAGATGCAGTGATTACACATGTGGAGGAGAGAATGCACATCTTCCTCCTCATGCACCGCACTAAACCACAGAATTTTAATACACCCACCTGCCGCTAATGGCACCTTTGATGGTGCCAGTGTGACATTGCCCTAATTGGCAGGCACTTCCTTTAAGAAGGCCCTGCCTTTATGTGTATTGGGTAACACTCAGGCTATAACGCTCTGATTACTTGTGGGTGGATAAGTGCGATTCTCCATGCAGACTGAGTAATATGTTTTGTATTCTGATAATGCATAAAGGTCTGAGGAGGCAATATGCCTCTCACTGGTGCTAAGTCGAAAGAGCTTAATGAAAGTTAGGAGTTTAGCATAGATGTATTCTTCCAAAGTGAAACTTAACCGTATATGGACCAGTGTCTGGGTAAGAGAGACTGATCCGTATATGGACCATAATGTCTGGGTAAATGAGACTGATCCTTATATGGACCAGAGTGTCTGGGTAAATGAGACTGATCCGTATATGGACCATAATGTCTGGGTAAATGAGACTGATCTGTATATGGACCATAATGTCTGGGTAAATGAGAATGATCCGTATATGGACCAGAGTGTCTGGGTAAATGAGACTGATCCGTATATGGACCATAATGTCTGGGTAAATGAGAATGATCCGTATATGGACCATAATGTCTGGGTAAATGAGAATGATCCGTATATGGACCATAATGTCTGGGTAAATGAGACTGATCCGTTTATGGACCAGAGTGTCTGGGTAAGAGAGACTGCTCCGTATATGGACCAGAGTGTCTGGGTAAGAGAGACTGCTCCGTATATGGACCAGAGTGTCTGGGTAAGAGAGACTGCTCCGTATCTGGACCAGAGTGTCTGGGTAAGAGAGACTGCTCTGTATTTGGACCAGAGTGTCTGGGTAAGGGAGACACATTCTTGGGCCAGGCACCCCTGTTGAGAAGAAGAAATCACCATAATTCCATTTCCAACCACTCACTGCCTCCATGCCAGAGTTGGCTAGCAGAAAGGTAGCAACGACAGCATTTGTGTGAAATAGCCCTTTTTTTAAGACATCACACATTCCTCACTGCAAACCACTTTTATGCACAGAGCAAGAAAAAAAGTAAGATCTGCACAAACGCTTTGACATTTTCCCATGAAACATGAAACATCTCTCTCTTGGAACCGACAACTATGAAGTGGTAGTAAATACAGACATCAAATCAATCACATCGGTGAAAATCTAATCAAGACTGAAATCTTTTGACTTTCGTCTTCCATTTTCGCTGATCTCAACTCTGCGGCTGGAAAAGCCAAGTAGCATCCGTTTCTAATCAAGCCTCCTGCAGGATTACATCGGGAGAGGAGGAAGAGAGGGAAGAAAGAGAAGAGAGGAAAGAGCAACACAGGAATTAAATAGTTATTAAAAGGCTTTATTGTGCCTCACAGCTGTTTTGGGTTATATAATAAACAGTTAATATAGAATTAGATCAGATAACCCCAAGGGAACGCTAATTACCATATTTTTAAAAATAATCATTACCTTCAGTAGTTACATCTGTTATTCACTTGGTGATTACTCTTCTGTAAACTTTCATCCTTAAGTTGTGCCTCACACTTCCCCCTTTGAGTTCCTGTAGTGTAATAGTTTAGATGTTCATGCAATACTTTGCAATAATTTGAGATAGGCTTCGTTGACACTGGATGTTACTGAGGAGGGGTCAATTCAACTCAGCTTCCATTTAAACTCAGTCAACAACAGTAAGAGAATGGAAAATACAGTGAAAATCATCTGTACATTTCAGCTCATCAATTGACATACTACATTGCGTCAAAGGACATTGTAATGCCATGTTTAATCTCAAATAACCCTATCATGAAATGTGCTTTGACTCGTTTCCCCCTTCTCCCTATATGCAATACCACAGATTTCAGCAGTAAGAATGCTTTAAAAACACATTGTTTGCATTGCACAGTATATCCTGTTCAGTGCTCTTCACGTCATAAATCACATGAATTATTACAAGCAGAGGTAAGTAATGTGAGCCTTTGTGCAGATAAAAAGAGGAGCTCTGTAACCTTTGGACTGTCTTTGGTTAGCCCTCATGCACAGACCTCCTAAAACATAAATAAATACTGACATAAACAGATGTAGGATGTTAATTTGATCACTTTTGTTGTTGAGAATTTTACTGCACCGCAGGAAATGCAGAATTATATAAATTCACTAAAAACCCACACTAACACACGATTGTATTAACAGTATTTCCTTTTTTCATGTAGTCTACTTTTGGCCAGCTAATAGCCTAACCACCATTCAATCCACATTATGGACTAAACGTTCAATGGTCATCTTGATGAAGATGGCGCTGCAGTGGATAGCTTCAGTATTATGGGCTCCTGACCAATTCTGCTAATTTGTGTGTTTTTTTTACATTGATATTAACTTTTTTGGAACATAATATTTCCAACCATAATTTCCTATGATCGAAAACAGCTTCTGGACATCAGAACAGTAACCACTAACCTCGATTTGGATTAATATTTCTATGATTTCTACTGTGGACGTACTGCTCAGGCCCTAATCCCCAGGACTCGAAAGAGGAAGAGATGGCGCAAGAGAGGCAAACGAGCGGGCTCCCTGACGAGACTATGTCAGCGAGTAAATAAACTGCCTCTACCCTCAGTTCTATTGGTGAACATACAATCACTAGAGAACAAACTGGACGAGATCCATTCGAGACTATCCTATCAACGGGACATGAAGAAGTGTTATATCCTATGTTTCTCTGAGTTGTGGCTGAACAAGGACATGGATAATATACTGTACATCTAGCTGGTTTTCTTTGCATCGTCAAGCCCGAACGCCAGCTTCGGGTAAGGTTAAGGGGGAGGTGTTAACAAAGTTTCTAGGTTTTGCTCGCCTGAGTTAGAATACCTCATGATAAGCTGCAGACCATACTGTTTACCGAGAGAGTATTCATCTGTTTTTTTCGTAACTGTCTATTTACCACCACAAACCGATGCTGGCACTAAGATCGCACTCAACGAGCTGTATAAGGCCATAAGCAAACAAGAAAATGCATCCAAAAGTGACGCTTCTCGTGGTCTGTGATTTTACTGCAAGGAAACTGAAATCCATTTTACCTCATTTCTACCAGCGTGCAAAACTCTAGATAACCTTTACTCCAAACACAGAAACTCATACAAAGCTCTCCCTCGCCTTCCATTTGAAAAATCTTCCTGATTCCTGTTTACAAGCAAGAGCTCAAACAAGAAGTACCAGTGACAAGCTAAATGTGGAAGTGGTCCAATGAAGTGGATGCTAAGCTAAAGGACTGTTTCACTAGCACAGACTGGAATATGTTCCCGGGATTCATCCGATAACATTGAGGAGTTTATCACATCAGTCAACGGCTTCATTAACTTAGGGGTAGCCCCCTTTTTTAAAATGTTCGCCTAAATGACATACCCAAATCTAACTACCTGTTGTTCAGGCCCTGAAGCAAGGATATGCATATTCTTGGTACCATTTGAAAGGAAAGACTTTGGCGTTTGTGGAAATGTGAATTGAATGTAGGAGAATATAAAACATTATATCTGGTAGAAGCAAATACAAAGACTAAACGGTCTTTTTCTACCACCATCTTTGAAATGCAAGAGAAAGGTCATAGTTCTAGCCATCACTCTGGTTATAATACCGATACACTGCTTCCATCTTATGGACACTATCTGCAAAGTTTCAGATGGATAACTTAAAGTATGAGTGAACAACAAGACTTTTAGTGTACATTACATGTTCATTTGGGCAAATCGTGAAGGAGACATTCACATTCATATTCCATAAGAATGTGGTCAAATCTGTATACTTGGACTTGATTTAGCTTTCCAAGTACATTTTTAGTCATTTAGCAGACGCTCTTATCCAGAGCGACTTACAGTAGTGAATTCATACATTTCATTTCATGCATTTTTTAGTTTTTTTTTGTACTGGCCCCCCATGGGAATCAAACCCACAACCCTGGCGTTGCACACACCATGCTCTACCAACTGAGCCACAGGGAAGGCTATTAGTAGCCATATTATAAGTTCAACATTTGCAAAACAACCAGTTTTCATAACTTCATAACTCTGAATATCCTTATAATATTTGTCCAAAATGAAAAGACATGCTGTCATACAAGGTTAGTAGCTACATTTTACAACATATACATGGTTTCCAGATACTCCCATAGTAAAGCGCAGCTCATTGGCTATCTAGCTAGCTTTGCTTGACCCCGATCGGTGCATATTTGACAAAAATACAGTCGTTCAAGTGATGGCCGCCGGCTTAATCGGCGTGCCATGAAGGCGTCGCTCTCTGAACAAACATGGTGTCCTATAGGATATACTACACCCCTAATGAAATAGTGAAGTCTTGTTACCTTGTAGGATCTCAGAGGAATAGATACAAACCTGATTTGACTCATTGAAACAAGGTTTAGGGTGAGATTTTCACAGATTCCTTTCTTTGAAAAATTAACGAGTGGAAATACAAAACCGATCGTGCATGATATATGAACCTTTTTAGGACATGAAAAAGGACTTTATGTAACAAAACGACACTTTATGTTATCTCTGGGACCTTTTGGATGGTGAATCAGAACAAGATTTCAGAATGTAAGTACACATTTCACCTTCAGAGGTGAATTTATCAAACCTATAGCGGTGAAAAAAGTGTTTTGTTGTTAGGAGCTTTCCTCAAAAAATAGCATGGCATTTTTTCGCAGTAATAGCTACTGTAAATTGGACAGTGCAGTTATATTGACAACAATTTAAGTTTTCAGCCGATATAAGACACTTACAGTTGAAGTCGGAAGTTTACATACTCTTCGGTTGGAGTAATTAAAAGTCATTTTTCAACCACTCCACAAATTTCTTGTTAACAAACTATAATTTTGCCAAGTCGGTTAGGGTATAGACTTAGTGCCTCTTTGCTTGACATCATGGGAAAATGAAAAAAAAAATCAGCTAAGACCTCAGAAAAAACATTGTAGACCTCCACAAGTCTGGTTCATCATTGGGAGTAATTTCCAAATGCCTGAAGGTACCACGTTCATCTGTACAAACAATAGTACGCAAGTATAAACACCATGGGACCACGCAGCTGTCGTACCGCTCAGGAAGGAGATGCGTTCTGTCTCCAAGAGATGAAAGTACTTTGATGCGAAAAGTGAAAATCAATCCCAGAACAACAGCAAAGGACCTTGTGAAGATGCTGGAGGAAACAGGTACAAAAGTATCTATATCCACAGTAAAACGAGTCCTATATCGACACAACCTGAGAGGCCGCTCAGCAAGATGAAGCCACTGCTCCAAAACCGCCATAAAAAAGCCAGACTACGGTTTGCAACTGCACATGGGGACAAAGATCATACTTTTTGTAGAAATGTCCTGTGGTCTGATGAAACAAAAATAGAACTGTTTGGCCATAATGACCATCGTCATGTTTGGAGTAAAAAGGGGGAGGCTTGCAAGCCGAAGAACACCATCCCAACCGTGAAGCAGGGGGGTGGCAGCATCATGTTGTGGGGTGCTTTGCTGCAGGAGGGACTGGTGCACTTCACAAAATAGATGGCATCATGAGGCAGAAAAATCCAGTGGATATATTGAAGCAGCATCTCAAGACATCAGTCAGGAAGTTAAAGCTTGGTTGCAAATGGGTCTTCCAAAATGAACAATGACCCCAAGCATACTTCCAAAGTTGTGGCAAAATGGCTTAAGGACAACAAAGTCAAGGTATTGGAGTGGCCATCACAAAGCTCTGACCTCAATCCTATAGAATATTTGTGGGCAGAACTGAAAAAGCATGTGCGAGCAAGGAGGTCTACAAACCTGACTCAGTTACACCAGCTCTTTTTCACCTTTATTTAACCAGGTAGGCTAGTTGAGAACAAGTTCTCATTTGCAACTGCGACCTGGCCAAGATAAAGCGTAGCAATTCGACACATACAACAACACAGAGTTACACATGGAATAAACAAAACATACAGTCAATAATACAGTAGAACAAAAGAATACAAAAAGTCCATATACAGTGAGTGCAAATTAGGTAAGTTAAGGCAATAAATAGGCCATGGTGGCGAAGTAATTACAATATAGCAATTAAACACTGGAATGGTAGATGTGCAGAAGATGAATGTGCAAGTAGAGATACTGGGTTGCAAAGGAGCAAGATAAATAAATAAATACACTATGGGGATGAGGTAGGTAGATAGATGGGCTGTTTACAGATGGGCTATGTACAGGTGCAGTGATCTGTGAGCTGCTCTGACAGCTGGTGCTTAAAGCTAGTGAGGGAGATATGAGTCTCCAGCTTCAGTGATTTTTGCAGTTCGTTCCAGTCATTGGCAGCAGAGAACTGGAAGGAAAGGCGACCAAAGGAGGAATTGGCTTTGGGGGTGACTAGTGAGATATACCTGCTGGAGCGCATGCTACGAGTGGGTGCTGCTATGGTGACCAGTGAGCTGAGATAAGGCGGGGCTTTACCTAGCAGAGACTTAAAGATAACCTGTAGCCAGTGGGTTTGGCGACGAGTATGAAGCGAGGGCCAACCAACGAGAGCATACAGGTCGCAATGGTGGGTAGTGTATGGGCTTGGGTGACAAAACGGATGACACTGTGATAGACTGCATCCAGTTTGTTGAGTAGAGTGTTGGAGGCTATTTTATAGATGACATCACCGAAGTCGAGGATCGGTAGGATGGTCAGTTTTACGAGGAAATGTTTGGCAGCATGAGTGAAGGATGCTTTGTTGCGATATAGGAAGCCGATTCTAGATCCTCTGTCAGGAGGAATAGGCCAAAATTCACCCAACTTATTGTGGGAAGCTTGTGGAAGGCTAATTGAAGCATTTGACCCAAGTTAAACAATTTTAAGGCAATGCTACCAAATACTAATTGAGTGTATGTAAACTTCTGACCCACTGGGAATGTGATGAAAGTAATAAAAGCTGAAATAAATCACTCTACTATTATTCGGACATTTCACATTCTTAAAATAAAGTGGTGATCCTATCTGACCTAACACATGGAATTTTTACTAGGATTACATTTCAGGAATTGTGAAAAATTGAGTTTAAATGTATTTGGCTAAGGTGTATGTAAACTTCCGACTTCAACTGTATATGTACCGACATTTGTTGTTTCTCTAAAATCTGTGATCTTGACATAACGTGCTGCATGATTTACAACTGTTCCGTTGACGGAACGCCGATCCTTAAGAAGTGCATCAACGACGTTGTCCCCACAGTGACCATATGTACATATCCCAACCAGAAGCCATGGATTACAGGCAACGTCCGCACTGAGCTAAAGGCTAGAGCTGCCACTTTCAAGGAGTCAGGACCACCTCTGTCGAGCCATCAATTCTGCTACGACCACTGCCGAGCCATCAAACAGTCAAAACGTCAGTACAGAACTAAGATTGAATTCTATTACGTCAGCTCTGACAATCGTTGGATGTGGCAGGGCTTGCAAATGATTGCAGATTACAAAGAGAACCCCAGCCGCGAGCTGCCCAGTGACACGAGCCTACCAGATAAGCTAAATTCCTTCTATGTTCACTTCGAGGCAAGCAAGACTGAACCTTTAAAAGGCTGGTGATGGCTCACATCAACACCTTCATCCCAGACACCCTGAACCCACTCCTAGTCGCATAGCACCCCAACAAATCCACAGATGACACAATCTCTATTGCACTCAACACTGCCTTCTCCCTCCTGGACCAGAGGAACACCTATGTGGGAATACTGTTCATTGATTATAGCTCAGCGTTCAACACAATTGTGCCCTCAAAGCACATCACTAAGTTCAGGACTCTAGGACTGAACACCCCCCTCTGCAACTGGATCTTGAACTTCCTGATGGGCTGACCCTGGTGGTAAGGGTAGGCAACAACACATACGCCACGCTGACCCTCAACACGGGAACCCTCAGGGGTGCATGCTTAGTCCCCTCCTGTACTCCCCATTCACCCATGACTGTGTGGCCGTGCATGACTCCAACACCATCATTATGTTTGCTGATGACACGACGCGGGTTGGCCTGATCACCGAAGACGATGAGACAGCCTATAGGGAGGTGCCAGGACAACAACTTCTCCCTCAACGTCATCAAGACCAAGGAGCTGATCGTGGAATACAGGAAACGGAGGCTGTAGAAAACGGTGCTGTATTGAGCAGATCAAGAGCTTCAAGTTCCTCGGTGTCCACATCATCCACACACCAACATAGTCATGAAGAAGGCACCATAATGCCTCTTCACGAAGGCACCACAATGCCTCTGAAAAGATTCAGTATGGGCCCTCATAGGTTTTACAGCATCTTGACAAATTGCATCACCGCTTGGTAAGGCAACGGCTTGGCATCGGACAGCAAGGCGCTAAGGAGGGTATTGCATACAGCCCAGTACATCACTGGGGCTGAGCTCCCTGCCATCCAGGACCTCAATAACAGGCGGCGTCAGAGAAAACCCTTAAAATTGTCCAATTCCAGCCACCCAAGTCATAGATTGTTTTTTCTGCTACCACACGGAAAGCGGTACCGATGCTGATGCACCAAGTCTGGAACCAATAGGACCCTGACCAGCTTCTACCCCCAAGCCATAAGACTGAGTAGCTATTTGGTTAACCATTTAACTATCTGCATTGACCCTTTTTTCACTAACTCTTTTGACTCATCACATATGCTGCTGCTACTATTTATTATTTTTCCTGTGGCCTAGTCACTTTACTCCTACCTATATGTACATACTGTATCTACCTCAACTTCCTCGTACCCCTGCACATCGACTCGGTACTGGTACCCCATGTATATGGCCAAGTTATGTTTACTCACTGTGCCTTTATTCCTCGTGTTATTTTTTCTATTATTTCTTTTTTTTCTGTCTGCATTGTTAGGAAGGCCCTGTAACTACACCAGGATTATTTTGCTGTGACAATGTAGGTCAAATGAGGATCCCTCGTCTGTAGCCATGCCATGTGGAGCCCCATTGCTCTTCTCAGACTTGGAGATAAAGGGAATGGATTCATTCTGGAGTTCGGTAAGAAAGCCAACAAATCTAAACCTATGGGAAATTTTCAAACAGACAGATCTCCCTGATGATGTTTTCATAACCAATTAGTAATTCTGTCTTGACTATAAATAGGTATGGAAAACATGAATAAACAGAGTAGGTTATGACTCTGCGGTAACTATTGGATGCTAGACATCATTTGAAATGCTCACAAAAGTCTTGCATTTTGTCAGTTTGCGGTATTATTGCTCATGGAGATTAAACGAAGCATGAATCAGATTTACAGTGAACATATAAAAAAAAATACACTCTTGTAGGGCAAATAGCCTACATAGGAGCCATCCTGAGATTTTCATAAACAGATTTCTCAGGCTAGCCCCAAGGCATTTGCTTTTGAAAGCCGACCTTTCCATTACACCCTATCCACAGCCCATTATTCAAGGAATATTTTAACCATGTTTGAATTAAAAGAAAGCCTTGAAGTTGATACTGCGGCCCTCAACAGCTGGAAGTGTTAAATCTAGTGATGGCTGGACAGGTGTGTGGACATGAACACCCATGAAACACTGCTTTCATGTAATGTATCATTCCTGTAAGTTCTATGAAATGGGTTTTAGCAGGTGTGGTTGATGGTGAAGAGTCAGTCTGTTCAACGAGTGGTACTTAAGTTATGAGAGGTGCTTAAATCATGGGTGGGCAGAGTGAAGAGTGTTTAGTGTATTTAGGTTTCAGGATACAGTACATTTATTTGCAAAAATTGACAGTTATTTTCATACAGTGAAGCCTAGTTTATTTTTTAGCTAACTTAGCGTTCAATACATTCAAATACTGTACTACTAAATCAATCAAATGCTTACAGTACAGCACACAAATGCTCAGTACATTTTGTCACATACTGTAGTCAAAATTGCACCTTCTCTGGTTCAGACACAAGTATCCCACTGTCAAGGAGAAACATTTGTCTCACCGCTCCTCCTTACTAACTCTGATTTAGTAGGCAGCTGTGAGCTCTGTTAAGAGGCCATTTGTTATTCTGATACACAATCAAAGCAGAAGTTCTGATGGATGGGCGTGTCGTCCAACAGCTAATCCATTGTTTTGGTCCGCATGGTGCACACTTCAAATATAAAATGTGATCTATGGGTGTTGACCTGAGAACCTGGATCAAAGGTCAACCATACCATGAAAAATAGTTGGGACCTTGTGAAAAAAACCCAACAACAAGCGGCTTCTCAGTTTATCTGTCTGACAAAACAAAGCCACTGAGGAAGAAGGGTGGGGGACTGAGGAGGGTTTTCCCAGGAGTGAGATCCATAAATTAGTGTACTTTAATATTCTTATCCCAAAAGACAGGTAAGGATTTACACTTCTCTTGAAGTGGAGACAGCAAATTCAAACAGAGTTGGATAATTTACTGTGCCTGCTATCCGTACTGAACACCAACTAACATCCAAATGCTTCAGTGAAGGGAGTCCACAGAGGAATGAATGGCCTTGAATATCAACAATGATGTGTAAGATCTTATTTGAAATGGAAAATAAAACAGAACAGGCCTTGGCTCAGATGTTCTGATGATCAAATCTGGAGTAACAGACAAAGGAAAAGAACATCTTTTAAAGCATGTTTTATTGAAAGCTATAAAAAGGTAGTCTAGATGAATTGTGCCTCTGGGGAATCAGCAGAGATATTTGTGGATATAAACCATGGACCTCCCCTTGAAGTAAACAAATAAGTGTGATTCTCCCTTTATTGGAATCAAGGCAAACTTAGAAGCAACAGAACAAAATTACTTTAGGCTTTGCTCGATGGAAATGTTTTGCTTAGTTTTGGTCACGCGGAGAGCAAGTTTCTTTTAATTGACATACTGGGGTTTTCCTTACTGTCTATGGGCATTTGTTGGATCATTCTTAGATATATGCACTTCCAACCCCCCCTCTAAGTGTGTGCCGTATTTCTCGTCCATCCTTCAGGAGAGTGACCTCAAATTCCATTGGAACTGATTCAGTGGGGAGGGAGTGTGGAAGCAGCCCCAGCCGAGTGCCAGCTCCAGCCTTCACTCCACACAGCCAAGGGAATAAAATACAGGAGGCTGGGGGTATGATGGAAGCCAGACGTGACGTCCCATCTTATCACTCCTGGGTGTTTCCATTCAAACATCACTCCAACATGTAAAAGATAGAAGAAAAAAATCCATTTTTTTTCTATTTCCTTCCTTTGGCTGGATTCCTATAGTTTGTCCTTTGTCCTGACGAGGAAGTTAGTCAGTTCTGCACAAGGCAGTGAAATGTTGACATGCAGAACAGCCTGCAGGTAACACAGTGGACCAGTTTGCTCACAACTAAGAAATAGCCAAACTCTATAGTACAAAAAGAACCAGATTCCATTTTTATGACTTGCTCACTCACTCTCTTTCTCTGCAAATCAAACTTCAGTTTTTCCAGTGGTTGAATGGAATGCCTATTGATGTACACTGCTGCCATCTAGCGATGTGAAAATGCAACATTGGCAAAGTTACATATACAGTAATGTGGTGCTGTGAACGTATGCTGTTCTTGTGTCCTTTGAATGTATAGGGGCTTAACCATTAGGGATTGCAGTTGGATCCTCAACTTAATGTCTATGTACTGTAGGCATTGTCATAACATCAGTGAGGTTGGTCAATTTGTAGGATTTGTACAGTTGACAGTCTGCGTCTTGATTTATTTTCCTACAAACATTTCCAAGATGGTGGGATACCACATCAATGAAAATGATTGAGTTCGTATCCCCGCATCTGGTGTAGAAAGCTTGGTGTTTTCCTGCCCTTGACCGTAATGCAGTAGTATATTGTTGAGAGAATTATGTTGTTACGTTACAATTTATTTTTTATTTCCAAACCATAATGAGATCAAGGTCTGAAATGATTGGAAGCTTTCTACAGTCTGACATCATCCATGAAAATATACATTTACCATGTTAGCTTGCAGAACACGGCGTTATAATCTGTAATTTTGTGATCCTCATCATAACGTACATACTGTAATCGTTTCGTCCATTAAGTTAAAATTTTTGGTCTTCTTTGAGTCTTCCCTTGAGTTGCTTTCGCCATTTCTTACTGGAACATTAAGTTATCATAATCTGAAAAAGCTATAAGAGCACAAAAAGAAATGTGTGAACAAATGAGTTACAAACAGATCTCACAACCCCAAACTAAGACTGAATGTGTTTGTTTGAGTGTGTGGCAGCGTGCTGGAGAGGACAGCAGTTTTCAGCAGAGGTTTGGAGTTCTTGAAAGAGTCTATCAATGTCAATTCAATGGATCCAAGATTTTCCCCTTTTCTTTACGTCTATCAGGACCAAGAAAATACCTCACTCTTAGGCCTAGCTTGAAAACCCAGTGCTGTGCAATTCTCATATCTGCAATTTGTGATTTACCTTATTCTAAATCATTCAATTTGATATTACCTCACCCCCATCTACTATTCATAATTGCACACCTAAAGTACAAATAAATGATGTGTATCCTGGTGTAGGAACAGGCAGGCA
Organism: Salmo salar; assembly: GCF_965601325.2. Classification (NCBI taxonomy): domain Eukaryota; kingdom Metazoa; phylum Chordata; class Actinopteri; order Salmoniformes; family Salmonidae; genus Salmo; species Salmo salar. Next base: position 31,556,032 of record NC_138295.1, read on the forward strand.
GTGCCATTAGACCATTCCGTCTCCTCCCATCCATATATTTATACCCCATAGTATAAGCAGCCCAGTGAAATATTTTAAAGGACTTTTAAATCACTTAAGCTGAGCATAAATCTTTACATTGCCCTCTTAGCATGTGGCACGTTGGAAGGGATTTGGATATTGTGCAGTGCCTGAAAGAGAAGCAGCTCTGTCTTTTTCCAAAGTTGAGCTGAACTTCTGCTGAATGTGGAAAAGAAGAACGAAAACAGTCTTGTAGCCTGCAGTAGGAAGCAATGTGGAAAGATCCTTGTGTGAGGTGCGTGGTCCATGCCCGTTTAGAAAAGGGCCACCATTTTTATGGGGTGATATAAAGTATGGAGTTGTCTCCTTTCTGTGTTTTATTTTCTAGCTTTCTCTAGCTTATTGTTCTATAGGAATGCTGGTCTTGGGTTCAGCTACAGGCGCTTGGCGACTGCGAGGCCCTGAAGAGAGTCTCAAACGGGCCTGGCTTATGAAGAAGGGCCCCAAATGGAGCCTGGCTCGGGCCACACTGAAGACCCAGACCCCCAGTGAGGAACGCCCTGACTACACACCAGGCTCCAGGACTCCCAGAATAAAAGCATGTGGTCTGGGGCTGGGGCTACCCCGTCAAGGACATGAGAGCAGAATGTTGGACAGGGTTAGGAGTTTCTGGCGGAGCAGGCCCTAACTCAACATGGATATTATTTGGGCATTGGGACTGTGGGATTGTGAGACTGACGACAAGCTCTCAGAGTTATAGCGTAGCGCAGGAGAGTTAATTTAACTGAGTCAGCTCAACATAAAACCTATTACTATGTTGTATGGGTTAGCGTGGTCAGCAAAAGCTCTCCGTACTATTCTTAAAATCATACCAACTCTCATTATAAATAACCAAGTGCAATCTATAATGCCTTCTTGAAAATATGGAGTGTAGATGAATCATCACCATAACACTTTTGTAAGAACCTGTTACATGAGCGTGGGCTTTTTCACCCATAGTACAGTGTGACATGTAGTACTGCGTGTCTTCTTCAGATAGCAGACTGAGGAACATGGGTAGCAGTCACACAGCGATCACAACTGGGCCTGCCCTGGTTCAGGCTCCCTGACCCACCCGTCCATCCATCCACGACCCGACTGTACATGTTCATGTCCAAGACACAGAAGCAGGCCACAAAGCCTCTAGTATTCCTTCTTTGGCATTGGACTCCTGCCAAGCTCAACCATCTAGACGACACACAAACTGGAATGCCACGAGCATCTGAACGCAGACGAGGATAAGCAATTAAGGGCTTGACAGGTCCCAGTGGCCCGTAAGCCCTGAGTACCTAGAGTATTGAGGGAATTTCCTGCCTGGGGTCAAAGGGCAAGGTTACAGGGGGGTGAAATTCTAAATCAAAGTGAGGAGCAGCAACTTGTGGAATAACAGGGTACTTTTGGGGCTATAATATCAAACAAGTGATAGGATAAATAGGAGGACCATTGTCAGCATATATTATTGTTAAGCCAGGAAATTAGCTCTTTACCTGCTGGTCTAACCATGATACTTGGGCCAGAACGATCACGGCAGACAAGCGACAGCTGCCACGACTACTCCAATGTGATTGCACCTGACTGGTGGTGCTATAGCCTATAGATTAGTAGATTAGTGTGGAAGCCTGCTATAGTCTATAGATCAGTGTGGAGGCCTGCTATAGCCTATAGATTAGTGTGGAGGCCTGCTATAGCCGATAGATAAGTGTGGAGGTCTGCTATGCCTATAGATTAGTGTGGAGGCCTGCCAAAGCCTATAGATTAGTGTGGAGGTCTGCTATATTCTCTAGATTAGTGTGTGGGCCTGCTATAGCCTATAGATTAGTGTGGAAGCCTGCTATAGCCTATAGATTAGTGTGGAGGCCTGCTATAGCCTATAGATTAGATTAGTGTGGAAGCCTGCTATAGCCTATAGATTAGTGTGGAGGTCTGTTATGCCTATAGATTAGTGTGGAGGCCTGCTATAGCCTATAGATTAGTGTGGAGGCCTGCTATATTCTCTAGATTAGTGTGCCTACACTATGGGCTGGCTTGTGACTTTTCAAATCATCATTAGAGTCCCATCATGCAGCCTTAGAACGTATTAAACATCAAAACATATAGCCCAACATTTTATCACAACTACAGTTGCATAAATAACTCTAAATTAAGCATATAGGAGGACCAGTTTTGTTGTTAACCGCTCAACACAGAATATTTGCTTTCTTTGAAATCACTTAGAAAATGTACTAGAGTAGCCCACATCCATATGGCATAGCCATGTCAGGGCTTAACATAAGGACAACTCAGACAACTCAGAGCATGCTATTCTGTTATTCAGAAATAGACTACATTTTATTCATATCACGTTTCTTTCGACCTGTCTAAAATAAATAATGGATTTATGTGATGGTGTAGGCTATATTAAACTGATTTATTAGACTTTTTAAAATGATGTAGATGTTCCAAAGGTCTGCATCAGTGGTTTGTAGGCTATACTTGGAAGCCAGGAGATGCTAAATGTGTTTATGCTAATTAACGGTCAATTACCGTGAGACCGGCAGTTATTTGCCTGACAATCACCGGCTGACAAAGTGTCATGACCGCCTCAGCAACCCACCCCTTACCAACAATTACAACTCATAATAATATCTGACATAGCATATTTGTGATAATCAAGATGGCTGTCATTTGAAGCAGTATCTTCTCCTCTCTCATGTCCGTACCAACAGAAAGAGTTGGGCAGGACAACGATAATGATGCATCATGCATAACCACTTACTATTGTAGATGAATCAGTCCAACGTTCCGCACTGCTGACTGTCCAAGAATGTTCAACAACTGCGTACGAAGACATGGATCACTTTCAAAAGCTGTCAGACGTACAGTAACGCACAGATGGACGTGTTTTACTGTCTCAGATTAATTTACAACAAGTCAAACTTTTCATTAAATCAGACGATGAAGTGTTGCAGATCCCACATATGTTCGCCAAATAACTTCAAATTACTTTACCTAGTTGTTATCACGTTATATGGCTGTAATACAGTTATGTTAAGCCAAAGTAAACACGCTTTTATTTAAATTGATTAAGAATATGCATGGAACTGTATATTTCTTAACCCTTCAGACCTGTGCTGTTGCTCTTACTCTCATTGGTCGTTTTGTGTATGTTCAGGTGAAATTGGAAGTGTGTCTCATATCACCTTAATTTCTGGTAAATGTATTTGGTTGGTGCTTGGTGTGATAATTCTTAAACTGAATAAACATGTTTTTATCATTTAATACATGGATGGGTGGCGAAAATGTTTTCTAACCAATCATTGTACCCACTGAGGCTTGGGTGGCCCATATCTGACATACTTTCAAGTCTCACGTCCATTTTACAACCTTTTAGCCTTTGCCTGTCTGCCAAACTGTTGTTTTTAAAGGTACAACAACAACAGAACTCAATAGCAGGAAGCAGTGGCCTGGTTGCCTGCATTGCACTTGGCAACAAAGTTAAGCGCTAATAGTCGTAGATCATGTTTTAATATATAATTCTGCTGAGTCACGTGTGTTCCAGGAATGTTTTGTCTTGACTTATTATGACTAAGCAGAATTATATATTAAAACATGACCTACGACTATTAGTGCTAAACTTTGTTGCCTCAATTGGCAAGCTGCCAAGTGCAATGCAGGCAACCAGGCCACTGCTTCCTGCAATTGAGTTCTGCTGTTGTTGTAACAATGGAGGGAATATGATTTGGTCGTATTTGTCGTATTTTCTTCAGTAACTTGAATAACACTTTCATTGAGGAACCACCCATAGTAGCCCTGTTAGTTTTTATTGGTTACTCTATTTATTTAAGGTCAAAACAGTGTGCGGTGAGGAGCCAATGGGAGTTGAATAAAAAAAGTTCTGTGTGACGCTGCTTTTGCAGCCACCTCCCATAGGAGGAACAGTTTTACAAACCAAGTTGAAAAATATTTCATCTGGGCGCACACGCGCTACAGGGATATGTACATTACATGAATCACGTAGCTTATCGTTTGTGCAATGTGTTGAGCAGCATGCTAATTTTGCAACAAATCCACAGTTACCTCAGAAATGTATTTAAACCTGTCAGGTTTTCATGCCAATTCATCTCAACAATAAAGGTGTTCATAAAATACTGACATCTTAGAATCACATGACAGAATGACAGAATGCTTCTTTTACACTGTGACTTGTGAAACAGCAGACTAATATCTTTGGTTGCGGCTCATATTTCTGGGTTAATTGGGTGAAAAGGGTTCAAATGGAATTTAGGATGTGTGGGGGAGCTGTCTTTAGAAACACTGTTTTAGAGCAATGTGCATAAAAAGCAGAATGAACACAAAGATTACAGATTGAAACTGTCTCAAATCGATGCAAACTATTTTAGTTGAATTCCAGCTCTTCCAGTTTTCTGTTAAGTAGTTGGCCTGGCAGTGCACACAGTCTTTGCATTGTCTTTCAATTAGAATAGGGAGGAAACAGCAAATGAGATATTGATAAGAGAGTAACATTATTTGTATTATTAGTTTAATGTTAGCCATCTCGTTAATTGACTTTTCATCGCTTCCACGGAGGAGATGATTTCCAGTCATGCACTCAGAGTGTATACTTGCATCTGGCTATCAGCACCTCTGCAGGCAGCGCTGTTCCAGGAAGAAACTCCATTTATGTTATGACTACAAAGACTGATTGAAATTGTGTGATCATTCCAATTTCACTTTGTGTATATGCTTGAGCTACTACAATGTGCCCATGTTCAGCCTAAGGGAAGAGACGTCTTTATTTTTATTAGACCTAGCCACCGTAGTTTTGAATATCTTCATGGCCATTTTATGCAAACGTGTGTCAAAGCTGAATGGAAGTCAGTAGGGTGCCCTGGAAAGAGACATTAATTCGGCATTCTTTTTTGGGGCGTTGGCATGTTGAGCGAGTTAGTTATATGAGGGGAAAAGCCATCAAAACCCTGTATTTTATCACTTTTCTAATGAATTCATTGGGATATTTCTAGCTTGGCGTTCACCTCACATTTATTCTACTGTTTGACTCTTGGTTCACTGCTGTAAGATAAATGTAGAATACGTCCCTGCTGGTGGACTTTGAAACAACCCTTCGAAAGAATGTGACAGTCACAGAATGGTCTGGTCGGTTAAGGAAATGCATGATTTTATTCTTTTTTCTTTAATTTCAGGTCGTTACAGGACCACTGACCCAATTAAATGGTTATCTTGGTGTCTGATTTCATTTTAATTCTATCACTTCCATTTGATACAGAACATATTGCGGAGGTATTTTTCCAATTTCCACATTATGTGAAGTGAAATAGCATGACTTAGATGACTTAGACTTAGGTTTGCATTTAAAATGATATCTTAAAAAGGGAATGTGTCAATTGGTGTGGTTGACTGTAATTTGACTTACCTCAAATACAGGTGAGAGGAGAAAGTCCAAGGATTCCACCTTTATCTTCATAACATTATACTGAGGTCATTCAAATAACATTCCCATTATGCAATGCATGTAAAATACAGTATGTGTTACTGAAATGGCATGTTGGTGGATTTAAACAGCGGAAGTAGGAGTAATGATGGTTTTGGTTAGCTTTATGATAACAAAAATAACCACATGAATGCTTTACAGATTGAACTTGAGATAACACCAAGACTACTTCCCAGACTTTAAGTAAAATGTGATACAACGACATCTGCTTATTAAAGGAAACTGAATATCCATGATGTTCATCAATCAGATAATCAGTCAAAAACCCATAGCAGTATATAATATTTCCAAACCATACAGCCAAGCAGTGTTCTTTACAACCAGAGACAAAGGAAAGAATGGTATCCAAGTAGAGGTTGACTTTGACTTGCAATCGGCACAGGTTTTCAATTCAACCAATAGTAATCAGTAAAGAAGAATTTAGTGTAGTTTATGATTTTTAATGAAGACTTATTAAAGGCTTACAAAGTTGACATTTTGTTTACATGACCAAATATTTCGGCACAGTGGAAACATCAACCCACTGTCAATCCATTGGCCTCAGACATAGCCCAAGAAATTATAATTTAGGTTTGTTTTATATATTCTGGCTTCCAGTCACATGGCACAAGAGCCATAGAACCAGTGGGAACTCCTTGTCACACAAATATGCCACATATAAGTTTGATCCATAATATGAATTACTTTTTTATAGCCACATGACCATTAGAAGTGACAATGACAGATTACTATTAATTTGCAGCTCTGTTTTCAGAACAAAGCCTTCATTTGATAGAATGACCTGAGGTTGCCAGTTGTAAAAATTCAAAATAAGCACGATATTTATTTTCCTTGGTTTCTTGGACTGTGATTCCAGTGTTCATTTTTCTAAAACATCCACACTTGCTTACCTTCATGCATACCAAAGATGAATTATGGTTGAGTTTGGGTCTGTATTTGGTTTTAAACTGACACTGGTTGCATCCTAAATGATTGTCAGTTCAACAAATGGCAGTAGACATATCCTTAGCAGTTTATTGGTGCATACAGTATTTAGCCAAATGAGTCAAAATGTCAGCATATTAATGGGTATGATAAAAGTTTGGCTTGTATTTTCATTTCCCTTAATTTAACTTCCAAGGGAGAGACAAGGACAGCCAATACAGCACTCTTTCCTACTGACCTATTATAATAGGAAAACAGCATTTTAAGGAAGTAAATTACACAGTTTTAACAGGACAAAGGGTATTGTGTAATATATGGGCAAGAATGTTTCTAGTGCTTTGACAGGGGGCAAAGCAATAAGTCATTTAAAGTGTTACTAGGCCACATTTATTCCCAACGGTTTATGGATGCCACTTGATCTTCACTTAAAAGTATTTGTGGAAAATCAGGACAACATTGTAACATTAGTTATGATAAGGAGTTTAAAACATGAATGTGTCCCAAGTCTGCACATATACTGTACAAGCGTGTAAACACTTTGTTTGATCAAATCCAATGAAATGGCTTTTAGATCCGTTTCATGTTTTCGGTCCACATCATCATGTTGTTGAATCTTATTTTTCATAATCATTGTGCCAGAGGATCAGTTGGATGTTTATTTTTAACTGTGGTATCCCACACATTATGATTTTCTTCCACTCTGTAAGATTGTCATTTCCTAGCCAGAGGGGGAAAAAAATCTAATTAACGGGTTTAGATGTTTTAAGGGCACTTCACTGTATCATTTTGGTACAGTGTCCTTCATAAAATATAATTCCAACCTTCAAAAATGTACTTTTGTATGGAAACATTGTAGAAATCATCCACTGGATATTTATTCAAGGTCTTTCCGATACCTGCTGTCATACCCTCTGTGTTACGCAGAGGCAAAATTAACATAGCTAATTAAGTTAACCATTACACACCTACTTTATTCAAGCAGCTTGATGCTGGGAACTGGGAACTGATGGTGAGAGTTACATAGCAAACCCACATGAAGCATCATGAAGAACGCCAATACAGAGTGAAGCTGTCTTCGGTTTATAAAATAGTATTTTTCTGGTTGATCCCTTATTTAATGTATAAAGACAGGCCTGAAGTAGGATACGTGTGGTGCACACAGTGTTTATGGCTGGATTAGTACAGCATTTGACTCTCACGTTTCACAACTGCAGAGGCTAAAAGACCTGTTTAACCATTAATATTTCATCTTCCTTCAGCCTAGGGCTGTAATTCATGTGATGTGGCAAAAGTAAACTGAACCAGGACATACCAATGCAAAATAAGGTACAATATGGTCAGTACAGAAAGCTAAACACTGTATTTACCACCACTTTTCCAGACGTGTCAACAGGAAGCATGTGGATTTAGGCCAGCCATCGGTATTTGTACTTGGCTTGGACTTAAACTTGAGATTCTTGTCCCCCTTGCCCATTTTAAATATTTATTGGAAGATTTTTATTGTTGTATTGCTTGTAACTGCTTCGGGTAATGCAAGTTCTTGTGCTATTAGGGGAATAACCTATGTATAAATGTAACAATCTGCTGCTGTATTTTTTTGTGTTATCTGTGATCGTTTTGTTTGTCTTGTGTAGTTTCTTAATCATTGTACCTAAATTGTATGTGTAAACAAGAGACCTTGGTCTCAGACTGTGTTCCTTGTTGAAATAAAGGTATAATAATAGTGCCCCTGTGAATCAATCAAGTAGTTCCCTTTGTTAGGTGGAGATTGTCTTAAATGCTGTCTCTCCTGAGGGAGCAGGCACTTTTCATGTCCTTGAGTTCGGCTAATGGTTTGTCTTCCACTTATAGCAACACGGTTGACTTGGGCAGTTACCTTAATTGGAGGCTCGTCTGGGATTTCTTCATCAATCTATCTTTTTATAGATGGCCTGATCTCTGATCTCTTTTAAGAATTATGATAACCTACAATCTACCATAAAGATACCATTATCTTTAGATAATGTTTTTTGCACCTACAATACCACATTTCTAGAGGGCACCCACAGTTCTTTGCATCACAATGATTGTTGGCAGTGTTAGTCACGCAAGTTGGCGTGACTATAGTATGCATTGGTTGAAGCTCAATGTTAAATTCGCAAATCAACAAATCAACTTCACAAATAAACTCGTCATGATCCATCTGGCCTTTACCCAGAACCACTATACCGGATTTTTGACAGGGTTGTTATCAATAGGGTCTTCTAGATGTCGAATTAATGTGACCATTAGACCATTGTAGTTTTTCTTAAATTCACAATTTATTGCTCTCACGTGCACATTTCTGCCCAATAAAAGCCAACGATGTGCTACCTTTTTCTAGCAGTTCTAACAACGCTAACATCTTTTCAGCCGAATCTCAGAGTTCTAAACCGGACGAGCAACTCGTTTGCTGCGCAACAATAGCAGCTAGCTGGTAGAAGGATAGCAGCTGTAGCTAGCTAGCTAACACCATTTGGATGAGAAGCAAAAGCAAGGTAGCTAGCTAGCTAGCTAGCTATATTTTGCTATGGAAGGTTTTTCATATGGCTGTCTAAACTACTGACCTGGACACGTGCATGTAATCAGAGCACAAACAAATAAGCTAGTGAATGTCCTTGGCTGCTATTATAGCCAGTTAGATACACCAAACTTTGGGAACTTTGTGAAAACAGCCACACTGAGTTTCCCAAAACACCACGCAGAGAGAACGTCGTTGGGAGCATGTGTCGATACTGATAGGATCAAAAGAAAGGAAGTGCTGCTCTCGGATCAGCGTTCTTCATTCAAATCTTTCCTTTACATTACATTATTTCACAATGCTGACGACGGATCAGCTCCTAGAGTGATATTAGCACCTACGGCTGCAAATATTGCGGCAGCTTATTCTAATGCTTACCCAATAAAAATGCACTAAATCACTAATTTGGCACATCATTGCACGTTAGGCTACACATCATGAAATATATTGAGCCAAATTACAGACCGTAGCCTACAAGTAGCAAAATAGAACTCATTTGATTTTACATGAAATGTATTGTATTTCAATATGATTGAAATAGGCCTATAGCTCACTGTTTATATTTTAATGCATTCATCCTTTTCATTTGAAGCAAATTTTTGAAGCAAAGTCCATATAAGGCTCGGGGGTGGAGCCAGCGGACTGCCGAATATCTCCCCTCAATAACCACTTCCCTTACCTCTCCCTGCCGTCTGCCACACCCCCATCCCCCCCTCCCACTCAGCTCCGACCGGGAGGGAGGGGCGTTCCAGCTCCCTAGAGCAACCCTCCTGGAGAGGGCATCGGCATTTCCATGGGCTGCACCTGATCTGTGGATGACAGAGAAAGCAAAGAGCTGTAAGGATAGGAACCAGCGGAACCTCCTTTCTCCCACTCTTTCTCCCACTCTTCATCACACAAGCTTCTCTCTCCATTCTCTGCCCCTTTGTGCAGGCTGCTTCCTCTTTTATCCCCAAGCACTCCCTGGCTTAATGATGCACAGCCTCGCCTCATTTGGGCAGGAAGTCCATATAAGGCTCGGGGGTGGAGCCAGCAGGCTGCAAGATATCTCCCCTCAATAACCATTCCCCTCACCTCTCCCTGCCGTCTTCCACAATATGTATTCTTAAAAGTGTTTTGTACTTGTCTATTGACTTTGTATTTTACAGATGTTTCTTAGCAGTTTCTCATTTGTCACAGTGTTTGTTTCAGGAGTTACCAAATCTGACAAGCCATAGATTATGCAGACTGTGTAGCTTAAAGTTATGTGTGTATTTATTTTAATAGCAGGACACTGTAAAGTCCATTATCCCTCTGAAGAGTATGAATTAGACTGATTGAGAAGGTTTGAATCCTAAGCAACCCGCCTACACATTGTTGGAAGTACAATAGACCAACATAGCTACTGTAGAAGCTGTGTGCTGGAAAACCTTGGTAGAGCATGGGTGTAGTAGGCATTGTCGTGCTCATTTGAATTTCCTTTCTTTTTCGGCTTCAGACCAATGCCTACTTCTCACTTATCAAGTCCCCACTGCATTGAGACTTCTCCACTCTTTTCCCAGGCTTGTCTGTATGAGATAGTAACTACAATACATGTGTGGCTTCTATCTGTAGTGGGTAAATGAATATGGTTGTCTTAACAGTTAAAGCCAACAGTCAATCAAGGATCTCTAAGCTGGAGCATGTTTAATGCTACTAGTATTCATGAAACACAGTTCAAGGCTTTGGCAGAGGTCTATTATAATTCCTACTTTTCTGGCAAAATCAACTTTACCAATAGATAGGCTTCCATACAAATGACAGATTTTCCTGCGAATCTTCTAAAATCTGCATAAAAACAATATGCGCGTTTTCCAACCAAAGAGGTGTTTCCATCAAATTGACTTGTTGCGGATAAAAGGCTGTGCGTTATGACATAGTGCACAGAAAATAACTTTAGTGGTTAAATTCCCCATTAACCAAATAAAAAAGTGAAATGCGTGTCATGACTTCCACCGAAGGTGGCTCCTCTCCCTGTTCGGGCGGTGTTCGGCGGTCGTCGTCGCCGGCCTACTAGCTGCCACCGATCCCATTTTCCTTTTCATTTTGTTCTGTCTGGTTTTACACACCTGTGTCTTGTTTTGTTGATTTCGGTGGCTTTATATTTCCCCGCAGCAGGTTAGGCTGTGTGCGGGATTATTTTGCTGTAGGCAATATGTAAGGGGTGCCTGCCTGCACCCACCCCCGGGTGTTGTTAGTTTGTCTGTACGGTATGTGTTACCGTGGACATTTTGCTTGTAGGCATTACGGAGTGTGTCGTTGTATTTTTTCGGATCTGCCAAAATAAACGGTGGATTTTCCTGGAACCCTTCTGCTCTCCTGCTCCTGATTCCACACAACCCCCTCCATAGAGAGGCTCCGTTACAATACGTTTCCATCGCATTTACTGATAGTTTTGTCACCTAATTAAATGGTACATTGCGGGTATATTCTACATGAGATTATTATGGACAAAATAGATTATTTTAATTTTCCAAGCATCGATCTTCATGTCACCAGAATAAGACCCTCAATATTTTATTGGAAATGAGCATCAAGGTCATCACCGTGCATTTCGCCACCATATGAAGTTCATCATACCTTATTCAATCTGTAGCCTAATAAACAGCATGCTTTCTCGAGTCGTAGTGGGAGGACCACACAACATATCATCGCGTCACTCCAAGTTTACTTCTATTTGATGGTTATTATATACATTTTTGCGCATAAAAGCTATTTTCATGGCTATTTTACCAACACAAAAATATCCCCTTGTCTAGCGTATGTAGTTATGGCCACATTTGGAAAGTTTACTGGCAAATTTGCTGATTGCATCAGGCCTGCCGATGTACTTTAGTCACATAAAAAGGTTGGATGGAAACCTGGATTCGGTGTGAAAGAAATCCTTAAATTAATCCCAGTAACCATATCATCCAGACACAATTAAACTCCCGAGTCACTCGGTAATAAAAAGTAGTGGGTAAGGTGTGATTTTCCTAATGATGTAACTGGTTTGAGAGAGAGTGAGAAATAACGATGGATATAGGAGTATTGATGTTACTCTGGTCACCTTGAATAATTCACTTCAGAGGATTTGGCATTGATACCACTATTTTCGTAACTTTGATCTCTGCAATGTGATATCACTTCCCAGTCCAATAAAACAAAGATAGGAACCAGACAAAGTTGATGTTTCTATATCATATAAACATTGAAACATGGCTTTGTGAGGGACTTGATTTAGGCTTCCATCCACAGCAAACATCTGAAAAGCAGATTTAGCGAAAGATTAAAGGCGTTCCTCAACATTAGGAAGAAAGGCGTTCCTCAACATTAGGAAGAAAGGCGTTCCTCAACATTAGGAAGAAAGGCGTTCCTCAACATTAGGAAGAAAGGCGTTCCTCAACATTAGGAAGAAAGGCGTTCCTCAACATTAGGAAGAAAGGCGTTCCTCAACATTAGGAAGAAAGGCGTTCCTCAACATTAAGAAGAAAGGCGTTCCTAGTGGTTAGTATACTCAGTGTATATGTTGTACATGTCTATTCCAGCCAGCTGGTGATAACAGATGGAATACAGATATGAGATAATGTGTCAATTTGTAATTGCTCAGAATTCTAGAAATCAATTCATGTTCATCAACTATGGATATCTTTGATGAAAAACATGAATAACCTCACAATGAGCACTAAGACCTATTTAATTTATTTGAACAATCTCTGTTTTAACCAAAATATTTTCAAGTATACAGTACAGCACTTAATTTTATGAAACAGTGTAGGCTAGTAAAATCAGCTCTTGCCAGCTGGCCTGGAGCTTTATAGCAGTGTCTCAGTGCTGCAACACTTTAAATGCTTTCTTATGGTTTTACTGCCTAGACCTAAAAAAAATGGTATTGACCGTACCACTTGGGTCAAATGTATTAACACCAGGGAGCACAAACACAGGTATTTGCAAAAAATTGTCTTAACAATTGACTTGTTTTGGTGTCCTTTATTAAATTAGCCTAATGATGTTGAATGTTAAGCACATACTAAAGATCACACAATGGACATTTTATAAAGTGCCGATAAGAAGAGCTACAGCTGTTGCTTCATTCTCTTGTTAGACCCTATAATGCATTGAGGGTGATGTAAAGAAAAAGATATCAATTGCAGTGATCATAGGTTGCACTCCTTCATGAAGCAGTTAATTTTTGTCACAGTGATGTGGCCTCGCCTCAGGCCTAAAGATACTAAAGTCTCATGAACTTACTACAATCCTTAGCCTGTTACAATGGTGCTGTGACTTGTATTAGACCTAAGGACAGTTGCTAGACCAGACTAACTTCTACAAGACTTCTGTGGTCTAGAGATAGATTTGTGCCTGTTACACACACATCTTTGATTGTAATTCTCTCATTATAACTTGGGGTATTATAATTTGAATACATTAACAGTGGATAATACCGTTAATGTAGCTTGCTGCCAGTCAAAGTTCAGATATGAAAAATACGTCTTGCACCTCAAAGAATGTAATCCAAGTCAAACAAACATCTGCATTGAGGGGTTTCACAGCCAATAAAGGACTCCAGGAGTGGACTAATCTTTCATCAAGAGAAATCCACATTATAGCACTTACATTGTTTTTGTAGTAATCGAGCCATACTAAATCAATGTGATTCATTTGAAATCTTGTGATTTAGAGGGTGATTTTCCAGCACTCACCTAGAAACTACAGGCTAGGGCTTTCAATCATGATCCATAGAAAGTAAAAATCCCCCAAGTCTAGAAGAGAAATCCATTTGTTACAGTATGTCACCACCAATGGCTTTTGAAAATTATAGTCTGCCATTTGTAAAACTACACACAACGGCTACCAAGTTAACAAATAATACTGTTGGAAATCATAAATCAAAATCATGAATCAAAAAATGTGATTTTCTGTGAACTTGCTTGTACATACCTAATAATCTAGAGAAATAATTGACTAGGTGAATAAGATCATTAGGAATTCCTACGTCTGGAGAAGAATGCAATTAGCAGGTAACCTGAGAAGCTCTAGCTTCCTGAAGTAGAAAGTATTTAAACAAATGTCTTCATGACTCAAATCTGAAGTAAACAAGATGAGTTGCCAGGACTTCACAGTGCACCACGTCAACATGGAAAACACGGAGTGTCAATTCTGTTCTGAGAAAAACACAATTAGGTACCTTCTCAGCATTTATAATTCAGTTTATTGATGAGGAGAGATTATCACACGTCTGAATAACAGGTAAACTGGTCCTTACTGCAAAGAGTAGTGAATCCAGGGAACATGCCTACTCCAACCTTCCAACAGAAAATAGGGAAAAGAAAATGGGGGGAAAATTGGGGAGAACGGGTTGGGAGAACAACCTCAATTATTAGCATGGAATACATCTGTATTCTCTTTCATAATGGACAATAAGGGGGTTCATAATAATTGCCAAGTGCATTATTTAATGTTGCGACGGGTATGCCAACCTCAGGGTCTTTCCAACTTCTTAATAAGCCACACTTATTGTTCACAATTGATTGGAAATAACACTATTAAATGCCTTGTTCCTGCGTTTAAAATGGTGTGTTGGTGGCCCCTGACTTGGAGTCTACGTTAATTGGGTTATAACTTCACTAATTGGCATGAATCTCATTGCCTAATTATTAGCCTCGGTATTATTGATCAAACGTCATGGAATTGAGCGTGATATAAATCTACATCTCTTTAGGTTAGCCTAAGGTGGGCAGAAAGCTACTGCGTATGCACATTTTCTTATTTGTTTCAGATTACTGTAAGACTTGTAGCATTATCCAGATTTTCCTTCACTTTCAGAAGAGATGGAAAGCCAAAATTGTAGTTGGCAAGTTTCACCAACATGTATTTAGATTGGGCTAACAAGATATGTAGTGTCAGAGGTTATGAATTCATTGTTTGTCATGGTATTGGGTATGTGGACAATTGACTTCAAATCCTCAGAATCTGAATAAGCATAAGATGTGATGAAAGAGTGCCACAAAATGTTCTGTGGCTCCTGCGTCTTGCCAAAAACCCTTACTAATCATAAAAAAGTATAAAATAACTGTATTTAATGTAAATAAAGTAAAAATCTGCTCTTAAATTGCAGTGGGTTTGTCTAACCCCCAAATGGGCTAAATTTAGAACAGAAAACAGGGGCTAGATATGCTTTGTCCAGGTGTGTGCGTATGTGAGTGGGTGTGTTATTGTAAGTGTATACCTTCCAGCGTATGCCATAGTGTTTCTATGGCTTTCATTCCCAACACCAAAAATGAACCCCAGTTAGGCCAAGTAGTGAATTAAATTACCTTAATATGGACTCATTGAGGTAGAGTGAAAAACCAGAGACCATCCGGGCCCTCAGGACAACTGGCTGCCTGTCAGGGTTTTACTGGTGTTTCTGCCTCCTTCACCTGACCCTCTCTCTACCTGATGCAACAGAACAGACGACCAAAGGCCTGGCAAGAACAGTAATTCTTTTGATAACGCTGGTGATTAAGTTTAGAGGTCTTGCATAGTGTCAATGACAGCATATGGAGAAATGACCTTGAAAGAAACCCCATTTTTACACAGCATAACATTCTTGGTAACAAAGTATTTTTGTGTTGAGGCTAGACTTTTAAAAATGACTCAAGCTGTGTGGGTTTGCTGTTAGCTCCTGGCAAATGTAAAGACAGTGAATTTCTGATTGTAAAATCAGTAGGGGGCTGGAGAATTGTCAAAACGAGGCAAATATTGCTCTACTCTGAAATAGACATCTAATTTTATCTGTCAGCAGAGTTCCATCCAACAGTTACACATTATTTAACTCTTCATACAGGCTAGAGCAAAGGGTCACAGTATGGGCTACAACTGGTAACCATGACAGATAAATGTTTACTTACTCACAAGTTGAGACAGAGCACCACTGTTACCTACATTTCTTTATTATAGTATTGAAACGTGGGCATGAAACACGTTTTATTAATCTGCGCTTGTGTGAACCATCCATAGAATACTAAACTATGAAGAATGTTATGAACAGTGCAGGTGTGGTAAATGTCTGTCAAGCCTGCTGCCCCTCGGTAGTGAACTTGGAATCCAACCAAACATGTTAACTGCAGCCAATTTGACAGTCCTAAATTATATGCTTGCTTAGAAAAATGTTGGAAAAAATGAGTAGAGGGGGAGATTTGCCAGGTGAATCCCCTTACAAAGTCTGGGTGGACTGTCCCCAGCTACTTGCTCAGAGATAATATTTACAGAAGAAGAAACACAGGAAGATGAAAGTTACTCTGTCATCCACATAAAGACAAGAGTTCCTAACTGTCAATGTAATAAGAAACTTAAGTGGATAAAATTGGAGCTGACAAAAAGGTGAGGAAGACTAAGTAACATTGCATGAGTATGCGAAATCTTCACAAATCACAATACCATTTTTTTATGGTTTATGTACAGAAGAATTTGCATTTCCTGCTATGCCAGAAAATTCTAAACAACAAACGCATGATTAAATTAAGATCCTACATCTGTAGATTCATTTATAAAGCGAATAATCCTCCCCTATTTCATCTGTAGAATGTAGCCCTAAGGAACAATTATACAGGTCTATATTATGGCACCTCATATTTGAGCCTGATTGGGAGGAAAAAGTGACAATTTCAAAGCGGAACTACAGTTGAAGACTTATTTCATAACTTGTCATATACTTGGATAACATATAGGTGGTAGCATAACATAGCACCCTCACAGTAAAGTTAAAAATGCCATGACAGAAGCAACCAAGTCTCATGAGCTATGGTATATGTTACGTAGGACAGAACATACTAATCGACTAATGCTTACACCGTTGTAATTACCTGAATAGGTAAAGCTGTCTCACTGCGAAGTAGAACACTATATTAATTTGTATGGTCATGTAAAAGATATGTGTAGCATGTTAATCATACTGATATAGTCAAATCAAATCAAATTGTATTTGTCACATGCGCCAAATACAACAGGTGTAGACCTTACAGTGAAATGCTTACTTACAAGCCCTTAACCAACAATGCAGTTTTAGGAAAAATACGTGTTAAGTAAAAAATACATAAGTAAAAAATAAGAAATAAAAGTACCAAATAATTAATGATGAGCAGTAAATTAACAATAGCGAGGCTATCTACAGTGGGTACCGGTACAGAGTCAATGTGCGGAGGCACCGGTTAGTTGAGGTAATTGAGGTATTATGTACATGTAGGTAGAGTTAAAGTGACTATGCATAGATAATAAACAGAGAATAGCAGCAGCGTAAAAGAGGGGGGAATCAATGCAAATAGTCTGGGTAGCCATTTGATTAGCTGTTCAGGAGTCTGTTGAGAAGCCTTTTGGACCTAGACTTGGCGCTCCGGTACCGCTTGCCGTGCGGTAGCAGAGAGAAAAGTCTATGACTATGGTGGCTGGAGTCTTTGACAATTTTTAGGGCCTTCCTCTGACACCGACCTGGTATAGAGGCGGGAAGCTTGACCCAGTGATGTACAGGTCCGTACGCACTATCCTCTGTAGTGCTTTGCGGTCGGAGGCCGAGCAGTTGCCATACCACATAGTGATGCAACCAGTCAGGATGCTCTCGATGGTGCAGCTGTAGACCTTTTTGAGGATCTGAGGACCCATGCCAAATCTTTTCAGTCTCCTGAGGGGGAGTAGGTTTTGTCGTGCCTTCTGTCTTGCTGTGCTTGGACCATGATAGTTTGTTGGTGATGTGGACACCAAGGAACTTGAAGCTCTCAACCTGCTCCACTACAGCCGCGTCGATGAGAATGGTGGCGTGCTCGGTCCTCCTTTTCCTGTAGTCCACAATCACCTCCTTTGTCTTGATCACGTTGAGGGAGAGGTTGTTATCCTGGCATCACACAGCCAGGTCTCTGACTTCCTCCATATAGGCTGTCTCGTTGTTGTCGGTGATCAAGCTTACCACTGTTGTGTCATCAGCAAACTTAATGATGGTGCTGGAGTCGTGCCTGGCCATGCAGTCATGAGGGAACAGGGAGTACAGGAGGGGACTGAGCACGCACCCCTGAGGCCCCCGTGTTGAGGATCAGCGTGGCAGATGTGTTGTTACCTACCCTTCCTTGGCCCGTCAGGAAGTCCAGGATCCAGTTGCAGAGAGAGGTGTTTAGTCCCAGGATCCTTATCTTAGTGATGAGCTTTGAGGGCACCATGGTGTTGAACACTGAGTTGTAGTCAATGAATAGCATTCTCACATAGGTGTCCCTTTTGTCCAGGTGGGAAAGGGCAGTGTGGAGTTCAATAGAGATTGCATCATCTGTATATCTTTTGGGGTGGCGGAATGCAAATTGTAGTGGGTCTAGGGTTTCTGTGATGATGGTGTTGATGTGGGCCATGACCAGCCTTTCAAAGGACTTCATGGCTGCAGATGTGAGTGCTACAGGTCGGTAGTCATTTAGGCAGATTACCTTAGCTTTCTTGGGCACAGGTATGCTTGAAACATGTTGGCATTACAGACTCAGACAGGGAGAGGTTGAAAATGTCAGTGAAGACACTTGCCAGTTGGTCAGCTCATGCTCAGAGTACACATCCTGGTAATCCGTCTGGCCCTGCGACCTTGTGAGTGTTGACCTGTTTAAAGGTCTTACATCGGCTACGGAGAGCGTGATCACACAGTCAACCTGAACAGCTGATGCTCTTGTGCATGTTTCCGTGTTACTTGCCTCGAAGTGAGCATAGAAGTAATTTAGCTCGTCTGGTAGGTTCATGTCACCTGGGCAGCTCTCGGCTGTGCTTCCCTTTGTAGTCGGTAATAGTTTGCGAGCCCTGCCACATCCAACGAGCATCGGAGCTGGTGTAGTACGATTCGATCTCAGTCCTGTATTGACGTTTTGCCTGTTTGATGGTTCGTTGGAGGGCATAGCGGGATTTTTTATAAGCTTCCGGGTTAGAGTCCCGCTCCTTGAAAGTGGCAGCTCTACCCTTTAGCCCAGTGCGGATGCTGCCTGTAATCCATGGCTTCTGGTTGGAGTATGTACGTACAGGATTGTGGGGAAGACGTCATTGATGCACTTATTGATGAAGCCAATGACTGATGTGGTGTACTCCACAATACCATCGGAAGAATCCCGGAACATATTCCAGTCTGTATTAGCAAAGCAGTCCAGTAGCTTAGCATCTGCTTCATCTGACCACTTTTTTATTGATCGAGTCACTGGTGCTTCTTGCTTTAGGTTTTGCTTGTAAGCAGGAATCAGGAGGATAGAATTATGGTCAGATTTGCCAAATGGAGGGCGAGGGAGAGCTTTGTATGCGTCTCTGTGGAGTAAAGGTAGTCTAGAGCTTTTTTCCCTTTGGTTGCACATTTAACATGCTGGTAGAAATTAGGTAAAAAGGATTTAAGTTTCCCTGCATTAAAGTCCTTGGCCACTAGGAGCGCCGCCTCTGGATGAGCGTTTTCCTGTTTGCTTATGGCCGTATACAGCTAATTGAGTGCGGTCTTAGTGCCAGCATCGGTTTGTGGTTGTAAACACACAGCTACTAAGAATATAGATGAAAACTCTCTTGGTAAATTGTGTGGTCTTAAGCTTATCATGAGGTACTCTACCTCAGGTGTGCAAAACCTGGAGACTTCCTTAGATATCGTGCACCAGCTGTTGTTTACAAATATGTAGACCGCCACCCCCAAAAATAGCAAACCAATCCTTTAAAGTAATGATGTTGCGATAACAAAACTACATGCATCAATTTCTATTGAACTTCAAAAGCTACAGTTTTCTCATTGGGAAATGTAATGGAAGAAGAGGTGTGTGATTACGTATGTATCTTTCAATGTTATTTACATTGACTGTCTAAATAGAGATTTATGACATGCATTTGTCATACTAGAATGAAATATGAGTGAAAGCAACACCCCAATGGAGAGTGATGGAAACACAGGTAAAGAGCAATAATTAATCTTACAACCAAAATAACTCATCCGTGCAACACATTTGTAAGGCATATTTGCAGTGAATCAAAAAGTACATCCAAATGTTCTTTCAACATTTTTATCCATCAGGGAGAAGGTGAATGCATCCAAGTTTGGGTTGTCACATTAATATCAGGATAATCTTTGACATTCAAATTGTATCTGACAGTGAACTTCCGAGGCACAGATGTGTCGGCTTCAGCCCAAACAGACACTCACTCCCATACCAGATAACTGAGCAATCATTTGGAAACACCGGCAACTGTGAGCTTTTCATTGTCAACCAAACGATTTTAACCTTTTTATAATCTTTCATCGGCCCTGGCTTTGGTGATGAGACCAGATGACTGCACTCACACATATTGGACTTTGATATGAAGCATAAAAAATACAAATCCCTGTTTGTGAGCACGGTTGGGGGAGCCTGGCATGGGGCTATGCCTTGTTACTTCTGCATTGGTTTCTGGGGGCTTAGGACCCTCTGGATCCAGCTTCTGAGTCCATCTCTTGCCATGGTCGTCTGCACCCCACTCTCACTCCCTCTGTCTCTCTCTTTTTCTCGCACTCTCTCTCTCTCTCTCTCTCAGTCTCTCAGTCTCTCTCTGTCTCTCTCTCTCTCTCTCTCTCTCTCTCTCAGTCTCTCTCTCGGTCTCTCTCTCGGTCTCTCTCTCGGTCTCTCTCTCGGTCTCTCTCTTGGTCTCGCACTCTCTCTCACTCTCTTTCCCTCTCTCTATGCTTCTCTCTCTGTCTCTGTGAGCCTTGCGCCCGTGCTGCCAGGGCTGACTCTTTTGATTTGAGCGCTGTACATGTGGTTGAAATCAGAGACCCTCCCCACTGCCAAGCCACAGGCCCCGTAATGGAGCACTGGTACAGGAGAATGAGCCATTGTTCTGGGTGCAGTTTGGAGGAGGAGCTCTCAGCAAGTCTCTAAAAAAAAGCAAGTAAACTCTTGCTGAGCAAAGCTCCGGGGTCAAAGGGGAGGCTCCATAATTTCCCAGTAAATCCCGCTCCGTCTAATGGCAAAGGAAAAACCATCAGAGTCATTTTCAATGCAGGACACAGCGTTTCCGGTGCTGTCTGCTGTTAACCTGCAGTCTGCTGTTTACCTGCTGTCATTTTTAGAACGGGGGACTGCCGTTCTCTCCAGGTAACATAAGTTGTTTATGCTGTATGCTTAGGGCCAGTGCCAGGTTGCATGAAATGTGTTCTTCCAGCAGTGTTGAAATGTGGATAAAATACAACTCCAGTCATGTTGTCAACAGTACACTTTAGAATGTCACCAGGGACATTTTCCAGTGACTTATAAATATTGTGGAAGTCCAATCCTTAAGAGATGTAACCAAAGCCAAACAAGCTCTATTGGCTGATCTGTTGTTGTCAGGTCACAGGGGGCGCTGTTAAGGTTTGGATGTTTCTCTGCCACATCCAAGTTCTTCCTCAATATTTCACTGCTTATGCTCAGCCCAAGACAAGAGTTCACAAGGTCACAGGCTCAGAGATGTACTAAAGGGCCATAAAGTACAATTCAAGGTAATGGTTGACCTTTTGCTAGGTAAACCCCCGTGTCAGTAACTCTTCATCTTTACCCAACATGCTTAGCCTACCTGCTGATCTTTTAAAGAGCTGCCTGTAGAGGAAAAACCTCATAAACACCGCCCAGTTCGGCTACGCTGTTTGACCAACGTATAGGCTGCTCTAAAACATTTCTATTCAGAGGGAAACATCTGGAATTGATCCCCATGTTGTTCCACTGTGTGCACAAACCAGCATCAGGATGTAGCACCATGGTCCTGACCATTTTCGACTTCATTAAAACGTTTTTATGACTGAGGGGAACGGTGACTGTGCAAATATTGAGCGGATTGCTCATACAACCATTAGCCCAAAAAGTCCCCCCAGCAGACATGTGGGTGTAATAAAATATATTTTCTTGTTTTTGAAATCTAAAATGGGCTCTGAGGCTTGTTTACCTCATTGTATACTGCCAAACCATTAAAAACAAATGCAATGGCGCTAGTGGCATTCTCATTAAAATTAACAATCAAATGTATGCAAGTGGATCAGTGGAAACTCATGCACTGTCATGTTGAATTAGGACAGCTGCCAGACCCTTAAGACCCTTGGAATGCTTGGTGCCATTTACTCCTGAGGTTCCCTTCACAGATATTGCCATGAAATGACTGCAGACCTTAGTCTGCTCATCAGAACAGCACAGAACACATCAAATTAACCACCATTTACACCCATCGTCATAAACATGAATGTATTTAGTTGAAATGTTAATAGCCATTTTTGCTGTAAAACTCAGTCGAGGGATGCCCTTCCTATATGATTTCACTTTTATGACATTGGCATGATAATAAAACCATTTATAGCGAGCAGGATGTTGGAAGGCGTCTAATGTAGCTGAGGACAAACCACCGTGAAGTTAACATTCAGTGCTCCATCATATTGCCATCCAGTGTGTTTAATGTTCTCCCTTTGAGTGTAAATGTGCAAGAGTAGTCACCCAGTCTGACAACAGAGCCAGAAAATTGTGTTTGTTTGGCAGAATTTTCACATAGCAACTGGGGTCAAAGTGCCCCAAAGCAGCAGCTGAAGAGGAGTCTTCAACAGTAAATAGATTTTTTTACATTCAATATGGTGCACAGCGTGAATATTCAAAATAAAAATGTATTATTTTCTCTATGAAATTATATATTTTCACCATGATAATGTGAATAAGTAGGATGTAGGTCTCCAATTCAATCAATTACAGATAATAAGAACCACACAGCACGTTAGGTTTATTTTGTATTTAATGACTGATTTTGTGTCTGGATCAATGACAATCTCAACGAGAGTAACACCTCCAATGCCACATAGTGCAGTATGTCAGAGGGGAGTTGACAATGGCTGTCATAACAAACACCCTGTCAGGCTAAGTCATGGTTATGACAGTTATGTGACGGTGTAGTGTCATGCTGCTTAAGTCGTGGTCATGCAGTATTGTGACGGTTTTGTGTCATGGTGGTTAAATCGTGGTTATGACCGTATTGTGACGGTGTAGTGTCATGCTGGTTAAATCGTGGTTATGACAGTATTGTGACGGTGTAGTGTCATGCTGGTTAAGTCGTGGTTATGACAGTATTGTGACGGTGTAGTGTCATGCTGGTTAAGTCGTGGTTATGACAGTATTGTGACGGTGTAGTGTCATGCTGGTTAAGTCGTGGTTATGACAGTATTGTGACGGTGTAGTGTCATGCTGGTTAAGTCGTGGTTATGACAGTATTGTGACGGTGTAGTGTCATGCTGGTTAAGTCGTGGTTATGACAGTATTGTGACGGTGTAGTGTCATGCTGGTTAAGTCATGTTATGACAGTATTGTGATGGTGTAGTGTCATGCTGGTTAAGTCGTGGTTATGACAGTATTGTGACGGTGTAGTGTCATGCTGGTTAAGTCATGTTATGACAGTATTGTGACAGTTCAGTGTCATGCTGTTTCAACTAGTGTTACCACATACTTCATCTGTGAGTGGAGCAATGATTATTACACTGATATAACAATTGATTTAAACTGCACATTAACAACACTTGGGTTTTCATAAGTACATCCTTTGTTAATGTCAGCATTAACAGTAGTGACTTTCTCCATCTCTTCTGCACTTGTTCTTTACAGTGGAGGATTAACCAGAGACTGTTTGAAAAGTCAGCTGCTTCTTACATCTTGGTATGCCTCACAAGGTGATTTATGAACTGGCCAAGAGAGGGAGGCTGAGGTGTCCTCCAAGAGTTAAGAGCATTAGGTCACTACAACCAATGTTCCTGGTGGCACAAATCATTCCCTTTATCACAGTAGTATGACACCAAGCCAACAAGTATGAAGGATTACTATAATGGCAGATAATCAATAAAATGTACAGCAGCCTTATTTTGATTTATGCGTCTATGCTTCCCCTGTTGTTAGCCCCATCATTAGTAATAAGGTTACAGGTGTTGGCTAATCCAGCTCCTTCACAGACGCAGCTGTCAGCACCGGTCATCAACATAGCGGAACAGAAGTGCTACAACGGAGTTTTCCCTCACACTGTTTGACCTTTGTTCTGAACCTTTGGCCATCGCTCAGAAAGGGTGTAGAATATCCAGCTCACAACCACAATTTATTTATTTAAATTTTTTTCTGAAAAGTAAAACTGGGTCTACTAGTCCTGTATTAGTGGACCAATTTATTTCAGCTTTTATTTCCTTCATCCTATACCCAGTGGGTCAGAAGTTAACATACACTCAATTAGTATTTGGTAGAATTGCCTTTAAATTGTTTAACTTGAAACAAACATTTCGGGGGGCCTTCCACAAGCATTCCACAATAAATTGGGTGAATTTTGGTCCATTCCTCCTGACAGAGCTGGTGTAACTGAGTCAGGTTTGTAGGACTCCTTGCTCGCACACGCTTTTTCAGTTCTGCCCATACATTTTCTACAGGATTGAGGTCAGGGCTATGTGATGGCCACTCAAATACCTTGACTTTGTTGTCCTTACGCCATTTTGCCACAACTTTGGAAGTATGCTTGGGGTCCTTGTCTGTTTGGAAGACCCATTTGCGACCAAGATTTAACTTCCTGACTGATGTCTTGAGATGTTGCTTCAATATATCCACATACTTTTCCTGCCTCATGATGCCATCTATTTTGTGAAGTGCACCAAACCCTCCTGCAGCAAAGCACCCCCACATCATGATGCTGCCACCCCCGTGCTTCACGGTTGGGATGGTGTTCTTCGGCTTGCAAGCCTCCCCTTTAACCTCCAAACACAACTATGGTCATTATGGCCAAACAGTTCTATTTTTGTTTCATCAGACCAGAGGACATTTGTCCAAAAAGTATGATCTTTGTCCCCATGTGCAGTTGCAAATCGTAGTCTGGCTTTTTATGGCAGTTTTGGAACAGCGGCTTCTTCCTTGTTGAGCGGCCTTTCAGGTTATGTCGATATAGGACTCATTTTACTGTGGATATAGATACTTTTGTATCTGTTTCCTCCAGCATCTTCACAAGATCCTTTGCTGTTGTTCTGGGATGGATTTGCACTTTTCGCACCAAAGTACGTTGTAACGGTTGTCGTAGTGAATGGACCAAGGAGCAGCGGGTACGTGAATGCTCATGTTTATTTACAAAAATAAAACATGAAAAAACAATGAACGGACGACAAACAGTCTTGTAGGCTCACACAGCAGTACAAAGAACAACCTCCCACAATTCCCATGACAAACACATTCCTAATTATAGGACCTTCAATCAGAGGCAACGATAGACAGCTGCCTCCAATTGAAGGCCCCAATCCCAATTACCTAAACACAGATCTAAACACCCTAGAACAGACATAGAAATATACAAACATAGAACATTGACCAAAACCCCGGAATACATAAATAAAACACCCCTCTACATACACACACCCCAAACCATATAAAACCAAATACCCCCTGCCACGTCCTGACCAAACAATAATAACAAATAACCCCTTTTCTGGTCAGGATGTGACATACGTTCATCTCTAGAAGACAGAATGCGTCTCCCTCATGAGCGGTATGGCGGCTGCGTGGTCCCATGGTGTTTATACTTGCGTACTATTGTTTGTACAGATGAACGTGGTACCTTCAGGCATTTGGGGATTGCTCCCAAGGATGAACCAGTGTTTTTTTCTGAGGTCTTGGCTGATTTATTTTGATTTTCCCATGATGTCAAGCAAAGAGGCACTGAGTTTGAAGGTAGGGCCTTGAAATACATCCACAGGTAAACCAACGATTGACTCAAATGATGTTAAGTAGCCTATCAGAAGCTTCTAATGCCATGACAAAATTTTCTGGAATTTTCCAAGCTGTTTAAAAGCACAGTCAACTTAGTGTATGGAAACTTCTGACACACTGGAATTGTGATACAGTGAATTATAAGTGAAATAATCTGTCTGTAAACAATTGTTGGAAAAATTACTTGTGTCATGCACAAAGTAGATGTCCTAACTGACTTGCCAAAATTACATTTTTTTAACAAGAATTTTGTGGAGTGGTTGTAAAACAAGTTGTAATGACTCCAACCTAAGTGTATGTATACTTCCAACTTCAACTGTATATCCAAGGATTACATTTCAGCAGGCATTACCCAGCATGCCCAGGGCAAGATAATGCTGATGAGGAACCTCAGAGGAACCAATGACCGTTTCCTCAGGACTCGAGTGAATAATTACGTGACAACGTCTCTGAAAACCGTGCAGGACTAACTGAAGGAGCTGTATGTCAAAGTTATATTTGGATGTGGTCCATCAAGACTAGTCCCTACACTTCACATAGAACTGGAAGAATTGGATCAGGATTGGCAATAACTTCTTTTCCACTGGATCGTCCTCTGACAAATCGCAGTTGCCGGTGCCATGTACCCAATGCTGCAGCCTAAACACAATACTTGTGCACGCTGTTAATTCTGAAAACAATCAATGTGATCCCCCCATCCCCCCTTAACAGTGGCCATCTATCCATCCGCATGAGTCCTGAGCCCACTTGGGTTAAAGATAAGTTAGTCTCGCTGATTAAGGAAGATTACAGTTTGACAAGGCCTAAATAAATCTAGACTGGGTCCTAATCTATGGCCATGGTGGGAGAAAGTGACAGAGCGTGTGAGTGTGAGAAGAGTCAGAGAGCTTAGACAGGGGGGAGCAAGAACTCCACACCTCATTTATTTGGACATGTCAACAGTTAATGCCATCCAGTTAATTTGTCTCTGAACTGTATTACTCCGTCTAACAAATTCCAAAAGCCCGGATACCATATCCCTTTACACTGAATCTGGAAAGTCCTTAAATCATGTCAGAAACAGTGGTCGAAAATAAACACAATGCCTACAGTAATAACATGCAATTCTGTAGGAGCTCCTTGTTCCCATGAATTTTGTTGAACAGCAAATTTTTATGGCATTCGTAAGGTGTCTGCAATTTGTAAAAGGCACCTCAAGTATTTTTTATTTTGTTGAAATCTTGGTAGAAATATTGTAGCGTCAGTGGTTTTATCAGTATTATTAATGTTAGGAAATGTAGTCATATACAGTCTAATGTGAACACATAAGGGTCTCTATAAACACACAGAGCCCATATTCGGGGGCTAATCTGTTCCAGGATGTATGATAAATGTATTGTAACAGAAGTAAATGTTTGTGTCATGTAAGTATAACAAAACATTTGTAAACTAATTTGACCATTTTCAATGTCACTTCATAAGATTAGTTCATACATGATGACTGGCAGTTAGGTTTCCTGTACATATTAATTTAGTCTTGATAATATGGAGTAGTATTGGTTATTTGGATTGATAATATGGAGTAGAATTGGTTCATTGGATCGATAACATGGAGTAGTATTGGTTCATTGGATTGATAATATGGAGTACCATTGGTTAATTGGATTGATAATATGGAGTACTATTTGTTAATTGGATTGATAATATGGCGTACTATTGGTTAATTGGATTGATAACATGGAGTAGAATTGGTTCATTGGATTGATAATATGAAGTAGTATTGGTTCATTGGATTGATAATATGGAGTAGAATTGGTTAATTGGATTGATAATATGGAGTAGTGTTGGTTAATTGGATTGATAATATGGAGTAGTATTGGTTATACTATACTATTGTTTTATATCTCTCAATCCTCTGTTCTGGAAATCATTTATTAAGTCCCTTTAGAAAGGACTCAGACATCTTGACTTTTTCCACATTTTGTTATTTTACAGCGTTATTCTCAAATGGATAAAAAAAACTCAACAATCTACACACAATACCCCATAATGACAAAGCGAAAACAGGTTTTGAAATATTTGCAAATGTATAAAAAATAAAAACAGAAATAACTTGTTTAGATAAGTATTCAGACCCTTTGCTATGAGACTCGAAATTGAGCTCAGGTGCATGCTGTTTCCATTGTTTCTACAACTTGATTGAAGTCCACCTGTGGTAAATTCAATTGATTGGATAAGATTTGGAAAGGCACACACCTGTCTATGTAAGGTCCCACAGTTGACAGTGCATGTCAGAGCAAAAACCAAGACATGAGGTCGAATTAATTGTCCGTAGAGCTCAGAGACAGGATTGTGTCAAAACACATATCTGGGGAAGGGTACGAAAACATTTCTGCAGCACTGAAGGTCCCCAAGAACACAGTGACTTTCATCATTCTTCAATGGAAGAAGTTTGGAACTACCAAGACTCTTACTAGAGCTCTTACACCAAGACTCTTACAGACCAAACTGAGCAATCGGGGGAGAAGGGCCTTGGTCAGGGAGGTGACCAAGAACCAGATGGTCACTCTGACAGAGCTCTAGAGTTCCTCTGTGGGGATGGGAGAACCTTCCAGAAGGACAACCATCTCTGCAGCACAACACCAATCAGGCCTTTATTGTAGAGTGGCCAGACGAAAGCAACTCCTCAATAAAAGGCACATGACAGCCCGCTTGGAATTTGCCAAAAGGCACCTAAAGACTCTGACAATGAAAAGCAAGATTCTCTGGTCTGATGAAACCAAGATTAAACTCTTTAGCCTGAATGTCAAGCGCCACGTCTGGAGGAAACCTGGCACCATCCCTACGGTGAAGAATGGAGGTGGCAGCATCATGCTGGGGGGATGTTTTTCAGCGGCAGGGACTGGGAGACTTGTCAGGATTGAGGAAAAGATGAGTGCTCAGGACCTCAAACTGGGGTGAAGGTTCACATTCCAACAGGACAACGACCCTATGCACACAGCCAAGACAATGCAGGAGTGGCTTCGGGACAAGTCTCTGAATGTCCTTGAGTGGCCCAGCTAGAGCCCGGACTTGAACCCGATCGAACATCTCTGGAGAGACCTGAAAATAGCTGTGCAGCAACGCTCCTCATCCAACCTGACAGAGCTTGAGAGGATCTGCAGAGAAAAGTGGGAGAAACTCCCCAAAAACAGGTGTGCCAAACTTGTAGCATCATAACCAAGAAGACTCAAGGCTGTAATCTCTGCCAAAGGTGCTTCAACAAAGTACTGAGTACTGAGACCTCTGAATGCTCAGCTATGAAAAGCCAACTGACATTTACCCCTGAGGTACTGACCTGTTGCACCCTCTTCAACAACTGATTATTATTTCAGAGCCTGGTTCCTCTCTAGATTTGTTCCTACGTAAGTTCCTGCCTTTGTAGGGAGTTTTTCCTAGCCACCGTGCTTCTACATCTGCCACCGTGCTTCTACATCTGCGTTGCTTGCTGTTTGGGGTTTTAGGCTGGGTTTCTGTATAGCATTTTGTGACATCTGCTGATGTAAAACGGGCTTCATAAATACATTTGATTTATTGCCAGGTCGCAGTTGCAAATGAGAACTTGTTCTCAACTAGCCTACCTGGTTAAATAAAGGTGAAATAAAAAAAATCTAAAATGTATTGATTGATTGAATGAAGGGTCTTAATACTTATGTAAATGTGATATTTCACTTTCCTATTTTAAATAAATTAGCAAAAAAAATAAAAAAACAGTTTTTGTTTGGTCATTATGGTGTATTGTGTGTAGTTTGATGAGGGGGGAAAAAAAACAATTTAATCAATTTTAGAATAAGGCTGGAACATAACAAAATGTGGAAAAAGTCAAGTGGTCTGAATACTTTCCGAATGCACTGCAACATCACTAACTCACTACCTTTTCATCTGATAAAATGTCAAGTTCAAATGTTGCAAACCTGAACTTCTTGTGACTGTTTTGCAGTGTCATTGTGGAGATATATGAATACGCTTAAAAAAAAAAACATAGCCTGATGTTTATATCAGTTTCCCATAATATTTCCTCCAGGGAACAGGCGTGTTTACAGCTTGGTTTAATTATTTCACTACATTTTCCATGAGATGAAATATATATATATATTAGTAGCAATTTTTTTTTATTATGAGACACTCGGATTGCATTCATCCCTCATTGCTGTAGGTCTATACATTTTGTTCTTACTTGGTGTACTAGTTATTTGATAAGCACATAATTACCATTCTACTGTATTGTATTACTGTATGTATGACCCAATGTCTCTTGAAAAGGATCAGACCCGATCCTACACAATAAGATGTAAACACCACGACCATTTGCATTGCCCCAGAGAACCAGTGTATTCCTTACCTGCCTCTTCCTGACTGTCTGGACAGTGGTGACACGAATATACCTAGTTGTTTTCTGGGTTTCATAGTTTTGTAACAGACTGGTATTGTTTCATGTCAGAAGGTACATCCGTCTCCTTACAGTACTATGCATCAACAAGGCCTCAGTGTGTTGTAAAGGAGCTTTTAACACTGACATGATGGTTGAAATAGATCTAATGAAATGGACTGAGTTGATAGACAATTGATAGCCTGTCTTATTTAAGTAGATGTATGGCGGGATGACTCACATTGTACTTTTAGTAGCTTTCAAACCAATCAAGTCTCTCCTCTTAAAGGACCACCGTCATATCCACAATGATGCTTCATTCTATAAAAATAAAAAAACGTGTCATTGTCCATTAATAATGCATTGTTTCATAAATCAATGCTGTCAATAAAAATGTTCAGGACTGTACATTTTTCCTAATGAGTGTTTTTAGTGAAGCTCTGGCAATCTGACTGTTAGGCGAAACATAGCTAAGAAAAATCCCTGTAAAGGTTCCTCCTGCTCCATCATCACATTAAAATTAAGTTCTGAATTTAGACCCATTTCAAACCTTTTATGGAAGAATAAAGTGAGACACATTTCAATACCCCAATTGGAACGAGTGAGAAGTTGTGGTCTTTCGGTGCAGAGATTAACCATGTGTAACATACTTTCAGCTCTCTTCCTGTGCAAACCGATGTAATGCCCCCTCTATTGGCAAGTCATAAAACAATCACAAAAATAGCAAAGGTCTGGAAAGAAATCCAAATGTTTCCAGAAATGTTCTGCACTATGTCGAACCTATGGAATATGAACCCGCAGCTAGGCTACACCCACTGGGAGAGGAAATAGCTTTATTTGGACTCAAAGGGATTGTGGATAGGCTGCACGGTTGATTCACTCAAAAATAATCATAATAATAAATAATGCTTGATTCACTCTCATTGTGCCTGGCTAATCCCTGTTGCAGGTCACGCCATCCCACCTCCTCCCCTCAATCATCTTGACCATGTGACATCAGTGATCTATTGCATTAACAAAGTTTTATTAATGGCCCTGCTAAGAGGGATACCGTACAGGTGAGTGTGTAAATGTTTATTTATTAGATCTGATTGGTCTAATGTCTATCTCAGAGGACTAATAATACAATACAACATCAATAGAAGGGCCTAATACATGGGGGAATTTGACATTAGTTTAGGGTTACTGGCTGAAATAGCCGGTATTAGTAAAACATACAGTGAAGATTTAACATGGGAGTCAGATTTCTCTATATCATCTTTATCTTTTTCCCAACAGTGCTGTGAAAAATCAGGTGCGCTACTTTCAATGCTTTCATTTAATGTAGTCCAGCTGAATCCCTCCAACATGTAATTTTCCACTCATTGCCAATTAATAGACTTTTAACAGAGCTTGAGTTTTACTGCCAACTCAGGAATCTTGCAAAAGGTCAGTCGATATTTCCTCTATAATGTTCAGTTGTAAAGTTTCAATGGTATTTAGTTAAGCTAGAATGTCTAAGAGAAATATTTTCATGGAACTAATACCAAAATACGAAATATGCATTCATTGGTGATATTTGTCATTTTCAGCAGGCAAATGCAGACGCAGTCCATTAAAAATGAACAGAGCCCACGCTCAATGCTGCACCATTTCCCTGCCCACCGAGAGAGGGGTTCCACCTGTAAGGCAGCCTAAATTAAACTCCTACTCATATGGTCATAAAAATTCCTATATCTTTTAATGAGTACTACAAAGAGCCAGAGAAATAAAGGACAATGACTGGAAGACCAAGCTAAGAACTCAAAACAGCTATAGCTGAAAGCGAGGGCATATCACACTGGAAAACCTAAAATAGCTTTAGTGTTAGATATCCCCTTGTAATATATACAATTTTCTTCTTTGGATCTGGACTAACATGGTATTTCACTAAAAGCCAGTCATGTGATGCCAAGGGTCACCACCTGGGCCCCACCACCTGGCCAGGTGGATGTTAGCCTGAGGGAACCACAAACCTTGATCCAACAATGTAAAGTAAAACTCTTTGAGTATTCTTTCCATATGTATTCCATATTGCACCTGGATAAAGAGTAATACTATAAGGTAGACAGACTCAGAACAAGCAGAACATTCATTCTGTATATACCTATTAAGGAAATACATTACTGCCATCTAAAATTAGATTACGGTTTCTCCTTTCCTGCAGAAGTGTTTGCTGACAATTGATTAATTGTTGTTAACGGTGCAGAACAGAAAACTGGGTAATAGAGGCATTATGACAGCAAAGGGATGAAAGACTGACTTCAGCAACTTGAAAAATGGAAGTCTTTAGTTTCAGTGATAAATGGCAGCATGTTTGCTAT
The DNA here is from genome assembly GCF_965601325.2 of Salmo salar. Taxonomy (NCBI): domain Eukaryota; kingdom Metazoa; phylum Chordata; class Actinopteri; order Salmoniformes; family Salmonidae; genus Salmo; species Salmo salar. The sequence goes on from NC_138295.1 coordinate 31,588,475, forward strand.
TGCCAGTCTCTACCCGTCATTTACAAGTAATTTGGTCTTGGAAGAGTTAGGCAAAGAAATACTGTGGTGGACAGAATTCACTGGCCAAAGAGACATGGTATCAGTTTTACACAGCCTGAGAGAAAACATACAGTGCATTCGGAAAGTATTCAGACCCCTACCTACGTTTTGTTAGGTTACAGCCTTATTCTAAAATGGGTTAAATTGTTCTACACACAATACCCCATAATGACTAAGCAAAAACAGGTTTTTAGCAAATGTATTAAAAGTACAAAACTGAAATATCACATTTACATAAGCATTCAGACCCTTTAGTCACTACTTTGTTGAAACACCTTTGACAGCGACTACGAGTCCTCTAGGGTATGATGCTACAATCTTGGCACACTATGCCCTCAAGCACTGTCAGGTTGGATGGGGAACATCGCTGCACAGCTATTTTCACGTCTCCAGAGATGTTAGATCGGTTTCAAGTCTGGGCTCTGGCTGGGCCACTCAAGGAAATTCAGAGACTTGTCCCGAATCCACTCCTGCGATGTTTTGGCTGTGTTCTTAGGGTTGTTGTCCTGTTGGAAGGTGAACCTTCACCTCAGTCTGAGGTCCTGAATGCTCTGGAGCAGGTTTTCATCAAGGATCTAGTCTCCCAGTCCCTGCCACTGATAAACATCCCCACAGCATGATGCTGCTACCTCCATACTTCACCGTAGGGATGGTGCCAGGTTTCCTCCAGATCTGATGCTTGGCATTCAGGCCAAAGAGTTCAATCTTGGTTTCTTCAGACCAGAGAATCTTGAGGCCTTTAGGTGCCTTTTGGCAAACTCCAAGTGGGCTGTCATGTGCTTTTTACTGAGGAGTGGCTTCTGTCTGGCCACTCTACCATAAAGGCCTGATTGGTGGAGTGCTGCAGATATTGTTGTCCTTCTGGAAGGTTCTCCCATCTCCACAGAGGAACTCTGGAGCTCTGTCAGAGTGACCATCAGCTTCCTGACCAAGGCGCTTCTCTCCCGATTGCTCAGTTTGGCTGGATGGCCAGCTCTAGGAAGAGTCTTGGTGGTTCCAAACTTCTTCCATTGAAGAATGATGAAGGCTACTGTGTTATTGGGGACCTTCAATGCTGCAGATTGTTTTTGGTACCCTTCCCCAGATCTGTGCCTCGACACAATCCTGTCTCGGAGCTCTAATTGCAATTCCTTCGACCTCGTGGGTGTTTTTTTTGCTCTGACATGCACTGTCAATTGCGGGATCATATATAGACAGGTGTGTGCCTTCCAAATCATGTCCAATCAATTGATCTTACCACAGGTGGACTCCAATCAAGTTGTAGAAACATTAAGGACGATCAATGGAAACAGGATGCACCTGAGCTCAATTTCAAGGCTCATAGCAAAGGATCTGAATACTTATGTAAATCATTTATGTATTACATTTTTTATAAATGTGAAAACATTTATAAAAACCTGTTTTCGCTTTGTCATTATGGGGTATTGTTTGTAGATAAGGAAAAAATGTAATTGAATCCATTTTAGAATAAAGCGGTAACATAACTAAATGTGGGAAAAGTCAGGGGTCTGAATACTTGCCAAATGCACTGTACTTCTAATGTTGTCTACCAAGTGCATTCATACAATTGATGTTTGCCATAAGAACATTTAATGCCATCTAAATGGTAAACCCAATTCTGTACACTCCAACTTACAGGAGAGATGCAGGGGCACTATCAATGGTATGAACGCGGCAAACAACTTACTGTACACACTGACGCTAGTTGCTGGATTTGTCACAATACTATTGGTTTCAAACCTCATTGTTCAGTTAGCTAACTATCCTTTCCATCTAAATCCTTGGTCTGACATAGCTACTGGAGATATTCAACAGACTTATGAACCCCTGAGAGCAAGCAGTACTCTGTCAAGTCTAGATGCTAGCCAATGCAAGAGAGGATTCCATGCTTCACACTTATGGCTTTGCGCCAACCCCCTCTATGACACTGCGCTCTGCAGTAGAAAAGATTCCCAATGACGGGAAGAGAGAACAACTGAATTTCAACAGAATTTCCACTACCGCTCTATTTTAATAAGTACTGCATGTTCACGGTAAACACGAACAAATACCACTAATCCAAAGAAGCCAAATATGTGCAGTCTGTTTCCAACAACTGCCTGCAGAAGAATGCACTTGGGGTTGAGTCTTTTATCCGCTGTGAAAAACACACGATCATGGAGTCATCTGTGCAAACAAGCTCTTGGCTTATGGCACAGAGGGAGAAAACAAAGAAATGGTTTCTGGAATGGAGGAATAAAATATGAAAGCCGGCAGAGATTTGGTGCAGGAGATGCGTGTTGACAGTTACGCTGTCAAGACTGATACCCGTGATTGTCACCAGATGTGTGCTCCCCTGCAACATATATTATACGACAGAGTGAGAGTATGCAGAGACTGCTTTTCGCTGTGAAACAGCCAATGGCTCACAGTGTTAATGGCAAGTGAAATTAGTACGCTTCCTGTCTGCGTACAAGGCCCAGGACAGTTTCATTTTAATGCCTTCTTTGCAAATCAACAATTGGTAAACGCATCGAGGAAGCGAATTAACTGCCGTTATTTACGAGACACGAAGTTAGGGTGGAAATCTGGCGTTTAGACGTGACATGTGATGTGAAAATGGGCCTGAGCCTCGACAAACTCTCCCTAAAGAAAAATACATTATGTGCCATTCCATCCCCCTAATGTCTCCAGACACACCTACAGGGGCTTGCAGCTCAAGGTCTGGTTTAGTCATTCCCTAGGTCACTGACCCACAGCAAATTCAATTTATTTGTGTTTATCTAGAACATTTTTTCTGGTATTTTTCTTACAAAAAGCCTGCTCACAGTTTTCCTAGTGCATATTGGAGGAGTGTACGCCAACAGCTGGTGGTTTTCAGTCAAGCCGCTGCATGGCTGCCTGTATTTTTCTATCATTTTTATATAACTCAATATCCTCCTCAATTTGGTTTGAGATTTGGAATATTGCCATGGATATTTTTTACCATCTGTCTACTTCACATATATTTCATCTTGAATGTATTGTTTCATTTCATGCCATACATTAAACCTTGACTTAAATCTGCCAATTACTAAATTAGACTTAAGGCAGAGTGAATAGATCAGCATAATGTCAACAGAAATACACATGTAAAACAATTTTAAAAATGAAACTCAGAATGTGTACGATTATCTTTCACCTCTGAATGGAGGACTGCTAATCAACTGTAAGGCTATTATCAAGTGACTGAGGCGTAATATTCCCAAAGAGCCCTAAAGAGGCAGCTGGAAGCTATTGAAAAGCTTGGGAGGTTAGGAAAAACCTACAACAACTATGTATAATTGTTTTATTCTGAAATAACCTTGAAATTAGTGTGAGAGCAGCCGAGAGATAGGGGGGGGGGGTGGTCAAAGAAAGTAATTATAAGGCAGTTGTTAATTCTGGTAACACAGATGAATGTTGGAAGCAGCACTTATGACTCCATTGTAATATCACCCTAGAAGAAAACCATGCACTTTATTGACATATTGGGAAAAAGGGAGTCGCCTCGGAGAATGCCGGTTTTGTCGAATAACCCAAATTTAATTTCACACTACATTAGTAATCTAATTACATGGTGAAATGTAACACAGACAGGGGTCCTCGGGTGTTGAGACAAGCCGCACCTCGCAAAGTTCAGTGGAGGCACAGCATGGCCTCTCTTCCTGCTACTGTTGGGGCTGGGACCCCACGCCCACCCTGCCAGGCTTGAAGCAGAGCTGCCTGAAACCCAAGATCTGCTGTCATAAACGCTAGCAGCTGAGCCCAAGCCATGAGCTGTCATGATCGCTCTATACCTGACACACATGCAGGTTCCTCACTTGTTGTGTGTATGTACTGACATGTATGTGTAACTGATAGATGAAAACACACACACCACATTTTAATGTTTTTAAATGTACTGTATGTACCTTAAAGAGTAAAGTATTTTTTTCTGGGGCCAGACTGCCAAAAGATCAGGCCCCACACATACCCCAACAACATGCCTACCATTCAGTGTGGGTTCAATTCAAACCTGATGGGAACTATGGGAACTTTGTCTGACTCTAAAATGTATTGAATGGAATTGCAACAACATAATGGGGTCTGTGTTGAACAGAATAAGTGCAAAAACAAATGTTAGGCCATTTTATCATAACAGTAAGTGATTTTGCACCACAAGGGGTTTTCACCCCAAGTTACAAGGTCACAGACTCATAATCTGAGAGCTCCACATGATATTCCTTACGGCCCTATTATAAATTGTAATTTTTTTACATACTTTCTGTGACGGCTGTCGGGAGAGAGAGTAGACCAAGGCGCAGCGGAGTTAGTGTTCATCATGATTTTAATTAACGTAAGAACACTATACAAAACAAAACGAGAAAACTGACAGCCAAACAGTCCTGTCAGGTGCAAAACACTCAACAGAAACAATTACCCACAAAACCCAAAGGAAAAACATGCTCCTTATGTGTGACTCCCAATCAGCAACAACGAACTTCAGCTGTGCCTGATTGGGAGCCACACACGGCCCAAAACAAAGAAATACAAAAAACCTAGAAAACGAACATAGAACGCCCACCCAATGTAACACCCTGGCCTAACCAAAATAAAGAACAAAAAACCCCTCTCTATGGCCAGGGCGTTACAGTACCTCCCCAAGGTGCGGACTCCGGCCGCAAAACCTGACAATGAAGGGGAGGGGCCTTCTTACGGCGGCGGCTCAGGTGCGGGACGTGGCCTCTGATCCACCCGCGACGTCGCCCTCTTAGGTGGCGCACCTGGCCGCGCCGAAGGTCTGGTGGGCGACCCTGACTGCGCCCGGCTGGCGGGCGGTGATGGCTGCGCCCGGCTGGCGGGCGGCGATGGTTGCGCCCGGCTGGCGGGCGACCCTGGTTGCGCCTGGCTGGCGGGCGGTGATGGTTGCGCCTGGCTGGCGGGTGACCCTCGTTGCGCCCGGCTGGCGGGCGGTGATGGCTGCGCCCGGCTGGCAGGCGGCGATGACTGCGCCCCGGCTGGCGGGCGGCGATTGTTGCGCCCGGCTGGCGGGCGACCCTGGTTGAGCCTGGCTGGCGGGCGGTGAAGGCTGCGCAAGGCTGGCGGCGATGACTGCGCCCGGCTGGCGGGCGTCCCTGGCTGCGCCCGGCTGGCGGGCGTCCCTGGTGGCTCCGGCGGCACTGACCCAGGATTCACCAGGCTGAGGAGACATGTAAGAGGCCTGTAAGAGGCCGCCCCCTAGGCGCAGGCACAGAACTCACCGGGCTGGCGGGCGGCTCTGACTGCTCCGGACAGGCGGGCGGCTCTGGCGGCTCCGGACAGGCGGGCGGCTCTGGCGGCTCTGGACAGGCGGGAGGCTCTGGCGGCTTCGGACAGGCGGGCGGCTCTGGCGGCTCCTGACTGCCGGGCGGCTCTGGTGGCGCCTGACTGGCGGGCGGCTCTGGCGGCTTCTGACTGGCGGGCGGCTCTGGCGGCTCCTGACTGGCGGGCGGCTCTGGCGGCTCCGGACTGTCGGGCGGCTCTGGCGGCTCCGGACTGGCGGGAAGCTCTGGCGGCTCCGGACTGGCAGGCAGCTCTGGCGGCTCTGGACTGGTGAGACCCACTGGAGGCCTGGTCCGAGGAGGAGGCACAGGCTTAACCAGGATGGGGAGACCCACTGGAGGCCTAGTCCTGGGAGGTGGCACAGGACGGACCAGGCTGGAGAGATCCACTGGAGGCCTGGTCCGAGGAGGAGGCACAGGATAAACCGGGCTGTGGGGGAGCACTGGAGTTCTAGCCTTTACGATCTTTACCCATACTCCAGGCTGGCTGCCCACTTTGGCCCGGCACGGGCGGAGAGCAGGCATTGGGCGAACTGGACCCTCCCAGCACCCTGGAGACACAGTGCGCAGAGCCGGTGCAGGATACCCTGGCCCGAAAAGGCGCACTGGAGACCAGACGCGCTGAGCTGGCACAACCCGTCCTGGCTCGATGCCTGCACTCACATGGCACTTGCGGGGGGCTGGCCTATAGCGCACCGGGCTATGAAAGCGTACTGGGGACACCGTGCGCTTTACCGCATAACACAGTGTCTGACCAGTACTACGCTGCCTCCTGTAAGCACGGGGAGTTGGCTCAGGTCTACCGCCTGACTCCGCCAATCTCCCCGTGTGCCCCCCCCCCAAAAAAAATTGGGGGCTGCCTCCCGTGTCCGTTGCGCTCCCTCTCTTCGTACCAGCGCCTCTCAGCTCTCGACTCTTCTATTTCCCATTGCGGGCGGCGATAATCCCCAGCTTGAGCCCATGGTCCACCTTCGTCCAGTAATTCCTCCCATCTCCAGGAATCCTGAACGATCCTCTCCATTTTCTCCAAAGTCCATGAGTCCATACTATTCTCCTTCTCCTGGTGCCTCTCCTTCCTCCACTGCTTGGTCCGTTTTTGGTGGGTAATTCTGTAACGGCTGTCGGGAGAGAGAGTAGACCAAGGCGCAGCGGAGTTAGTGTTCATCATGATTTTAATTAACGTAAGAACACTACACAAAACAAAACGAGAAAACTGACAGCCAAACAGTCCTGTCAGGTGCAAAACACTCAACAGAAACAATTACCCACAAAACCCAAAGGAAAAACATGCTCCTTATGTGTGACTCCCAATCAGCAACAACGAACTTCAGCTGTGCCTGATTGGGAGCCACACACGGCCCAAAACAAAGAAATACAAAAAACCTCGAAAACGAACATAGAATGCCCACCCAATGTAACACCCTGGCCTAACCAAAATAAAGAACAAAAAACCCCTCTCTATGGCCAGGGCGTTACACTTTCAGAAAACATTTTGTTCAGTGAGTCAGATCTCTGTGTCCGCAAACCCCACACAATTTTGGAATTGCGAGAGGGACATCACCATCCAAGGCGTGCAATTGACTAAGAGAGGTTTGTGTTGGACACACGCCTCATATTTCAGATTATCAACAAGCTACCCAGAAAGCAGTATCCAAAAGGATTTTTTAAAATAAATTTGTCAAGCATTGTGAGCCTACCTTAAACCCCCCTTAACATTCACTCTCAAAGGAGTCTAATATCTACTGAGTAAAGATGAGATCCTTGCATGGCCTCCATGACCGCTGTTGTTTTTCTACATTATGCAAGCGTTTTAATGAATATCACAGGGGATTTGAGAATCATCTGAGGGCCTCCTAAAGTGTTTGTTGTCCTGCACGGTTTCACCCTTCAAATCAGGGAGTGAAATTGTATATAAATGTAAGGGTCTATAAATGTAAGGGTTTAGAAATGTAAGGGTCTAGAAATGTAAGGGTCTAAAATTGTAAGGGTTTTAATCAAGTAAATACAGTTGATATCGATGTAGTAAATTAGTGACATCATCAATTAATGAATTACCAACGCAATATGTCATCAATGAAAAAAGAATAATGCTTAATATGATTTTGTATGGGTTTTCATTTTTAACAAAACCCTCCAAACGTCCTCATGAAAATATTTGCATAACTTGGAGTGAGAGGTGTGTCCATGCCAGTCCCATTCATTTGCAAGAAATAGTCTTGTAGGCCTTTTTTCAACATTACACAACCCTCAGAGTAATGGTTCTAAGATGTAATAATATTCCAAATAGGCCACCTAAAGGTTAGACTCTATTAACTGCTAGGTCAAGCTAAAGGGCAATCTCCTCAAAGCCTAAAACACCCTGCTATCCAAGAAACGCATCATGTACCAAGGACCTATTCTTCATTCTCTGTGTTGACTTTAAATAAGACGATACTTCTGCCCCCGGCCCAGATTTCAAGGCTCTGCAAATTGTTTGTGCATGTGCTTATCCCAGATCCAATCAAAGGGAGACTTGAATGTGAAGTCATGCGTCATAGAAATCTGCCTCAGATGAGTACTGCAATCTGTATCACCACGGGCCACGGGAATGGCACTCAATTGCTGTTCACAGCTCTATAAGTTGTGTCCCAGCGGAGGCCAACATCTTGCTCTGCTAGCATGGTCCTTGGGCGCTCCCATATCACTTGATCTGTTCTTCTCTCAGGGTGGATGAAACCAGGAGGGCGGTGTGTGAGTGTGTGGGTGGCCCCTGGGCTCATGTCCTCAGCCTTGCATACCTGACTTCAGCCTGCAACAGGTACTCCCTAAATCTGCCCTAACATTTACCCTCTGTGAAAACAAAACAGCTGGGATGCGTGCATTACACTGGCTTAGTTGGGGTGGGGGAGGGGGTGCAACGGCTACCACCATGTGAGTGGAAGAAAAACAAGTATATTTTTTAACTAGACTCTCACTCCTGACATGTTGCATTACTGTTTGCTGCGAAGCACCTCATAAAAAACAGAGTGAGTCAGAGGGTAAAAATGAACATTGTGTCCTGGCGAGAAAACACTGGAGGTATGGGCAATCTCTAGCGGGTGTCACAAACCTAGTAGCGTAACTGATGCCTGAAAGTGAAACCTACTGTAGCCACTAGCCAGTGATTCACTTCACATAATTCTGCTCTAACTTACCCAGGGGAGGGCTTGGGAGGTAAATCAGAAAGTGCCCGCCATAAAGGGACTTCAATATTATTATTACTATTTAAAAATATATATATTTTATAATTATTTATTTTTTATTGTTACATACACCGGACAGGTGCAGTGAAATGTGTTGTTTTAGAGTCGGTTATAGTAGTACGGCGCCCCTGCAGCAAGTATACCAGTATATATACTGAGTGTACAAAACATTAAGAACTCTTTATATTGAGTTGCACCCCTCCATTTTGCCCTCAGAACAGCCTCAATTCATCGGGGCATGGACTCTACAAGGTGTCCAAAGTGTTCCATAAGGATGCTGGCCCATGTTGATTCCAATGCTTCCGACAGTTGTGTGAAGATGGCTGGATGTGCTTTGGGTGGTTATAAGTTATGCAAATTTGAAGGGGTGTCCACATACTTGATACACACAGGAAACTGTTGAGTGTAAAAACCCAGCACCAATCCATGTCTCAATTGTCTCAAGCCTTAAAAATCCTTCTTTACCCTGTCTCCTGGTCAGACCTGGTCAGTCTGTGTCATGGGTCTGGCTGAAATAGCCGAATCCACAAATTTGAAGGGGTGTCCACATACTTTTGTATGTAAAGTGTGTGTGTGTGTGTGTGTGTGTGTGTGTGTGTGTGTGTGTGTGTGTGTGTGTGTGTGTGTGTGTGTGTGTGTGTGTGTGTGTGTGTGTGTGTGTGTGTGTGTGGGTGTGTGTGTGTGGGTGTGTGTGTGTGTGGGTGGGTGTGCTATGAACATTCTGATTTACCTCCCATATATAGTGTGCATTCAGAAAGTATTCAGACCCCATGACTTTTGACAATTTGTTACATTACAGCCTTATTCTAAAATGTATTAAATTGTTTTATTTTTCCCCTTATCAATCTACACACAATACCCCATAATGTCAAAGCAAAAACAGTTTTTTAACATTTTGGCAAATGTATGAAAATAAACTTAAATATCGTATTTACATAAGTATTCAGACCCTTTACTCAGTACTTTGTTGAAGCAACTGTTGTGGAAATTCATTTAAATTGACTTACTGAAATCAATTGCCGTCCCTCAATTTTGTGCAGATGATGTGTCTCCTCCTGGGCAGCTCACAGTAAGGGTGTGGTCTGGGCGGGTCCTCGTTCTGTTTTGGTCAGACGGGAATTTCCCTCACTGCTTCATAAAATGTACCACCGGTTTTCCTCGCAGACCCCCACTGGAAAGCTTCCCAGGCAGAATCTACAATCCTTTTTGTGACACCAAATTGTCAAAAGCGAGTTTTATTCAATTATTCATACTTCTGTCCCAAATTTCACCACTGTCTCTCTTGCCCCACCGTGTCCCTTACAGACAGTTTGAGTACAGTGTGTACTGGCGACTATCTATTGTTCCACAGCAAGCTTATCTCTTAACCCAAATGATGGGAAAGGAAAGCGCAGGGATGCAGCTTTTGGTCCTGGGTAGAACCCTAGGACAGGACGGCCCCCAATCCGACATCTGAGGTGTCGACCTCCACCACAAACTGACGGGACGGTTCCGGATAGATCAAGATGGGAGCTGTAGTGAATCGATGCTTGAGGTTCGAGAACGTCCGATCAGCTGCTGGAGAACACGTGAACGGAACCTTGAGAGAGGTGAGTGCTGAGAGGGGGGAAGCCAGGGTGCTGTAACCCCAGATGAAATGGCAGAAGAAATGAGCAGCTGCACTCTGGATGTCGATTGAGGCCAATCCACCACCACTCTCACCTTGTCAGAATCCATCTGAATATTTCCTGCAGCAATGATGTATCCTAGGTAGGAGATGGTGGAGTGATGGTACTCAGATTTCTGGTTCTCCAGGAGACGCTGAAGGACCTGCCGGACATGGAGGACGTGCTTTTGAGCTGAATGGGAAAAAACAAGTTTGTCGTTGAGGTAGACAAACACGTACCGGTTCAACATGTCACAGAGCACATCGTTGACTAGGGCCTGGAACACTGCAGGAGTGTTGGTCAGTCTAAATGGTATAACAAGTTACTTGTAGTGCCCACTAGCCGTGTTTAAGGTTGTCTTCCTTCCTGTATCCGAACCAGATGGTAGGACTTCTGAAGGTCCAACTTGGAGAAAATCGTTACCTACAAAAGAGGCTCGAAAGCCGAGGAGATGAGTGGTAAAGGGTAATGTTTTTTAACCGTGATGTCATTAAAGCCCCGATAGTCGATACACGGGTGTAGGGTTTTGTCCTGCTTCTCCACAAAGAAGAACCCATTGCTGGCGGGGGAGGCAGATAAGTGAATACTCCCTTCAACAAGAGAGAGCTCATTGTACATTTCCTTAGTCTTGTTATCCGGACAGGGAATAAAGCCAACCCCGTGGCGGTGTAGTTCCTGGGAGAAGGTCGATAGCGCAGTCGTAGGGTCGATGCGGAGGGAGAGATGTAATGCGGGCCTTGTTGAAAACCTCCTGGAGGTCCTGGTACTCCGTCGGAATTGCGGGGAGATCCGGGGCTTCTCCCAAGCCCACAGGAAGATGTCCTGGGGCAGGTTGCGCCGACTTCAGATAATGCATGTGGCAGAACGGGATCCAACCAATGATAGAACCAGTAGCCTAGTCGATCAGGGGATTGTGCTTCTGAAGCCATGAAAACCCCAAAACCAGGGATACATGAGGAGATTCAATGAGCAGGAACTGCATACTCACTGTGATTATCTGACACTCAGGTTAATAGGAACCATAGTGTGAGTGACTCTGCCAATAGAGCGCCCATTCAGTGCTCGTACGTCCTTGGGAATGGAGAGGAGTTATGTGGAGATTCCCAGCCCCGACACCAGGGTAGCATCCATAAAGCTCTCGTCGGCCCCAGAGTCAATGAGCACCCCACAACAGGATGGCATGGAGAGGGGTTTGAGTAATGGAGAATTGGAAACTCCCCGTATGGCTCACCAGCATACTCGTACCTATTGATGAGCCTGGTCATTTAATGGACAGGTAGATATGTAATGTCCTGTAGTTCCACAATACAGACAGCTCTTGGTACTTGGTCTGCGTAAGCATTCAGCAGGAGGCAATCTAGCCCTGCCCAGTTGCATAGAGAAGGCGAGTCGACAGCTCCTCTGTGATTCCCGAGGGAACTCGGGTGACATCGGATTCCCCCGGTGGTGTAGATGCCGGGGACATCCGTGATTCCTCGGAGGCAAGGTGGGAGCCGTGGATGAGCGATTGTGACCGGTAACAGACCTCCTCTCCCTACTTTGTTCTTGCAGCCGCCCATCGATCTGTATGGTCAAGGCTATGAGAGAGTCGAGGTCGAGCTTCAGGGCTTCCCATGAAGGAACGTGTCAAATAGAGACTCCGGGTTCCAGGCACTCTCGGCAGCCAAAGTGCGAAAATCCACTGCGTAGTCTGCCACACTACTGGAGTCTCGACGCAGTTAAAGTAGCTTCTGAGCAGCCTTTCTCCCGGACAACGGAGAATCAAACACCTTTCTAACTTCCGCCACAAACTCCTCTAGACTGAGGCAAGCAGTGGATTGTTGCTCCCACACCACCGTAGCCCAGGCGAGTGCCCTCCCGGACACCAGCATTATCAGGTACGCTATCTTCGAGCGATCCGAGGGTAACGAAGAGGGCTGCAACTCAAAGATGAGGGAGCACTGGGAGAGAAACGCCTGGCAGGTTCCTGGATCTCCAGTGCAGCGCTCCGGAGGAGGTAAGTGGGTTCCTCGGGAAGCTAGGGTAGGCTGGGCGAGAAGCGTTGCTGGTAGCGGGGTTACTGAGAGTCTGTGGGGATATCGTAGTGGCTTGCTGCCTAGTAGATAATCTGCGGAATTGCTCCAGCAGTGCATTGAAAGTGTGATCATGGCTTTCCGCCATGGTCTGGAGTCCTGTCATAAGGTTTTGAAGTAGCTGCTCGTGTCTTTCAATGGTGGCTCCTTGGGAGGAGACAGCGTTGCGAAGCTGATCCGAGTCTGCTGGGTTAGTCATGGCCAGTTCGTACTATCACGATATGACCCAGATTCAGACACAGGAGGTGGAGAGTTCGATTCTCACAATATTTATTATCACAAAGGGGCAGACAAAAGGCAGGTCGAGGGCAGGCAGAGGTTTGTAAACCAGGTCAGAGTCAGGCAGGTACAGGACGGGAGGCAGGGTCAGAACAGGCAGAAAGGTCAGAACCGGGAAGACAAGAAAACAAAAACGGGAAGCACGCTGGTAAAACCTGACAAAACAACACAAACTGGCAACAGACAAACAGAAAACACAGGTATAAATACACAGGGGATAATGGGGAAAATGGGAGACACCTGGTGGGGGGTGGAGACAAGCACAAGACAAGTGAAACAGATCAAGGTGTGACAAATTGAGACGCATCCGATGCAAAAAAATAACTGATAACTCCAGCTTAAACTGACAGATTTTTTTCATTACGTTACTTAGATTGCACCGGTGCATCAATCAACTCTAGAGGGATAGCTTGCAGATACAAGCAGTTGGCTATCCCCCTAGTGCAGGTACAGCCTACTACATTAATATGCATGTCAATCTTTCATGGCTCAAAGTAGAGGAGAGACTGACTTCATCACTACTTGTTTGTGTAAGAAGTATTGACATGCTGAATGCACCGAGCAGTCTGTTTAAACTACTAGCACACAGCTCGGACACCCATGCATACCCCACAAGACATGCCACCAGAGGTCTCTTCACAATCCCCTAATCCAGAGTAGACTATGGGAGGCGCACAGTGCTACATAAAGCCATGACTACAGGGAACTCTATTCCACATCTGGTAACTGATGCAAACAGTTGAATCAGATTTAAAAAAACGGATAAAAATACACCTTATGGATAAACCTTACAGCGGGGACTGTGAAGAGACACACACACAGGCACAGACACAGGAGTGGCTTCGGGACAAGTCTCTGAATGTCTTTGAGTGGCCCAGCCAGAGCCCGGACTTGAACCTAATTGAACAACTCCGGAGAGTCCTGAAAATAGCTGTGCAGCGACGCTCCCCATCCAACCTGACAGAGCTTGAGAGGATCTGCAGAGAAGAATGGGAGAAACTCCCCAAATACAGATGTGCTAAGCTTGTAGCGTCATACCCAAGAAGACACGAGGCTGTAATCACTGCCAAAGGTGCTTCAACAAAGTACTGAGTAAAGGGTCTGAAGACTTACGTAAATGTGATATCAGTTTTTTATTTGTAATAAATTTGTTACAATATCCAAAAACCTGTTTATGCTTTGTCATTATGGGGTATTGTGTGTAGATTGATGAGGGGGGGAAAAAACTATTTAATCAATTTTAGAATACGGCTGTAATGTAACAAAATGTGGAAAAAGTCAAGGGGTCTGAATACTTTCTGAATGAACTGTATATAACTGCCTTAATGTTGCTGGACCCCAGGAAGAATAGCTGCTGCCTTGGCAGAGGCTAATGGGGATCCTTAATAAATACAAATACATGAGATTATAATGGACAAAATGGCAGTTGAGCATCGATCATCATGTCACCAGAATAAAACCCTCAATATTTATGTAAAGGAGCATCAAACTCATCATGGTGCACTTTCACCACCCTGTGAAGTTCATCATAATATATTTCATCTGTAGCCTAATAAACTGCATGCTTTCCCATGATGTGGTGGCATTTTTTATCAGACTATTTATAGGCTACTTTACTTTTATAAAAAGGTTGGATGGAAACCTGATTAATGTCAAGAAATTTTGAGGAAGCTGGAATTATATTTTGGGTGAACATGCGCATGCCTTCAGGAGAATTCTAGAGTAGCCTGATCAGATTAAAACATTGTGACTGATTGTGTTTATGCCACATAAGAAAGGTTTTAAAAGTCATACTGAAGCGTTAGGTTCTAGATGCTGCTCGGGTTGGAGAGGAGGTAAAGCAGAAGTTAAGCTTTCCTGAATAACTGGGCCTGCTGGGAGCATATGGGGCCACGTTATTATAGGACGACTTGGGAGAATTAGGATCTGCAACAGACAGCGCATCAGTATCAGAAGTAAAAATACAGCCAGACTGGCCTGCTCTGTGCCTTTCTAGACCTTTTAAACTGCCGAGTAGACCCACAACTGATCCAAATGGAACGAAACATTCAAATCACAGGGCTTTTGCGACATTATTGAAATGGCATTTTCACTGGATTATTTTTCATTGCATTGTGGTGTTGTAGGCTAGTTTAGTCTAGGTAGCATTGTCCCTGAACAAGATCAATAGGGAAGCTTTTTGAGCTGTGTGTCTCATGTCTTCACTGTTCTTTCATGCGCTATGATGCACATGGAAACTCCTCTGCCCATCAGCTATTCCTATTTGTTCTTGTGGAAAATTGATGAATGCTTTTATGTGAGGTTTGATTGCTAGTTAGCCTATTGCAGATCTGGACCACTATTGTCACTATGAATGGTGGATAGAGGGCAGGATAGACAGACTGGTAGCCTATATTGACCTGTGGTATAGTTAAAGTTAGCACATGGAAAAGCATAGTGCATAAGAGAAGTACCAGAACACCTTGATATAGGGGAGGTGCACGCAAGCAGATGAGGAAATTCGTCCAGGATGGAATACATTATATAGTATCACCTGAAAAAGAGTGAACGTAAACCAGGGAAAAAACACACTACCCTCCCCTGTGCCCAATAAAAACCAAACAACCATCCCCAAAGAATAAAACAAAGTTTGACAAACCTATCCTATTTTGGACCCCCTGACCTAGTCTCAGAGCATTTAATATTATTCTGTATATAAATCAGAGGCACTCCATTTAGACACTCCATTCCATATGTTATGGTATGGTATCTATTCAATTGTGGATGTACATCATCCATTTAGTATGATATGTTATGAATTGCAGTTTGTACAGTATGTGACGAATTTGCAAAACGTAGAATACGTTGCGAATTTGCAAGACGAATGAAATGTTACGAATTCCAATTTGTTGTTGCTAATGTGAGCTAGGTGGCTAACACTCATGTTAGCTAGCTCTAGGGGTTAGGGGTTAAGGTTAGGAGTTAGGTTAAAGGGTTAGGGGAAGGGTTATCTAAAATGGTCAAAGTTAGGGTTAGGGGAAGGGTTAACTAACATGCTAATTAGTTGCAAAGTTGCTAAAAAGTGGTAAGAAGCGTAAAGTTGCTAATTAGCTAAAATGCTAAAGTTGTCTCTGATAATATTCGAACACGCAACCTTTGGGTTGCTAGACATTTGCGTTATAAGCCTTTCGTTTTTTCCTTAAGTAACCTATCTTAAGTAACCATATCAAACAAAACATATCATACTCATTTGGGTGTCCCGGATTTGCGTTTACTATGTTACATGCCTATATCTTTCTGTGGGTTCTGCAGTGGTCTAAGGCACTGCACCTCAATGCTAGAGGCGTCACTACAGACCCTGGTTCGATTCCAGGCTGTATCACAACGGCTGTGATTGGGAGTCCCAAAGGGCGGCGCACAGTTGGCCCAGCGTCGTCTGGGTTTGGCCGGGGTAGGCCGTCATTGTAAATAAGAATTTGTTCTTAACTGACCTGCCTAGTTAAATAAAGAAATATAGTCTATGAGACCAGTCTGCTCCACCAGTAAATTAACCAACAGTGCAGTTCAAGAAGAGTTAAGAAAATAATTACCAAATAAGCTGAAGTAAAAAATAAAATCAAAAAATTATAAAATAATCTGTCCTTTATAGAGTACAGAGAAAGAACATAGAATACATAATGTGAAGTGTGATTGGATCATGGGAACACCGAACCAAGGGTTTCCCATTTGATTTGCAGTAGTCGGTCGGACAATGTGTGATTTTCTTGATATGCCAGTTACCCAGTCATTCTGATATATCACCGTCCTCCACAATGAAATCGGGTAGGGACTGTGGATCTGTCGCCCCTCATTGTTTGCGTGTGACTAACATACGAACAATATCTCAGACAGCA
Source organism: Salmo salar (assembly GCF_965601325.2). NCBI lineage: Eukaryota > Metazoa > Chordata > Actinopteri > Salmoniformes > Salmonidae > Salmo > Salmo salar. Next base: position 31,604,925 of record NC_138295.1, read on the forward strand.
TTTGCACGATTGTAACGAAACTCTGTCTTTCCATAGAGATCCGGTATTTACAAAATTACACTGATTTGCCAGATAGTGGCACTATAACAAGAGATTGAAAATGCAAACTTGAAAGGTCACGCACCTCACCCCGTTTGACCTTAAATCATGAAATGTGTTACCTACAGTGACCTCCATAATTATTGGGACAGTGAAGCATTTTTTCTTCTTTTGGCTCTATACTACAAAAGTTTGGATTTGAAGTGCAGACTGTCAGCTTTAATTTGAGGGTATTTCATCCATATCGGGTGAACCGTTCAGAAATTACAGCACTTTTGTAAATGCTCCCTCCATTTTAGGGGAGCAAAAGTATTGGGACAAATTCACTTATATGTGTAATAAAATACTAAAAAGTTATTCATAGCACACAATGACTACATCAAGCTTGTGACTAAATATTTGTTGGATGCATTTGCTGTTTGTTTTGGTTGTGTTTCAGATCATTTTGTGCCCAATAGAAATGAATGGTAAATAATGTATTGTGTTATTTGGAGTCACTTTTTTTTGTAAATAAGAATAGAATATGTTTCTAAACACTTCTACATAAATGTGGATGCTACCATGGTTACAGATAATCCTGAATGAATTGTGAATAATGAGAAGTTAGAAGCACAAATATCATACCCTCAAAATTCTAACCTCCCCTGTTATTGTAATGGTGAGCGAGAGGTTAGCATGTCTTGGCGGCATGATATTCGTGTGTGTAACTTTCTCACTCATTCGTAGGGGACAACATGTTTACTGTTGCCTTGTTTTAAAAATAAAACATTCATTTCAGTCATTTAGCAGACGCTCTTATCCAAAGTGACTTACAGTAGTGAATGCATACATTTTCTCTCCGTACTGGTCCCCCGTGGGAATTGAACCCACAACCCTGGCGTTGCAAACACCATGCTCTACCAACTGAGCCACACAGAACAGACCTAAATCATAATAACAGACCTAACTTATAAAACTCCATAAGTCATTTTTGGATTGGTCATTTAGACATACAAATTTGATTTATAAGCATAATTTGCTGTTGATATTTTGCCCTTTCATTCTCAAGTAATAAGATGCGTGTCGATACAGTGAGCAAGTCTCACCAATACACTGGAGCCTGTCTACCTTTTTTTAGACTCCTCACTATTACAACGCCCCTCTCTCTCCATGCACACACAGTCAAACTGTCACACACACAGCAGTCCTGTGTTTTGCCCTGCTGTGTGTGTGTGTGTGTGCGTACGTGTGTGCGTGCGTACGTGTGTGTACGTGTGTGTACGTGTGTGTATTTTGCCCTGCGGTGTGTGTGTTTGTGTTGCCTTTTTATGTACGTGTGTGTTGTCCTGTTCTGTGTGTGTGTGGACGTGTTAAACTATACTTGGACCAGAAGACCTCACAAGAATAGTAAACAAACAAACCTTTGACCAACTGGGAACATTTTGTTTGTCCCCACAAGGTCAAATGCTATTTCTAGGGGGTTTATGGTTAAGGTTAGAATTAGTATTAGGGTTACAATTAGGTTCAGGGTTAGGAGCTAGGGTTAGGGTTAGGTTTTTTGGGTTAAGGTTAGGGTAAGGGAAAGTAGGATGAATGGAATGGACTGAATTGTGTGTCCCCACAAGGTTAGTTATACAACACTGTGTGTGTGTGTGTGTGTGTGTGTGTGTGTTATGAGTGTGTCAGTATGTGTGTTTGTGTTAAAGTCCTACTCGTCTCCTTTTCACCTCATTTAACACCTGTCTTACTTAACATATCAATAGATAGTCCAGGTAAGTCATGGGGGGGGGGCTTTCCTCTTTTGTTCAAGCAAGGGGGAGGCTGGTGACATCACAAAGTCACCATCAGACCAACTGCTTAAATGGCCTACTACATGAAGTTTGCAGTTGGGTCTAAAATAACACAATTTTGCTCAAAACAATATTTAGTGTGTGTTCTTTGCTGTATTTATACTTGGGATATCGCTTTTCAAGTGTAAAAGGTTTTTAAAAAATGACTGGAGGACGTCTTTAAGATTCAGTGTGCGAGCTCCCACAAGGCCTGGACTCAGTGGGTTTGAGTTCGTGCCATCTGATGAATGTTTGTGCTGAGTGTGCAGAAACTGTTTGCTGATCCATGTGTTATTGGGGCTGTGAGTGTGTGTGTGACTTCCTCATTCCCTGGTAAACCTGTTCATTTGCAGTCACGCACAGGCAGACACACAGATACACACACCTATTTTGTTTTAATTTGCAGTCACGCACAGGCAGACACACAGACAGACACACCTATCCCCTTGGTCTCAGTTAGAAATTAATCTGCAGTTTTCTTTCTCTCTCACATTTACAGCAATCATCCCTGCTTTGTCTGGCTGAGTATTCTCCGATGGATAACATAATAATGATGTCAAATACGTCATTACGTTAATCCTAAGGTTCAGTTAAAGTTCGATGAGATTATGCAATGTGGCGGAAAAGTGTTTAATAAGTGTTCAATAAAGACTTTCTGCACTTCATGTAGCTGAATGAAGAAGGCAGGCTATATGCCTGGGCTGGGTCCCAAATGGTACCCTATTACTTACACTACCGTTCAAAAGTTTGGGGTCACTTAGTACATGTTTTTGAAAGACATATTTGTTCCATTAAAATAACATCAAATTGATCAGAAATACAGTGTAGACATTGTTAATGTTGTAAATGACTATTGTAGCTGGAAACGGCAGATTTTTTATGGAATATCTACATCTACAGGCAGAGTTGCAAAGAAAAAGCCATATCTCAGACTGGTTTATAAAAAGAAAAGATTAAGATGGGCAAAAGAACACAGACACTGGACAGAGGAACTCTGTCTAGAAGGCCAGCATCCCAGAGTTGCCACTTCAATGTTGACGTTGAGACTGGTGTTTTGCGGGTACTATTTAATGGAGCTGCAAGTTGAGGACTTGTGAGGCCCTCTGTTTCTCAAACTAGACAGTCTAATTTACTTGTCCTCATGCTCAGTTGTGCACCGGGGCCTCCCACTCCTCTTTCTATTCTGGTTAGAGCCAGTTTGCGCTGTTCTGTGACGGGAGTAGTACACAGCGTTGTACGAGATCTTTAGTTTCTTGGCAATTTCTCACATGGAATAGCCTTCATTTCCCAGAACAAGAATATACTGACGAGTTTCAGAAGAAAGTTCTTTGTTTCTGGCCATTTTGAGCGTGTAATTAAACCCACAAATGCGGACGCTCCAGATACTGAACTAGTCTAAAGAAGGCCATTTTTATTGCTTCTTTAATCAGAACAACCGTTTTAAGCTGTGCTAATATAACTGCAAAAGGGTTTTCTAATGATCAATTATCCTTTAAAATTATGAACTTGGATTAGCTAACACAACGGGCTATTGGAACACAGGAGTGATGGTTGCTGATAATGGGCCTCTGTACGCCTATGTAGATATTCCATAAAAAAATCAGCCGTTTCCAGCTACAATAGTCATTTACAACATTAACAATGTCTACACTGTATTTCTGATCAATTTGATGATATTTTAATGGACAATAAATGTGCTTTTCTTTCGAAAACAAGTACATTTCTAAGTGACCCCAAACTTTTGAACGGTAGTGTAAAAAGTACACTACTTTTGACCAGAGCCCTATCGGTAGTGTACATGGGTAGTGCACTATATAGGGAATAGGGTGCCATTTGGGATACATACCTGCAGTAGTGTATATGGCAGGAGTCATTCATTTGTATATATGTGTGTGTGTGTGTGTGTGTGTGTGTGTGTGTGTGTGTGTGTGTGTGTGTGTGTGTGTGTGTGTGTGTGTGTGTGTGTGTGTGTGTACGTGTTTCAGGCCATCATTGTAAATAAGAATTTGTTGTTAAATGACTCACCTAGATAAATAAAGGTAAAAACAAAATACAATAACGAAGTGTGTCCTTTGGCAGGAAGTGCATCCTGACCAATCATAAACTAAGGCTGGTTTTAAGTGGTGGTGGTTAGTGTCATGCTGGTTTGAGAGTTAAAACTGTCTCTTACATTAGGCTGTGACACACACACAGGCCCCAGCAGTGAGGGAAACAGACACAAAACTACAACTTGAGGTAACAGCAGAACAACAGTAGAAGTTACAGGAGTAGAAGTTACAGTTTTTAGTTGTCCTTGATGTCCTTTGTTTTAAACTTATTATTATTATTTTTACTTATTTTTTTGCATTGTTGTTTGCTGTTTTCTTCTGTCTTTTCTTTTTTCCCCTTTAGTTCATTCTCTTGGTTGTTGGTGCATTGGGGGGTTCTTGGGGGTGGGGAATTTAATTAATTGTATTTTTTATTTAATTTTTCTCCCTGGGGGGGGGGACTGTGGGAGGGGTCTTGAATGGTTGAGGGACAGCTATTGGGGAACTGTGGGGGGGATCTTGGAGGGTTCGGGTTCACGTTTTCTGGCCTGGTGGTAGATCGGTCAACACGCTCTTGAGCAGGGCATTGACCCTGGATGCTTCTGTGTGTCGCTCTGAATGGGAATCTGTTGGATGACTGGTATGATGTAGTTATTGAGCGGCTTCACTGCAAGTATATTGTATGTTTCGAATATTCAATAAATAAGAAAAAAGAAAAAAAAGTGTGTCCTTTGGCAGGAAGTGCATCCTGACCAATCATAAACTAAGGCTGGTTTTAAGTGGTGGTGGTTATTGTCATGCTGGTTTGAGAGTTAAAACTGTCTCTTACATTAGGCTGTGTCACACACACAGGCCCCAGCATTGCAGGAAACAGACACAAAACTACAACTGAGCAGAACAACAGTAGAAGTTACAGGAGTAGAAGTTACAGGATAAAAGTTACAGGAGTAGAAGTTACATGATGAGACATTACAACAGTAGACATTACAACAGTAGACGTTACAACAGTAGACATTACAACAGTAGTAGAAATTACAAGACTAGTAGACGTTACAGCAGTAGACGTTACAGCAGTAGACGTTACAACAGTAGACGTTACAACAGTAGACATTACAACAGTAGACATTACAACAGTAGACGTTACAACAGTAGACATTACAACAGTAGACGTTACAACAGTAGACGTTACATGAGACATTACAACAGTAGACGTTACATGATGAGACATTACAACAGTAGACGTTACAACAGTAGACGTTACAACAGTAGACATTACAACAGTAGACATTACAACAGTAGACATTACAACAGTAGTAGAAATTACAAGACTAGTAGACGTTACAGCAGTAGACGTTACAGCAGTAGACGTTACAGCAGTAGACGTTACAACAGTAGACATTACAACAGTAGACGTTATAACAGTAGACATTACAACAGTAGACGTTACAACAGTAGACATTACAACAGTAGTAGAAATTACAAGACTAGTAGACGTTACAACAGTAGACGTTACAACAGTAGACATTACAGCAGTAGACATTACAACAGTAGACATTACAACAGTAGACATTACAACAGTAGACGTTACATGATGAGACATTACAACAGTAGACATTACAACAGTAGATGTTACAACAGTAGACGTTACAACAGTAGACGTTACAACAGTAGACATTACATGATGAGACATTACAACAGTAGACATTACAACAGTAGACATTACAACAGTAGACGTTACAACAGTAGACGTTACAACAGTAGACATTACAACAGTAGACATTACATGATGAGACATTACAACAGTAGTCATTACAACAGTAGACGTTACAGCAGTAGACGTTACAACAGTAGACGTTACAGCAGTAGACGTTACAGCAGTAGATGTTACAACAGTAGACGTTACAACAGTAGACGTTACAGCAGTAGACGTTACAACAGTAGATGTTACAACAGTAGATGTTACAACAGTAGACGTTACAGCAGTAGACATTACAACAGTAGACATTACAACAGTAGACATTACAACAGTAGACATTACATGATGAGACATTACAACAGTAGACATTACAACAGTAGACATTACAACAGTAGACATTACAACAGTAGACGTTACATGATGAGACATTACAACAGTAGACATTACAATAGTAGACGTTACAGCAGTAGACGTTACAACAGTAGACATTACAACAGTAGATGTTACAGGAGTAGACATTACAACAGTAGACATTACAAGAGTAGAAATTACAAGACTAGTAGACGTTACAACAGTAGACGTTACAAGAGTAGAAGTTAGAAGACTAGATGACATTACAACAGTAGACATTACAACAGTAGACATTACAAGAGTAGAAATTACAAGACTAGTAGACGTTACAACAGTAGAAGTTACAAGACTAGAAGTTACAGGAGTAGAAGTTACAGGAGTAGAAGTTACAAGAGTGAAAGTTACAGGAGTTACAGGAGTAGAAGTTTCAGGAGTAGAAGTTACAGTAGTAGAAGTTACTAGAGAAAAAGTTACAAGAGTAGAAGTTATAAGAGTAGAAGTTACAACAGTAGACGTTACAACAGTAGACGTTACAGCAGTAGACGTTACAGCAGTAGATGTTACAACAGTAGACGTTACAACAGTAGACGTTACAGCAGTAGACGTTACAACAGTAGATGTTACAACAGTAGATGTTACAACAGTAGACGTTACAGCAGTAGACATTACAACAGTAGACATTACAACAGTAGACATTACAACAGTAGACATTACATGATGAGACATTACAACAGTAGACATTACAACAGTAGACATTACAACAGTAGACATTACAACAGTAGACGTTACATGATGAGACATTACAACAGTAGACATTACAATAGTAGACGTTACAGCAGTAGACGTTACAACAGTAGACATTACAACAGTAGATGTTACAGGAGTAGACATTACAACAGTAGACATTACAAGAGTAGAAATTACAAGACTAGTAGACGTTACAACAGTAGACGTTACAAGAGTAGAAGTTAGAAGACTAGATGACATTACAACAGTAGACATTACAACAGTAGACATTACAAGAGTAGAAATTACAAGACTAGTAGACGTTACAACAGTAGAAGTTACAAGACTAGAAGTTACAGGAGTAGAAGTTACAGGAGTAGAAGTTACAGGAGTGAAAGTTACAGGAGTTACAGGAGTAGAAGTTTCAGGAGTAGAAGTTACAGTAGTAGAAGTTACTAGAGAAAAAGTTACAAGAGTAGAAGTTATAAGAGTAGAAGTTACAACAGTAGAAGTTACTGCATTTGAGCACAAGTGTTTATAGATGTTTGAAGATGTTAGAAAACATAGGCGGCACATCCATAAGGTTAGGGGAAGTAGATTGAATTAAATTGCCAAAATTGTATAGCCTAATTAGCTTACTCCTGTTTATAAAGAAATAAAATCCTACAAAATAGGCTATTATACCAGAAAGCATAATTTGGCCACAGAGGATCATTAGCTTCTTTAAAAGAAAAGATGTGGATTGTTTTAATGCATGACCTATATTTGGAAGGGCCCACAATTTGGTGAGAGCAGGTAGAAAATACCAAATAGATGATTGTTGAGTTGTGACAGTCAGTGAAAAGCAGAGACCCGGCCAGGCGTATCGCAAAATTCAAAAATACAATCGTGGAAAAACAGGTTAAAAAACAAATGGCTTTTCCTTTAAAGAGAAGAAAATGAAAACACTCCAGTATGTTTTTTAACGGTCCTGCATGGTCAATCAGTATTCTGTATTGGCGGTGCAGCATTTACGGGGATATGGCCTCAGAGCTGTTGTGAAGGAAGTTGTCAAGGAAGTGAGTTTGTGTTTATACAGGACCTCCCACCCTCACCTACCGTCAACCAATCATGTTAATGCGGAACTATACAGAGCCCTCTGAATTGTTACAAAATTTGGGAGGCGCACAGCAATGCGGTACAGAGCTCAATTTGGTCTCTGCATGCCTCCAGTGGTTTCGCAATTGCTCTCCGTACAGAGTCTCTGACCACATTTTCGGATCAAGCATAAATTGGCTCTTAGTTATCAAAATTCTCAGCTTAATTGAGCGAACAGCCTATCTTATTGGTGCATATTCACTGTCTTTTTTGGGTCAATGCCACTTCCAATTGTTTTTGGGCAATCATTTCCAACTCCAGGTTAGATGGAGGTCCTAATGTGTTTGTGCTTTCCCTTTTCGTAGGCCTAGTGTATGGATCATGGTTCAGACAACGTTGTTTTTATTGATCTGTTTGTCAGTGTCAGTATAGTAGGCTACCCTGTAAGATTCTGCTAATGTCTACAGTCAGATCAAATGTAGTAGAATTGCATAAACTGTGTTTATAAATGGACAACATTTTCCTGTGCAAAGAAAGGAGAATAAATGTAGGCTATCTGATATAGTGACTGAGTTATATTATTAGCCTAAATTATGACTATCCAAACTAATCATCATCACGTTAGGAATAGTTGCCTATCTTACATAAGTCTGCAAATGCGATGATGCATGGAACGCTTTATTATAAAGGTGCCTTTTTATGGTGAAAATTAGCTTCCCCAAACTTGAAACCCACATGCCGCCTGTGTTAGAACAACAGCTCATATTTACTTTTCCTCAGCCAACAAGATGAGTAACGAACTGAAAAATCACTAGCATATGTCAATCTACTATCCCCCAGAGTAGAAAACTTTACCTATTCTATTGGTGAGCTTGTTGAGAAAGAAATAGCCTATTCCCTAACAGACTCTGGGACAGTTGTGGGATGATATATCCCAAATTCATACAACCAGTAGGCCTAGGCCACATGAAAAAAAACTTTCAAGCAATGAGGCTCATGCAACAGATCAGAACGTTTAGCAGAAAATGTTGATAAACTATTATTTCTTCACATTATAAGCGCAGCAATGCGCACAAGGCAGTAGTCCACAAACAAATGTTCATTCCATAATAAAATTAACGGGAAAACACCATTGTGAGCGGTTACATGTGACAGAGATGAAAATATCCATTCGAAATTTTGAAATAGGGGAGATCACATTTCACTCCAGCTGCAACATGGTCCAAAAGCTAGCTATTACTAGCTAACGGAAACCCTGCACTGTTGCCTTGTCATTACTATTATTTTAAACAACTATAAGCACTACTGTGGTAGCCTGAATAAACTATTCTATAAAGTAAACAACACTTTATAAGGGGTTAAGAGTTACCCACATATATTTAAATAATTAAATGAAAGGATTATCTGTAAGTGATTGATTCTTAATCATTGCAGATTATGCCAAGAACATCCATGAAAACTGTTGTTACCAACTGTGTCCTTCCTGAAAACTAACCACACTGAAGACAGAGACAGGCTAGAGACCAGTTACAACAGCCTGACTAGCGAGAGACCAGCTACAGAATAGCAACAACACTCTGCCTGCAGAGAGAGACCTACTACAGACCAGCTACAATGACCTGACCAAAGAGAGAGACCAGCTACAGACCAGATAAAACACCCTGACTGCAGAGAGATACCAGCTACAGACCAGATAAAACACCTTGACTACAGAAAGAGACCAACTACAGACCAGATAAAACACCCTGACTACAGAAAGAGACCAACTACAGACCAGATAAAACACCCTGACTGCAGAGAGATACCAGCTACAGACCAGATAAAACACCCTGACTGCAGAGAGAGACCAACTACAGACCAGCTACAATGACCTGACCAAAGAGAGAGACCAGCTACAGACCAGATAAAACACCCTGACTGCAGAGAGATACCAGCTACAGACCAGATAAAACACCCTGACTACAGAGAGAGACCAACTACAGACCAGATAAAACACCCTGACTACAGAGAGAGACCAACTACAGACCAGATAAAACACCCTGACTGCAGAGAGATACCAGCTACAGACCAGATAAAACACCCTGACTGTAGAGAGAGACCAACTACAGACCAGCTACAATGACCTGACCAAAGAGAGAGACCAGCTACAGACCAGATAAAACACCCTGACTGCAGAGAGATACCAGCTACAGACCAGATAAAACACCCTGACTACAGAGAGAGACCAACTACAGACCAGATAAAACACCCTGACTACAGAGAGAGACCAACTACAGACCAGATAAAACACCCTGACTGCAGAGAGATACCAGCTACAGACCAGATAAAACACCCTGACTGCAGAGAGAGACCAACTACAGACCAGCTACAATGACCTGACCAAAGAGAGAGACCAGCTACAGACCAAATAAAACACCCTGACTGCAGAGAGATACCAGCTACAGAAATGTGTGATAAGTGAGTAAAATTGGCTAATGACTGTGCTGTTTGACAGTCACTGCATACTTAATTCAATGTGAGTGGAATTAAAGTGACTAAAGCAATACCTATCAAAATAGGATCGAAGACGTGTGGTTGCAGTTGTTACTACATCTCCATTGAGAAGAATACCTGGACCGTGAGCAGCCAGGGCTGCCGAGAGAGAGGAGCAAACCTGGTGATTATCAACAGCCAAGAGGAACAGGTGTGTGTATGTGAGTGTGAGTGTGAGTGAGAGAGAGAGAGCGAGAGAAAGAAAGAGCGAGAGAAAGAAAGAGCGAGAGACAGAGAGAGAGACACAGAGAGAGAGAGAGAGACAGAGAGAGAGAGAGAGAGACAGAGAGAGAGAGAGAGAGAGACAGAGAGAGGAGAAAAAGAGAGACAGACAGAGAGAGAGAGGAGAAAAAGAAAGAGAGAGATGGAGCGAGAGAGAGAGAGACTATGTCTGGACTGGTCTGACTGACCCTGTTACTGAGGGGATCTGGAAATGTGTGGATGGCACACTACAGACCACAGCGTAAGACATTTAATGAGTTCTGTGTCACTATGAAATAACTGAATGGAATAGTAGGCCAGTCTCATTCTATGAGTTGTTTCTTGTGTAGGTATTGGAGGAGTGGACAGCCTGATGGAGGAGTGGACAGCCTGATGGAGGAGTGGACAGCTTGATGGTGGCGAGGACTGTGCGTATTTCCACTCCTGATCATCAGACAGGAGAATGGTGGGACTATGACTGTTCCTATCAATACAGATGGATCTGTGAGAAATAGGATTCTCATAGGTACACTGCACTGCTTACTATGTTTAAGACCATAGACTAGTTGCTAGAATGGTAGTTTGAATGAGGTATGGGTAAGAAAGGTACACACTTGCATATACAGTATGCACACACACACACACACACACACACACACACACACACACACACACACACACACACACACACACACACACACACACACACACACACACACACACACACACACACACACACACACACACACACACACACACACACACACACACACACACACACAACATACACATGCATGCATTAATCTGTCCATGCAAGCACACACAAATACACATTTTCTTATCCTGGTTTTTTTCACACCTCTACACTGTGTACATACAGTCCTGACACCATGCCTTTTACCTCCTCTAGGGGGGTGGGGGTGTTTGTATGTGAGAGGGAAGGAGAGGGAGAGAGAAAAATTGAGTGAGAGAGAAAGAGAGAGAGAGAGAGAGAAGTGAGAGAGGAGAGAGAGAAGTGAGAGAGGAGAGAGGGAGAAAGAAGTGAGAGAGGAGAGCGAGAGAGGGAGAGAGAGAAACAGACAGGGAAACAGAGAGAGGGGGGAGGAGAGAGAGAGAAGAGCAGAGAGAAAGAGGAGACGAGAGGAGAGAGAGAGAAGAGAGAGAAGAGAAGAGAGACAGTGGAGAGACAGAGAGGAGAGGAGAGGAGAGGAGAGGAGAGGAGAGGAGAGGAGAGGAGAGGAGAGGAGAGGAGAGGAGAGGAGAGGAGAGGAGAGGAGAGGAGAGGAGAGGAGAGGAGAGGAGAGAGAGGAGAGGAGAGGAGAGGAGAGGAGAGGAGAGGAGAGGGAGAGGAGAGGAGAGGAGAGGGCTAGTGAATGGAGGATTAACACTGGCAATGCTTTGCCTCAGTTAGATTGTTTGACATGTTTTGTAAATGGATGGTCAGTATGTCCTTGCATCTATAGCTCTGTCTACACTCTTAGAAAAAAGGGTTCCAAAATGATTCTTCAGCTGACACCATAGGAGAACTATTTGTCTCCCGGTATGGAAAGGGTTCTACCTGGAACTCAAAATGGATCTCCAAAGGGTTCTACCTGGAACTCAAAATGGATCTCCAAAGGGTTCTCCCATTAGGTTCTAGATAGCACTTGAGAGTAGTTACATTTTCAAGCCCCTGCCCTCAGCTATTTACCAAAACAAGTGATGGGGTGACCACTGTAGTTACATTTTCAAGCCCCTGCCCTCAGCTATTTACCAAAACAAGTGATGGGGTGACCACTGTAGTTATATTTTCAAGCCCCTGCCCTCAGCTATTTACCAAAACAAGTGATGGGGTGACCACTGTAGTTACATTTTCAAGCCCCTGCCTCAGCTATTTACCAAAACAAGTGATGGGGTGACCACTGTAGTTACATTTTCAAGCCCCTGCCTCAGCTATTTACCAAAACAAGTGATGGGGTGACCACTGTAGTTACATTTTCAATCCCAGATTGCCTTTTTAAGACAACTCAGTACTGGAAATGAAATAAAAATGGAAAGAACCCTCTTACTCAGAGATTCTTAAAGCTTCGCTCATGTGTTTTAGACAGGACTTTTACAATGCAGATGGAAACCACTTGCAAATGATCTCCAATTGTTTGTGACAAATTCAATGCATTTTTCCATCACTGTTACATATGATGGTGAACCAATGTCCTAACGACAATACCAACTGCCACAAATGGTAAATAAATAGCTTCATGCAAATGGTCAACATGCAAGTTACAGTAAGTCAGTTTGCCTTTTTCCAAGTAAGACTCTCACTCTGAACTGTTGCCACTCACATTCACAATGCATGAGCAAACATGCTGGTCCACATCCACCCACCCACCCAGACAGTGAGGAAATGGATGTTAGAAGAACACCGACTGAGAAGGTGTTGCCCATTCTGACACGGCACCTCTCTTCTATAAACAACCAGCAAGACCAACACTGTTTCATCTGTCAGGTCTTCTGACCAATCAAATCATGGAGTCCTCCCTTGGCTGTTCCTGAACTCATCTCAAGGCATGTTTTATTCTCAGTCTACTTTATTTTGTCAATGGCCATGTTTCATCATCATCATGTTTTTTTGGGGTGACAAATTGAGTAGTCAACGTGGAGAGGTGAGATCATCGGTGACGCAACTTGAAAAAAGGCTTTAAGGAGTGCAGTTAGTGGTGAAGTGAATCAAGGGTGCATATTTGAACGCCTCTCTCGTCGGAACGCTTATGAGAGTAATTTTGGAGACCAATAGTCTTCTGGCCTGAGACACCCTTGACAAGGTACCCTCATCATCCGTTTAAGTCAGACTAAACGATCTTGACCATGCCAAATGAAACAACGCGTTCACTCTCTTAACAGACACACAGCAGTTAGAAAAAGTCATTCAGGATTAGGATTTCAATTTCGTCTGGGAGTAAAATGCTGAATCCATGCTAAATGAAAGTCTCCATTGTTGCGATGGTGTAAGAGAACCGTATTTTCCAGACACTGTGGTTCTTCATGGGTCCTAAATGTCCATGTCTAATTGCTGAATACTGTATGTCTAGATTGGATTTTATTTTACCTGACAGCAGTATTTCCATAGACTGCCATACACTGTATTATTTTCTAATGCTAGTGTATATATATATTAATTCACTCTGAATGAGCTATTCATGTTAATATTAAACTGTTCCATAAGACGTCAACAGACCACAAAAGCATTATTTGGACGAGCACTGATAGCACAACACAAAGCACAGTGTATGACTAGCTGGTGAGACTACATACGGACAATTAGCCCTAGGCTACTGCTGTTCCGTTGCTGCAACAGTGTGCAATTTTGTCACTGTACCAGATATACATTCTTCTCCTTGAGAAAGCCTGGAGGTGAAGAGACTGTTTAGTTACTCAATGTTGGCCACTAGAGGATATTTATCAACATATGAAAAGCAGATTTATACTAGCGATTATGTCAACAAAGAAGCGTATGCTATGCAGACGATGCTTGCTCTTTAAAAAAAACAAAAAGGTATTGAGCAGTTTGGTTAGATTTTGTTCTGCTCTATGAACACAGTGTGAAGTACTGTGTTTCTGTATGTCATTATAGATTGTGTGAAATCAAGTGTCATAAATGCAACTGTTATGGCTATTTATGACACCTGTCGTGTTATTTTATGCTAGTGTTATTTAGGCTTTATGAACCTTAAAGTTTTCAGCTAAAGTGTTATTTCATTTATATATTTTCATTTAGGGGGTCGATCAGCTTTAATGTTGCTTCCGTCAATGTAATTGTCTTTATCTTTTCCAATACATTTTTTATAAATATGTTATTTTAAATATATATATTTTTTATATATATTTTCCTTTATTATTTTCCCCTAACCCTACCACCCCTCCCCTAATTGGAGTAAACTAATGAACAATAACACTTAGGCTTCTACTTCCAGCTTCTATTTACTATATACATTTGATGGACATTTTACATTAGTTATCTTTTGTTTGTTTTTAATCCCATCCTTCAGTTACCCTCAACCCCTCCCATCTCTGAAGACCATTCCGTTTTGACTTATATTTTCTATATATTTTTCAACTGTGTTGTGATGTTTCTAAAGTGTTACTGTCTGTTTCTCGACCAGGAAGTAATTGATCCTTATCAGCTCAACTGGCTCCTGTTCCACCTATTGTTTGTTTATTGTAACTAATCGACTCATATTACACCTAATTAGGATTTGCCAAACCAGCAAATATTTTAAATTGGAGTTGAAGGGGTTTACAGTGCCATTGCCATTGTTGTTCTTGTTGGAGTGCCTTTGTTGCCCATGAGAGTAAATACTTCTCATCTACTGTTGTGTCAGAAAATGTGTACATAACCATTCGAGATGGTCTTCAAAGTAGACTAAGTACATTTAAAAAAAGACTTCTCTGTTTAGTAAATTGATCTAGCTAGTGTATCAAAGGTTTGGGTCCCTTTTACCAAAAGGTGTGGGTGAGGAATTATGTGCTGTGGCGAATGCTGTGTGTTTACGTTGCTATGTTTCCCTCTCACTGCCGGTCTGCAGCCACCATGAAATTGGTTTGCTATAAATAGAAACCCGTTGAACCTCTGTTGTTCTGTATGTCCATGGGAGCTCATGGTTCTGTCAATGGTTTGTCCATGAGAAAAGTCCACTGTAACTGATTAAAGGGGAGGTATACGTCTTGATCTCACTCTGGTCCATGTATCTGCATCAATCTAGTTTTTTTGGTCTAGTTGCAAAAGGAGACTGCATGTTCAAAGACCTACAGAGACTTGTTTCTGCTTGCCATTTTTGGGTGCCTCAAGACTGTGCTTATCTGTTGTGACTGTTCACTGGCATGTGTCTGATAATGCAGTTGTCTTTTCAAAGAGTTGTGGGAGAGAATAGCTGCAGATTGGCCATTGGATGGTCATGCTGATACTACCGTGTAAGATCATGATAGCACTTGTACCAAAAGACTCCGATAAGTCAGAGAAAGTTCAGAGGTAACATTATTGGCAACACTTCATTTGAAACCTCACAATTCCTCCCTCACAAAACCCACATAGTACTGCTGTAATACTGACACGCTATTTGAGGTTAGAGTTCTGAGAACTCATGACATGAATAAGCTAGATGGTTAGTAGTGCACCAAATCATACCCATGGAACTTTTAGAACCCTTGTCTCAATTCCCTTTCCTTCACATTTAAGGGGACTGGTTGGACAATGGACGTTTTTTTATAACAAATTAATAAAATCATTTTTTGACACAAGCATCTGGGGCCATGGAAAGTTGCTGCGAGTATGTCTTTACTGTGGACTCTCTGAGGACAGTTGGTGCACTGGTATCATAAACATTCCTCATATAGCCAGGGAAGAATTAAGATCTGTATTCAATCAGATATCACTTGCCAGAGTCAACGTCAAAGTCTCTGGCTCTTTAAAGTCTTCAGAGAAGTCAGGACATAAAGGCTTTTGGTGTCCTATTCGACTTTTTGCCCTGACCCTGCAGAGATGGTGTGAGCTCCTGTCTGCAGCTGTGTTCTCTTCCCTGGTTTGGCCAAAATGTCATGTAATTTAGAGCCCCCCTCACTGGTACTTCTCAGTTTCGATTTAGACCAGAGCACAGAACTTGCAAGGCCATGACCATCAAAATAATCCCTGTATTACTTCTAATGACCGTACAAGCTTTCTCTGGAAGAATGATTTTTCATTTAAGTCCATGAATACGATGGCAACCAGTTTGTGCTTTTATGAATCCGTGGCGCCAGTGTTTTGACATCATCAATGCCCTTCTAAACGCTAACCAAAAATGCTTTGGGAACACTATTCTCATGCAACAAAGAGCAGCGTAGCCCCGTCAAGAAATATATTATATATAATATTTTGCATGATGTTAAGACAACAGCATGTTTAAAAACGAAAACAGGGGACTGAAAGGGCCTCCCTCTTCAAGATACAGGGTTGTTTTCAGGCATTAGAAGGCAAATTGCCTGCTGCCTGGCACTCTTGTCAGCGATCTGGCTCTGGATCACGCGTCTGCTCTCGACTGCTCCCCTGGTTCAGTTACATCACGGCTCACACTCCAAATCAGCTCCAGAGGTTGTGGCCCCATTGGAATGCATCCACCCCCCCCCCCCCCCCCCCTCCCCCCCAGCACACAGAGCCCTCTTCCCCAAAGTGAGCCCTCAGCACTCAGCCCTTAGCCTGAGACACAGAGGACTATTAAAAGTGGAGGACTGTGGCCCCCAACCACCACACACAACCCACCAACTCTCGTGACCTTTTGTCAGCCTAATTTATCTGCTGGTAAATGAGCTTCGGTGCAGGACAGATGTGGCCTGTAGATTCATGTTAATCTACAGTCTGTTAGGGTGTCCAATGATATTCCCGAATAAGCTCCCAGTGATGGTCCAGAGGATGTCGACTACCAGAGGTCACCAGTAGACACATTCATTCTTACAAAAACAGCATGTCTACTAGGTTATTGGAAAACATCTGGCTGCCCTTAGCAGTGTGTTCAGTAACCTGGGGTGTTACTTCATTATTAGAGCGAGAAACACCAAGGGTGTTATCGGTCAAAGTTACACCAAGGGAATAACATTGTAAGTTGACTGCCTTCAGCAGCAGCCAAACAAATAGTGTTTCCTATTTATAATCTGGAATGGGAAACACTGTGAAGACTTTTCCCTTTAGAAGGCAATTGCACCTCAAACTGTTATCCATTCAGGGCTGAATCCTAACTCAAGATGTTTGTGAGGAACCTGAGCTTTGCATGCATTGATGTCAATGGGAAATGTGCTTTGAAAGTTAAATTAAACATGCATGTGCAGTACGTCAAGTAAGATTTCAACTCTCAATGATTACCAAATGGTGACATTTATATTTTTGTTAAGGAAGTGTAAGAGCAGACCTATGTTTACATAATTAACATATGGAATAGTGTTGGACTGAATCTATGTGCACAGGTTAGTGTCTCCACATCGCAATCCTTGAGAATCCTGTCCAAATGCATTGATGCGAGACTCCTGAAAAGATTACATGAATCCACCATTAGAGTGGAAGTGAGAGAATGAGTGGGCAATGTGATGAAAGCCAGAGCAGAACGTAAGGCAGTTCCAAAAGGGTTTTGTGAGTTGAAACAGGCACATTGACTAAAACCTATTACGTGATTATTGTAAATAATCTGTTGCTATGATAAAGGAAATCGAAAAGGGAAGAAAGCTTGAATGTACATTTCACTAACTTTGTTAAAAGTGCAAATGCCAGTGATGCAGAACCCCCCCCCCCCCCCCCCCCCCCCCCCAAAAAAAAAATGAACAAAGCATAAAACTAAGATGACAGTTATCAGGAATTTAAAAGGTTGGATGCATCCCAAATGGCACCCTTTTCCCTATATGGTGCATTACTTTTGACCAGAGCCTTATTGGCACTAGGTAGGGAATAGGGTGCCATTTGGGATGTATCCTTAATTTCAAGTGTACTATTGAAGCAATAAGTCACAATAGCCTGTGATAGTGTTCTAAAAGGCTGTGATATAGTGTTCTAAGAGCCTGTGATATAGTGTTCTAAGAGCCTGTGATATAGTGTTCTAAGAGCCCGTGATATAGTGTTCTAAGAGCCTGTGATATAGTGTTCTAAGAGCCTGTGATATAGTGTTCTAAGAGCCTGTGATATAGTGTTCTAAGAGCCTGTGATATAGTGTTCAAGAGCCTGTGATAGGGTTCTAAGAGCCTGTGATGTAGTGTTCTAAGAGCCTGTGATAGGGTTCTAAGAGCCTGTGATGCATCACAGCTAAGGGATGTTATTACAAGGTGATGGCTTGACTGTTTGATAGCAAGCCAACTACAACTAGCAAGCTTGCTAGTAACACAAGAGTGTAGCTTCTCTTGAAACAATGAACTAACTAGCTAACTGGTGAAGTTATGGAAAGCAACATCTTGGCTATGTCAGCACTCAAATATGGCTAGGCCTATATGACTCAATGGAAAGCATTCTGTTTCACAGAGATTGGAACCAGAGAATCCTATTCCAAAAGGCACCCTTGTGTTCTAATGATGTCATTCTTCATCTTTGCCAATTAGGTCCGTAGAGAGAGTGAGTGCCAGTAGGTTTCGGAAGTCCAAAGACAATTTTTGGGACATTAAGAGGTGAGTAATGTTTTCACACCTAAACACATCTCGCAGTGGATATCAAACAGTCATGTTTATAATATGATTTTTTTTAATCAGCATATGTGTTGAGTTAGCTTAACTGAGCCAATTGAGGTAATTTGTCACTGCGTGACCCCTTCCAGTTGGCCCTCATCCAAACAATGTCTATATCCTGAGGAGGCCAAACGATGCAGTCGCTTGTTTCCAGCACATAATCACACTTAACTGTTCTGCCAGAAGATGTTGTTTAACTGCATTCAGCTCAGAAGGGGATTTCTGGATGCATTTTATGCCAATGATAATTTACGTATGGACAAATGATTATTACACCTTCTCAGTACCAAAGCAACACCTCCCGTGGTTCCATAATGAAGAGTTCCAAAGCAACACCGCTAATGCTTATTCATGTTCTTAAGTATGAGTCAATACATTTAGCAGTTAAAAATGTTCATATCTTGCAGCGCTGTCATGCCAACTGGAATATACAGTCTTGAGCTAGTACTGGCTGTATAAACAAGCTAAGTTTCCAGTTTGTTTGGATTTGTCAACAAATTACATCGAATTATGTGTCCGTGGATGAGGAATAGCGCAGACAGCAGAAGTCAATATGTACCAGCATGCATTATTGCATCAATGGCACCTTTTATATTACAATCTAAAGGAAGGCAACTGGACAAGACGAGTTGAAAGAAATAGTTTTCCCATGAATTGGAACAATGTATCCAAACATTGAAGGAATCTCAAAATTCATATGTTATTGAATGTAGAACAAAACATGGAACGAAACACCTTTAAACGTACATTCATCTACAGTAAGGCCATTAAATGACAACATGTAGAAGTGTTTATGATTAAATGGATTCTACTAAGTCACATCAGTGGCGGGGGAGGACAGGTAGAAAATGGGTCTAGTTAAACAGATGTGTTCACCGTGATACAAACTAAGTGGACCCTTTGGCTCAGAGCAGAAACAGAAACAGAGAACCCTCTGGTCAGGAGCTGGCTGAGGGCAATAAATTGAATGAAGACGGAACTAACTCAAAGGGGAAACTATTCGTCCCAGCCCTATAACTCTTCCTGCTCCTTTCCCTATTATATTTTACATTCAGCTTCGCGCTGATTGCATTAGCAGGCCCGACGCGGCCTTGAAAGAACAAAGACGTGCTGTGGAGGGGAGCAGGCAGCTCTAGGCCAAGATGCCATGGCCCCTGGTCCGCGGGATGGGAAACGGGGCTCCAAGTCCTGACACGGCACAGACATGACCGGCTTAGTTATGACGTTTTTAAAGGGAGGATGACAACCCCTGAAGCCACAGACCCGAGTTAGCATAGGGGCCCCAATTCGGGGAAGCAAAGGCAGGTTACTATGTGGTGTGGTGAGACACTAGTCCTTTACAGACAGACGCACTACCTCAGACTTATGATGGCACAGTAACCATCTTGTTATCCCAAACCGCACTCGGTCCCATCTTTGACCGAATGATACTCTTTGAGATTACAAGATGAATGTGCCACAGTGATGAGATATTGAGGTCATGCCTTTGTAAGCACCACATAAGTAAGGGGGAAGTGTCCTTTCATCATTGGAAGCTTGGTTACCTCCGGCTCCCACAGCGTATACTTTGACACAGTTAGCCTTACTATAGTCTATGTGATTAATTAAAGAGGCTTAACATTCCTTCACATCAATCAGTATCATTATTTTGTTGAGTTCATGGATACGATCTGCATACTTCACAATGGATGAATCATCGTAATGATTGTAATTATCTCCTAACGGGCTCCTCTTCATGTTTACAACATTTAAGTCCATGTTTTTCCCCAGCACGCTTCTCCAGAGGAAACAGGGAGGAATATCAACATGGTTTACATAAAGTCAGAGAGTAAATTATTCTTAATTACTAACAGAACGCACATAAGCTTGGGGGTATTGAAAAAGCCAGCAGAGTTATCAGATGTCACGTCCTGACCATTGTGTGCTCTTATTTCCTATAGTAGAGTAGGTCAGGGCGTGACTGGGGGGGGGGGGGGGGGGGGGGGTTTATTCTAGTTACATTTTTCTATGTTGTTTGGGTCTAGTTTCTGTTTTTCTATGTTGGGTTTTTTGGATGATCCCCAATTAGAGGCAGCTGGTCATCGTTGTCTCTAATTGGGGATCATATTTAAGTAGTTGTTTTTCCCACCTTTATTTTGTGGGAGATTATTTTGAGTTAGTGCATGTAGCACCTCTTCGTCACGGTTTGCTGGTTTGTTTATGGTTTATTGTATGTATTGCATAGTTTCACATTAAAATAAAATATGTGGAATGATACGCACGCTGCGCCTTGGTCCGATTATTATGACGAGCGTGTCATATTCGTGGATGTAGGTGGCAGGGAAGTCAGGCGCAGGAGAAACCAAGTTGGTTAATATGGAGTATTTAATAAAAAAACTAACTCCATAACCAAAGTACAAAATAACATGGGTAAAGTATACCCGCCGCACACCGATACACAAACCCACGTAACATAACATCACAAACAGTCACTGACAAGGACATGAGGGGAAACAGAGCGTTAAATACACAACATGATTAATTGGATTGGAAACAGGTGTGTAGGAAGACAAGACAAAACCAATGGAAAATGAAAAATGGATCAATGATGGCTAGAAGACCGGTGACGTCGACTGCCGAGCACCACCCGAGCAAGGAGGGGCATCGACTTCGGCAGAAGTCGTGACAGAGCGTGACAACAGATGATTAAGATTACGGTATAGCAGATGGTCATATCATATTACACACACTAAGAATTAACAGATGTGTGTCTGCAAATTAATTTGTAATTAATCATCAAATGTTTTAACAGATTTCACAAAATAAAAGGCTGCTTTCAGGCGTTTCATTGGCTACATTGGGGCTTATGCCATGGAATTATATTTTAGTCGTCAAATGTGCTGAATTTAGCATCAAAGACTAGTTAACATTACAATTCTGGCAAGCATGGGTGAGACTTCAGTCAGAGAATGAATATATTTTTCCATTTTACTCTTTGAGGTATTGTCATATTATGGTAAAGAGGAACATTCCCAAAAGCAGAAGTTTTGTCCCGAGTTCAATTTCTGTGAAATGAGATCGTTCCAACAATAAATCCTCATCTCCTTCTTCAGCTGCTAAAATATGTATTTATTGTTTTAATGTCTATTTATAATACTCTTCCTAGAGTGTATGTGTACTGTTATACAATATGGATACAGACTGAGAAGTCAAGTAGGAGCAAAGTTGTGCCCAATCTGGTAAACCACAACAGGAAATCCAAAATGGGGCTGTCTTGATAAGACTTGTCCAGACATTATCCTAGTGGGAGCAATTGTTTGAAACAACTTTATGGAGAAAAAAACATTCCCTCTACAGCAAAAGTAGACTGGTTTGTTTTGCTTTGCAGGCTGTGTGATGAAGCCGAGGTGCGAGGTAGTAATTTAGTTTCCATTGCCCACATGCCTTGTTACAGCAATACTTCCTTTATGGCATCAGACCTCACCAATCCTGCAAAACATGGCAGAATGAGGGCGTAGTTGCTATTGTTCCAAGTCTTATGTTTATAAAGTTCAAGGCTGCTGAACTAGCAAGCTAAACTCATCCCCCCTAAACTAGCATCTCATCAACAATGTTAATCTCCAGATCTGTTTTTGTGGAGACAGTTTATAATGGGGTTAGAGTGAAGGTCTGCACATTCAGTGCATGCAAATTATAGTAGTAAAGTTTATCCTCAAATTGGCCGCCTAATGGTATAGATTTTAGAAGAGCCATGAAATGAATATCATATATGCCATCATCATATTTAAGACTAAACTTAAATTCGAAAGGTAATTTGGGAGTTTTGGGCCTCACCATGTTTGAACATTTCTTTATTACCGAAAGTATCAGATTCACAAATTTGACTTGGGCAATAGGGGATAAAACGCTCCCCTAGTGTCAATGGTATTAGCGCCTGTATTTGGCATTCACAAGGTCCTTTCATGGTGGTGGAGCTCTAAGCCAGTCAATGCAATCACTAGATACGTGACTAGATCCACAGTTGTGATGAGCTCACATGTTTAAGTTGTGTCCAAAGTAGCAGGATGATTGTAGCCATGCAATAGCATCGAGGGACAAGACCATGCATTTTGCATTTTTGAATGAAGGATGATAAGTTCTGGCTGTGGATAGAGCCATAAATAAATGCCAGATCACACCAGAGCTTTGGTTCTTTGATTAGGCTTGGCAGCTGTTTAAAGAACACATTGGCTCGTGCTGTGCTGAGAAGCCCTGCTCCAAGTAGACCATATCCCTACGCCTTACATGTGTATCTGATGCAAAATCCTACTACAGTAATTTTACCGCAAATAGCATTTTTTATTCAAAATTCCTGTTTCTGCCTTCCAAAGTGTGTGTCCCCACTAAACCAGTTGTAGCAGAAACAGGAGCTTTGTGAGGAAAGGTACCTACCTGGTATAGCAGAAGGTTGTTTGCGTGCTGTAGATCACTTATCTTGGCTTAGCCCAATATTTTAATAAAGCAGCCTAACTCCTTAGTACAAGGATCGTACATGTTCTGTTTAAAGGGGGAATTGGCACTGGAAGCCTAAACAGCCAAATACTCCATTTAAACACAAAATGGTTCTCAATTGTGGTACGGTTCTGGAAACATAAATCCCTAGACTTTCATATCACATCAAAATAATTTCACAAACGCTAAATATGTTTAAAAAAGCAAGTTATGCAGGCTCTAGTTTTGTCTAATCTTGATTATTGTCCAGTCACGTGGTCCAGTGCTACAAGGAAAGACCTAGTTAAGCTGCAGGTGACCCAGAACAGAGTGGCACGTTTTGCTCTTAATTGTAATCAGAGGGCTGATATAAATACTATGTATGCAAGTCTCTCTTGGCTAAGAGTTGAGGAGAGACTGACTGCATCAATTCTTCTTTTTATAAGAAACATTAATGTGTTGAAAATCCCAAATTGTCTGCATAGTCAACTTACACACAGCTCTGACACACACACTTATCCCACCAGACATGCCACCAGGGGTCTTTTCACAGTCCCCAAATCCAGAACAAATTCAAGAAAGCATACAGTATTATATAGAGCCCTTATTGCATGGAATTTCCTTCCATCTCATATTGCGCAAATAAACAGCAAACCTGGTTTCAAAAAACAGATAAAGTAACACCTCGTGGCACAACGACCTAGGTAGTTTGTGTGTATGCATTGATATGTAGGCTACGTGTGCCTTTAAAAAAAAAATGTTGTTCTGTCCTTGAGCTGTTCTTGTCTATTGATGTTCTGTATTATGTCATTCTGTATTATGTTTCATGTTTTGTGTGGACCCCAGGAAGAGTAGCTGCTGCTTATGCAACAGCTAATGGGGATCCTAATAAAATAGCAATACCAAAAAATACTCTGCTGAATTAAACTCAA
Organism: Salmo salar; assembly: GCF_965601325.2. Lineage (NCBI taxonomy): Eukaryota > Metazoa > Chordata > Actinopteri > Salmoniformes > Salmonidae > Salmo > Salmo salar. The sequence goes on from NC_138295.1 coordinate 31,628,971, forward strand.
CTCTACTGTACTCTACGGCACTGTGCTGTACTCTGCTCAATTACACTCTACTGGACTGTACTGTGCTGTACTGTATTGTCCAAACTTGTGAAACATAGAAGTCTTTTCAATGTCTGGAAAATAAGTATTCCATGCGTCTTTTCAACATCATTTAGCTTACTGGGTACATGGGGATGGTTGTCAGATTGTGACAAGCAACAACAAAATTTACGTGACAACCATCCCCAATGCTAATTAAGATGCTTGTTACCACATGGCTTGATCTATGGAACTCACAGATAGGCTTGAAATGAAGCTCTCCATTTTCTTTTCTGTAATACAAGTAATTGTTTATGGCTACTGCCATCATACAACTATTTATTAAAGAAATAACAAGCATATTCATATTGACTTTCACCCATGAACAATTCAAATATTCCTCTCACCTCAATGTTTTGTGATCCTGACCTGAACTGACCACATGGAAGCACCACTCAATTTTGAGCAATAAACACTGTGACAACCAACCCGTGAGACAACCAACCCCTATCAACATCACAAATGGCATTTAAATATCCAATACCAAAGTTCAGCTTTCTTGATTGCTTCTAATACTCATTGGTGCGCTATAGCTCTCACTTTCCCCCTTTTACCACAGTAACAATGTATAAAAATGTATGAAGTTCAAATATTAAACCTTCCTTGTAAGGTGTTCATTTATCTTGTGGTTTAATTGTCAAGCCTTGTCATATCCAAAACCACAAATCTAAAAAATACTCCAGTTTCGTGTTACCTTGATGCAGAAAATTCTCCCTGCTATATTTGTCAAATTTAGCACTTTCAACCACAGTCTTTCCTTCTTTCCGATAGATTTGTGGCCATAGATGAAAACGATCAAAGAGAGAGCGAAAGCTAACGTGCTAGGAGGTAGAATCTGTGTGCACAGACTTAGAGAGGTAATCCAATTCAAACAGACGCCATGCCAACACTCTGGTCTCGACCTCCATCCATCATTATGCCAGGTTGTTATTATGAACATGTTCTGGACGTCTGATGATTCCAGAGAGGTGCAAGGAAGGTGGGTTTTTTGGGGTGTAATTGCAGTCGGAGGGCCAGACCAGACAATGGGAGAGGATATTAAAAGGGGGTGTCCATTAAGGGTGAAGAGCTGGTCTGGTTGGACTATGTCCTGTTTGCAGACAAGGGATTTCACCCTCGCTCCAAATGATCCACAGCCAGTGCTTAGGAAAGTGTTTTCTGTCCCAACCTAGGCATTAGCTGGTACGACAATAATGTGATACTGCCTTATTCGTAAACTAAGGGAAACGGCATGTTCGCACAATGGAAGTAATGGTGAATACTGTATCTCACAGTCGAATGTTTTCATTCAACTGGCCTTCACTATGTATAAACGCAACAATATTTTTGAATATTATTCCAAAAGAGCAATCTGGAGAGCAATACCTGAAGCCCGAGAGATGAACTCAGGACTTAATGGACAATCATCGTATGGATACATTTTCTCTCTGTAGTCCCTGGGCTCCGTCCCACACCAGCTTGAATTGTTGCGGTGCCAAAAGCCTCTCCGCTTGTGGATATCAGGCGTAGAGGCAGTCATTAACAGCTGTACACATCACAAACTTACAGTACAGTCACTGGTCAATCTCAACAGAGCTGTGGAGGCCATGTGTGAATTAAGTAATTATGCCAATACTTGCCCTATGGCTCATTTACCTCTTCTTACAAACAATTTCCAGTCAAAATGTATAGTCCGAGAGAATAATTTTTCCCAAAGCACGAGGGACATTTGTGCTCCACCGTGCAGTGAGAGCAAAAGCATGGGATAAGCCCAGCTGCAACGGATCAGAGTTCCCCTCCTCACTGCTATAAGCAGACCCTTATTCTTCTTGTTTTATTGCCTCAGAGGAGTTTGCTGATACGAGCACCTTGTGGGTTTCCTTGCCTGCCTCCATTCAAACAGGACATGAACAAGGGAAACAGGAAGAAGATCCCTGGCAATTTTCCCCAAGCGTGTATGCCATCACTCTCCAGAGAATAACCTCACTCTTAAGCCTTGTAGAGAAGACTAAACTGTTGTTTTAAATGCACAATACAATTGCTCTGGCGGTCAAAAGCCCTCACAGGATGACCTGTGATAACCTTTTGGTAGCATCAGGCAAAGTCCACTATACTTCATTGTAACCAGACAGAATGGCTAGAAAGTCTTGGCCCCCAATTATTACAATCCTCCTCCAGCCCTCACGTCTTTGCCATATGGGATGGATTTTGCTTATACCGCATCTTCCCTCTTATCCTGAACCAGGCAGAGAGAAATCAGCCCCTTCACGGTTTTCTGAGCCCACACAACAGGAGCGGAAAACAGGATCCTTTTGAGGCGACTGAGGTCAGATGTAAACTTCCACCGGGGTTCAAAGGTCAAAATGTGTCTTTCATAATCATAGTGTACATCATCGTTGTAGTTATTATTATTACCGTTACTACTGTATCAATCATTTTTCAATCAGTTATTATCAATCATTTATCAATCAGTTATTATCAATCATTTATTAATCAGTCATTATCAATCATTTATCAATCAGTTATTATCAATCATTTATTAATCAGTTATTATCAATCATTTTTCAATCAGTTATTATCAATCATTTATCAATCAGTTATTATCAATCATTTATTAATCAGTTATTATCAATCATTTATCAATCAGTTATTATCAATCATTTATTAATCAGTTATTATCAATCATTTATCAATCAGTTATTATCAATCATTTTCTATCTCTAGTCAGACAGGATGCACATGCACTGTAGCGAGAAAATTACCCTCTGCAGCTTCAGGTCGCTCTGGACCTCTTGAGTTGGTTCAAGTCCCTCGGATAGGTTCTTTATTGTACTGATGGAAGAGCACCTGCATTACATCCTCATAACAAATGATGGCAAGATTGAGTGGCCATTAACAGGCCCCACGATAATAACCCCAGCTTCCTGACCGCAGCTGTACTGGTTCACCAAAAAGCTAATGTTCAAAGTTATTGAGCTATTTGTTATACCTAAGAGCAGTTTCCCACCAAAAACTCCCCATGCTATACTATGCTATCTCGTGCTTTGAGAAAGCCAAGATGTCTCCCTAATAACTTTCCAATCCAAGAGTAGTACATCAGTGTTGATAGCAAGCAGCGGTGTAATGACTTCACCAACCACTATTAGGAAACCTCCTCGGAGCATATATTTCCTCACGTACTCTAACACGTCGCTGTGGTTCAACTTCTCCTCTAAACATTTCACATAAATTCATGACTCACCCTTTTTCCATGGACTACTACTGCTCTCCCATACACAACACTAGAGCCTGCAGTATTTTTACAAGTCTGTACACTATGGCATTAATGATAGTCAGAAAGCAGTCGCAAAATGTTGTAAATGAGGATTGTATTTGCTGGGGTTATGACATGGAAAAGGGACGCACTTTACATAATATAGGCCTTATACCAGTGTAATAACCAGTATAATAACCAGTGTAATAACCAGTGTAAATATCCTGTAACAGACTAGTAATAAGTACACATACAGTCATTCAAGCCCACCGTAATTGAGGACTTGAAATAACTTAATTGGTCTACATTTTTTTGCATTGTATTGTAGTATACTACGAAGTACCACATAGGTTGCGCTTTTGTTTCAAATAGAAGACCATCCACAATAGGCAAGAGTCCATGGATCATTACAATTTCAAATGAACACATTAGTGTGATTAGACTGTAATTAATAACATGACCCCTCGTAACCTCGAGAGCAAAAGGCTATATAAAAACGACAAATGTTAAACTATATACCAAAGTAAGAGTGGGGTAACCCTTGGAGGTCTGCGGAGCAGTCCGGTTCAAAGAACATGGGTCTTGAGTTATTTGTTTTGGAAAGCTGTGCTGAATTGGACCTACTGAAGTTCCAAAGCTATAACTCAGCCATGGCCCTTTTCCTGCCCGGGTACAAAGTTCACTGTTGCCTGTTGACATAGAGACGACACAACATTATAGTGAAAATAGCTTGCTTTCAGCTAATGTGAAAATGTACACACACAACAATTTTTTTAAAGGAGTACTTATGCTTAATAATAGGTGCCAGGGGTAATGATGGTTGTTGGTGTTCAAAACCTGTTTTGGAAACGGAACAAGACAATGTGTTTCTTATGCAACCACCAAAACAGCTTCTAACAAGAAAACAGAGGACTTTTGCCTTTTTATTGAGCTACTGTTTATTTTATGTTAGGTGGCCTCCACCATACAGACTCCCAAACCACCCATTAAACAAATCCACATCATACTACTGTGGGAGGCATATCCGAATCGGTTTTCCAAGCCCAAATCCTCTGGCAACTTTTTGTTCTCTGAATGGCCTACCTACAAAAGTACATGTTGTATGAGAGAACGCCTATTCTTCCTTATTCTTCCAGTTCTCACGTGTCATCCAAAATGAGAGGTTTTGATTGGACTTTTTTTTTTTTTTTTGAAGTACTGATTAACAGCTGATAATTGAATTTGATGAAATCTGGTAAGCCTTGAAGATAGACCCCTTTGTGATAGTCCTGTTTATAAAAGATAAGCATCTGACACCTTCCACAGGTCAACGCTATGAGGCTGTCCATTTCAAAACAATTATTATAAACATATTGATCTGATTTTCCAAATGTGGTTTAATAATGAGAGCTATGGAGAGACAGTTTCACCAGTTACGTTTTTTTTACCCATTAGGAGCTGTTTCTCTTACCCAATACATTTCCTCGCAGATTAACTAGGTTAATCCAACCCCTTCTGTCAGCTGACGAGTGTCTGCCATGTGTTGCTTATTTTGTCTTCCTCCTGTGTATTTAGGTCTGTTTGTTGTTTTTAGTACTATTTCTCTATTAGAGGGTTAAACTCGTTTTGTTTTTTGTCTGGCGCACCCGAAATACCGTCCAGGTCTACGTCTCTGCAGTGGCTTAGAATACACAAACGTGTAACTGGACAATGAGAAGGATGAGGCAACATACTAAGACCACACAATCGTTCAACCTGTCTCGGTGAAATTTGAGAAATGTCTGTGTCTGAAATCAGGTCAACGGTGAGGTAACATGGGCCCTCTCTGTTTAAGCTAGTCTCAGTCTGGTGAGGGGAAACACAGGAAGACCCTCCATGCTGTGTATTTTGAAAGGAAGCTCCCTTAGAAATGGAAAGATTACAGATCCTTGGTTTACAACCACAGGGTTCAGTCAACCTAAATAAATGTAGAAGAGCAATCCTGAAAAACATGGCTGGCAAGAAACATTGCTCAATTATGTTTTTCAATTGCTCAATTATGTTTTTCTGGAGGTCCTCACTCCTCAAGAGAGTGTAAAAATAGTCCAGTTGGTTTTGGACAATTCAGAATAAAGGGGTCCACATAGGCCACATAAACCTCGGAAAACCAGAATTGTATCACTTCAACTAATTGCCAGCATTACCATTTTTATGAATGTTCTGCCTCATTTAGACCAAGTTCTTGGACAGTGAATTCAATGTTTCGTAGTCCAGAGCAGAGACACATGTATGAAACAAGAGAGACCATTCACTTTTTCCATCTCTTAATGTGTCCGAAGACCGTTCCTCAATGACCAAGTGTCTGAGTCTGAACTCGAAGAGACCTGATTGTAATATGTTTGACAAAGGCTTCAAGGTGTGACATCAATCTATCTTGGAGATTCTGTGGCACAGATGTGTCTAACCGAGAGCCAGTTTTGATCCAACCCCTAATCTTACCTTATTAGGAGAAAAAAGGCCTTGCTTGTTGGAAGAGCACGGACTGGGCCGAGCCTACTGGCTTTGTGCATTGTGTTAAATTGGATTAGATACTTGTATTGTTCAAACTGAAAGCCCAATATGGCATCAAGAGTATAGACAGACATTATATTACCAGTACATTCCTCATTTTTCTGCAATAACTGTTTCCATATTCTTGACACTTCTGGTTAATATTTAGCTGTTGTTTATTGCTTTAGAAGCTAGAGAAATTTATTTCTGGTAAGAAAACAGCAGCTGTTGGTCCGAATTCAGATTCCGCTGCCATAATGGTTTAGGACTATAAGGGCGAGTGCAGGTTGATGTCAGAGAAACACAGGTTGTGTGGGGAAAGTGTATGCACATTATTACGGCCATGTTGTTCTTTCCCCTTCAACCGCCTTGGCTAAGCCAGCAGTAGCACAGCCAATGGTGTTTGCTCTCACATTAAGACTGCTACTCTGCTGTGGACTTCCACCATTTAGACATCTTCCCAAAGTGCCTGTTCGCCAAGAACCCTACGAAACAAACTTTGGTTTCCAGTATCAATCAGCTCCAGTGTACAAATAAAGCCATTTGCCTCCAAGGTGGTCCATGTCAAAGGTTTCTGTTTCTTTTTTTCCTCAAACCTACTGATGGAGTATTGTTAGTCTTTCTTTGTTCGGAACTTACGGCACAATATATTCGTTGGGTCGTTCCAGCTCTTCCAACCTCTATTTTATACAATACGAATATATCGTGCCGTAGCTTCCGAACAAAGAAAGACAAACAATACTCCATCAGTAGGTTTGAGGAAAAATAGCAACCTTTGACATGGAATGTCACATGCATTTTCCACCCGCTAGTCAACTAAAATAAACTTTCTAAACAAGGTTTTGGTTAGTTTCAAGCTTGTTAAGCTAATGTTAAGTTAGCTGGCTAGCCAGTTCAAATAATGACCATATCATATAGCTGACAACGTCTTCACTTTACCTCATTTGTCTTCAAATTACAGGAAAATAAACTCACAACAAGATCATTATTTACAAATTACAGAAAATAGCTTATGGTTGTGAATGTGACTGTAAGGATCAACGCTGGAGACAAGAGGCAGGTACAGGGAGTGAACATTTAATGAAACACGGACATGAAACAGAACAAGAACAGGGACGCCACCCGGCGTCTGGGTGAGCCTGACGGGCCGGCCGAGGCATGGGCGCTGGACAAGCTGGCTGAGGCGTAGAAGCCCGATGGGCCGGCAGAGGCGTGGGAGCCTGGTGAGCCAGCTGAGGCATGGGAGCCTGGTGATCCGGCTGAGGCGCGAAAGCCTGACGATCCCGCTGAGGCATAGGAGCCTAACGACCAGGCTGAGGCGTGGGAGCCTAATGGGCCGGCTGAAGCATGACGTGGGGTGGGCGCCTGCCAAACCAACCGAGGCAAAAAGACCTCTCGAGCCAGCTAAGGCATGGAAGCCCGACAAGCTAGCTGAGGCACCCCCGGTTCCATCGGCGATGGCACCCAGACCCGACGTCAGTAATCAAAACAAAAAACTAAAACTCACTGATGCTTCCTTTAGTGGTGTCAGCATTCTGTGAGGATCGACGCTGGAAACGAGAACGAGCGCGTAATGATGGTGACAGGTGTGCGTAATAAAGGGCAGCCTGGCGGCCTCATGCGCCAGAGAGGGAGAGTGGGACCAGGCCTAATGTTATATCATAATTTGACTTTGGTGCAGGTAATGTTCTTCACATAACCATCTCTGGTAAACACGTACTATATCAAATAAAATCAGTGTTTATTTGTCACATGCACAGGATACAGAAGGTGTAGTGAAATGGTTACTTGCATAGTGGAGTCTTTTCTTTCGACATATAGCGAGTTGGCTAAATAATGTACCATATTCCCAACTCATCATGTTACTACCCTGCAGGAATCTGCAGGTAGCTATCCTACCAGGTTCAATGTTAGCTAGCTAGCCAGACTATCTTACCCGTATGCATGGATGGACACTTCTCTCTCTCTGTCACGGATGCCATGGTTGCCCTTAGTTTGAAGATGTAATCTGGAGACAGGTGTTTTATACAACAGCCTTCTGTGTGTTCTCTTTTTGACTCCCTCTTCAGATTTGCAATCAGTCAGATTTGCAGTCGTTCTGCCCCTGAACAAGGCAGTTAACCCACTGTTCCTAGGCCATCACTGTAAATAAGATTTTTTTCTTAGCCTGTTGGGGGTAGGGGGCAGTATTGACACGGCCGGATAAAAAACGTACCCGATTTAATCTGGTTACTACTCCTGCCCAGTAACTAGAATATGCATATAATTATTGGCTTTGGATAGAAAACAACCTACAGTTTCTAAAACTGTTTGAATGGTGTCTGTGAGTATAACAGAACTCATATGGCAGGCAAAAACCTGAGAAGATTCCTTACAGGAAGTGCCCTCTCTGACAAGATCTTGTTCTTCTTGTCTCTGTTTATTGAAGACTGAGGATCTTTGCTGTAACGTGACACTTCCTACGGCTCCCATAGGCTCTCAGAGCCCGGGAAAAAGCTGAATGATATTGAGGCAGCCCCAGGCTGAAACACATTTACGCGTTTGGCAAGTGGCCGATCAGAGGACAATGGGCTTAGGCGCGTGCCCGAGTCGACCCCATGTTTTATTTTCCTTCCTCTTTTTACCTAAACGCAGATTCCCGGTCGGAATATTATCGCTTTTTTACGAGAAAAATGGCATAAAAATTGATTTTAAACAGCGGTTGACATGCTTCGAAGTACGGTAATGGAATATTTAGAATTTTTTGGTCACAAAATGCGCCGTGCTCGTCACCCTTCTTTACCCTTTCGGATAGTGTCTTGAACGCACAAACAAAACGCCGCTGTTTGGATATAACAATGGATTATTTGGGACCAAACCAACATTTGTTATTGAAGTAGAAGTCCTGGGAGTGCATTCTGACGAAGAACACCAAAGGTAATAACATTTTTCTTATAGTAAATCTGACTTTGGTGAGTGCTAAACTTGCTGGGTGTCTAAATAGCTAGCCCTGTGATGCCGGGCTATCTACTGAGAATATTGCAAAATGTGCTTTCACCGAAAAGCTATTTTAAAATCGGACATATCGAGTGCATTGAGGAGTTCTGTATCTATAATTCTTAAAATAATTGTTATGCTTTTTGTGAACGTTTATCGTGAGTAATTTAGTAAATTTTTTGTAAATTCACCGGAAGTTTGCGGGGGGTATGCTAGTTCTGAACGTCACATGCTAATGTAAAAAGCTGGTTTTTGATATAAATATGAACTTGATTGAACAAAACATGCATGTATTGTATAACATAATGTCCTAGGTGTGTCATCTGATGAAGATCATCAAAGGTTAGTGCTGCATTTAGCTGTCTTCTGGGTTTTTGTGACATTATATGCTAGCTTGAAAAATGGGTGTCTGATTATTTCTGGCTGGGTACTCTGCTGACAATCTAATGTTTTGCTTTCGTTGTAAAGCCTTTTTGAAATCGGACAGTGTGGTTAGATTAACGAGAGTCTTGTCTTTAAAATGGTGTAAAATAGTCATATGTTTGAGAAATTGAAGTAATAGCATTTCTAAGGTATTTGAATAACGCGCCACAGGATTCCACTGGCTGTTACGTAGGTGGGACGATTTCGTCCCGCCGACCCTAGAGAGGTTAACTGACTTGCCTAGTTAAATCAAGGTTAAATAAATAAATAAAATGCCAGAATTTTCTCCATCTCCTGAGCTATCATACTGTAATTCCACCGGGCATTCCACTGATTTCAAAACTCAGAAAGTGGAGAGCAACACGTTTGCATTTCTACTAATCAAATCAAATTCTATTGGTCACATACACGTGATTAGCAGATGTTATTGTGGGTGTAGCGAAATGCTTGTGCTTCTAGCTCCGACAGTGCAGTAATATCTAACAGTAATATCTAACAAATAGCACAACATATACTGTACCCAATATACACAAATCTAAGTAGGAATGAATTAAGACTATATACATATGGACAAGCGATGTCAGAGCGTAACGGACTAAGATACAGTAAAATACTATAGAAAACAGTATATACATATGAGATGAGTAATGCAAGATATGTAAACATTATTAAGTGAATGAGATATCGTAGAATAGTATAGAAAACAGGAAATACACATGAGATGAGTAATGCCAGATATGTAAACATTAAGTGACTAAGATACCGTAGAATAGTATAGAATACAGTATATACATACGAGATGAGTAATGCCAGATATGTAAACATTATTAAAGTGACTAGTGTTCCATTATTAAAGTAGCCAGTGATTCCTAGTCTATGTCTTTAGGCAGCTGCCTCTAATGTGCTAGTGATGGCTGTTTAACAGGCTGATGGCCTTGAGATAGAAGCTGTTTTTCAGTCTCTCGGTCCCAGCTTTGATGCGCCTGTACTGACCTTGCCTTCTGGATGATAGTGGGGTGAGCAGGCAGTGGCTCGGGTGGTTGATGTCCTTGATGATCTTTTTGGCCTTCCTGTGACATTGGGTGCTGTTGGTGTCCTGGAAGGCAGGTAGTTTTCCCCCAGTGATGCGTTGGGCAGACCGCACCACCCTCTGGAGAGCCTTGCGGTTGCAGGTGATGCAGTTGCCATACCAGGCGGTAATACAGCCCAACAGGATTCTTTCAATTGTGCGTCTGTAAAAATTTGTGAGGGTTTTAGGTGACAAGCCAAATTTCTTTAGTCTCCTGAGGTGAAAGAGGATCTGTTGCACCTTCTTCACCACACTGTCTGTGTGGGTGGTCCATTTCAGTTTGTCAGTGATGTGAATGCAAAGGAACTTGGCACCTTCTCCACTGCGGTCCCGTCGATGTAGATAAGGGGGTGCACCCTCTGCTGAAGTTCACGATCATCTCCTTTGTTTTGTTGACGTTGAGCGAGAGAATGTTTTCTAGGCAACACACTCCCTGTAGCCTGTCTAGCCTACTACTGTTGTGTCATCTGCAAACTTGATGATTGCGTTGGAGGCATGCTTGGCCACGCAGTCATGGGTGAACAGGGAGAACAGGATATGTTTTTAAAAAGCTGCGTTAGAAAGGATTACCTACACATACTGACCAGCTCATGTTATAGGCAGAAGCGGGCTGCAGACCAATCCGGACTCATCTCTTGGGATGTCAAATCTAATCAAATCAACCGTGAAATGCTTACTTACAAGCCCTTAACCAACAATGCAATTCAAGAAATAGAGTTAAGAAAATATTTACTAAATAAACTAAAGTAAAAAATAAAATGTTAAACATTAAAATAACAATAACAAGGCTATATACAGGGGGTACCGGTACCGAGTCAATGTGCGGGGGTAAGGGTTAGTCGAGGTAATTTGTACATGTAGGTAGTGGTAAAGTGCCTATGCATTGATAATAAACAGCGAGTAGCAGCAGCGTAAAAACAAAAGGTGGGGAGGTTGTCAATGTAAATAGTCTGGTTGGCCATTTGATTAATTGTTCAACAGTCTTATGGCTTGGGGATAGAAGCTGTTAAGGAGCCTTTGGACCTAGACTTGGTCCAAAGGCGGTACCACTTGCCGTGCGGTAGCAGAGAGAACAGTCTATGACCTGGGTGACTGGAGTCTTTGACAATTTTTTGGGCTTTCCTCTGACACCACCTGGTATATAAATCCTGGATGGCAGGAAGCTTGCCCCAGTGATGTACTGGGCTGTACGCACTACCCTCTGTAGAGCCTTATGGTCAGATGCCAAGCTGTTGCCAAACCAGGAGGTGATGCAACCGGTCAGGATGCTCTCGATGGTGCAGCTGTAGAACTTTTTGAAGATCTGGGGACCCATGCCAAATCTTTTCAGTCTCCTGAGGGGGAAAAGGTGTTGTCGTGCCCGCTTAACGACAGTCTTGGTGTGTTTGGACCATGATAGTTAGTTGGTGATGTGGACACCAAGGAACTTGAAACTCTCGACCCGCTCCACTACAGCCCCATTGATGTTAACCTCTCTGGGATATGTGGGATGCTAGCGTCCCACCTCGACAACAGCCAGTGAAATTGCAGGGCGCCAAATTCAAAACAACAGAAATCTCATAATTAAAATTCCTCAAACATACAAGTATTATACACCATTTTAAAGATACACTTCTTGTTAATCCAGCCACAGTGTCTGATTTCAAAAAGGCTGTACGGTGAAAGCACACCATATGATTATGTTAGGTCAGCGCCTAGTCACAAAAAAACATACAGCCATTTTCCAGCCAAAGAGAGGAGTCACAAAAAGCAGAAATAGAGATAAAATTCATCACTAACCTTTGATTATTTTCATCATATGGCACTCATAGGACTTCATGTTACACAATACAAGTATGTTTTGTTTGATAAAGTTCATATTTATATCCAAAACTCTCAGTTTACATTGGCACGTTATGTTCAGTAATGTTTTGCCTACAAAACATCCAGTGATTTTGCAGAGAGCCACATCAATTTACAGAAATACTCATCATAAACTTTGATGAAAGATACAAGTGTTATGCATAGGATTATAGATAAACTTCTCCTTAATGCAACCACTGTGTCAGATTTCAAAAAAGCTTCACGTTGAAAGCACACCTTGCGATAATCTGAGTACAGCGCTCAGCCACCAAAACAAGCCATACAGATACCCGCCATGTTGTGGAGTCAACAAAAGTCAGAAATAGTGTTACAAATATTCACTTACCTTTGATGATCTTCATCGGAATGCACTCCCAGGAATCCCAGTTCCACAATAAATGTTCGTTTTGATCGATAAAGTTCATCTTTATGTCCAAATACCTCCTTTTTTTTTGCGCGTTAAGTTCACTATTCCAAATGCACAAGGCGCAGGCACTAAGTCCAGACAAAGTCAAAAAAGTTCCATTACAGTTTGTAGAAACATGTCAAACGATGTATAGAATCAATCTTTATGATGTTTTTATCATAAATCTTCAATAATATTCCAACCGGACAATTCCTTTGTCTTTAGAAATGAAAGGGAACACAGCTCGCGTGTGACTTTGCTCATGGCATTCTGCCAGACCCCTGATTCAAACAGCTCTTATTCTCTCCCCCTTCACAGTAGAAGCCTGAAACAACGTTCTAAAGACTGTTGACATCTAGTGGAAGCCTTAGGAAGTGCAATCTGACCCCACATACACTGTATATTGAATAGGCAATCACTTGAAAAACTACAAACCTCAGATTTCCCACTTCCTGGTTGGATTTGGTCTCAAGTTTTTGCCTGCCATATGAGTTCTGTTATACACACAGGCATCATTCAAACAGTTTTAGAAACTTCAGATTGTTTTCTATCCAAATCTACTAATTATATGCATATCTTAGCTTTTGGGCCTGAGTAGCAGGCAGTTTACCCTGGGCACCTTATTCATCCAAGCTACTCACTACTGCCCCCAGGTCCCAAAGAAGTTAATGGGGGACTGTTCGGCCCGCCTTTTCCTGTAGTCCACGATCAGCTCCTTTGTCTTGCTCACATTGAGGGAGAGGTTGTTGTCTGACCTCCTCCCTATAGGCTGTCTCATCATTATCGGTGATCAGGCCTACCACTGTTGTATCGTCAGCAAACTTAATGATGGTGTTGGAGTCATGTTTGGCCAATGAGGTCATGGGTGAACAGGGAGTACAGGAGGGGACAAAGTACACACCCCTGAGGGGCCCTAGTGTTGAGGATCAGCGTGGCAGATGTGTTGTTGCCTACCCTTACCACCAAGGGGAGGCCCGTCAGGAAGTCCAGGATCCAGTTGCAGAGGGAGGTGTTTAATCCCAGGGTCCTTAGCTTAGTCATGAGCTTTGTGGGCACTCTGGTGTTGAACGCTGAGCTCTAGTCAATGAACAGCATTCTCACATAGGTGTTCCTTTAGTCCAGGTGGGAAAGGGCACTGTGGAGTGCAATTGAGATTGCGTCATCTGTGATTCTGTTGGGGGGGTATGCGAATTGGAGTGGGTCTAGGGTATCCGGGAGGATGCTGTTGATGTGAGCCATGACCAGCCTTTCAAAGGACTTCATGGCTACAGACGTGAGTGCTACGGGGCGGTAATCATTTAGGCTTCCTTGGGCACAGGGACTATGGTGGTCTGCTTAAAACATGTAGGTATTGCAGACTCGGGTTGGGAGAGGTTGAAAATGTCAGTGAAAACACTTTCATGCATGCTTCAGTGTTGCCTGCCTCGAAGTGAACATAAAAGGTATTTAACCCCTCTGGTAGGCTCGTGTCATTGGGCAGCTCGCGGCTGGGGTTCCTTTTGTAGCCCGTAATAGTTTGCAAGCCCTTGTCACAACTTCTGCTGAAGTCGATGCCCCTCCTTGTTCGGGTGGTGCTCGGCGGTCGACGTCACCGGTCTTCTAACCATCATTGATCCATTTTTCATTTTCCATTGGTTTTGTCTTGTCTTCCTACACACCTGGTTCCAATCCCATTCATTACATGTTGTGTATTTAACCCTCTGTTTCTCCTCATGTCCTTGTCAGAGATTGTTTGTTGTTATGTGCTCGTGTATTTTGTATTGGTGCGCAACGGGTTATTTTACCCATGTAATTTTTTTATGTATGTTGGTTTTTGGAGTTTGTTTAATCTTTATTAAAATACTCCAGTTACACCAAGTTGGTTTCTCCTGCGCCTGACTTCCCTGCCACCTACACACATGAATATGACAGCCCTGCCTAATCCAAAGAGCGTCAGAGTCGGTGTAGTAGGATTCAATCTTAGTCCTGTATTGACGCTTTGCCAGCCCAACCATTATCTCAGCCAATTATTGCTAGAGGGAAGGTTCCTGGCTTTTGCCATGGCTAAACCAACTAGGTTCGTAATTTAACAATTTTATTCCTATTTACAGATGGCTTACAAGTTTGTTTTTAAGGCACATGAAAGTTCACATGTTCCAGAAGGCGATTCTAACAAAAAACGTATTTTGATTTAAAAAATTGTTTATGTTCAAATCCCTCTCCTGTGAAATAGTGAGGCGCGACATACGCCTAGTTTCCTGAAACAAGTCGCATTTTAACACTGAAATGAATCTGTACCCAAAGTGTTCCAAGTGATATAAAAATTTGAGACGTTCCCCTTGGTTTCACATGTTGTCTCCGATGGAAAAGTTGAAGAAGTGAAAGGTCCACCCGGGGTTCGTATACACACCACTCACTTTATCTGGTGTCCGGGTTGATGCTTTCCCCCCAATATCACAGGATGCCGATTGCTCACTACAGGTTTACAGCAGAACTCAATTGGTGACGGTTTGGAACCAAAATTATTTTCCAATCATTTCATTTTGAACTGAACCATTATTTTTTCCGTTCCATTCCACTGTTCCGACCTGCAAAATAAAATTCTGAACCGGTTCAAACCAAAAAAGTCCTGGTTTATATCATTCCATTCTGTTCTTTTTTAAACCTCTGAAATATATTTTCTACATTAGCTCAACATGAAATTACTTCATCAATCAGTGCTGATAGAGCAGCTTGCTATGGAGTGGGCAAGCTATAGTTGTTTTAGCCTAGGCGGCAGATGGTGTATGTACTATAGTTGTATACATGCACAGTGGACACACAAGTGTTTGCGCGAGATGCGACAAAAAAATGTGCAGGTGGGGAGAGAACGAGAGAGGGTGGAGGTCGGATTTGCATGAAGCACTGGCCATCTTGTTAATACATGCAATATCTGAATTAGGCCTACATATTTATACCTACAAAGGAGCGGCTTCTGTGGAGGAATTTGGAACTTCTGAGAATTGTCTTACATTGGCCTAGAGCTAGCTAACTAGCTAACAAGCTTGTATGTGCAAAACGGCACCAGAACTAAAAACACGTCTTATCTTTTTATAGTTTAATAAATCCAATGTGAAACGTGATAACTATAGTATCCATAACTAGCATTGAAAAAGTAAATCCATTACTCTCTAATAAAACATCTTTGCCTAATTTCTGAATTGTAATGTCAGTAGGCTATAGTAGCTCTAGCTTCGGATGGGGAGGGGCAGGTTGCCTAGGAACACACACACACACAGGCAAAGATTTTCTGCTCACAGGCAGACACTGGAATAGGTTTCTGAGTGACGGAGTGAGGGCTTTGCATAGACATTTTGTTGTTCGACTGAAAAAAATACCCAGAAAGTAAAAGAACGTTATTAACCGGTTCCCATGTTTTTATAATAACGGTTATTTTCCGGAACAGTATTGATTCCTTTATTTTCCAGTTGTGATTCTGTTCCTCAAAAAATGCCATTATTTTCCAGTTTTTGTCTCTGTTCCCTGAACCAGTTTCAACCCCTGCTTGGTGTTATTATAACTCTGTTTTTCTCATTACAGCCTTCTGTGTGATCATTTCATTGTTTCCACACTCCTTGTTCAGGGAGACTTTTATTACCAGGCTTTTTGATTAGGTCACTGAAAAAGGATTTCGTAATGCACACTCCAGATTGTCCAGAGATGTTTCACCGGCCAAGTGTGTATGTAATTATGATGGGGCATTGTGAGTTGTCAGAGTGTGTGTGTGTGTGTGTGTGTGTGTGTGTGTGTGTGTGTGTGTGTGTGTGTGTGTGTGTGTGTGTGTGTGTGTGTGTGTGTGTGTGTGTGTGTGTGTGTGTGTGTGTGTGTGTGTGTGTGTGTGTGCGCGTGTGTGTGTGTGTATTTGATAGAGAACTTATTTTCCTGTCATGTCAAACCACATTCTCAGCAGGATGCTTGGGTAAGATTGGGTTCTTGTGAGTGAGGGGTCCACTACCCCCACATGGAAGACAGACAGACAGACAGACGCTGGGAGGACAGACACACAGAGAGTGGAGCACTGTGAGATCTCTGGATCCGCCTGAACCAGGGACCTTCACAGAGGTCACGGCTTACAGTGGGAACGCAGCCACCTCAGTCCATTCCAATACATGTAACTTCAAAGCATGTCCTCCATCCTTAACCAGCTCTCAATATGTTCCATTCTGTCCCTCATTCAAACCATCAGTGATTGTTTCCATAGTCAAGAATTCAGTTTTTGGGAGTGTGACTGTTATTTTGTAAAACACTTGTTTCTTTGGAAACTACAAAATACTTTTCGATATGCATCGTGGCAATAAACAATAAGGAGTTACTGTTTTCTTCAAATGGATACTGTGCTCAGATTTGGATTGGAACAGTGTGACGTCATACAATCTAACCTTTCTATGCAACCTACTGTTTTGCATTCTATTAGATCATTTTTATCCATGTCAACCACAATGTATTTACAAAAAATTCAACAATTTAGCTAACACTATACAAACGGCCATAAAGGGTTAGGTCAACAACCACAGATTGACATACAATAGCTATGCACCCTAGACATACCCGCTTGTGGTCGTTAACTTTAATCACCTTCAATTTGTTATACCAGTCTTCTTGTGGAAAGACATGGAGCGTATTGTTCTGATAGATTTGCTAGTGTTGACCCTCAACAGCAGCAAACCCAATTTCTCAGTGTGTATAGAAGCTGAAGGTTTGAAGCCACCATGGTGGACCTTTGCATAATATGGAATCCAAATCCCACCACATCTCTCTGTTCAGCATCCAGTGGACTCTTCCCCTTTTACTGCCTGAAAGTCTCCTCCATGTCTGCTACTCAGGGGGTGGCTAACATCAAATGCTACCCCTTGACTCCAATCCATAAAGGTTAATTGACAATAAAAATACCTGGAAAGAAAACACCCTTTATAAATCTAAATTTAAGTCTAACATGGAGAATTTTAAAACCATGGTATGCCACAAAGAAAATACACTGGCCTTCAGTTGAATAGATATTCTTTATGCACAGATGTATGGGAAGCTTGTGGGCTTTGCCGAGTTGGGCCTTGGCTCTGTGACAGAACCATATAGGATTTACTGTAGCAAGGGAATCCGCTTTTAGTGTCCACCCACTGTGCTAAAACTGGTTGAATCAACTTTGTTTAAATGTAATTTGTCAGCGTATTGTGACACGGAATCGACATGAAAAACACATTGGATTTTTAAAAAGTCATAAATATAAACTGTTTTGAAGGTAAGATTTCTACCACATGATTATGTCATCATGGTAACAAAATTTCAACATTGACAAACCTTCTATAAAAGACTATGAATTTGTACCTTTAAAACAATGTCAGATTTTCATTGTTATAGCCACTATCAGAAAAAAACAATAGGCTAGGCAGCACCTCCAACTGGAGAGTTGATATATCTAAATAGATTCACTGTTGCTATCAAAGGATTTCCAAAGGGTAGGTTCAACAGAGCAAATTAAATGTAACCATACTTTATCACTCATATAATCAATGCTACTATTTAGGCCTATACAGAATTTACGAAGGCATCAACAGCTATTGTTTAAATTCAACCCAGGGTTCAACTAAAAATAGACAATACATTTAGGTCTAGGGTTTCAAACCCTGGTTGATTTCAAATGAAATGGTTCCAGATCTCCTCAGCGTGCCGAAATCACTCATCCACCACAGGAGCCTTGGTCTGGCTCGGATGTCAAGGTGCCAGGGCCAGATGATACCCCAAAACACACTGGAAAGGAGTGAGGTTAGTGGAGGAGGGGTGGAGGGAATTCTGCGCGTACTCCGCCCAAGGTAGAAAATCTGCCCCCTCCCCCGTCAGATCCTGACAGTAACACCGCAGGAACCTGCCCATCTCCTGGTTGACCCCGGAGGTGAGACTGACCATGACCCCCAGGCGTTCCATGAACGCCTTCCATACCCGTGAGGTGAACTGAGGGCCACGATCTGACACAATATCCTCCGGGATCCCGTAGTGCCGGAAGACGTGCGTAAGCCCAGGCAGAGGAAGGAGGTGACAAGCTTTGGAAAATCGGTTCACAACAACGAGAATGGTGGTGTTCCCCTGGGAGGGGGGAAGGTCAGTGACAAAGTCCATCGAGAGGTGAGACCAGGGTCGTTGTGGAACCGGCAGGGGAAGGAGCTTTCCATAAGGGAGGTATCTGGGTGTCTTTGACTGAGCACAGATGGAGCAGGAAGAGACGTAAACCCGGACGTCCCTAGCCAAGGTGGGCCACCAGTACTTCTCCGTTAGGCAGGCAATGGTATGGCCTATCCCAGGATGACCCGACACAGGCACCATGTGCACCCAGGAAAGGAGGTGGTCCCGCACACCTGTGGGCACGTAGGCACGGTTCTCTGGGCACTGTGCAGGTGCGGGTTCCATACGCAGGGTCTGCCGTATGTCGGCGTCCACATCCCATACCACTGGCGTGATGATGCGGAACGGAGAGATGATGGGGGTCTCCTCTCCCTGCCTCTCCTCTGCGTCATAGAGGCGAGACAGGGAGTCCGCCTTTACGTTCTTTGAGCCTTGCCTATAGGAAATCGTAAATTGGAACCTGGCAAAAAATAGAGCCTACCTGGCCTGTCTAGGGTTTAGCCTCTTTGTTGCCCAGATGTACTCCAGGTTGCGGTGGTCCGTCCACATCAGGAATGGGTATTTGGACCCCTCCAGCCAGTGCCTCCACGCTTTTAGAGCCTTCTTGAATGCCAAGAGTTCCCGGTCCCCTCAGACCTGACTAATGAGACATGCTGGACGCGGTCAGCAGAATAGACCAAAATGTTGTCTATATAGACCACTACGCCCCATCCCAGCATGTCCCGAAACACTTTGTTGATGAAGGCCTGGAAGACTGAAGGAGCATTAGACAGGCCAAAGGGCATTGCGAGATACTCGTAATGACCCGTGATCGTGGAAAAAGCAGTCTTACATTCATCACCTGCACGAATGTGCACCAGATTGTAGGCGCTCCTCAAGTTCAGGTACGTGAAGCACTGCGCCCCGTGCATTTGTTCCATGATGGTTGGGATGAGGGGTAAAGGATAGCTGAACTTGACGGTGACCTTGTTCAGTGTTCGATAATCAATGCAGGGGCGCAGTCCCCCCCATCTTTCTTCTTGACAAAAAAGAAGCTTGAGGAGGCTGGTGACTTAGAGAGGCGGCTAAAACTCTGCTGGAGACTCTCCTGTACATAGGTCTCCATGGCCTCGGTCTCCGCATAGGAGAGGGGATAGACATGTCCTCTCGGGAGGGCTGCGTCAAACAACAGGTCAATGGCACAGTCCCAGGGGCAATGGGAAGGCAGGTGCGTAGCCTGGGTCTTTGAGAAAACCAGGTGCAGATCCTGGTACTCCTCCGGTAAATCCACTTGAGGAGCACAGTCCGGACTTTCCACCGTAGTGGTGTTGACAGAAACCGTGAGACATCTCCCCTGACACTCCTGCTACTAACCCAGCAGTCTCCTCTCGGACCAGGAAATAACCGGTTATGCAAAGTCCACCAGGGGAGACCTAAAAGAATGGGGTGCGTGGGGGTGTCTATAATCAAGAAAGGGATCTGTTCTGAATGAGTGTCATGAGTCAGCAAAGAAACAGGAACAGTAATGTGATGTACGAGCCCTGTCCCTATTGAACGATTATCCAGGACTCGAACTGGAATGGGTGACTGTAGGGGAACCAAAGCAATGCGTAATGCAGTGGCATTCTGAGCTAACGGGAGTGAAGGGCTATTGTACTCAGGGAATTTAAAGGGAAAACACACTGGTTGATTTGACAGACAAGGAGAGGAGACCTTGCCTCCTACCTGGGTTGGCGCAGGAGAATTCCCTGGCTTGTCAACTCCTCGCCTCCTAGTGGATAGAGAGCAGGTCGGGGAGAAATGACCCCTTTCTCCACAATAGAAGCAGATGCCCAGATTCCTCCTTCTCCTATGCTCTGCCTCGGGAAAACGTGCCGAGCCCACCTCCATCGGCTCTGGCCACAGAGCAGAGGTAGCCATAGGCTCCAAATTCCGCGCAGGTCTTCTTCGGGACGGCAGGAGGTTGTCAACTGGATCGCCATGCTGATGAGCTGGTCGATTGACAGGTTGTCATCACAGCAGGCAAACTCCAGCTGTACCTCCTCCCGCAGTCCGCTGCGGAAAACGGTGACCAGAGCCAACTCATTCCATCCGGTGGATGGTCCGGAACTCCAGGGCGAACTCCAAGGCGGTCCTAGATCCCTGGCGTAGTCGGAGTAGATGCTCACCCTCCTCTCGGCCCTCCACAGGATGATCAAACACCAAGTGGTAGAGGAGTGTGAAGCACTCGTAGCACTCGACCTCGGGTCCGCCCGTCTCCCAGACCGCGGCGCCCCATTCCAGAGCCTGTCCGGCCAGTGCCGAGATGATGGTGGCAACCCTGTTTCTTCCGTAATCAGCCCCGGTGTAACGAGCGAGGGACAGGTCGCAATGTAGAAGGAACCCCTTGCATCTTGCTGGTGCACCATCGAAGCGCTCCGGGAGGGCAGGGGTATTCCACGGACCGGCTCCGATGGAACGGAGGTAGGTCGTGGTGTGGGAGCTGGTACCGGGATCGGTGCTGGAGACTGGAGGGACTGCACACTCCCCTCCAAGCACAGGATGGTTGCCAGCACACTGTCCATGGTGAAACTGAGACTGGCGAGACAGTCCTCGTGGTGCTGTACTGTCCCTACAATGGTCGCCAGCTCGGCCTTGTCTCCATTTTGCGGGTCAATTATTCTGTCACTCTGGTATAAAGGATTTGGAGACAGGAGCAGGAATACACAATAGGGGTTTTTAATACACACAAAACAAGCACATATACAAAAACACTGGGCTGTACCCAAACAAAAAAGCGAGGGTAAACCTCACTGAACGACACGAGACAATACCCGTAATACACAGTATATAAAGCATGCAGCATAACAGCTGCACCAACGCATAGGGTACCTGCACATCTGCGTGAACGTGCCTTAGGCATGCTGCAAGGAGGCATGAGGACTGCAGATGTGGCCAGGGCAATAAATTGCAATCAAATCAAAATGTCTTTAAATCCCTTCTTACATCAGCTGATATCTCAAAGTGCTGTACAGAAACCCAGCCTAAAACCCCAAACAGCAAGCAATGCAGATGTAGAAGCACGGTGGCTAGGAAAAACTCCCTAGAAAGGCCAGAACCTAGGAAGAAACCTAGAGAGGAACCAGGCTATGAGGGGTGGACAGTCCTCTTCTGGCTGTGCCGGGTGGAGATTATAACAGAACATGGCCAAGATGATGTCCGTACTGTGAGACGCATAAGACAGCGCTACAGGGAGACAGGATGACAGCTGATCGTCCTCGCAGTGGCGGACCACGTGTAACAACACCTACACGGGATCGGTACATCCGAGCATCACACCTGCGGGACAGGTACAGGATGGTAACAACAACTGCCCGAGTTACACCAGGAACGCACAATCCCTCCATCAGTGCTCAGACTGTCCACAATAGGCTGAGAGAGGCTGGACTGAGGGCTTGTAGACCTGTTGTAAGGCAGGTCCTCACCAGAAATCACCGGCAACAACGTCGCCTATGGGCACAAACCCACCGTCGCTGGACCAGACAGGACAGGCAAAAAGTGCTCTTCACTGATGAGTCACGGTTTTGTCTCACCTGGGGTGATGGTCGGATTCCCGTTTATCGTCGAGGGAATGAGAATTACACCGAGGCCTGTACTCTGGAACGGGATCGATTTGGAAGTGGAGGGTCCGTCATGGTCTGGGGAGATGTGTCACAGAATCATCGGACTGAGCTTGTTGTCATTGCAGGCAATCTCAGTGCTATGCATTACAGGGAAGACATCCTCCTCCCTCATGTGGTACCCCTCCTGCAGGCTCATCCTGACATGACCCTCCAGCATGACAATGCCACCAGCCATACTGCTTGTTCTGTGCGTGATTTCCTGCAAGACAGGAATGTCAGTGTTCTGCCATGGCCAGCGAAGAGCCCGGATCTCAATCCCATTGAGCACATCTGGGACCTGTTGGGTCGGAGGGTAAGGGCTAGGGCCATTCCCCCAAGAAATGTCCGGGAACTTGCAGGTGCCTTGGTGGAAGAGTGGGGTAACATCTCACAGCAGGAACTAGCAAAGCTGGTGAAGTCCATGCAGAGTAGATGCACTGCAGTACTTAATGCAACTGGTGGCCACACTAGATACTGACTGTTACTTTTGATTTTGATCCCCCATTTGTTCAGGGACACATTATTCCATTTCTGTTAGTCACATGTCTGTGGAACTTGTTCAGTTTATGTCTCAGTTGATGAATCTTGTTATGTTCATACAATTATTTACGCATGTTATGTTTGCTGAAAATAAACGCAGTTGACAGTGAGAAGACTTTTCTTTTTTATAACATACTAATCAGGGGAAATGGGAACCAGGTGTGTGTAATCAGACAAGACAGTCCGGGGTTCATGATAATGAATCCCATTCAGTTAAGCCTAGAAAGCCGGTGACGTAGACCTCCGGAACTGGTGAACAGAATGAGCATTAGTACCGGGGGGATCCGTGACACCTCCCCCGCACTCCTTTCGACAAATCTGACCACAACTCCATTTTGTGTTGTCAACCAAACAATTCAATACTACTTTTGTAATACAGTAAATGTCCTAAACATTAAGGCTATCTTACAAACTAACGTAACATTCAACCTTAAAATTAGTAACACATCCATGGCCACATTTTGAAGTTACTTTAACTATAAATGTCTTCTTATGTAACCATATAAAGTGTGCGTGTTCAAGATACAGTAGCATGTATAGGTCATCGCAGGTCTGCGGAGATATTCACAATTGCTGCAATGATTTGCTCAGAATCTCGAATGGCATTGATCAATTGCACCATGTACTTTTAATGTAATCTCAACTGCAATCCAGGTCATGTGGTTCTGCTATTAGATGAAACACAGTGATAACAATTAATCTGTTATAATGTATAAATAAATAAAATATCGGACATTGTATTCCCATTTTGAATTTTGCTTTTAAATGGTTGAAAGCGCAGTGATTCTTTTTTTTCTCTCTGCACTGTGTGTCACGCACCGTGTGTTGACATGCAGGAAGTAAGCCGGTGCCCCAGGGTCTCAAATGTAGTAGTCCGGCCCTGATAAAGATGTATTTGTTAACCAGAAGAGCAACTTGGCTGACAAACATAATTTTTTCTGTCACTCGGGTCTAGACCCGGACCCGTTAGGTCCCGTCAGGTCTAGGTCTTGCTGTTGTCGGGTCTATTTGGTTTCGGGGCTGATTGTTCTCGGGTCCGTTCGGGTCCAGGTCTGATTGTCCTCGGGTCCGGGTCTCACTTTTTGGACCGGAGAAGACCTCTACTACTGACTAGCCAAGTCCCTGATACTAAACACTGTTCAGAAGTAAATGGGGAGAGGGTTTTATGTTTTTTTATGTTCTCAGCTATTGATGACCTGGTTAGTGTCAACATGTCTAAGACAGAAAGGGAAAGGGGGATACCTAGTCAGGTTGTACAACTGAATGCATTCAACTGAAATGTTTATTACGCATTTAACCCAACTCCTCTGGGGAACAGTGGGTTGGTTAACTGCCTTGCTCACGGGCAGAACAACAGGTTTTTTACCTTGTCAGCTCGGGGATTCGATCCAGCAACCTTTCGGTTACTGGCCCACGCTCTAACCACTAGGCTACCTGCCGCCAAACTGGACACTCTCCTGTCTTGTCCAAGCAAGTATCAGGATTTTGACATCTGCTACAGAGGTTTGTTTGGGTCAACGCAGCACGTACCAGACGTGAATGATGGAAGAGATCCAGCCAGAGTTAACATGGCTTAAAGAAAGTAACATCTGCATCTGCCTTGTCTCATGTTTTTTTTTATTACACTTTCTTTCTTCTTCTGTACCTCTCTTGCCAATCGGTTTGGAGCATCTTTTCCATTCTTGACAGCTGGGCTGAGTTACAGACTGCTTAACGACAGGCAGACAGACTGAAAGACACAGATGGTTCAATTCTCATGTCACCCGTCTGCGTGGCAGAGAGGGGCAACAGGAGGAGAATTCACACCCACCGCCCCCACTTCTCCACCCCTGTAATGACATGCATATTTTCACATTGTTAATATGGTCATTGTGTCACGCACCATATTTTGTGCCACTAATTTGATTTATTCAAAACATACTTCTTGGAAACCGTGTGAAGGCATGGAAGTGAGGTTTGTTCGTGCTAGTATGCAGGGACTCAGGGAGGCTCAAGTTTTCATATTGTTTTGCAAATGTTTTAAGGTTTGTTGTCATACCTCATTTGGGGCGAAAGGGGAGGCCTTATTCTTGTGGTGGAAGATACAGTCATCCGGCCAGTCAAGGCCACCTCTACTGCTGGGGAGTAGACTACTGTGTGTGTCGAACAGAGCAGCATAGCAGACTGAGAAGGTGTAAGTCCATAGAGAGACAGACAACCCCGCTGACAGGGGTAGACAGGTGGGAAATGCTGTAATAACATTGCAGATGGGGGTTTGAGGTGTGTGTGTGTGTGTGTGTGTGTGTGTGTGTGTGTGTGTGTGTGTGTGTGTGTGGGTGTGTGTGTGTGTGTGTGTGTGGTGTGTGTGGTGTGGTGTGTGTGTGTGTGTGTGTGTGTGTGTGTGTGTGTCCTGATACCCTCCTTTCATCTGAGCACCCTGTTGCTGAAGAATCTCACAGAGCCCAAAGTTCATTTTCTCTTCAACTTCACTAAGAGGTTATCAGGCAGCTGGTTGTGCACAGGGAAAATAAGTATATTATGTTCTGTCATACTATATTTATGTCCATAAAGGAAATAACTATTTTGTTTTCACATACATCATCAGTAAGCTAAAAGGAAAAGTGGTTTTAATAGTGCCTTCATAAGTTTGAATATGCTTAACAAAATGTATCAAGATGTCCAAATAGAATTTGCACCTTTTGGATTTTTATGAGGGAGATCAAATAAAAGCTTATCTTGGGATATCTTGAATTCAACTGGCATTCCGATTCAGTGGATGGTGTGGAGCAGAGCTCTATAATTGAAGACACATTTGAGAGATGTCTCAATGGCTGCCAAAGAGCTCCACAGACAGCAACACTGGTGCAAGAGAGACCTCTACTGGCATGACTATTTTTGGAACAGCCCCTCGTATTGTTGTTATACAGATGTCTATCCTGCTAGCCAGATGGAGTTTATGCCACATACATGCCATTCAAATAAACCCCTTTTGAGGCTTACGACCTGGCTGACCATATTCTCATTATCACAGCTATTCTCTCGGCTCTCTTCTACAAGTAGTAACACATAAATGAACGTTTATGCCCTATGGCAGACAGAGGCGTAAGTATACCAACAACTGCAGGCTTGTTTACTACTGCACAACTTATGTCAACATTGCATTTGGCGTGTGTAACAGCGCAGTGTTCAAAAAAGGTTATTCAATGCTTATGAATGTTCTGTGTCATCCCAGTGAAGCGTTGATTCCCAGTATCCTCCTGCTTTCATCAATGCTCCACAGGTTGGTGGACTACCATCTTGATTTAACGGGCCCTGAGAAGAGGCCTTACTACCACCATGATAGATTTTCCTAAAGACAGGACAGGTGTTTTAATGGACAAGCGGAGGGAGAGGGAGGAAGAAAAGGGAAAGGAGAGGAGCGATAAGACAGAAACTTCAGCTTTTTTCCCAGGATACTTAGCAGCCTTTCCCTTCATTCCTCCTTTTATGGTTGAGAAAAAATCCCAGTTGGGTATCAGGAGTGGGAGGCTAGGGAAGATAAAAAGAAAAGAAACCGCTGAGCAGAAATGATGCCTCAGAACCTGCCTGGCACTAAGGTATTTAGGCCCTGTGAGAAAATAGATTACAGATGGCTCCTAAAGTTGCAGGGGGAAATGTCTCAAGCCTGGTGCACCTTGTATCCTCTATGGGTGCCAGACAGATGGAATGATACCTTGCTGTGTTCACATTCAAACGCAAGTTGAAATCATAGCACATAACAGTAGTAGACATGGTTCCAAGCGTGTCTCATAGAGGTATATGTTACTCAACTCCTGGAATGGAATATGGAGGGATGGGTACAACTCCATAGCGAATCCAAAAGGATTAAAACAAGCTAAAATTAGAGGACTAGAAATCCAGAAGTAAGGGAATGTATCATACATTCCTGAGGGTCATATACATTCCTGCTAAATTGCAGACTATGGTAACCTACTATTATACTATGGTTGTAACCTCTGAGACATTTTGTTAGGCATCTTAAAGTTCGAAAATAACACCACATTCTCTTGTGATTTACTGACCATATGCGAGATTGGCAATTTATAACAATGAAACATGTTAGCTGTAATATCACGCACTACTTCTTACCAGGGTAAATACCCAATTGTGCTAAAACTAGGCCTACGGTAATCTGCGTGAAACGTAGAAAGCACATCTGTCTTCCAGACACACTAGAAGAGTTGGAGGTGTGCTAACATACATCTTGTACAGCAGTAAAGGGAGACTTTCCTCCCCACCAGCTGATGGTTGTAATAACCAGCTCTGTCACTTCACCTTTGCACCCTGTGGCCTGGCTGCCTGACCCATAGTGGGCGTCTGGAACCCCTGGTCACCCCGTCGGCTGTAAAATAAGCTGCTGTCGCTCGCCAACGAGGGGTCAACGGTGTGTCAACAATCCTCCATCGAGCCACGAGTCCCCCCCCTAACCCCAACCCATTCTCCCTTTGCACCCCGAAGCTCTGAAGGAGCCCCTGTCCTCTTCATTTGGAGAGCACTAATTGAAGCTGGACAAAGGGAGCTGCTGAGGGTGAGGGGGTGTGGAGGACTACTTCTTCTAGCACACTCGACATCAACACTAGAACTATCCTCACGTGACTGAGCTACACACTTGTTTATCCAGAGAAACTGTTGTCACTTCGTGCGATGTCCTTGTGAGTTTTAGATTTAGAATAACATCTTGTTTTGGTAGTGTTGTGTCGCGGAGATGTTCCTGTTCATAGAAGCGTAGCGAGCGTGGGCGTCAGTCTGGCCGTGCAGCCCCTCTCCAAACCCTGACACCTAACCCCTTGTGTGTGTGTTTACTCACGTCAGCGTTAAACATTTACATATCCTTCTAAACACGGTGTCAAACAACCACATAATTCCACTCTGTTTTACATTAACAAGCAAACGACAAGTTCCTCTTTTCCTCTGAGAGCAACAGAAAATTCTCCCAAACATCCATAGTAATCAATCTGGTCTAACCAAACATGAGAACATGGATGGACTTTCAGTAAACAACCTTCACCTCGGGTAGGGTGAAACCTCATCTGTAAGATTGTGCAGAATCAAACAGGACTCGACATTTTGGCAATGTTTTGTCTTTAGTAAGCAAGAAACCTCTGTGAGAAGCCGTATGTCTGTGGCTTGTTAGACCCAGAGTTCAGGAACGAGTGTTTTCTGAGGCACGTAGAGGCATTCCTTACATGGACCCTGTGTACCTATAAAGTGGCCTTTTTACAAGAATCGAACAACTCCCAGTCTCAGCCATTTCTATTTATAACCCCTAGGTGAGGACTTCATATTTAGACAAGCAGGTCAGTAGACAAACATTCATTTCACACATAACAAAATGCTCATTTTTAATGGATATATCCTGGTGTTGAATGTATATAATGCGTTTTCCCTGGTTGTGACCGAGGTTAATAATAAACCCAGGTTGGATTCTGCATGGTTGGGTTCTTAACTATTTATTATGTGCAAATTCAACTAGTTTCCAGCTGCCACACATAGTTCATCCTTGGCTACACCTTCGCCTTCCAGAACACCTTCAGGTCATCTGACTTCACACACGGCAGCCGTTGAATCCTGTTGTGTTTGATGTAGAAATGAATTAGACAATGTCTTTCAACAAAATAAAATTGAAGGTGTAGATCAGCTTTAATATTGCAGATAGATTGTAGATTCCTTCAGCGTAATTGTCTGATTAATTTCCAATCCCACATATATATTTTTGGGTAAATATATACAGTACCAGTCAAAACACACCTACACATTCAAGGGTTTTTCTTTATTTTGACTCATTTCTACATTGTAGAATAATAGTGAAGACATCACAACTATGAAATAACACATATGGAATCAGGTAGTAACATGTAGCCATCCTTTGCCTTGATGACAGCTTTGTACACTCTTGGCATTCTCTCAACTAGCTTCATGTGGTAGTCACCTGGAATTAATTTCAAATGAAACGTGTGCTTTGTTCAAAGTCAATTTATTTCCTTTATGCATTTCAGACAATCAGTTGTGTTGTGACAAGGTTGGGGTGGTATACAGAAGATAGCCCTGTTTGGTAAAAGACCAAGTCCATATTATGGAAAGAAGAGCTGAAATAAGAAAAGAGAAATGACAGTCCATCATTACTTGAAGACATGGTCAGTGAATGCAGAAGATTTCAAGCTTTGAATGTTTCTTCAAGTGCAGTCGCAAAAACCATCAAGCGCTATGATGAAACTGTCTCTCATGAGGACTGCCACAGGAAAGGAAGACCCAGAGTTACCTCTGCTGTAGAGGATAAGTTCATTAGAGTTACCATCCTCAGAAATTGCAGCCCAAATAAATGCTTCACAGAGCTCAAGTAAAAGACACATCTCAACATCAACTGTTCAGAGGAGACTGCGTGAATCAGGCCTTCATGGTCAAATTGCTGCAAAGAAACTACTACTAAAGGACACCAATAAGAAGATGACACTTGCTTGGGCCAAAAAACATGAGCAATGGACATTAGACCTGTGGAAATCTGTCCTTTGGTCTGATGAGACCAAATTTGAGATTTTTGGTTTCAACCACCGTGTCTTTGTGAGACGCAGAGTAGGTTAATGGATGATCTCTGCATGTGTGGTTCCCACGTGACGCGTGGAAGAGGTGTGATGGTATGGGAGTGCTTTGCTGGTGACACCGTCAGTGATTTATTTAGAATTCAAGGCACACTTAACCAGCATGGCTACCACAGTATTCTGCAGTGATACGCCATCCCATCTGGTTTGCACTTAGTGGGACAATCATTTGTTTTCAACAGGACAATGACCCAACACACCTCTAGGCTGTGTAAGGGCTATTTAACCAAGGAGAGTGGAGTGCTGCATCAGGTGACATGGCCTCCACAATCACCCGACCTCAACCCAATTGAGACGGTTTGGGATGAGTTGGAGCACAGAGTGAAGGAAAAGCAGCCAACAAGTGCTCAGCATATGTGGGAACTCCTTCAAGACTGTTGGAAAAGCATTCCAGGTGAAACTGGTTGAGAGAATGCCAAGAGTTTGCAAAGCTGTTATCAAGGCTACTTTGAAGAATCTAAAATATATTTTGATTTGTTTAACACCTTTTGGTTACTACATGATTCCAAATGCATTATTTCATAGTTTGTCTTCACTATTATTCTACAATGTAGAAAATAGTAAAAATAAAAACCTTGAATGAGTAGGTGTCCAAACTTTTGACTGCTACTATATATATATATATATATATATATCTTTTAAAAATATATTTATCCCCTAACCCTACCATGCCTTCTCCTAATTGGAGTAAACTAATTGACAACACCACACTTTATGGACAATTTATTTTACAATAGTTCCCTTTTGTTTGTTTTTAATCCAACCCTTCAGCTACCATCTATCGCTAAAGCTCATCCAGTTTGATTTCTGTTTTCTTACATATATTTTTAACTGTGCCGTTTCAGAAAAGTTCTGAACCTATGTACATTTTACAGACACAGTATATTTTACATGAGTTTTGTTTTTAATCCCACATCTGGTTAATTGTAAATGATGGGAGTTAATGTCAGGAATGTACATTAGCATGTGTTGTGGTTCTCTGCTCATCAGCTAGAGTCATCATCAGGATTGGCAGAGTAACAACAACACAGACATTCTCAGGTGTTTTTACTTGTTGATTTACTATGTTCCACCAGTGTGTCTGAAAATAGACAATGACAGGAAAGTGTGTCCAAATAGGAGAACACTGTAACACTCATAACAAAAGATAGACAATAGACTAACAAAGTTGCATATCACACTCCAGTACAGTCATGGTCATGCAGTGGTTTCAAGACATTTAAACAATGACAACAATAGAACGGTGAGGTTGTATGGTTCTCAGCAACAGTTGAGTAGCTTCGACAAACAGCCAAAAGTTAGGAGTGCCTCCACTCGGTCAAAGAAAAATAGATGGATTTCATGGTCTTCTGACCTCAAGGAGGTTTTTGATATCTGTCGACAACGTGCCCCCCCTGAGAATACAAAATAAACTATAGGTGAGTCCGGCCAAAAGGCAATGAACATAAACCACACACACAGGGCCTACACAATTTACAGTGAGAATATTATGGAAAATTCAACATCTGCTCCCTCCCCAAACCTTCATGTAAGGAACAGTATGATATTTTTATCTCCCTCAAATGTAAGAGTCTTAACATGAGTCTGTTCTCTGGTGTGTGAATCAACCATATAATTCATAAAACGGTAATGCATTTTAGCATGGTCACTTGTCTCATGTCCTATACGTCTCCTCCGGCAGTCCCTATTGTTTCGGCTAACTTCCTCTTCTCTCAGGCTCACTAGAGACTGCAGCCTGCATCATCTGCACTCAATCAGAATAATTATCTCAAAATGTGCACTCCAGAGCTAGTCAAAAGGGAACAAAGCACAGAGACCACTGGGAAACACCTCCTCCAGTCATTAGTCATCTCATTCCGTTGGTTTGGAAGAGCACCCCATTGCCTGGAACACAGCCATGCATAGCACAGACTGACTGAGAAAACCAGACAGAAATCCATGCCCAAGAAATGAGGGTTCATACGATTCTCCAGATCCTAGGCAGTCATATTACTATTGCCATGTCCATTTAGACCAGTGATGCACAACTCCCGTCTGTAGTCATTTTAAATCAAGCAAGCAAACAAACTCACTGATTGGCAACACACAGCAAGATGCAGCCCCTGAAATGATGTGCAACTCGTGGCCATTGGTTCGGTCAAAGTGAGTGTAGGCTATGCTTACTTGGTGGGGTGTGAACTGGCTGAAGAGGTCCTCATACAGCTTTCTCCATTTGTCCACCTGGGTTTGCAGGTCAGCCATCTGACCGGATTCCCAAGAGGGCATTCTGCAGAATCGGAAAATGGAATAAATTCTCATGGACATGTGGGATTGAGAAAAGCCTGTGTCTGTAACCGTTGTTACCAATTACATTAGCTATGTCTGAGAACTGTTATGGGGACTGTTTTGCTGTGTCACACATAACTGAGTGTTAATGGTAGGAAGAAAAACTGATCTGAGACATGTTGTTATAGGTAGAGGCCTCGGGTCATTGAATACAAATTGCTGTTACCTGTCACAGTGCTGGCTGACTGTGTCCTCTAGGGGGCAGCACAGCATCTGGGTGGTGCTCTCTGAGCTCTTCCTCAGCTCTGCTACCTCCTTCTCCAACCGTTTCACCTGCCGCACCAGAGAGTCCTTCTCCTCTGACAGGCAGTCTTTGAATCTGGAGGTTTCATTCAGAGATTAAATCTGGTGTTATCCACCGTCTGTCTGTGCTAAATAACCAATGACAACAGAGTGATGGTAGAGCATAGCTACCTCTTGACGCAGCACATCCAGTAGCGCTGCTGTTCACACAGCCACTCAAACTGCTCGGCCGTCTCCTGGAGCTTCTTCAGGCTGCCCTCGTTCTCCCGCTGCAGTTCCTGCATCTTCCTCTGGTTGGCGCAGCGCAGCTCCTCCAGCTCCTGGGTGCTGGCAGCGTAGCAGCACTGAAGCTCTTCCAACTCCAATACCTTACTGTCGGCCGAAGACACATAAGAGACCCTGAACTTAGGTGCTTAGAAATGTTTCTAATTTGTGGTCTTACATTTTTTTTTGTGGTCTTAAAATCTATTATGCATCATCACTCCTGAATGTTGCATGAACAGCCAATATATCTAACCAACATGTAACCTCCAGGTCATTTTCGTGTACTATCAATCATGAAAACGTACTTCTCTATGATTCCCCAGTTTATCTTTCACAGGCAAATGATGAATTTCAGCTTGAGGGTTTGAGCTGAGCTCATGTTAAACTCCCCTTTATCATACCCCTAGTGCAATGCTACCCCTGAAATCACGATGTGATAACGTATTCTGACTGTCAGCCAATTTTCCAAACTGGGGATTCAAAGTCAGCAAGTTATAGCACAGCATGCTTAAGGGCACGTGTGTTTTTGCAGACTTAAAATCACAAATCCAAACGTTTTTTTATTTGACGTGTGACAACCTGACTAGTTGGAGATCTGTTCAATGTGTTTTTAAAACAGTTGGGACGGCTTCACTTGGCTCGTGTTTGTAGGAGATGGTAATCAAAAGTTAGGAGTTTCATTAATTTTTATGTTTATTTGCTTAGTGCACGCCCTTATCTGGACTGGCTTTACTTTTACAGTATGTCCATTTGTACAGCTGGATAAACCATAGCTAAATACTGCTGCCATTTAAAAAAAAGTATGTCTTATGTTTTTAACATTAAGGGGGTCTTTGGGTACACACACAATAGTACCATTTACTTTCTCCTTCCCACAATGCAGGACAGTAGACTTACCTGTGCAGCTGCACCTGGAGGTCCTCGGTCAATGCAGCTCTCTGCAGGTCCTCAGTGTGCAGCTCTTCCACCAGGCCTTCCAGCTGCACCTCAGACCTTTGCAGGTGCAGTAGCTCCGAGTTGACCTGTTCCAGCTGTAGGCCCAGCAGTGCAGCATCTCTGGAGCTCTCCTCCACCACAAGATGCACCCGTTGCTGCAAGAACACAACCAGATCCTTGGTGAGGGCCACAGTCCACACAAACAGAAACACATGGCTAAACACAAGGACACAGATGCTGTATATATTCAGCACATGCTATTGTAAGACTTCCGTCAGAAATGGGAGGAATATTCATGACATTCCCTCTATTATATTGCTAGTATTCATGTCACCCAGTTGACAAACTCTGGAGATTTTACAAGTGTCTTTTCCAAAAACACCTACAATGGCTTGCGAAAGTATTCACCCCCTTTGGCATTTTTCCTATTTTGTTGCCATACAACCTGGAATAAAAAATTTAAAAAATTGGGTGGGGGGGGAGAATTGTATCATTTGATTTACACAACATACCCACCACTTTGAAGATGCAATTTTTATTTATTTATTGTGAAACAAAGAAGAAATAAGACAAAAAAAACTGAAAGCTTGAGCGTGCATAACTAGACACCCCCCCAAAGTCAATACTTTGTAGACCCTACTTTGTAGACCCACCTTTTGCAGCAATTACAGCTGCAAGTCTCTTGGGGTATGTCTCTATAAGCTTGGCACATCAAGCCACTGGGATTTTTGCCCATTCAAGGCAAAACTGCTCCAGCTCCTTCAAGTTGGATGAGTTCCGCTGGTGTACAGCAATCTTTAAGTCATACCACAGATTGAGGTCGGTGCTTTGACTAGGCCATTCCAAGACATTTAAATGTTTCCCCTTAAACCACTCGAGTGTTGCTTTAGCAGTATGCTTAGGCTCATTGTACTGCTGGAAGCTGAACCTCCGTCCCAGTCTCAAATCTCTGGAAGACTGAAACAGGTTTCCCTCAAGAATTTCCCTGTATTTAGCTCCATCCATCATTCCTTCAATTCTGACCAGTTTCCCAGTCTCTGCCAATTAAAAACATCCCCACAGCATGCTGCCACCACCATGCTTCACTGTGGGGATGGTGTTCTCAGGGTTCTTCCATATGTTTGGGGAGTCTCCCACGTGCCTTTTGGCGAACACTAAACGCAATGGCTTTTTTTCTGGCCACTCTTCTGTAAAGCCCAGCTCTGTGGAGTGTAGGTTTAAAGTGGTCCTATGGACAGATACTCCAATCTCCACTGTGGAGCTTTGCAGCTCCTTCAGGGTTATCGTTTGTCTCTTTGTTGCCCCTCTAATTAATGCCCTCCTTGCCTGGTCCGTGAGTTTTGGTGGGCGGCCCTCTCTTGGCAGGTTTGTTGTGGTGCCATATTCTTTCAATTTTTTAATAATGGATTTAATTGTCCTCCGTGGGATGTTCAAAGTTTCAGATATGTTTTTATAACACAACCCTGATCTGTACTTCTCCACAACTTTGTCCCTGACCTGTTTGGAGAGATCCATGGTCTTCATGGTGCCCTTGCTTGGTAGTGCCCCTTGCTTAGTGGTGTTGCAGACTCTGGGGCCTTTCAGAACAGGTGTATATATACTGAGATCATGTGACAGATCATGTGACACTTAAATTGCACACACATGGACTTTATTTAACTAATTATGTGACTTCTGAAGGTAATTGTTTGCACCAGATCTTATTTAGGGGCTTCATAGCAAAGGGGGTGAATACATATGCGCGCACCACTTTTCAGTTAATTTTTTTACATGAAATACAAATACAAATTCATTTAAATTACAGGTTGTAATGCAGCAAAATAGGAAAAATGCCAAGGGGGATGAATACTTTTGCAAGGCACTGTGTAGATAAATGTGGCTAGCAAGCCCACACGTGAGAATAGTTGAACAGAATTAGGATTTGACAAGGAATGTGTCAAGGCAATTTTGCTTAGCTTCACTAGCATTGGAATGTATTGAGTTTTTTGCATTGAGATTCTACATTCTGCCAATTGAAAGTAGAACATTAGAAAGATGTAGAAAATAGCATGACTTCTAATCCATGCAATTACACAATACTACATTAGCACGTACACTGTAATTATACTGTAGGTACACATATTCACAGAGTGACAAGAGCCGTCTGTGGTCGACCAGTGAAAGGATGGAAACAAGACATCAGTACCTGTTCATGATGGACCCTGCCGAGCAGTTGATCGTGTTTGAACATCAAATCTATGTTGACCTGCTCCTGTTGGCAGAGCTGTGTGGACAGAGCCTCCAGCTCATTCTGCAGGCTCCTCTCTCTCTCCCTGGCCCCCAGGCATTCCCTCTCCAGCACTGCTGTACCAAAAGAAGACAACAGCCCTGTGACTGGAATGGTTATATTGTCCCCACATGAGAGGACAACTTTCCTTTACCTATTCAAATGATTCTCTCAGTCACGTACAGTAGGTTTGGACTTTGAACCCTGTAAAATCCTTGGTGCCTGTTATATGGCTTAACTAGAAACAGTGAAATCATGACATCATTCACCCTGAGAATAGCTAACTCTGTTAGTGTATTGCTGTTTTTCTTGTAGAACTACACTTTATCCATTTTGAAAATGATTATGATGGTGACATGTGTACAGTACATTGCTCAATGACAGGCAGATTCTTCTTTGAGTGAATAGCCAACAGACTAATAATCCAAAGTAGGTGATCTATAAGTCCTCCCAGTCCCATAATGACCCAATAACTACCAATACCTACCGTTATCATGCGCCAGGCGGTTACACTTAGCCGTCAGGTACTGGATCTGACTGTTGTCTTCATCGCTGTAGCTATGCGCTCTGAAAAATCTCCTCATTCCCGTCTCCCTCGTTCCCTTACTGTGGTTCACCTGTATCGTTCAGCTTCCATGACTGTCAGATGCAAAGGGGCAAGCCACTGATTTACTAGCTTCTTCTAGTTGCGTGGCGCCCTAAAGACAGAAACTCCTCCCGTTTTCATATGTCAGTGTTAGCAATAACACCGATATAGAAATAGGCCTATGTCACTTTAACATTGAGACGGAATTGGAAAAATACCAAGAAGTGCGTGTCACTGGATATACTAAGGATTTAATTGACGATTTAACCTTTCAGGGCCTAGTTTGTACAGGATCCAAAGTTATATGCAAATCTACCTAAACGGTGCCCCTCAGATTTCATAACATTCAAAGCCCAACATGGCAATTGGACAAGTTGTAGCTAGCAGGCACCTTTGGATGCATATCTAAACTACACCCTGGAGCTATACACACCTACATAACTAACCTTCTGGTAAAGAACTTTAAAACAGGTATCTTATTCTTTACTTGACATTTATATTTTTGATCTTATTTCAGGGGAATAAAATCCATAAACGTTCCTAAAGAGGAAGTATTGTCTGCCTGGCAGACAATTTCCTCGGCTTTGCATTTGTACCATGACTGAAATTGCTATATAATTATCTAGTGACATGTTTTTATCCTCATCTGAATCAGGGGGGGTTGTGGGCTGGGAGGTTTCACCCATCTGAACAACCATTGATCCATTTACAGTTCTGATGCTAATATGAGCACAATGGGGACATCACTGCACGGAGTCTGGGGCCTTTAATAAAGAAGTCTCAGCTTATGCACGGCCTTGTTTCACGTCAGTTCCTTGCCAGGTGGGGGAGACAAAACACAGCTATTCCTCCTGTTCGTGCTTGACTACCAGCTTCCATGTGTGACGGTTAATGAACATGTCATTCTCTACCTTATACACACCAGTGCAGAACGTGTCAAAGCAACTGGATAGAATCAATGGTTTGATCCTGTTGCGAGATCTGAAGGTTTCGTAGTCAAGTTAGAACCCATAAATAAATGAGTCTCTTCAAAAGTCTCATCCCAAATGCAACTAGGAAGTGTTGATATTGTAGGAATTTTATGCATAATTCATTCAATGAGAGGATGTTCAAAAAAGGCTTTTATTTAGAAAAGAAAACCCCCATGCTGACCTCTGCCTCCGAACACAACAGTTGTAGATAGAAAGTGGCAATTGGACATCTACACAAAGCGTCCTCTAATACCAATAAATAAAATATACTTCCAGGTCTGTGAAACAACATATCTTTCACAAAAGAGATCAGTGACAAACCCATCCCATGACTAGAATGACCTGATTATGCAGTTTGTGTGTGTTCATTTGTTTGATAGAATTATATTGAAATTCTTTGTACATTTCTCAAACTTTCACTAAGCAATACTCAGTCTATAATACTTAAATTGTGGTTCAAAATACTATGAATAGCCTACCCTGGATGTCCAAAAACTGTAGATATGCCATCAGTGCATTGCTGTAGGCACAAATGTATATTTTAACATTTGTTTTGATGTATGGAAAGTTTAAACTTTACTTACATAAAAGGATAACAAAAACACCAAAAGCCATTTGTTGTAACATTACCTTTGATAATCAAGGTAACAATGATTATTTAAAAAGTTCAGCTAAACTCAAAAAAGGTGCAAAAGGGTTTTCATTATGATCACTATCTTCATGGAGGTTGTGGTCTCTGGAAGACTGGAAATAAGAAGTTGACAAACTTACTCACAATCTGAGTGAGACAGAAAGAGATACCAGATGAATCAGTGCTTCCGATTACTTCTGGAATATTTTTAGATGGATTTCAGTCTTTTTTTTTTTGCCTCTTCCAGAGACCACTTTTCAAAGACAACTGCTCCATCTGCAAAATAAAAACAAAGAGATCTTAAACACGCAACCTTTCCACCCAGCTAAACAGGCCACTGCACACGGGGTGACAGATGCTTAATACCTTGATTAGCTACAACTAGTTCAGTTAAATGTAACAGCAAACTTCAAAGCTCAGGACACAGTCCTCTGAGACCTTTAACTAATGGCAAACTACACTGAGTGAATGTATGGTATCAGCACACCCAATGCAAGTATACAAGGACCACATTAATTCAAATTAATTTCCTTCAGGGAGAGGACGGGAGAACATCTTAGTGCAGATGTACTAAATATAGAACAAAACATGATATGCCTTGGTAAAAACTAGGGTTCATCCACATTTATCTGTGAAATATAACTACAGTGCAGCCTTGGTTTCCAATTACTGGTAT
Source organism: Salmo salar (assembly GCF_965601325.2). Classification (NCBI taxonomy): domain Eukaryota; kingdom Metazoa; phylum Chordata; class Actinopteri; order Salmoniformes; family Salmonidae; genus Salmo; species Salmo salar. The sequence goes on from NC_138295.1 coordinate 31,667,309, forward strand.
AGAAACCAATTGGTCTCTTGGATACCTGGTAAATGTAGGGCTAGCGGTATTGGTGACCCGGGTTATAAGTAGCCTAGATCTTAAGTTGGCCACATTTCACGCCGGCTAGCCTTAATCCTGGGCTGTCTGACCAAGGTTTTTGATGACTCTATTCTAAAGAGAAAAGATGACACAGGGTTACAATGACTTCTAGACAATATTCAAAAGGGGCAGAATATGCTATGCTACGCTAAACAACCAAACACAAGAGGCCTGTATCAAATTAATGTCGGTGAATAGCCGAGTCATTAGAATTTGATCACTGCAATGGGGGACAGTGCATTGGATAATGCATTATATGCTGTATCTACCTTCATATTGAATGGTTTCAAGCTGAGAGAAACTCACAGGCGTTCAGCTTTCAATGTGCTCTTCCAAAACAACCTTTACTCCATGCAAAATATCCAGTGCTTCAGCTTCATGTCAGCACTTGGAGGGGGAGACTATCCTCTCGAAACTGACCAGCACGCTACTGTACACCCTCACTCCCAAAGTTACATATCTTTTATCAGTAAGATATCTTTGTCACAGGAAAAAAGCTTCCAACCTCAGACAATGAAAAAAAATCCAAAACCGATAGCCAAAGACCCCTTCCATAGGTCAATCCAGGTGGACATTTTTGCATTTGCACAGATTAGATGGGCATTTATGATCTCAACAATATTTTATCGCAACACTCCAAAAAATAAGCCTGTACAGTACATGAAGGGAGAAGACTCACAAACATGGAGCAAAAACTAAAAGTCTAAATAAAAGTCAGCACATCCACCTGAGGTCAGTCTGACATTCCGCATGACAGTTAAAACAGATTATTGCACTGGTTTCGTGTGTCTATGGACGGCAGTCATATAAATAACAACAAACAATAATTGCAATCATAACAATAATAATAACAATGCTAGTAATAAACAATTCTGACTTAGCCCCCCCCCACACCCCAATTTTACCACTGCTGCCAACTAAAGTCGTCGTTTGTGCCGAAGACCAAAAAGAATCCCAGAATGGTTGCGAAGATGACTACATTGCCTGTTAACACAAGCGCACATGCTCCCCAGGCAATCTGTAAACAACAAACATAAATAATTCAGTCAACATATGTTACAAAATTCTGCATTGCATACTTTCAATCTGTTTGGACTGAGCAAAACACAGCCCTTTTCTAAGTGTTGTTTAGTAACAGATTTGAGCATTTCTTGTTATTACACAAATGGTAGACTATAACACGTAGCCCAACAGTCCTATAAGGAATGGTCCTTATTCCATTTGTGTAACACCAAAAATGTATGCAATTAGAAAGCAATTACTTGTAACAACAAAGCTAATGCAATGTTGTTACAGCACAGGTATGAGAGCAAAGTGTTGTCGAACACCCCTTAGCCTACACAAGTAAAATCACCAAGATGTATACTTACAACATCAGCTCTTGCGAAGATTATGGGCAGGCCAAAGGCTGAAACCACTATGCCCGTTGTGAGAAATAAAGCCAGCTCTTTGCAGGCGTTGCTGGCCGAGTCTGTGTCTTCAACAATTCTCCGGGAGATGCAGTAAGGGATTGGGGCGAGGATGTAGAAGAAGAGGAGGAACAAGGGCCAGTATTTACTATGAAGAGAGAAGTTCCCGTCAGTTATGACTTGGAAAATACTTGATGTGGGCAGCATCATATTATAAAAGCTTGCAAGAAAGGCATTTTACAGTACTTGTGCACGTGACATTAACACATGAAACATGAATATGATGGAGATACTTACTCATACACTGGAAGAGCACATCCTAGCATCAGGAACATGAGGCCAATAGCCCCACCAAAGGACAGGCTGATCAGAGCTAGAAAGGAGAGGGAAATAAACAAACACACACAGTTGCTTAGTTTGTGTGTGTGTGTGTGGTGTGTGTGTGTGTGGGTGTGTGTGTGTGTGTTCATGCAATACTAATTCCTTCGGTCATAATTGATCATCTGACCATGACCCTGATGCTGTAGCTCCAAGGAGGAAATAATCATGTGACAAATCAGATGATTTCACATTCAGGGCCTGGTTGGGATGGATTGGGTGAGGGGATGCAGAGTATTTTCAGCTATCATAGATGTTAATTAGAACGTTGCTAGCTGCTAGTATTAAAGTGTATTAATTTAACTAGTTACTAGTTAGAACATTGATTTGTAAACTTCTGCATGTCATGATGGACTTAGCTAGCTAGATGGTTAACTAGATAAAGGAGGATTGAGACAACGCACTTGTTAGCGAGGTCTAACGTTAGCTAATTTAGCTTGTCATAATTGCCTAGCCATGACAACACAACATTAGGTTTGGCAGGACAAGGCTAGTTTCTAACGTGTATTTCATCGATTCGTAATGGCATCATGAGCTAGTTAAATGGCCCATCATCAATACCACAACTAGCCAGGCGCTAATCTAGCTAACTAACGTTAACTGTAGCTAGCTAACGCGTTACTAACTAGAACACCAATCATGTTATTAGCTAGCTAGCTACAGTGCCTAGTTAACGTCCTTGCTAGTTGACGTTATATAATTAGCTAGTTATTTAGCTAACGTTACATAGCTAGCAGATAATAAACCGACATCAAAGTAGTTAGCTAGCAAAGGAGGATAGCTAGCTAATGGAGTTAGCTTAACTGGCTAGCACTCAGGCAGTGGTTAGGTAGCAGCACAACATGTCAAAGCATAGCTAGTTGGCTCGCTATGTGTGATTGACCACATTTGTTGTAATCCAATTAATGTATTATTTAAAAGTAAGACAGCAAATTCCTCACCTTTAATCCCGGCCATTTCTGTAGGACATAAACTCGTCACACAGTCCTGTACAACAATACACCCTCACTAGTACTGCATCAAACAGTCCGTGAATTCGATTTCACCCACAAGAGCTGTCTGTATCTAGCAATACGCATGCGCGAAATCCCATCAGTCAGAAGAACATATAAAATAGATAATCTGACTAATCAATGTGTATGCTGAAACCCACCCTGTATCTAAATATGTTTGCTAATTATGATGTTAGTCTTTTTAAATACATGCGGGTTCTTCACTTTTTTTCTTTAGCCATTTTTGTGATTCTATCCATCCGGAAGAAACATAATTGTGCTTCCGCTGGCATTCTGCATGGAGTGAAATATGGCGAGTGGAGGAGGTACGGTTGCTTCGCTGTGGACAGAAGTGAATCGTTGTGGACAGAATGGAGATTTTACTCGGGCCATCAAAGCTGTCAACAAAAGTAGGGTTTTACTCTTGTTCACGTGTTTGTAGTTGTCAAATTTCAATAAATGCTCTGTGTTGTTTGAGGGCTGAATAGATTACTATCCAGCTGGCTAAACGTTAGCTAGCGAGCTAACGTTAAGTTACAGCTCTTAGCTAAAAATACATATGCAGCTATAATCAAGCTAGTCACTAGTTAGGTAGTTTTTGTTAAATTACAATTTCCCCCCAAGGATCGGAACATAGTATAGATTTTTATTGAGAACAGAAATAGCATATTTTTACTCTATGGATAATATTTCAAAATTGTCAGTCACATCTGAGTTGTAAACACAGTGACGTGTCCCAATTTAGCTAGCTAGCAACTACCCTGTTTGACCCTATCTATCCTGTAGCTAGCAGCCTTGTATCTGCTGGGAAGTGTGATTCACAGATTTGCAATTTCATTGGAACATTATTGAGTTCTCTATTGCACACCATAAATTGAGATTTGATTTAATTATCGTTGGTGGTGACTGATCTGAAAGAAAATTATACTTTTGCATGTAACTACACAAAGGGCCAATCTGTGATTGCTGCATCACATTTATTTTTATTTTTAATATAAATACTTGTAGGTTAATTATATACACTCAGTGATTCTTGACTATAATGTATAAATGCCTCATGAGCTTAGTTCATAGTTCAACTGTCATACATCATCAGAAGCCACAATATAAGCTTGTTTTACTCCAATGTTTGTCAACAATGTAATTGTAAACAAACGTTGTACAGTATATAACCTCAACATGGTTTAAATGATAATTCTGATCTCCTGGATGGTCAGTCCTTGCATTTGTAGCTCTGTCTATGAATTTGACAGGTTACATTTCTCGAGCCCCATCATTAAACTCTAAAACAGTGGTGGGGTGTATGCTTTGTTACTGTTAGAACTGCAGTTTGCCTCTTTAATCTCAATTATTCATTTCTTCCACAGTTTTGCATGAAGTCAAGGAAGATGTGACAGCCCTTCACTGTAAAATAGTATGCCTGCTGCAAAATGGTAGCTTCAAAGAGGCACTGAATGTCATGAACACATATTCAAAAATACTTGGCAGGTATGTTGAAGGTGACTTGAACATAATGTTCTATAGTGATAATCTTGTAGCAATGCAAAATCTATAAATACTTGGTCTGGTTTGAGAAACTCCTGGCCGTACCCTTAGGCCAATGTTTAACACTTTCTTTGTGCTTCCTCAGTGACCTCATTGTGTTTGAAAAGGCCTACTGTGAGTACCGGTTGAACAGAGTTGAAAGTGCTCTGAAGACCATTGAAGGTGTTTCAGAACAAACAGACAAGCTCAAAGAACTCTATGGTCAAGTGGTAAGACTTTATGAAAATAAGAAATGACATTAGATGTTGTTTGCACTGTTTTCCTGTCAACCCTTCAGTGGATGATCCTGCCAGCCACAGTAAACTGGCCCAATGTACTGATCCCTGACCTCCCCTTTGTTCTCACCATAGCTGTACCGTATGGAGCGCTATGACGAGTGCAAGGCTGTCTACACGGACCTGATCAGGAACTCCCAGGATGAATACGAAGAGGAGAGGAAGACAAACCTCTCAGCCGTGGTGGCTGCTATGAGCACATGGGAGAAGGCTTCTCTGGTGGGTCTTCTGCACCCAATTAGAACAGACTTCTATTCGTACTGATCTTCTGAGACACTTGGTTATTGAAGCCTTGGTATCCTTCATCTTCCATGAGTCTCAATTTAACACTAAATAATACATTTAATTCCACCCTGTTTTTGCAGGATGATCTTGGCCTGTCAGAGACTACATATGAGCTGAGCTACAATGCTGCCTGTACTCTAATTGGTCAAGGCCAACTCACGGAGGCTATGAACAAACTACAGGAAGCAGAAGGTTAGGACCACAGCCAATTAAAATTCTGCATTCTACAGACATGGCCTTAATTCGTAATGCTGTGCGCTAGGTTTTGTCCAGCCCTTTCATGGTTAATGTTGACAATTTTTGTTTGCGGCATTTTTTTCAGAGCTTTGTCGGGTTTCCTTGTCCGAGGATTCGGTGAGTGCTCTATGCCTGTGAAATAAATAAGTTCACAATGTCATGGCTAAGCGTACAGATATAAAAATGCCTTTTTCTTGATTTTTTTTCAAATTGTGAATCGTAATTTGCTTGTCTGGTTTGTGCAGGATATAACTGAGGAGGACATTGAGTCAGAGCTGGCCGTCATCCACTCCCAGATGGCCTACGTTATGCAGTTACAGGGTCGGACAGAAGTGGCGCTGCAGCTCTATAACCAAGTCATCAAGCTCAAGTGAGTGTTACTCCAAAGCGGAATCAATTGAGCCATTACATTCAATTGTAAAGTATGTGCTATTGCAGGCACAGGACGAGAGAGTAGTGGAATCCTTTTTTGTTGAATCCTAGGCCATCGGATGTGGGACTTCTAGCTGTGACTGCTAACAACATCATTACAATAAACAAGGTAGACACACGCATGAACCTTCCCTGTACTGCTAGGAACTACTAAACATTGAAACAGGCAAAGCTGTTATTGACTGTGTTCTCTTATTGTTGGGGGCTGACGCTGTTGCTCATATGCTTTTTCTCTTGCAGGACCAAAACGTGTTTGACTCTAAGAAGAAAGTGAAATTGACAAATGCTGACGGTGTCGAGTACAAGCTGGCCAAGAAACAGCTGCAAGCCATCGAATTCAACAAAGCCCTGTTGGCTATGTACACTAACCAGGTATCGGATTTGAATACATTAACTCATTGTTAAAATTATCCTCCATTCTTTATTCACAGCTTTATATTGACAATTTCACTACATACTCATGTAAAATCAAATGTTATTTGTCACATGCGCTGAATACAACAAGTGTAGACTTTACCATGAAATGCTTACTTACGAGCCCTTTCCCAACAAAGCAGTTAAAAAGTATGAAAATTGACAAATATTTCAAAAGAAAATTGTAACTAAATAAACTAACACGGCTGGCTATATACAAGGAGTACTGATTCAGTGTACTGGGGTACGAGGTAGTTCGGGTGATTGAGGTAATATGTACATATAGATTTGGTTAGGTGATTGATTGAAATACATGTAGGTAGGGGGTGAAAAGCAGAACGTCCGGGGTAGCCGTTTAATGAACTGGGGTTGAAGCCGTTCAGGAGCCCTTTGGTCCCAGGCCAGGGAGAATGGTGAACAGGTTAGACTGGGAATCTCAACGGTCATTGATGATTTGTTACGTGCACCCCACAGGCGGACCAGTGCAGAAAGCTGTCGTCAGGCCTCCAGTCCCAGAACCCAGGCCACCCGCGGCCCGTTCTGATCCAGGTGGCTCAGCTGTGCAGAGAGAAGCAACACTCCAAGGCCATAGAGCTGCTTCAGGTACTCCCTGTTGACCAGATCCCAACTTGAGATACGTGTAGTTGATGTATAAATACATAAATGGCCATTGAAAGCTCTTCCTCCTGTATGTATAATGCTAGTTGTGTGTGTTTCTGTTGTAAAGTGCTTCGCAGACCAGCACCCAGAGAGTGCATCTGGTATCAAATTAACAATGGCACAACTCTATTTGACTCAAGGTAAGGTTGTCTTTCCATATCCCCAATTTTTTTGCTCGCTGGGTAACAAGCAGAAATTAGATTAGTGCTTAACAGTACACTTACTGATTGATACCTAGTGCTGTGCTATCATGTCATTTGATGAGCAAGTGACTCCTGTTCTGTCAGAATTCAGGTGTTTGAGCACCTGACCGAGTAGAAGGTAACCTCGTAATAAATAAACCTTCATTGGCGTCTTCTCCAAAGGTCACGTTACCAAAGCATGTGACATCCTGAGGTCGATCGACGATTTCAAGCACAAACAAGGGATGGTTAGTTGTTACACTTCTATTATTCTACATCTAATCATAGATTTCAAATGTTCTGAACAAACATTACATCATAACATTCCTGCTAACAAATTGAAATTGTTTCACAGATCTCAGCTCTGGTAACGATGTACAACCACGAAGAGGACATCGACAGCGCAATGGATGTCTTCAGCCAAGCTATTCAGCATTACCAATCTGAACAGGTATTAGTCAACAAGCACATTATAAAGAAGTCAATGTAACTTTTTACATCCTGGAGTGTGTGTGTGTTACTATTTGTTTCCATAGTAACACAGCATTGTCCACTATTCCACTTTGTCTTCCTCCATCCCAGCCTGGTTCCTCTATTCACCTGGCACTCGTACGAGAGGCCGCCAATTTCAAGCTGAAGTATGGACGGAAAAAGGAAGCCATCAGTGACCTGGAACAACTGTGGAAGTGAGTGATGCTCTTAACGATTGTTCTGTTTCTACTGTTGTTCTGCAGTGGTGATGCTGGTGTATGTCCTTCTTGCTATACTTGTGGAATTCAGTGTAATAACTAGTGTGTGTGTGTGTCCCACCCCCTCTCTCACTACACAGGCAAAACACCAATGATATCCACACTTTGGCACAACTCATCTCTGCCTATTCTTTGGTCGATCAAGATAAAGCCAAGTCGTATCCTTTTTTTTCTCTCTCTGTATTTGAAACTACACAAGTAATAACTTTATTTGGAACGAATGCTTGCAATTGATCCAGCAATCCATGCCGTTGCCACTATCATAGCACAACTGTCAGAACTGCAATGTCAAATCTTTGAGTATTTAAATGACTATCTCTGATTGGTCCAGTTCTCATTCACAGTCAAGGTGATTTTACCAGGGATATCATAAAGTGCCTAGAACTGTTTAGTGAATGGGAAAGCTTGTTTTATTATGTCCTTAGTCCTTTGTCCCAGCCTCAGCAAGCACCTCCCTTCCCCTGAAAGCATGTCGTTTAACGTGGACGTAGATGAGCTGGAGAACTCTCATGGCGCCAACTACGTCAGAAAGAAGGCCGCTAAAGTACCGGGAGACAACCTACCCAAAGAACAAGGGTAAGGAGACCTAATGCTTTTAATTAAAGGCTGTGTTAATTAAGCTGCGTACTCCCTGTTCTATACATTGGCTTTCACTATCAATATTATCTCTCCACAGCCAGGGGGATGTTAAAAAGAAGAGGAAGAAAAAGAAGGGTATGTCCTCATGTTGCAAGTAACCCCCCCCCCTGCGGGACGGTTGAGCTAATGTGATTAACATGAGGTTGTGAGTAACAAAAAAATGTCCCAGGACATAGACATATCTGATATGGGTAGAAAGCTTTAAATTCTTGTTAATCGAACTGCATTGTCCAATTTACAGTAGCTATTACAGTGAAAGAATACCATGCAGTTGTTTGAGGAGAGTGCACCATTATGAACTTGGAAATGTATTAATAAACAAATTCGGTACATTTGGGCAGTCTTGATACAACATTTTGAATGTATATGCAATGGCTCATTGGATCAGTCTAAAACGTTGCATGTGCTCTGCTGCCATCTGGTGGCCTAAATCAAAATTGTGCCTGGGCTGAAATATTACATTATGGCTTTTCTCTTGCATTTCAAAGATGGTACAAAAATATATATATATATATATATATATATATATATATATATATATATATATATATATATATATATATATATATATATATATTTTTGTATTATCTTTTACCAGATCTAATGTGTTATTCTCCTACATTCATTTCACATTTCCACAAACTTCAAAGTGTTTCCTTTCAAATGGTATCAAGAATATGTATATCCTGTTCTTAGGCCGTCATTGAAAATAAGAATTTGTTCTTAACTGACATGCCCAGTTAAATAAAGGTAAAATACATTAAAAAAATTCCTTGCTACAGGGAGTTAGATTTGGGTATGTCATTTTAGGTGTAAATTGGGGGGGTCCTTAAGAGGTTTATAAAGTCAACATCTCACATTTTCTCGCCTCTGTTTAGGAAAATTGCCCAAGAACTACGACCCCACGGGGAACCCTGACCAGGAGAGATGGTTGCCCATGAGAGAGCGCACCTACTACCGTGGCAGGAAGAAGGGCAAGAAGAAGGAACAAGTGGGTAAAGGCACGCAGGGGGCCACGTCAGGAGCCGCGTCCGACCTGTGAGTAACGCATCCTTGTCTCTTATCGTTGTCACTTTCATTAGTTCTAAAAAGGTATATGAATCTAATAGTTGAACATTTAATACATCTGTCTGATTCCAGATTCATTCAGTTGGCACCCTTTTTCCTGTAGTGTGTTGCATTTGGCTGGTAATCACTTCATTTTGCTGTGTTTCCAGGGATGCCAGTAAGACAGCCAACAGTCCCCCCACCTCCCCCCGGCCAGGGTCAGCCCAAGCCTCTGCCTCCACCTCGGCCCCCGCTGCCAGCAACGTTGTCCCTCCGCGACAGCAGAAGCCTGCCACTGCAGGGCCAGGGGCCCGCAAGAAGGCCCCTCAGAAGAAGAAAAAGGGAGGCAAGGGTGGCTGGTAGCCTGGAGAACGTTGCAGATATGGAGCAACACATTGGTGACCACCACCACATGGCCCGGAACTCACAGAATCATGAGCTTTGTCATTTTTTAAGTTGGTTATAACTTCTCTTTTTTTTTTTTACCAAACAAATAATGGTGTCCAATTTCTGGTTGTTGAATAAGTTGCAATACATTTAGTAATAGGCCCCAATGCTTTCTTCACGGTTAGGTTTTCTTTTCAGATGCAGAAACAAATGTCGGTGAACTAAGAGACCTTGTTTGTGTTGTAGGCAAGGGGGGGTCTTGCTAGTTTGTAATGCATATCTTCTGTGCAGAAAAAAATGTACTGTTTGTTTTTTCTCTTCTCCCTGAGCCTGAGTATTTGAAAATGGCTCCTTGACCGTGAACAAATTTCCTTGACTTGCCCACCCAATTTCAATCACTTGACCTTGTTTTTGACCTAAGAGGCAAGCTGTGTATGTCAAAGTTAAAGTATATTTATTTTTAAATCCCTGCATCGTTTTCGGCTAAAGTAAAAAGTCTGTTTTTAAACGTAGACTCGGATATGATGTAGATGCAGAAAGTGCACAGCAAAGTGGGTCAATTTCTGCAAGAACTAAGAGCGTTGAAGCACTTTTCTCAACTTCTCTGCTGTTTTGGTCCCTTACCTACCACGCTGTAACATCGTGAAGCGAACCCGTGCACAGATACTGTGTGAGAGCGAAGTGTTGCATCTCGCTCATCTCTATCTGTGGTGCTGCTCATGGCAATGTCATTTCACTGAGTCTACCTTTTTTAATTATTGGGTAGCAGTACATAATTAGGACATTGTTTTAGGAACCGTTTACAATGATGGAAGCAAACTATTTCAGGCAACATTTGTGACCCATTGTTGTCTTAATAAATAGGCTTCCTTAACAACTGACAAACTGATGTTGCTTTCTTGTGTATTTTTTTTTTTTTTTTCCCCCTTTCACTTTCGCTTTGGAAAGTCTGTTATCCGGATTTATGGTCATGGAACATCTCATCAGCATTGTATGCAGTGTGCCCTCTTTAATATCAAGCGCCGCCTGGTGGATTTACTATGGAAATGCAAAACAGAAATAATTCAGCTGCAATTCTGCATAATTGGTGTTGTACATTTTCTGTTCCTTTCCATCCTGTCATTGAAGTCGTTTTTCAGTCTTACATTTGAAATTGTGACGCTACATTCCCCCACTCCCCAGCCAAGACATGTTAAATGGTTTTGACTAGAAAGTATACGGTTTGTCAGAATTTACTTTTCGTAGCAGGTTAGGAGAATTAGGTTACATTTAGGAAAAGGGTGAGGGTTGTCTGAAATCCACACACAAAATAAATTTTTGACGTCAATTTGAGATTAGCTGTACCCCATCTAGCCATTACAATGTTTATGCGCAAAGTAAGCGCATAAGGTGGTTTCGCTACATGTCAATCAAATTGATGAGCCGAAATGAGAGGATTAATTAAACAATGACTGTATATGCGGACAGGATAGCAAGTTCGTGTGTAATGTAGCAAAACTGGCTAAATTGTTGAATATTAGATATATTTTTTTTAAGTGTTATATATTTCTCCATATATTCTAGATCCTGCTTTCATAATCTTTTCTTGTCTGGTACTTCCTTCCTGTGTGCTCCTAAACGCCGGATATCCCCTATCGCGTTGAGGTAGTTTGACTAATCCACTTGTTGTAACGATAACCAAAGACATTAGAACCAGGTTGTAACCGGGGATGCAAACTTCTAGATAATAACCATTATCACGATGTATAAAGACATGTGAAGCAGGTATTCAAGATTTCACAAAATTGTTTCTAACATGCCTGGTGTCAGAGAAGCTGCGGTCGTAGGTTTTACTCTCGCAGTAACCGGAGGAGTTGGGTATGTCATCTGGACTTTTGTGTCTTCGGGGGTAAAGGCAAAGAAGGCGAAGCCAAAGCAAGAACCAGAGAAAATCGAAAAGGACACTAGAAATGAAACTGCACAAAAAGTACCAGAACGCGCAAACCAAACACCAACAGTCGTAGTAACAGAGGTAGGCTACTTTTTGTTCATCTTGTGCTTGTAAAATGTTTATTTTTGATACCTCGGGGATTATGAGGCACGTCTACTTGACCGATGTTTGTGGTTGCTAGTGGAAATAACCTCACCCCAAATTGTCTCGATTTTTGTGAAGTCTAAATGGGATTCTTGGGACGTCCAAATTCTGACATAAGCCCATTTGAAGTTGAAACGTTAAGGGTTATGGTAAGGGTAGGAGTTAAGGTTCAGAGGGCTCTTTAATTAGTTATAATGAATTCTTATCACTTTACAAGATCCCTGTAAGACCTAAAGATTTTTGCAATTGTTTTAGATGCCATTCCCTCAGGTGTTGCTTTATTATTCAGGAACGTGTCGAGACCCTCAGAAACGACCCTGTTGACTCATCAGTAGGAAAGATTTGTATCTCTTTTGGCCCATTCAACAACAGAGCGATACGAACCTTGTTTCAGCAGGATGTTGTATCCTATACCTTATGTTATGTCATATTGGAACGGTTTTATTGATAATATCTGTTGGAAAAAAGTTTGGATGTTGCCACACACATACATACTTGGTAACAAAATTAAGGAAGTTTCCTTTAAAATGATTCATAAATATTATCCTGCCAACCACTATATGAAAGAAGTTTAAGAAAAACAAACTCAAATTGCTCCTTTTGTAATGACCACCCAAAAACTGTGTTGCATCTTTTTTGGCATTGTATTCATGTAAGGAAACTGTGGCAAGACAGTAGATTTATAATTGAACACATTTATGAAGATCTTACACTATTGTGGAGAGATGTACTGCTTGGATTCTTTACCCACGATAGAAATAAGTTGAAACAATTTGATGTAATTTCATTATTCTTTTGGGCCAATTTCATAATCACAAATGTACATTTCCAAACAAAACACATTTTCTTACCTTACAAAAAGAAATTGAACTATATTTTAAGACAATTCATTACTAACAAAAAAGCTGTTACACTTAGAATTATATGTCCCTTAAGGTCTGTGTGTAATGTGATATTGTACCCCCTAACCCCCCTTTCCCCCAGCCCAATTATCCTTTGTATATTATTTATATATACTTGTGTTCCCCTCATGTACTTTCTGTATTGATTTGTTGTTAATAAAAATAAAAAATAGGACTTAAGGTCAGGGTTTAGGGTAGTGACGTTCCAATGATCCCGAAATTGCACTAACCCTAGATTTGAAAGAACCTTACAATTTATATTGTGAAACTAGTGTCATATGTCTGTCGTAATGTTTATAAATAAGTAAGGTCCTCACTCCGATATAGCTTCCTTTCTGTGACAGATTAGTCACTGGATTGGCTGAAACGACTATTGTCGCTTGGTCAGCTTGACATTATAAAAATGTTGCCAGACTGTATCATCATACAGTGGTAACCTGGCCCTATAGTCTATTCTCAGGCAGTGGGTCAGCTTGTACTGACCACATGATGTGACAGTTCAGTTCAGCCCCCTTCAGTCTCATTGACTTCTGTAGGCCTGTGCTTTAAAAGGCTGAAGTAAAGATAAAGCAAGAAACGTGATTGGTTTAGGTCTAAATTATTCCACTATTCACAATCAAATCAAATTTGGTTGGTCACATGCGCCAAATACAACAGTGAAATGCTTACCTATGACATTCCCAACAGTGCAGAGTTAAAAAGTAAGACAAATATTTGCTAAAGGAAAAAGTAACACAATATAAACAATAACGAGGCTATAAACAAAGTGTACCAGTACCGAGTCAATGTGCAGGGGTACGAGGTAGTTGAGGTAATACAGTATGTGGATGTAGGTAGGGGTAAAAGTGACTAGGCAATCAGGATATATAATAAACAGAGTAGCAGCTGTGTGTGTGTGTTAGAGTGTCAGTGTAGTATGTGTGAGTGTGTGGGTAGACTTTGCAAGCACCTGTTAAGATTCTAGAATGTCCCAGTATCATGGTTTTAATTAACATTAACTCATTATTCTGGATCAGCACTTGCAGATAATACTTCCACATGAGTGACATTTTTGCCTTTATATACTCCATCTTTGCTTAGGGGTTAACATCCATAGAGATGTATAGATGATTCTAGTGCCCAAAAGCCCATTTTAGCATGGACATCGCCATTGAGGACTTTCACCGTTTTGAAGTAGTCAACTTAGTGGGACTTCCTATGGGTTAAGGAAGGAATAACGAAATTATACTTGTGAGCAAACATTCCATAACTGCAGGTGGCAGTAAATCGCTAACTTTGGCTTTATACCTGTTCAAACAACACACTCCAGGTGGCAGTGTGCACCCTTTCAGTTTGTTTACCAACTTATAGAAGTAGTAGAATAAGAAGAAAATCAACTACTTCAAAATGGAGATGGCCTCAATGGCACTTCCCGTGCTCTCACTGATGCAATAAAGGGACAGATACAACATTGTGATCTCTATACATCTGGATGGTTGCATCTGATGTCTCTCGTTTGTTATTACGTGTCCTCCTAGGTGAAGCCCACAGGAAAGCAAGTCCTGGTGCTCGGTCTTGAAGGGGCAGGGAAGACCAGCCTGCTGCACTGCTTTGCCTCGGGGAGTCTGGAGCAGGACGTGACCCCAACACAGGGCTTTAACGCTGTGTCCATCAATAGGGAGGACTTGCAGATCGAGTTCCTAGAAAGTGAATGCAACCTGCACATAACAATGATGAGAGTACAGTAACTGCTAATTATCTGGATGACCATGATAAGAAGGAATGGGTCTCATTAGTGGAGTCCTTTATTCAAGCTGTTAAATATGAAAAATGTCAAATGAGTTCATCACTCAATATGCATTCATAGTATTATCTTGTGTTTCACAAATATACAAAAATGACTTCTATGATACCTTGTGGTGAAGAAATTATATAAAAAAACATGGTATATTTTGCAGTTGGTGGTACAGAGAACCTGCAGCCCTATTGGAAGAGGTACATGTGCAAGGCTATGGTGCTGGTGTTTGTGGTGGACTCCTCAGACGCCGCCCAGTTCCCTTTGGCTAAGAAGCATCTCCACGAGCTGCTAGAAACCGACCTTTACCTTCCCTTAGTGGTACTAGCCAACAAGCAGGTGAGACTGACACTGACATAAGACTCCCATCTCAAGTGTCTTTCCTTGATTCATCACGTCCTCTCTCCTGGCCTCCTCAAAACGCATTGAAAACGCTAAGGGGCGTAACCCTAGATCTTCTCCTCCAATGCATTTTAAGAACGAGATGAGGAGAAAGGACATGAGGAATCAAGGAAAGACAATTGAGAAAGAGCAAAGGGTTGCATCTCAATAGTCTTGTGGGTATTTCCTTTCCTCTTCGCCTCTTTTTTTTTTTTCCCCCTATGAGATATTGCACCTGCTCCAGTGTCTTACCTCGGGTTTGTTCCGGTTATTCCTCCATCTCCAGGATAACCAAGGGGCCTGCAGTATCACAACGCTCCATGAAGCCCTGTCCCTGGAGGAAGTGGGGGACCAGCGCAAGCTCTTCCTCATTGGCACCCATGTCAGGAAGGGGGACACGGAGGTGAACTCTGCTGTGCAGGACGCACGGGACCTGATCATTCAAATGGTGCAGGATGGTAGATAGACTCGCCATCGAGTCATCAGATACAGATGTAGGATCTTAATTTGATCACTACTATGTTGCTGAGAATTTTCCTGCAGAGCAGGAAATGCAAACTTGTAGTGCATTTGTGTTTTAAAAAGGCTTATAAAGTTGGTAATTTCCACTTGAAATGTTTGACTTGATTTGCCCTAATGAAAAAGATATCAACTTCTATAAAAATGTATAATTATAATCCACATAATTATTCACATTTCCTGTTGCTGCAGGATTATTTTCCTGCTGTAGCAAACTGGCTAAAATTAAGATTCTACATCTGTATGAATGACCCGCTGGCTGAGAGGGGATATCTTACTTTAATTTCACCCCTGTTCTGGCTTGCCGTCATTTGTTTTGATAGCACTAGTTACAAGCTCTATTGACAGACACCATGATAGTGAAAGGCCTCATTCACATTTGTAGAATGATGATGATTCCAGAGAAGCCAAAAGCTGGCAACGTGCTTATGGTCAAACTCATTCACTGGCAATAACATTAATTAATTAATTGCATTAGCACAAATGAACAAAAGCACAGAGTTGATAATATACTTGTTTTTCACATTCAGACACAATATTTCAAGGATGGTCTCAACATCCTTACCTATAGGGATTTAATTGATAATGCTTTGTGGTCATCAAAGATTCTTCTTTTAGTGCTATCTACAACTGTAGAGCACAATATAGGTTACATGTTTAGAGTCAGTGCTGCTAGGTAGTATGTTGAAGACTCGTTCGAGGTACATAGAATTATTTTTGTTATTTTGCATAATAAAAGTTAAGTATTGACTATATCGTCTTAAAGGGGAACTTGCTACATAGTTATATTTTCTTAAAACCAATTTGATGGTTGTCTAACCAAAGCAATCTATCCAAATATTTATTTAGAAGCATTTTAAAAATGCCAAAATACAATTTTTCATGTGTCTAGGCATGTTTATTTGGCTAACAATGTTTTGCCTTGGACTTAATTGAAGCTTTTACAGGAATAACTCTACATATCAGCACAAAAAGTGCTTCTTGTTTTCATGTTTAACACTAGTAAAACTACTGGTATAATCTTGAGTAATAAGCAGGTTTGAAGTGCACTACTGAACAATTCATTTGTATGCCATGACTATAACAGACCTCCAAACCATTTCTGTCATTTAAGCATAAAAAACATTTTTTTTTAAACTATTTTTCTGTTTTGTCACACCCGGTGATGTAAATAAAAACCCTTGTTGTAAATGTCTGTGTGGCTCAAAGTTTTGTATATAGGCTTATGGTGATGTATAACTTATTTTTGGAGTTAAAATACAGCTAACCATAAATACTATAGTCATTCTTTGACCTCAGATATCACTTTTAATTTGACATCCTTTATCAGAAGTCTTGAGAAAGAAGATGGACTCACTCCGGTTTCAACCCGCCACACTCAAGTACAGTTGAAGTCGGAAGTTTACATACACTTAGGTTGGAGTCATTAAAACTCGTTTTTCAACCACTCCACAAATTTCTTGTTAACAAACTATAGTTTTGGCAAATCGGTTAGGACATCTACTTTGTGCATGACACAAGTAATTTTTCCAACAATTGTTTACAGACAGATTATTTCACTTAGAATTCACTGTATCACAATTCCAGTGGGTCAGAAGTTTACATACACTAAGTTGACTGTGCCTTTAAACAGCTTGGAAAATTCCAGAAAATGATATCATAGATTTAGAAGCTTCTGATTGGCTAATTCACATCATTTGAGTCAATTGGAGGTGTACCTGTGGATGTATTTCAAGGCCTACCTTCAAACTCAGTGCCTCTTTGCTTGACATCATGGGAAAATCAAAAGAAATCAGCCAAAAGAAATGTAGAATTGTGAATTGCTCCACAAGTCTGGTTCATCCTTGGGAGCAATTTCCAAATGCCTGAAGGTACCACGTTCATCTATACAAACAATGGTACGCAAGTATAAACACCATGGGACCACGCAGCCATCATACCGCTCAGGAAGGAGACGCATTCCGTCTCCTAGAGATGAACGTACTTTGGTGCGAAAAGTGCAAATCAATCCCAGAACAACAGCAAAGGACCTCGTGAAGGCGCTGGAGGAAACAGGTACTAAAGTATCTATATCCACAGTAAAACGAGTCCTATATCGACATAACCTGAAAGGCCGCCCAGCAAGGAAGAAGCCACTGCTCCAAAACCGCCATAAAAAAGCCAGACTACGGTTTGCAACTGCACATGAGAACAAAGATCGTTCTTTTTGGAGAAATGTCCTCTGGTCTGATGAAACAAAAATAGCACTGTTAGGCCATAATGACCATCGTTATGTTTGGAGGAAAAAGGGGGAGGCTTGCAAGTCGAAGAACACCATCCCAACCGTGAAGCACGGGGGTGGCAGCATCATGTTGTGAGGGTGCTTTGCTACAGGATGGACTGGTGCACTTCACAAAATAGATGGCATCATGAGGTAGGAAAATTATGTGAATATATTGAAGCAACATCTCCAAACATCAGTCAGGAAGTTAAAGCTAGGTCGCAAATGGGTCTTCCAAATGGACAGTGACCCCAAGCATACTTCCAAAGTTGTGGCGAATTGGCTTAAGGACAACAAAGTCAAGGTATTGGAGTGGCCATCACAAAGCCCTGACCTCAATCCTATAGAAAATCTGTGGACAGAACTGAAAAAGCATGTGCGAGCAAGGAGGCCTACAAACCTGACTCAGTTACACCAGCTCTGTCAGGGGGAATGGGCCAAAATTCACCCAACTTATTGTGGGAAGCTTGTGGAAGGCTACCCAAAACGTTTGACACAAGTTAAACAATTTAAAGGCAATGCTACCAAATTCAAATTCAGTGTATGTAAACTTCTCACTCACCGGGAATGTGATGAAAGAAATAAAAGCTGAAATAAATCATTCTCTACTATTATTCTGACATTTCACATTCTTAAAATAAAGTGGTGATCCTAACTGACCTAAAACAGGGAATGTTTACTCGGATTAAATGTCAGGAATTGTGAAACTGAGTTTAAATGTATTTGGCTAAGGTGTATGTAAACTTTCGACTTCAACTGTACTTCAGTCCTGCCATGTGACTCCTAATGTCATATCAACAACACAGACCATTGTGACCCAGCAGGTGAACTCAACCTGGTGCATTTATAAAGCCTTTCCATCAGGCAAACATGGTATCTGGAAAAACAGGTATGTTTGACAGGGCATGTTGTCCAAATGCGCATGCTGATCATTATGTTATCCAAAATGTTATGGAGAATTTCCCTATTTTTTATCATAAGGGCATAAACCCAATTTCATATTATTCTCAGAACAATTTTCTCTTTTGTAGGATTTGGAATCCAGAGCTCGTCCATCAAAGGTGCACATATTTTCTTTATGAATTCCCTGATGAAACTGAAAGCAAGGTACAATAACTACTACGTTGTTATTGATTTTCTTTGTACTGGGAGGATAAATTGGAACAGGTGATAATGAACTGAAACATTCTTGTAGGATCCTGGAACTGGCACAACACAAAGAGTCCAAAACAAGAGTCACAACACCTTGGTAAGTAGGCTACTTTTTGAGTATCAGTATTTGCAAGTATTTTTATTCTCATGACATTAGATATAGACTTGTAAATTGTATTTTTATAAAACTATCAGTGGAAAAAAGTTCAACCAAATACTATTTTGTTACATCAACATTGATAGTGAACATGTTTGTGAGCTATTTTCCCTATTGAATTTCACCCCTTGAAAGTCTATTTTCTCATTGATCTAATCCAATGCTTACCCGGGGCAACCAGGAGTCGACGTGGCCCCTGTCTTACTCAGCGCTGGAAGCAGTTCCAACAGAAATAATCCAATACCTAGCTAAGCACAAAAGTGACTTCTCAGTATGGGAGAAACACCTAAGGTAATTGTATACTAATTACACCCAGGCTGAACATTATTGATGACTTCATCAAAAGTATGAGCCAAATGTTGTAAGAAGAAAAGTATGTAAGTGCTCAATACATTACCATTTGATTGTGCCACTACACAAATGTGAAAATGTTTGCTAAGTCTAAATATTGGTCTGTTCTAAAAGCTTGCATCAGATACAGTAGATTTGGCTCTGAGCTCCTATCAAGTGCAGGAAATACTCCTCCCAAATGAAAAGTGACATACACACATCCACACACACACACACACACACACACACACACACACACACACACACACACACACACACACACACACACACACACACACACACACACACACACACACACACACACACACACACACAGATTCATGCTACCACACATTACAACTGCTGCTACCAGACTCTTGTTAGGATTGCTAAATACTGCACAATTTAAACACTTGCCCCCCAATCTCCCCTTCCACAAAACAAGTGTACATTCTGGACTATAAATTGTGCCTTCCTGTATTATACTTACGCTAAAATGTTTATTCTATTCTACTGAGCAATTTACTTTATGTTCATATTCTTATCTTTGATTATTTTTTATTGTTGCTGCATTGTCCAGAAGGAACCTGCAAGTATTCATTTTGTTGGATGTTGTATACCATGTGTATCCAGTACATACGACTAAAAAAACGTAAAACTTGAAAATGATGTTCAGGCTATTTGCCAATTTCCTGCATTCTCATTGGAGGTGACTGCTCCAGATACAGTACATCCATTCGAATTAAGGAGATATCTGTTGGTCAGGTTCAGAACCTGTATTAGATTACCTACTTACTTTTTTGTTTCTCAGCTGTCAAGCTAAATGTGTAAGGAACATTAGACCAATAATCCAATCACAGTTCTTTTCACGAGGCCCTGCCTTGTTAAATAAGCCATTTATTGAATTTGAAAAGGCAGCAATTGCCAGTAAGTGAGATTGAATGGCCAGTGTGGCCACAGGCAAGCTGTCATCATTGTTTCTGTGCTCATTGAATTCATGTCTTAATGTGCTGCAGAAAAAAACTATTCTCAAGTGTTCCAAGTGGTTGTAGTTGCACCACATTACATTGCCTGGCTACCCAGACTCCTTGCTCCGGACAAACGCTACACTACACCCATGGATGTTAGTTTCTTCTCTGCAATGAGTCTAGATCTGAGTACCTCCCCGAGCCTACATAAAATGCAAACACATTTGTGGCCATCTGATTGGTCCAGAAACCAATGGGTTTGGCCAGAGCCAGAACACACGTGGGTTAATCGTGATTGGTCCAATCGCTGATGACTTTGTTTCGTACAACGCCCCTCGTGCCCCTCGTCACAACATATGACTTCAATGATGGCAGTCTCAGACTAAAGTATGTAGCCAGAACGACAGAGCAGTGGAATAATTTAGTGTTAGTCGTCAGACTACCACATAAACCTACTAGATAATTGGAGACAAATATTTGATATTCTTCAAATGTGCAGTTTATGACTAAACCATTAAGTCTAAATGAGATTACGGAAAAAGTGAATTTAGTTCCCTGGGTGCTGCCTGTAGGCAAGAGAGGTGGGCATGTCACCCTCACAATGTGTCATGATCCATATCTCGCTAAAAACTGAAACTCTTTATTGACATGTTGTTCAAGGTCAACAGAGTCAGATCTGTCTATTCACCCCTCTAAAACACTTGCATCATTAGTGATGCATTTAACCCTTCCATTTGTCCATTGAAAGAGGAGGTTATGTATTTTCACTCTGGCATGATGAGACATCCTTTAGCCCAAAGACATGGACAGTAAGTGCTCATATTTTCCTGCAGGAAAGAGGGGGTGATGAGCTCATCCAAGAAGACAATACGTCCTTCCTCCAAGACCGCCCAGTATGAGCGCATTGTCCGCCTGGCAACACCAATGACCAGGTCCCGAAGCTCCCAGGAAATGGAGTAAAGTGGAAAATGTGATCAAAACATGCCCAGTCCATGTTGTTAAATACTAGAGTATACGCAAGCATGCCGCTTGGCCCAGATCTAAAATTAGCCTCCTTCTTGGACTAGGAAGCCAATATTTTGACGTGTTATTTCAGTAGCGAGCTGTGGCTCTAGGAGTGAGGAAACGATGGTGAGACAATAGGGGGTATTGTCCAAAGCTCAGGCCCCTGGGACATTCACAGACAGCCACATAAGTATTTTTATAATTCTTGAAGCGCAACAGCGCATATTTGGGCTCAAGCCTCCTAGAAAAGATTCTCAAGCCTGCACACCAGATAAAATATGAAAAACAATATGCCTGTTTGTTTTCTTAATTCTGTGTCACACTCTCCAATGGGCATGGCCTTAAAAGAGATGTTTGAGGTCAGGGTGGAGGGCAATGTTAAAGTGTTTGTGTTTGTTCCTGATGCTTCATAATGTTAAACGGTGATATTAACGGAATATTAGAATCTCTGTGGTTCCACAGGCCTCCTCACACTTTGTGGTATGAGTACATCTGCCCTATCTGGCACATAGACCCCAGAGTGAAAACTGCTGAGACCACTCCACATCTACTACAGCTAGCTAATCCCAAAGGGAACCACCTCAACTTCAAAAGCAACAGAGAGGTACAGTAAGTGCCTAGAATGAAAGGCACACACTTAAAAAAAACAAGTTGCTATCTAGAACCTAAAAGGGCTTTTCTAATTGAAGAAAGTGGAGACATTCATTTCCTGTGCTGCCAAAACTGGCCAGACCACTCCTAGGCTGGACCAGCTCTTGCTAACCAAGTTGAGGGACAGTCAAATGTCCAGAAGACTCCATTTGGCCAGTGAGCACATCGCCTTTACTGACACCCACACAGCATGCTGGAAAACAGTTCAGCTTCTAGACCTAGAACAATGCTTCACACCAATGTGTAACATTGCCACAATATTGTTGTGATGTGAGATTTTTTTTCTTCCCAATCATTTGGAGAAAGCTGCAACATAAAAAAAGGGTATGCTTTCATAGAAGTTTTCTAGATCCTTGGACAGGACTCTCTGAAACATGCGTTCTCAACAGGTGTCAAGGGGAGGCCGGCAGGCTACAGCGACCTCACGCCTTCAAACTCTATCAGCTCCTAAGGGGCTGATAATAAGGACTACATTCTTCTGAGAGACCTGCCATCTTTATGTGCTTGCTTCTCCGTCAAGGTCCATGTTGGTGCACAATGGACAAGGGAAAATGGCCGCTGCGAAAAGCAAAATAAATGGGTACAGACTCAAGGGGTCTCTGCTTTTTAAAATCTGTTTGGCGCCAGGGTTGAGATGGTAAAACTGGCCCCTCTTTGTCCCCCACTGGTTTTGCAATCATGTGCAATGAGACATGTGCTTGGAGCTCTTTTGAACGAAATCGAAGCATTACATTACATTGTCTTTAGCAAACGGCCAAACCAAACTGTCTCCTTTCTGTCCATTGGGGTTGTTTTCTTTACTTTGCTACTTCCAAAATCCAGTAGCCCCCGTTCCAAAAGAATGTGTTATCGTCTCGAAATGAGAGCAAAGGTATGATAAAAGGATCCACATGTGTTTCTACATTTCAATCATTTTGGGTTCTCTGTTTATATCATAACCACATGTTGTAAAGATTCCTCATGTGTTTTCCTTGAGAAAGTGAAATCACATACATTGATTCAAAAATAACATTCTCGCCCCAGTAGCTTCAAATTCCTTCTAAAGAGTCAGCATCGCAGCCAACCCTCGCTATATGACCACTGTATCATTTTCAAAGGGCGCCGTGAGCTTGCTTTGAAATCCACCGTAATCCTGGTTCAACTACAGGCGCATGTGAGCATTATGTAAAGGTGGACACAATGGCTTTCAAAAGGGTCATGTGAATTTAGAACGGTGCGGGAGGGTTGGTGTAGCCGCCATGGGAGTAGGGCCCCAGTGGAGAGGCGTACGGATCTCAGAGGCTAGACTTCAAAGCAGATCCAAGCGTCCAACTGGGACCTAATCTGGGATAAGCCACCAATGATCGTGACCTGGGACTGTAGGGTAAAGAGGGTTAGTGGAAGGTGGAGGAGGCAAAGGAGAAAGGGGGGGTGTGTAATCTCTGTCGGTGCCTCCCGCTAGTTGACTCAGTTCCTATGGTGCACCTGTTCCTAGAGAGGAGCTCCGAACTTTGCTGCTGGTTATCTGTCTGTTTGTGGCAGCCGGCTCTGACACTGATAGGCTGTGAGTGGGGAGGCTGTCTCATTCTGGATCCCGCCGGCTAGATGGGATGCTTACGCTTGCAGAGTATTAGTGCGACTGATCTGGTTTTGGCAGATAACGGCAACACTATTTTAAGCTACGCATTAGGCTACACGTTTATAAAGGGTGCATGCGTAGATTATAGGCATTTAATTACTGATTTAGTAATTGGTAATGAACAGTTGTGTGTGTAAATATATCACATTATAAACACATGAATGAAGATCACTATTGAGTGAAACTAGCTACTTTAACAACTTGCCGATTAACCCTTTATGAAGTTCAGTGAAGTTCAGTTTGCACAAATCTTTTTCCTATCAACTCTTCATTGCCTCAATTGCTAAGTATGCAAACAAATTCCATGCTCCAATCTGTGTCTTATCTGCCTTGTTAGATGTTGTCATATCATCCTTGGCTATTCAAAGCTGCATGCAAAAACCCTCTGATCAAAGAAATGTAGCTAGCATATGTAGCTAGCATGCTCTCAACATAATGTCTGTGACAAGGGCAGTATTCATGTTGCACTGCGAGTTGTTAACCTTTTTTATGGTGTGTTGGCAAAATATGTGCTGCATCCTCAATGCACATTTCCTCTTAATCCAGCAATAAGAACAAACCAAGACGTCCTCAATTGCATCTTTTGTTGAAGTTCAAGTCAAGTGAATATCAACAACAAAATCCTTGAGAACTATCTTCGCTCATACATTGATGCACATGTGAACTGTATTAGTCTAGCAGCCTCTCGAGTCCTGAAAAGTGTGGTTTGGGCAGAGTGCAGTTTGGAAAGTTCTGTAGTCAGTTCCTAGGACCAGCTGGACCAGTGAATCTTCCCGGCTCTGACTCTCACCAGTCCTGGGGTGACAGATTCCACACAGGCATGCTAAGTCTCCTTAGCAACAGACAATACCAGGGCCCATTCAACTTCCATACACATCTCATGGACCTCTTACAGCATGCTAACAACCACTCCAGCAAGCCTTTCATTCCATTGAATTGTAGTTCGGAAATGACGTCAAACGCAATATAGCATTATCTTTCTGATACCGGTACATATCGATAAAGGAGCGGTGAGGTATCATTTTTTTCAAATGTCCATTTCTTTATGGTTTTGCTAATGTTTTTTTCAGCTGCAACACAAATCATATGATTTAATAGTGACGTGCAAGAAGGGACAATGTATGCTTTCAGCTGGAGCTTCCTGATGGGCAGACCACAGGCTGTGAGGAATGCAACAACACCTCCTCCACACTGACTCTTAACACAGGGGCCCCCCAGGGGTGTGTCGTCAGACCTCTGCTGTATTCCCACAACTGCGTGGCTTTGCATGACACCAACTCCATCGTGTTTGCTGGTGTCGTCCAACAATAACGAGTCAGCCTATAGGGAGGAGGTACAGTGAACTGGCATTGTGAACCTGGGTCTCCTACGGAAGCAACCAACTTCTTAGACCATTAGACCAAGAGGAAATTCCCTCTTGGGCCGAGGGCAGAAACAGGCGTGGCTACCTCATCACATGACTATGACCAACTTATGTTCCGATACACCAGGACATCAACCTCTCCCTTAACGTCAGCAAAACAAAGGAGTTGATTGTTGACTTCAGGAAGCAAAGGAGGGAACATGCCCCGATCCACATCAACGAGACTGCACTAGAGTGTCAGCAGTTTTAAGTTCCTTGGCAGCCACATCACGAGGACTTGACATGGACCAAAAACATCACCACTCTTGTCAAGAGGGTGCAACAGCGTCTATATTTCCTAAGGCGACTCAATAAATTAGGCATGCAACGCCGGGTCGTCTCCAAATACTACCACTGCACCATTGAGAGCATCCTGACCGGTTGTATCACAGCCTGGTATGGGAATTACCCCATCCACGACCCCAAGGCCCTCCAGCAGGTGGTGAAGACGGCCCAGAACATCACTGAGAACGTGCTCCCACCCACCCATCCAGGACATCTACTCAAAACGGTGCCTGAGGAAGGCCCTGCAGCATCATCAAGGAGACCACACACCCCATCTACGAGCTGTTCACTCCCTTACAGTTGGGCAGACGGTATCAGAGCATGAGGTCTGATACCAACAGGCTCAGAAACAGTTTCTATCTACAAGCCATCAGAGTGCTGAACACTTCAACTGGACTGATACCTGCTCTGATTCTCCACACCTTATCACACATGCACTCACTCACGCACACACCCACACCTACACATATACACTGAGCAACAATATAAACACAACATGTAAAGTGTTGGTCCTTTGCCAAGATAATCCATCCACCTGACAGGTGTGGCATATCAAGAAACTGATTAAACAGCATGATCATTACACAGGTGCACCTTGTGCTGGGGGCAATAAAAAAGTCACTCTAAAATGTGCAGTTTTGTCACACAACACAATGCCACAGATGTCTCAAGTTTTGAGGGAGTGTGCAATTAGTATGCTGACTGTAGGAATGTCCACCAGAGCTGTTGCCAGAGAATTGAATGTTAATTTCTCTACCCTAAACTGCCTCCAATGTTGTTTTAGAGAATTTGGCTGTACATCCAATCGGCCTCACAACCGCAGACCAAGTGTATGGCGTGATGTGGGCGAGCAGTTTGCTGATCTCAACATTGTGAACAGAGTGCCCCATGGTGGGGTTATGGTATGGGCAGGCATAAGCTATTGACAACGAACACAATTGCATTTTATTGATGGCAATTTGAATGCACAGATATACTGTGACGAGATCCTGAGGCTCATTGTCATGCCATTCATCTGCCGCCATCACCTCATGTTTCAGCATGATAATGCACTGTCCCCATGTCGCAAAGATCTGTCTACAATTCCTGGAAAATGTCCCAGTTCTTCCATGGCCTGCATACTCACCAAAAACGTCACCCATTGAGTATGTTTGGAATGCTCTGGATCGACATGTACAACTTGTAAGCTTGTTCCAGTTCCCGCCAATATCCAGCAACTTCACACAGCCATTGAACAGGAGTGGGACAACATTCCACAGACCACAATCAACAGCCTGATCAACTCTATTCGAAGGAGATGTATAGCGCTGCATGAGGCAAGTGGTGGTAAAACCAGATACTGACACATTTTCTGATCCACGCCCCTACCTTTTTTATAAAGGTATCTGTGACCAACAAGTGCATATCTGTATTCCCATTCATGTGAAATCTAGAGATTAGAGTCTAATGAATTTATTTAAATTGACTGATTTCCTTATAAGGGAAAGGGGGATACCTAGTCAGTTGTCTGAATCAGAGAGGTGTGGGGGGCTGGCATAATCAACATCCACGTCTTATATGAACTGTAAAAATCTGTGAAATCTTTGAACTTGTTGCATGTGTTTATATTTTTGTTCAGTATACATTCATGCTACCACACATTACAACTGCTGCTACCAGACTCCTGTTAGGATTGCTAAATACTGCACAATTTAAACACTTGCCCCCAATCCCCCCTTCCCCAAAACATGTGTAAATATTGAACTATAAATTGTGCTTTCCTGTGTTATACTTATACTGTATTATACTTACTCTACTGAACAATTTACTTTATGTTCGTATTATTATATTTTATGATTTCTTATTGTTGTTGCATTGTCGAGAAGGAACCTACAAGTAAGCATTTAGTTGGAAGGTGTATACCATGTGAAACCCGTACATACGACTAATAAAACTTGATGATGTTCTGCATTTGGTGTGTTCAACTCTAAATAAACACACTTGTTTTTCCTCTGTGGGTGGGACTCCTTTTTTCACAGTCAGCTGAACAAAAACAGTGTGTATGTGTGCAGTGTGTGCCAGCCAGGCCAAACAGCTATCTGTCACGACACACTGTAAAACAGACAGACTGTCAGAGAGGGGGAAGTTGTATTAGGACCAGAAGTAGATACCTGATGAGTTGGTATCAGGTCTGTTATGTAGGCAGTTCCCACGATCAGTCCATCATTACCCTAGGTCCTTTGGCAGGATATCACTTCCTTCCCACTGGGCACAGACGTCAATTCAACGTCATTTCATTGACATGACATTGAAACAATGTTGATTCAACCAGTGTGTGCCCAGTGGGTTCTGTCTCCCTCTCTTTCCTTTACATGTTGTTTTCCCTAGACAGATATTTAGAAAGGATGTCTGACATCCTAGAAACAGGGACAATTGAACCGACAGGTAGGTGGCATCACCTGCTGGCAGTTGGTTGCTCTGATCCCAGCTTACGTCAAAAGCCTTTCCCTTCAAATTAGCCATCAACCCCAAGTCCCTGTTACAGGGCCAGCTGATTCCTGTTGAATGTGTCATAACATGAGCGCTGCCTCACATGTTTTATAGTCCCATGAAAGCCCAATGTTATCCCGCTCCCTGCTGAGAGATGCACAAAACAAAGGCTTACAACAAAGTCCCCCCCTCCAAACCTTTCCGCCATTGTACCCTACAGTACTTCCTCATTAAGTTCAGAAGGCCCCTCATACTGATGACATGCAGCATGAAAGCAGGCTACGTCATTTATAATATATGTTTGTTTATTTATTATTATATGTAAACATGCCAATTATATTGGCAAAAAACATTTGACTCGCATTACACTTCACACATTCACTAAATGAAAATAGCTTAGATACAAAGGAGAGAGAATGATGGAAGGAAGGTATGAGTGGTTGATGTGTCCTGGGAGCTGGTCAGTAAGGGCGTGGCAGATCAGTCAGAGAAGCAACGAGGTGAGGGGGAGGTTTCCTTCACCACTCCAATTTCAGTCTTTCACTGATCCCAGTTGAGCTGGAAGGCCCTCGGCCTGTCTCCACCGTGCGTTGCGTAGCCTGAACCATTTCTGGAACAAACAAAAAGAGCCCAAGATAGGTGTCAGAGACAGGTGACATCACACCACGGCATTGTTGCTATTGTTCCACCAGGCATTAGTTCCAAATAGCATTATTATTGGAGCGTTAGTCACAGAATCTGTAAACTGACCTGGGAGAGGTAATGGTAGGTTATACACTGAACAAACTCATAATGACATTAATATTCCTAAGCAATTTCCCCTAGGTGTTTTTCATTATGCAGGGCAATGAGGTTGCAGGTTGGCATTTATTGAGATTACTCATGTACAGGAGGCAGCTCTGCAGGGTAGTCACTAGCTGGCACAGCCAGAAAGTCACACAATCTGATTTTAAACCCAACCCCAACCTTAAAGGTATACTCAGCAATATGACGTAGATGCACGAAGTAAACAGCATAGTGGGTCAATTTCCGCAACAACTATGAGAGTTGAAGTGCGAAGGTACACTCCTCTGCTGTTTTGGTCCCGTTGCTCTCACGTTGTAACAGCCATGTGTGTGAGCGTAGTCTTGCATGTCGCTCGACGCAATAGCTGCGGTGCTGCTCGAGGCAACGTCATTTCTACCTTTAAGTAGACATTAAAATAAACTTTTTTTCTGCTTTCAATTTTGTTCTTTTGTTTATTTTCTAAAGCAATTAATGTCTGGATTTCACTGTTTTGCCTTGTCTCACACCCAGACTTTATTATGCTATGTATTACACACAGAACATTTTGAATAATTTACAAATATTTAATGCATCTGTTTAGATAAAGAGTCAAAGAAATGGAAACAATATCAATAGTTGACGTGCATAAATCATTTGTTGCTTTTTTTACACAAAATAGTCGTCTCACAGAATTTGGTATTTTGTTATTTTATTAGGATCCCCATTAGCTGTTGCAAAAGCAGCAGCTACTCTTCCTGGGATCCACACAAAACATAATACATTGATACATATCAATGCATATACACAAACTATCTAGGTCAAATAGGGGAGAGGCACTGTGCCACGAGATGTTGCTTTATCTGGTTTTTTTAAACAAAGGTTTGCTGTTTATTTGAGCAATGTGAGATGGAAGGAAGTTGCATGCAATAAGGGCTTTATATACATTTGAAGTTGGAAGTTTACATACACTTAGGTTGGAGTCATTAAAACTAGTTTTTCAACCACTCCACAAATTTCTTGTTAACAAACTATAGTTTTGGCAAGTCGGTTAGGACATCTACTTTGTGCATGACACAAGTAATTTTTTCAACAATTGTTTACAGACAGATTATTTCACTTAGAATTCACTATATCACAATTCCAGTGGGTCAGAAGATTACATACACCAAGTTGACTGTGCCTTTAAACAGCTTGGAAAATTCCAGAAAATTATTCATGGCTTTAGAAGCTTCTGATAGGCTAATTGACATAATTTGAGTCAATTGGAGGTGTACCTGTGGATGTATTTCAAGGCCTACCTTCAAACTCAGTGCCTTTTTGCTTGACATCATGGGAATATCAAAAGAAATCAGCCAAGACCTCAGCAAAATAATTGTAGACCTCCACAAGTCTGGTTCATCCTTGGGAGCAATTTCCAAATGCCTGAAGGTACCACGTTCATCTGTACAAACAATAGTATGCAAGTATAAACACAATGGGACCACGCAGCCATGGGGACAAAGATCGTTCTTTTTGGAGAAATGTCCTCTGGTCTGATGAAATAAAAATAGAACTGTTTGGCTATAATGACCATCGTTATGTTTGGAGGTTAAAGGGGAGGCTTGCAAGCCGAAGAACACCATCCCAACCGTGAAGCACGGAGGAGGCAGCATCATGTTGTGGGGGTGCTTTGCTGCAGGAGGGACTGGTGTACTTCACAAAATAGATGGCATCATGAGGGAGGAAAATTATGTGGTTATATTGAAGCAACTTCTCAAGACATCAGTCAGGAAGTTAAAGCTTGGTTGCAAATGGGTCTTCCAAATGGACAGTGACCCCAAGCATACTTCCAAAGTTGTAGCAAAATGGCTTAAGGACAACAAAGTCAAGGTATTGGAGTGGCCATCACAAAGCCCTGACCTCAATCCTATATTTGTGGGCAGAACTGAAAATGCATGTGTGAGCAAGGAGGCCTACAAACCTGACTCAGTTACACCAGCTCTGTCCGGAGGAATGGGCCAAAATTCACCCAACTTATTGTGGGAAGCTTGTGGAAGGCTACCCAAGTTAAACAATTTAAAGGCAATGCTATCAAATACTAATTGAGTGTATGTAAACATCTCACCCACTGAGAATGTGATGAAAGAAATAAAAGCTGAAATAAATCATTCTCTCTACTATTATTCTGATATTTCAAATTCTTAAAATAAAGTGGTGATCCTAACTGACCTAAGACAGGACATTTTTACTAGGATTAAATGTCAGGAATTGTGAAAAACGGAGTTTAAATGTATTTGGCTAAGGTGTATGTAAACTTCCGACTTCAACTGAACGTCTATCATTTTAAATTGAGAATATATAGCTAGCTCATTGATATACAAATGATGTGTGAGTTTAGCTATTCTCTGCTTCATATGTACATTGACAAGGGGCACATGAATTGCACATGCCCATTAGGCCAGTTATGCCACCATACTGAAGGCCTATGGCTGCATTGGTGATGCATGCCATTATGATAAGCTGCAAAATGGGTTCACATGGCTGATATCCTGAGACAAATTAGAGACAGATTCCTTTCACACCTTTTTATTGCAGAATTGTGATCTGTGATGAATGAACATCGACCCTAGTTCATCTTGTATAACGTTTTTAAGTTAACAATTAAAACAAGTTTAAACACTTCACTTCAATGAATCAACAGAAGCCTGAACACCCAGCATACCTCCAGGAGAAAGATTGGCCTACTCCAGTTGTAATAGGTTTGTAGCCTACATTGTGTGTGACTTTTAACTGTATTGTTGGATACAACATTTGCTAACGTAAGTACACATTCAACCCGTGGCATACAAGGATGTGTCAGCAGTCTCTCTTGGGACATTCACTGGGACCTCTTCATCTGCAGACAGGCTTTCGCAGCTCCCCAGACATCACAAAGAAACAGGCATCATTTTATTAATTAGATAGCTATTATCTCTCGGTCTGTCTTGATAGTTTTCCTCTTTTGGGGGAATGTTTTCATAATGTCATCCAACAACCTGTCCTTTGTAACTAGTACACCTACTCCCTTTTCTGACAGCTAGAGTAGAAAATCCTTTCACCCTCTTCCATTGCTGTTAGCTCCATGTTTTTTGGTTGTGCTTGCCCGGAACAAATGACAGGCGGAACTATGTTTCTTGAATGGAAGATTTTCAAGCAAACATCTGCTCCTCACCTGATTGGTTAACGGCAGCGTGCAAGTTGCATAAAGTAGACCAGAGCTAAACTTTTTCTATATCTCCACTAGCAGGGTTCGCACCGCACATCTTCCCACAATCCCCTGTGCATTGCTCCGCATGATCCTGTGGAAAATGAATGGGGGCGAATTCGGAAGTGGTGGAAACCCGTCAGGTGTGCCGCAAAACTTTTCCTAATCTTGATAATTTTTTGGGACACTAATTTATAAACGTGACCTGTGGAGTGAACATAGCATTTTGACTTGGGAGCACTTGTGCCAGTCAGATAATACATTAAATGGCACATGGTTACATCCAGGGGTGAAACTTTGGTTTAAAAAAAATGCAATTTCAGAATGTGGGGGGCATGTCCGTCCCGTCTCGTCCCCATCCCCAGTGAAAGTTGCGTCCATGGTTACATCTGTATCTTTGTTTCAAGTCCAGTGCACTCAGGCTGTTGATACATGTGTATCATTTGATGTGCGCTCATCATGACCAAAATCATTTGTATCATTTTATTTGGTCTGTGAAAACCATTAGCACAGGCAAGTCTGATTAGGTTTAGCCAGATACTTTTATTTATTAATATATGGTTTTGGGCTTAGCTATACCACAACCTCTGCTGAAGAAACAAATGGAGCATGGCTTTGTGTCCATGTTTACACCTTTACAATGCAGAAAACCACTGGACTATAGTCCAAACCATTCAAATCTAAATACCTATTTTGCAACTACTTTCTGGCACAGATTCGCAAGATGCTCGTAAAGGGGTACACACAAATTAACCATCATGTGCAAGGAAAATATTTCAAATTAACCCTATTTAATCTATAAAAGACGTTTGTCACAGAAAATAGATGATTTGCAGTATGGATCCGATGAGATAGAGGTCATTATACCACTTAATAAATTAACAGGGACATTTTAGGTGTGCTGCAGAATAGTATGTCCCATCAAGGTGTGCCACGGTTCAACAAAGGTTGGGATGGGAACCACTGGTATAAAACACTTTGTAAAGAGGTAGAAACATGTTGTAAATGCTCTTTATGCAGGCGAGGGAGTGGTAACAGGGTGTGCCCTTCCCTTAAGGTACTGTAATGACTATTAAACAGCCAGCACCATGTTCCAATTCATGTTCCAACAGTAGGTGGTTAAAAACATCCACTGTAAATGAAGTCAGAGGGCCAAGTACTCCACTTCACCCAGAACTACATTTGTCCAGTCAAGTTGGCTGGGCATCTCCCATCTTTGTAACACTCACAATGGAAACATGCAGTCACAACAGCAGTGGAGTGAGCATGCCAAAGCGGTTTGCAGAGGAGAGAGGGAGAACCTTTTGAGAAACGTGTCATATTGGCTGCCATGATCTGTACTTGATAATCCTCCATTTGTTAATGCAAATAATGTGTGGGGCAAAATCTGCTCACAGTACCTGAAATTTCCCTATAAAATGAACCCAGCTCACATATCTTCCTCCAAAACAACACCAAAGGTGTATTCTGCCCTACCAAGCAAAAAGGCAGTAACTGCTAATTTGGTCAAAAATGTGTTCATTTTTGCTGCATTAAATACATGCTTAATCATGTGGACAAGTATCCTGCCTCTATTGTATTGTGTTCTGGAGAAAATGTGGGTTATGCTAGCAGTAATTGCATAAAGTTACTGTGAAACCAAGGTAAATAAAAGCCTTTTGTTTCAGTTCCACGCTATGAGCAGTTACTGCCTTTTTTGCTTGGTAGGGCAGTATTGTGAATCCTGAAACGGAACATATTGTTTCTCCATCAACTACAGTAGGCTATGTAAAAAGGACAATAAACAACACTGTGCATTACAACAAGGATATAAAACAGCTTAAATACTGAATTAGAATAACTAGCCTCTACACAAGAGGAATGCTATTAGATAGAGATGTCTGTATAACTTCAAACATAGGATAGGCCCTACCATGACACTTCATATCCGTTTCTGTCATGCCATATGATTACTCAATGGCTTGGTTATTGCATGATCAAGAGTAAAGTCAAACAACACATATTGACTTAACACAATTTATGTTTTGACTGAATCCGAAGCTGATCCAACTGGAAACATTGTTATGTAACCCAATATTATTAGGACCACTGGTGTTCGTATTTATTATTTTAATGTTTGGAATTCCTGTGATGATGGGTAAATGCTCTATTTAAAAATGTCATCATCGTGTTATTTCGGGGACAGTGGCACTGGCATGGCATGCGAGCCGAATGAGGCGCGCAAAGAGGCGTGGACGCGCGCAGAGTCAGCGCTGTCCGTATCACGCTATTCTCTGTTTACATTGTTCCCACTGAATACAAAAATAAAGGCTAGATATTTCGGTAGCATAATAGAGGTCGATAATATCTCATCAAAACAACGATCATTCTGCTGACCACTCATCTCCTGCCCATTACGCCTATTCAGTGAAATATAACTTGTCTCTGGAAAATTGGCTTGCTACATAGTAGGCTATTTGTTCAATGGTGCGCGGTTAAAAAGAAGAAGAAACTAATTGGAAAGCACACAACAACATTATAGCCTATAGGTTCCCAAATATGTGTAACTCTCTAAATTGCTGTTTCTGTTCAAGATAAATAAGGTAGCCATTTGATTGTTGACATTGTTGTTGATTTTCAATTTGCAATATTAACTTAATTTAGAGTATTGGCAATTGTGTGTGGTGTCAATCATTATAGGGCGCTTCCAGCCTATCCATCCGCGGCAAAGTTTTTTCCTCGCTACATTGTATCCTTCTATCGGAAAAGTACATGCTCCTAGAGAGCCTAACCTTATCATTAGTCCTAAAACAACACCGAGAACATAATTGAACAGTGAACACTCACCGCTGTCTCTTCCTCGGTTAGTCCGCTTTCAGCTGCGATTAACATGAGCGTCGACTCATCCGGATGCTTGCTGACTCTGGTGAAATTCTCCTCCAGAATTTTGATCTGGTCCTCCGCTAACTGCATACTTTCTATCCCATTTGAAGCCATGTTCCCTCCAAAAAGAGCTCTCAGCCGCAGAAGTCGTTTTTATAACGTAGCCTAGGCACTAAATTAGAACACTCCGTGTTTGAAGTTCCAATGCAAATGACGTCCGTTTGCCAGTAAACACCAGTGGCAACTAGGAAATGCTGGAGATAAGTACAAACAGAAATCGTTTAACAATTACAGCCCCTGCGAAACTAACAACCTAAAAGCATATCACACTGACTGAGAATGTGGACCGTGTAAGCTCTACTACTGTCAACAGTGGCTCTCCCAGAGCAAGTTTCACAGAACACACCCCTTTTATGTGAAATTTAATTGAAGTTTGAAGCAACAAAATATGAGCACGTTTTAAAGTGACATACACATTAATATATGAATACAGTAGGTCGACTAGAAAAGTTTAAATATTTCCATAACATACCGATAGTGCTTCAGCTTCTTCCTCTCAACTGTTGACAATTCTGGTCTCTTCTCAGTATGCGACATATGCCTGGTGACGTCAGGAATGCACGAGGCTGTGTGCTCCAGACCCAACTGTACCTGCAACCTGCCAGATCAGGTTATTCTATTTCAACCAAATTGTATTGTTCCAAATAGTATTGTTCCATGAAATTCGCTACATGCTTTGAAATAATGTGTAAAATAATCACAGTTTTGGAGTTTTCCCCCTCAACTTATTTCTACAACTGTAATAAACATGTAATTACTTGTTATTTACTTACTTGGAATATGTAATGGAATCTATCATTCATTGCCATTCAGGGAGGTATTAGCATAGAGTCTTAGGATGCCATAAACCAAGAGGAAATTGTAACAAACCATTAAAGGTGCACTATGCAGAAATGTCTCTGCCATTTCCTCGTTGCTAAAATTCTAATAGTTTGCCTAATTTCAGTTTATGTGACAAAACGATTCAGATTTGATTCAAAAAAGGTTCAGATTTGGCCCACAATTATAAGTTACTCTCACTGAACAGCTGGATAAGATGGCCAAAACCCCAGCCTTGCTTCTGTTTAGGTACTAAATATATTGATTATGTTGCCCATGACTTGAGTGTCTGCAATACTCTGCACCTGTTAAACTGTATTCTATAGTGTAAGTAAAATGCATTCAAAAGTTATTACTGATAAAACCATGAGCAGTATTTTTGATTGGCTAACAGACATCTTTTATTATTGGGATAAATGTTATAATGACATCAACCTGTCAATTTATGATCATTATACCACAAGTAACACAAAAGAGAGTTGAATGTGATTTGTATTACATAAAAGCCTGTTTGACAGGTTGTACAAACCACAATCCTTGATAAGATTTGTAGTATCTTTATCGGTCAATCCAAAGTTCAGCTAATAGCAATTGATAACAGATGCATCTCTTTCCAGGTGTCTAAAACATTGTGCACTGATTATGAATATATTTTTTTGTTTATTAACAGTATGAACAGTTCAAATAGAAATAATCACTATGTGTTTTGAAAGGCAACCATATTAAATGCAGCATTGTTGAATTCAGGAACACCAATGTACCCAGCCGAACAAACAGTATGTCCACTTCAACCTTGCCTCATATAGGCGGCAGGCCTACTGTAGATATGCAAAGATGTGGTGAGTGCTTTTGAGTTCAAAATGAATGTGAGGCCTGCCTAAATATATCTTTGGTCAGGACCCATCCCAGCCAGTAGAATGAGTTGTGTGCAGGTGACTACTCAGCATATCCTTTCCTGACCTATGGGACAATGCCCTCTGTTTTCTCAAGTCCAATTACATTTAACTATTAAATGATATTGTATCATAACGACAATTATTCATTGAGCCCAAATAAATCAAATCAAAGGAATAACATTGTATTGATCCTCTGGTGGTGCTTAGTACACATACAGAGAGAGGTTGAGTGACTCATCATCACTCATTACCGTCTTTTACATGTGTAATTATTCGTTCGTCGGCGGAACTTACCGTCTGATTTTTTTCCTGCAATCTAGAGCCATAATCATTATGCTTAATTCTATGTAATAAAAAGATATGTCTATTTTTCTGCATATCTAAGCTTACCTCTGATCTCTCTATCCTCCTGACTGGTAGTTATTTTTTAAATTAAATAAATATGCATCTCTGCTAAAATCTGGGTAAAACATTTAAAGGAATGTGTCTTATTCCGTACATTGAGTTTTATGAGGTTGGCTTTAGCTAGCCCAGATAGGTTTCCAATCTCCCAACATCATAGCCAGCTGCCGATAAGCCATTTCAGGCTATCAATCAAGTTAGAGTACCTAGCTTGTCTAATTGTCTTAGTTGGCATGCCGGCGACAAGGTTGGTAGACTTTAGAAATGCAAGCAATTGATAGCCTGAAATGGCTTCTTGGTAGCTGGTTATGAGGTTGGGAGATTGGGAACCTATCTGGGCTAGCTAAAGCCAACTTCATAAAATTGCTAAGTGGCTAGTATTATTATAGAGAAAATAAACGAAGAAACAAAAACAAATTTACAGTACAAATCTGATGGGGCATGTGCCCCTGTGCCCCCTATAGACATGGCAGCTATAGGAATTTAGGACCTATACTGAGTGGACAAAACGTTATGAACACCTGCTCTTTCCATAAGATGTACTGACCAGGTGAATCCAGGTAAAAGCTATGATCCCTTATTGATGTCACCTGTTAAATCCACTTCAATAAGTTTAGATGAAGGTGGAGGAGACAGGTTAAAGAAGGATTTTAAGCCTAGGGACAATTGAGACATGGATTGGGTATGTGTGCCATTCAGAGGGTGAATGGGCAAGACAAAATATTTAAGTGCCTTTGAACAGGGTATGGTAGTAGGTGCCAGGCGCACCGGTTTGTGTCTAGAACTGCAATGCTGCTGGGTTTTTCACGCTCAGCAGTTTCCCGTGTGTATCAAGAATGGTCCAACACCCAAAGGACATCCAGCCAACTTGATACAACTTTGGGAAGCATTGATGTCAACATGGGCCAGCATCCCTGTGGAACCCTTTGGACACCTTGTAGAGTCCAAGCCCTGATGAATTGAGGATGTTCTGAGGACAAAAGGCAGAGTAAACCTCAATATTAGGAAGGTGTTCTTAATGTTTTGTACACTCACTGTATGCGGCTCTGTTCACGTTAGGAGAACTGAGCTAGGAGTGAACTTTGGTAAAACTCTACATGATTCATGAGAAATGTCTCTGTTCACGTCAAGGGAACTAAGCAGTGAAAGTGTATGTCATATTTTAAATGTATCTGTATGTAAATGTAAATGTTCTGTCCTGTTCTTGTCTATTATTGTTCTGTATTGTGTCATGTTTTGTGTCAACCCCAGGAAGATTAGTTGCTGCTTTAGTAGCAGCTAATGTAATACAAAAATACTTTTACTGGGACCAGAGTCATATATTTATGGCTCGTAGTGAGACTATTGCTACATGTAGGTCAGAGGTAAGGTGTTGTGTTGATACATCATCATTATATATTGGGTGGCAAATTCCTAAGATAATCACCCATCACTGAGACCATGGAATTATGACAGACAGGAGAACGCTTTAGTATATACACTACATGACCAAAAGAATTTGGACACCTGCTCGTCGAACATCTCATTCCAAAATCATGGGCATTATGGAGTTGGTCCCCCCTTCGCTGCTATAACAGCTTCCACTCTTCTGGGAAGCCTTTCCACTAGATGTTGGAACATTGCTGCAGGGACTTGCTTCCATTCAGGCACAAGAGCATTAGTGAGGTCGGGCACTGATGTGGGCGATTAGGCCTGTCTCGCAGTCGGTGTTCCAATTCATCCCAAAGGTGTTTGATGAGGTTGAGGTCAGGGCTCTGTGCAGGCCAGTCAAGTTCTTCCACACCAATCTTGACAAACCATTCCTGTGTGGACCTCGCTTTGTGCATGGGGCATTGTCATGCTGAAACAGGAAAGGGCCTTCCCCAAAATGTCGCCACAAAGTTGGAA
The DNA here is from genome assembly GCF_965601325.2 of Salmo salar. Lineage (NCBI taxonomy): Eukaryota > Metazoa > Chordata > Actinopteri > Salmoniformes > Salmonidae > Salmo > Salmo salar. The sequence goes on from NC_138295.1 coordinate 31,705,882, forward strand.
GCACAGAATTGTCTAGAATGTCATTATATGCTGTAGCATTAAGATTTCCCTTCACTGGAACTAAGGGACCTAGCCCGAAAAACAGCTCCAGACCATTGTTCCTCCTCCACCAAACATTAAGGTTGTCACTATACATTGGGGCAAGTAGTGTCCTCCTGGCACCCGCCAAACCCAGATTTGTTCGTCGGACTGCCAGATGCCAGAGAACGAGTTTCCACTGCAATCCAACTGCATTTCCACTCCTCCAGAGTCCAATGGCGTTGAGCTTTACACCACTCGAGCCAACGCTTGGCATTGCCCATGGTGATCTTAGGCTTGTGTGCGGCTGCTTGGCCATGGAAACCCATGTCATGAAGCTCCCGACAAACAGTTATTGTGCTGATGTTGCTTCCAGAGGCAGTTTGGAACTCGGGAGTGAGTCTTGCATCCGAGGAGGTTCTGTTCTGTGAGCTTGTGTGGCCTACCACTTTGCGGCTGAGACGTTGTTGCTCCTAGACGTTTCCACATCACAATAGCAGCAGTTACAGTTGACCGGGGCAGCTCTAGCAGGGCAGTAATTTTACGAACTGACTTGTTGGAAAAGTGGCACTGAGCTCTTCAGTAAGGCCATTCTACTGCCAATGTTTGTCTGTGAAGATTGTGTGTGCTCGATTTTATACACCTGTCAGGAAAGGGTGTGGCTGAAATAGCCGAATCCACAAATTTGAAGGTGTGTCCACATACTTTTGTATATATAGAGGATATGGGTATTTACTAGTTAATGAATGAGAGGGTGATGTCACAAGACACAACTTAGTCACCATGTTTGGACACGCTATACGGTTTGACTCTGACATGATGTACGCATTATGCTGTGGTTAGAAAAACAATGCTTGTGTCATAACATTCCATGACAATTACTACCAGCTGTAAGAGTTCCTGTTGATGAGTGCATGATTCAATGATTTATTCTCATAACAGTTTTATGACAGTTATAGTAGGCCTGTCACAAGTCACTCCAGGGATGTATTGCATTATTCTACTGTTATGACAGCCCAATGGTATTGACAGGTCTCTTGAGTCACCTAAGTATTTTTCCGCCCGTGTTTTTAATAGAATAAAAGCAAACCTAAAACAAACACCCAAATCCATTTCCAGAAAAGGAAATGTGGTTGTACAGTACGCAAAATAAATCTAGAGATAGACTGATATGTAGTAGGCCATACCACTACTAAATCTCTAAGGCCTCTGGGAGGTTGAAAAAACAGATTCCTGCTCGTCTCCCCCTGGCTTTAACTCCCTGATTTCCACAGGATCCAAACGTCTTGTTTCCATTAGAGAGCATCTATAACGGCCTCGGAGTCGCAGTGAAAGGAGCTCCTGCACAAGTCAGTTATTTAAGGAGGCCAGGCCATATCACATGAGCCTTATATGACAGTCTTGTAGTCTGGTCCTCCCCTCCAACTCCCCTCCTGCCTCCTCCCTACAGAAACATCTGGAAATTAAGAATCAAATTCGCCTGGACCTGGAGGAGGAAATGAAGCTGCTGGGTTATGGATTAGTGTTGGGTTGGGGACAGAGAGAGAAGCATCGGAGCGTGCCCGTTTGGCCGGCTCTCGGCGGTGTCACACTCCCTCATAGAGGAAGCACTAAAGAAGGCTCTAATAAATCGGCAAGCGGGGAAGCCAAGACTTCGTGGAAATGGCAGGAAGCAACTTCCTGTGAGCTCAGTAAGCTGGCCAATGAAGAGGATGTGGAAAAGGGTAGAGTAGCTTTTTTTTTATATATATATACAGCGCGAAGGCAGGATGTCTTACGTAATTGGGCAGATTTATTAATTGTGACATCAAGCTGGGGCCACTATAGGCTACGGGAAGGGACCGAGTTGAGTCTTTTACTATTACTAACTCTGCTGGACAAGTACAACAATTGCTACAGTCACACAGATGGAACCACTATCATTCCTTTACTGGATTTCCAAAATAAAGAAACAATGTAGTGTTTTAGCCCAATGAAATGGCTTTGAAATTCAAATCATCTTGGTAGGCTATCTATTCCAAAAATTAAACCCAATTTGATTTACCCAAGCTGCCTTTCGTGAGGGAAATATTGTATTGACTGAGTAAGCAACAGACTTCATAAACTGTGGGGCCCCATGTCTCTATGGGAGTCTCTCACAAGTTGTTCTGCATATGATTCAAGTTCATAAGTCAGGCCTGTTCAAGAAGGAATGCTCATCAAAATAAACTCGCAGCCGACTCTCTTTCCCTCTCTGACAGTTGGAGAGTTTGAGGGAGGGGGGGCTAGTTGTTAGCAAGTTGTTAGTTCGTTTGTGTGTTCTGTCAAGCTATTGGAAAGCTGAACAAACACTGCTGTTAGTTCTGCCCATAAAACCATAGAGATGGAGCTGATATGACTTGCAAAATGTGCGTCTGATGACTTCTATAAGACCTCTTTAAGAAGGCCAGCATCCCGGAGTCGCCTCTTCACTGTTGACATTGAGACTGGTGTTTTGCGGGTACTATTTAATGAAGCTGCCATTTGAGGACATTTAACATTTACATTTAAGTCATTTAGCAGACGCTCTTATCCAGAGCGACTTACAAATTGGTGCATTCACCTTATAATATCCAGTGGAACAACCACTTTACAATAGTGCATCTAGATCTTTTAAGGGGGGGTTAGAAGGATTACTTTATCCTATCCCAGGTATTCCTTAAAGAGGTGGGGTTTCAGGTGTCTCCGGAAGGTGGTGATTGACTCCGCTGTCCTGGCGTTGTGAGGGAGCTTGTTCCACCATTGGGGTGCCAGACTTGTGAGGCATCTGTTTCTGAAACAAGACACTCTAATGTACTTGTCCTCTTGCTCAGTTGTGCACCGGGGCCTCCCACTCCTCTTTATATTCTGGTTAGAGCCAGTTTGTGCTGTTCTGTGAAGGGAGTAGTACACATCGTTGTACGAGATATTCAGTTTCTTGGCAATTTCTTGCATGGAATAGACTTCATTTCTCAGAACAAGAATAGACTGACAAGTTTCAGAAGAAAGGTCTTTGTTTCTGGCCATTTTTAGCCTGTAATCAAACCCACAAATGATGATGCTCCAGATACTCAGCTAGTCTAAAAAAGGCTCGTTTTATTGCTTCTTTAATCAGGACAACAGTTTTCAGCTGTGCTAACATAATTGCAAAAGGGTTTTCTAACAATCAATTAGCCTTTAAAATGATAAACTTGGATTAGCAAACACAACGTGCCATTGGAACACAGGAGTGATGATTGCTGATAATGGGCCTCTGTACGACTATGTAGACATTCCATAAAAATTAAAATCAGCCGTTTCCAGCTACAGTAGTCATTTACAACATTACAATGTCTACACTGAATTGCTGATGAATGATGTTATTTTAAGTGGACAAAAATGTGCTTTTCTTTCAAAAGCAAGAAAATGTCTAAGTGACCCCAAACTTTTGAACGGTAGTGTAAATCATTTAAAATTCCTTATATTAAGAAAACCAGACAGTTTGACAGATAGCCAGGGGCACACTCCAACACTCAGACATAATTTACAAACAAAGCATTTGTGTTCAGTGAATCCGCCAGATCAGAGGCAGTAGGGATGACCTCTTGATAAGTGTGTGAATTGGACCATTTTCCTGTCAAAATGTAACAAGTACTTTTGGGTGTCAGGGAAAATGTATGGAGTAAAAATTACATCATTTTCTTTAGGAATGTAGTGAAGTAAAAGTAAAAATGTTGGCAAATTTATAAATAGTAAAGTACAGATACCCCAAAAAACGACTTAACTAGTACTTTAAAGAATTTTTACTTAAGTACTTTACACCACTGTTTATTTGTGTATAGCTAACAGCAGATGTGGTAGCAGAATGTTTCCTACCATGAAACAAACTATTACTATATCGTTAAAAGTATTTTTTTTCATAATATGCTACCATGTTAAAATAAATATGACTCATTAGATACTTTTAGCTGCAGAAGAGGAAAGGTTTATTTTACCATAGGGATAAAAAGGAGACTTCTGGATATTTTCTCCTGTTCAACCGCACTGTTTTTCACTGGATTACAAAGAAAGAAATCTTTATTTTGACTACCGCTACTATCTGCAGTATATCCTGTCAAACAAAACTCCATTGTACGCTTACAAGAGAAGCACAGAAAATACCTTTTGTTGAAGCCAAGACTACACCCAAAAACTACAAGCAGCATATCACGAGAAGATAGTCCTACCACATGAGACAAGAGGCCTGTGTGTGTATTAAGTTCAGTTGAAGAGTGGAGGAGAGAAAATCTTTAAACTTCTGTCTCAAATAAGATGTACGTTTGTAGCAGTAGACACAACAGGTATAGAAAATTATAAACCCTTCTTTTTCTGGTTTTCAAGATGGGAAAATTAATTCATGTTGCAAGGCTGAATGGGAAACTGACATCATGCCCCATGAAGATATCCCACACACACACACACACCGTGGTGGGGGAAAGGGGGGGTGCTGGTAAGTGAAAGGGGGTGTTGAAGTGTGTGTGGGGGCTGGCCAGTAAAATGGGTGTTTAAATATCCTTTTTTTGTTGGTGAGGGGCTCATGTGTTGTGCTGCAACACCTCACTGCGTACAGTCAGGGTAGAGTTTAAAAGTAAAGGAAATACCCTTAGACTTTAATTGCTTTTTCAAGGCCTGCATGTGTATGTAACACTGCAGGGAAGAAACATCTGTGTACTGAGTCAATGATCTAATTACTTTTGGCCATCTTTCCGTTGTGTGAAAAGTAACAAGTAGGTTCTATATGAAATGATTTGTGGCATTGGTGGTTTGTCTGAAAAGTAAAAAGTTGAAGGAAAACATGTTTATTTCCAGTTGGATGGTGATAAAGAAACAGTATACCATGCACTGTTATGGCTTGCTAATCCAGACTGTATCAAATGTTGTATCTAACCCAAAAATAGAAAGAAAGAGTACATGAAAATCTCTGAGTAGTCTACAACATATTCCCTACTTGACATAGTCCTTCTTGGCGGACATTTAAAGCATGATTGGATGGAATATTTGAGGTTCAAAGCAATTTCCCTTGTAAATAACAAGTTCACCATGTGGGAACCACAGATGTTTGCAAATGGAGCAGGGAGTCAGGACAGTTCATTTATTATCCATATATCTACAGAGTATTTTTAAATGAGTACATCTGAGGTATGCCCCCTTTTCAAGTTAGTCAACCTAATCTTAGGAAATGTGTTTACTAGAGGAGATATGGTGAGTAAAATGGCGGAATGTCTTCCAAAACATTGGTCTAATTTCAGAGAACAGAAAGTGATGTTAATGATGTTAATACAGTTTCCTTTTCAGGGATGAAGCTAAATGATTCCTCGAGTTTTATACTATTGACATTGAGACATGTTAGCAAGTTCCCAGCTATACTAAGTGCTTTTGTAAGTATACAGTGCAGATAGATACCAATGATTATAGTCATTAGTGGTTCATTGAGTATGTAAAATGTCTTGTATTCCTATCCTTTTTATTTAGGAAACAGTCTTTTCCTTTATAAAACAACTTCGATATGCCTTTCAGTTCTCTGTGATAGGAATCTTAAAGAAATCAGTAGAAAACGTAGATGTGTTTAGCCAAGATGAAAAGAAACGCAATGTTCCTGCCAATCACTTGACCATAGTCGTGTCCACTCGACCAAAGCAAAACCGTTTTGGTCACATGATACAACTATTAATATTCTCCACACACACCATGAATTAAATATATTTTAGCAGATGAACATCCTTTAGTCCAACGTTTCCCAAACTCGGTCCCGGGGACCCCAATTGGTACACATTTTGGTTTTTGCCCTAAAACTACAGCGGATTCAAATGATCAAAGCTTGATGTTTAGTTGATTATTTGAATCAGCTGTGTAGTGCTAGGGAAAAAAAGTAAACGTGCACCCCTTTGGATCCCGAGGACCAAGTCTGAGAAACCCTGTAGTGAAATACCAGAACAGACAACATCTGCAAAATATGTAAATGGCCTACTGTTATAAGAGGGAAAAAGAATCATCAAGCCAAATACTGTTTCATTTTATTTAATAAGCTCGTCATAAATTATCGCACATAAAATATTATTTTCAATAGTTACAAAGTGGACAGCAACTTCTGGTAGCGGCTCGAAAAACAAGAGGGGGGGGGAAGTTCAGGGGTTTCAGTTTAATCTTGACAACACAGGGTTTGAACAGCAGGGGGAGGGGGCAGGGTCTTCAAACACTTGACTAGCATCCTGTTAAGCAGAGGGTAGCCAATCACCCGACTAGCAGCAGCAAACACAATGGTGAAAGATGCGGCTCCAAACCACACAGTGAAAACAAAGAGGGGATGCTGTACTTGTGTGTTTGAAAATAAGAGAAAATGGGACAAGGATGGGGAGGATGTATGATAAACTATGAGACCACAACGTGCGGGGGCGTGTCGGAGAATAGTCAACTTAATGAGATGAAGTAGCAGCCTCTCCTTGCTTTCCCTTGGGGAGAGATGCTACGTGGAGCTACGAAAGCGGCTGAGAGACGATAGGGGGAAGGGTTCAAGCCATCGAGATAGTTGAAGCAGCAGCCTGTTCAGAGCGCACAACTTGCTCCGTGAGTCCAAAACGCCAATTCCTTCACTTCAACTCCGGAAGTCATCTTCACTTTGGTCCTTCCACCAGCCTCCCCCTCTCATAGGCCGTGGTTGACCTGAGAGCTAGGGGTTTGGTGGGGTTGGGGTGGTGGCATTGTCCATTGGTGGTCCTACTACCTCACTACAGTCAGTCCGAGGGAGATTTCGGTTTGTCATGTGCCACGTTTGTCATGTGCCATCTGCTCAATGTATTCTACTTGGACATCTGTTGCTGGATGTGGAGCAGGAACTCGTAGTAGGAGAGGGCCGACTCCGACCGGTCCTCTACCAAGTGCTGGAAAAAGCTGGTCTTCGCTGTAGCATCGTCCCTATAGGGAGAAGTAATGAAATGGATGAGCATGTGAAATAGGAATGAGAGCATAGTCTGAATAAATGTACAGTCTATTGAAATTCCTTTGATGCTCTAAAAGCTTCTTTGAATTTGTAAGACTTCCTTTCGCGAACAAAACAATTCTCAAAACGGCCTCTTTGCGTTCATAAGACTTCCTTTTGGTGTGAAGAACTGTCCTATGGTCCTTAGACATTGGTAGGAAACAGATCCTCACAGCAGCCTGTCATAGTGCAACAACGCACCGGCATGACGTTAGAATGAACTAAAACAACGCTCACTATAGGGGGCCTCCATCTTAGCCGTCCATCAACGACCCTCACAGTGGCTGCACGTTCACATACAGGACCTTTTTTACCACATGAGAAAACTGATGGTTTGCTACATGACATGGACCAAGGCGCTTCATTTGCAACGCACACACCGATTAATCAGACCAGGGGCACTTGACTTACTTCACGACGTGAAGAGTTGAGCTGAAGGTTCTCGAGTCCTGTAGCCAGGCGAGGAGTGCACGCAGTCGTTCAGACAGAGGGGTTTCCAGCTCAGGAATTTGGGTCTGGTATTCATAAAAGAGAAGCGGGAAAAAAAAGAGCCACATCATTGTTTTTACTACTGCTGCACCCTCAAGAAAGACAGACTCCAGAGACCTAGTGGTTGGTTTCAATGCCAGATCTTCACGTCTCGGTGTGTGTGTGTGTGTGTGTGTGTGTGTGTGTGTGTGTGTGTGTGTGTGTGGTTTATTGAAATAGGTACGTGTGGTTTGGAATGTGAAGTTTGTACGTGGTTGGTTGTTGCAACACCCCCGTTGTGTGATAGGCCACATTATTTGAGGTAGCCACGGCCATTCGTCAAAAAGTAGAACCAAACATAAACAAATGCTTGAATAGTTAATGACTCCTTAGCTGAACTAACTGAGTACAGTACTCACTCGTTGTGAAGCACCAGCTGGAGATAAAACACTGAGTTATACACAGCGGTAGATGTGTCACATTGTGTCTAATAAAAGGTCTGTGCCTCACTAACCATGTTAGGGGGTATAGAAGCATGGTTTGGGCATCCCAACACGTCCCGAATGAACATATCATTACAGCATTTCCCAATCCACAAGTAAAAGACCTGGAGAAGAGAACAAAGGCAGCCAATGTAGTGCACATTAGAACAGTAACAAGGATCTTTCTTCACAAATACAAGATTCTTTCCTCCAGTCCCTTCTCTTACGTAATCACTGATCTATGCATGATTGGATATGTGAAAGTGGAGTTACTACCAGTACTGCCTTCACCTATCCAACCTCATCAGATCGGTTATTATCATGGAAGAACGGATGGAGGAGTGCATTGCTAAAGTCATCAAACAGAGACGAGGTACATTTTACAGGGACTTTGGTCATATGAGTGAGAGCACAGCAGGACTTACGCTGCCACAGTCCATGAGGAACGCTCCTTCTCTGGTCAGCTTCTCAGCCGTGAGGTGCAGCAGATGAGGCTGGGGAACTATGCAGTTGTTCAGATGGAGCGCCCCCTGTGGACAGAAAGGGTAATGCAGTATCCGTAATTAGTATACTGGTGACCATCCCTGCTAAACAAAACCAATGTTCCCAGCTGTGAACCAGTCTAAGGCTGCAAATACATAACAAATCAGTATCAGTCCACCATTATAGAATCACTGTATCTAAGAACTGTTTTCACTCATTTGCTATATGCAGGATGGGAAATGAACACCTGCCACCCGCGGGTCGATTTTGGCACTGGCAGGTAAGAATGACTATTTCACCAGCCACGTTGGCCAGAACATTTGAGAAAAGTATTTTTTCAATGCAAAGCCCAAAATGTAGAAGTTGGTCGAATTGACCTGAAAAGGCTAATGAAGTGCGACTTTGTCCTTGTGCTTCTTGGCTAGTTACATAGATTTGTTCAGACGCTAGTTTGCTGTTCAATATTAGTTTGAGTTTGCTGCAACTGTCTGCTGCTAGCGGAGAGCAGAGATTCTCCTCTCTGACATACACGGAGTGTCTCCTTACCATGTTAACGGCCCGCCCCTTAGAGGTAACTGAAAAAAAAAAGTACACCTAATGACTAAAATATTTGCGGGTACATAGTGCTTGTTTGAGCATGAAACGCTCCAACAAAAACTTTTATTAATGAACTTAGGTGTTTTAATGATAAGAAACGACTATCAAAAAGGGGACCATCGCCCTCTCCCAGAAGTTTGGTTGCTTGTAAAACTTGTACATTTAGATAAGCAAAAGTGTGATTGCTCCGCACTCCAAAAGACGTCGCATAAGGCTTACTTCAAATGTTTTCTTCATTATTTTCACTGCAGCAGGTATAGTTTACGCAGATGTTTTGGCTTGGCAGCCTTCTTCAGTGTGTAGGTCTTGTGCTCAGTGTGCTCCTAAATTTCAACTTATGTGCTCCTTGTAAAAAAATGTCAGCGTAGAGGCCTGAACTCTAATAATAAATTAGCCGTATCACAGCATTTTTGTGGCAGGTTAGGCACTTTGTTGATTCTTGATGTTCAGTTGTAAAACTGTTCATACAATTGTAAAACTGTTCATACAATTGTATCTAAATTATTACACCACATTACAACATCCCTACCACATTACTTCTAATTAGTAATACATTTCTTGTTTTAGAAACATTACAAAGCACGCACATCCATTATTGTGATTTTTCGTGTAATAATGGCGTAAAATAAACTACCGGTCAAAAGTTTTAGAACACCTACTCATTCAAGGGTTTTTCTTTAGTTTTACAATATTGTAGAATAATAGTAAAGACATCAAAACTATGAAATAACACATATGGAATCATGTAGTAACCAAAAAAGTGTTAAACAAATCAGAATATAGTTTATATTTGAGATTCAAATAGCAACCCTTTGCCTTGACAGCTTTTCACCCTCTTGGCATTCTCTCAACCAGCTTCACCTGGAATGCTTTTCCAACAGTCTTGAAGGAGTTCCTACACATGCTGAGCACTTGTTGGCTGCTTTTCCTTCACTCTGCGGTCCGACTCATCCCAAACCATCTCAATTTGGTTGAGGTCAGGGGATTGTGGAGGCCAGGTCATCTGACGCAGCACTCCATCACTCTCCTTCTTGGTAAAATATCCCCTACACAGTGTGGACGTGTGTTAGGTCATTGCCCTGTTGAAAAACAAATGATAGTCCCACTAAGCCAAAACCAGATGGGATGGCGTATCGCTGCAGAATCCTGTGGTAGCCATGCTGGTTATGTATCCCTTGAATTCTAAATAAATCAGACAATGTCACCAGCAAAGTAACACCACCTCCTCCATGCTTTACGGTGGGAACCACACATGCGGAGATCATCCGTTCACCCACACCGCGTCTCACAAAGACACGGCGGTGGGAACCAAAAATCTCAGAATTGGACTCATCAGACCAAAATGTCTATTGTCCATTGCTCGTGATTCTTGGCACAAGCAAGTTTCTTCTTCTTATTATTGGTGTCCTTTAGTAGTGGTTTCTTTGCAGCAATTCGACCATGAAGGCCTGATTCACGCAGTCTTGAGATGTGTCTGTTACTTTAACTCATTAGCATTTATTTGGGATGCAATTTCTGAGGCTAGTAACTAATGATCGTATCCTCTGCAGCAGAGGCAACTCTGGGTTTTCCTTTCCTGTGGTGGTCCTCATGACAGCCAGTTGCATCATAGCGCCTGATGGTTTTTGCGACTGGACATGAAGAAACTTTCAAAGTTCTTGAAATGTTCCGTATCGACGGACCTTCATGTCTTAACCTCTTGGGGCTAGGTGGGACGCTAGCGTGCCACCTGTGGTGCACTCCATCAACAGCAGGTGCATTTCAAGAGCGGCAAATTTGAATCCAAATAAATGTCAAAATTCAAATTTTTCAAAAATACAACTATGTTACACCATTTGAAAGATAAACATCTCCTTAATCTAACCACGTTTTACGATTTCAAAAAGGTTTTACGGCGAAAGCATAAATTTAGAGTATGTTAGGACAGTACATTTACAAGAGTTGTGTGTAATGTTTTGTCAAGTCAAAGACAGGGTCACCAAAACCATAAAACCAGCTAAAATGATACACTAACCTTTTACAATCTCCATCAGATGACACTCCTAGGACATTATGTTAGACAATGCATGCATTTTTAGTTCTATCAAGTTCATATTTATATACAAAAACAGCGTTTTACTATGGCATTGATGTTGAGGAAATCGTTTCCCTCCAATAACCGGCAGTCAAGTCAGCGTCAGAAATTAAATAATTAAAATTAGAAAACATTGGTAAAATATTATATTGTCATTTAAAGAATTATAGATTTACATCTTTTGAACGCAATCAACTTGCCAGATTTAAAAATAACCTTACTGGGAAATCACACTTTGCAATAATCTGAGCACTGTGCCCAGAAAAATACGCGTTGCGATACAGACTAGACGTCATGTTGGGGAGATCTAAAATCGAAAATACTATGTAAATAATCCATTACCTTTGATTCTCTTCATCAGATGTCACTTCCAGGTATCACAGGTCCATAACGAATGTAGTTTTGTTCAAAAAAGCTCATCATTTATGTCCAAAAATCTCCGTCTCGTTAGCACATGATGTAAGCCAGCCGGACTTCTCGTCATGAACGAGGGGAAAAAATATATTTCCGTTCGTTCAAACATGTCAAACGTTGTATAGCATAAATCATTAGGGCCTTTTTTAACCAGAACATGAATAATATTCAAGGTGGACGAATGCATAGCCTTTTATAACGTATTGGAACGAGGGTACCCAACATGAAGTAGCGCGCCAGGTGTCTAATGGGACATCACCGTTCCATGGCTCTTGTTCGGTCAGATCTCCCTCCAGAAGACTCAAAACACTTTGTAAAGGCTGGTGACATCTAGTGGAAGCAATAGGAAGTGCCAAAATATTCCTAAACCCCTGTGTTTTTCAATGGGAGAGGTTTAAACTCAATACAACACATCAGGTATCCACTTCCTGTCAGAAAATGTCTCAGGGTTTTGCCTGCCAAATGAGTTCTGTTATACTCACAGACACCATTCAAACAGTTTTGGAAACTTTAGAGTGTTTTCTATCCATATATAATAAGTATATGCATATTCTAGTTACTGGGTAGGATTAGTAACCAGATTAAATTGGGTACATTTTTTTTATCCAGACGTGCAAATGCTGCCCCCTAGACCCAACAGGTTAAAGTAATGATAAGACTGTTGTTTCTCTTTGCTGATTTGAGCTGTTCTTGCTATAATATGGACTTGGGTATTTTACCAAATAGCCCTACACAACTGATTGGCTGAAACGCATTAAGTTAAGAAATTCCACAAATTAACAAGGCACACCTGTTAATTGAAATGCATTCCAGGTGACTACCTCATGAAGCTGGTTGAGAGAATGCCAAGAGTGTGCAGCTGTCATCAAGGCACAGGGTGGCTACTTTGAAGAATCTCAAACATAAAATATATTTTGATATGTTTAACACTTTTTTGGTTACTACATGATTCCATGTTATTTCATAGTTTTGATGTCTTCACTATTATTCTACAATGTAGAAAATAGTCAAAATAAAGAAAAACCCTTGAATGAGTAAGTGTTCTAAAACTTTTAACCGGTAGTGTATTTTGGCTGGTAAAAAAAATCTGAGTGGCTGGTAGGTTTTTACCCAATCTACCTGCCAAAGTTGCTGGTGGACAAAAAAAGTTAATTTCCCACCTGTGTAGATCATAACACCAGAGGTCAGTGGAGAGCTGATTTTGGATCAGTTGTTAAAAGCAGAGTGTCGGTGTGATCTCTCACCTGGTCTGACATGGTGTCCAGGCGGTAGAGGTCAGGGTGGACCGTGCGCATGATCTGCTGCAGCGGCTGGCTCTTGAACTCACACATGGCGAAGACACGCTCGTCTAGCTTGGTGCTGGTCCCTGTGCGCAGTGCTTTCTGTTCGGTGGAGAGGAAGAGGAAAGAGGAGGAGAAGAGGGAACAGACTCATGAGAAGGGGTGGCATTGACAGCTTCCTTCTAACTTAACTAGTGACTGAGATAAACAGTACATACAAAAGCTCCTCTGGCCAAAAGGGCTAGGTATGTGTAAAGGCCGGCTCAACCCAGAATCGTCCCAAAGCGCAATTTCAACTGTCCAAAAGTGAAGATGAAGCATCCCAAATTAAATTAGGGCCACTTGTAAAAAAATTAAAATGCATTTAAAAAAAATGATACAAAATAAATTAATATTCCAACATAGTGCTACTCTAGGACCTAGGTCATTCACAGTGATTTGAAAGACTAATATGCGGACTACTGAAATAGATCAACTCAGCCAAATTCGCATTCAAATACTTGCCTCTAAAAAAAAGCTAACATTTGAATAATATTCAAATCTATTTTGCATACATTTACATAATAACATCAACTGGAGTTTCCCCCCCAAAAAATTGTGACAGCCTTATCCTAAAATTGATTAAATAGTTTTTTCCCCCTCATCAATTTAAACACAATAATGAGAAAGCAAAAAAACAGGTTTAGAAATTTTTGCAAATGTATTACAAATAAAAAATGGAAATTACATTATAATAAGTATTTAGACCCTTTACTCAATACTTTGTTGAAGCCCCTTTGGCAGCGAATACAGCCTCAAGTCTTCTTGGGTACGACACAACAAGCTTGGCATACCTGTATTTGGGGCGTTTTACCTACTCTTCTCTGCAGATCCTCTCAAGATGTCAGGTTGGATGGGGAGCATCGCTGCACAGCTATTTTCAGGTCTCTATAGAGGTTGTTCGATCAGGTTCAAGTCCGAGCTCTGGCTGGGCCACTCAAGGACATTCAGAGACTTGTCCCAAACCACTCCTGCATTGTCTTGGCTGTGTGCTTAGGATCATTGTCTTGTTGGAAGGTGAACCTTCACCCCAGTGAGGTCCTGAGCGCTCTGGAGCAGGTATTCATCAAAGATCTCTCTGTACAGTACTTTGCTCCGTTCATCTTTCCCTCGATCCTGACTAGTCTCCCAGTCTCTTCCGCTGAAAAACATCACAGCATGCTGCTGCCAGCACCATGCTTCACCGTAGGGATGGTGGCAGGTTTCCTCCAGAAGTGATGCTTGGCATTCAGGCCTAAGAGTTCAATCTTGGATTCATCAGACCAGAGAATCTTGTTTCTCATGATCTGAGAGTCTTTAACTCCAAGAGGGCTGTCATGCATCTTCTACTGAGGAGTCGCTTCCATCTGCCCACTTTATCATAAAAGGCCGGATTGGGGGAGTGCTGCAAAGATGGTTGTCTTTCTGGAAGGTTCTCCCATCTCCAGAGGAATTCTGGAGCTCTGTCAGAGTGACCATCGGGTTCTTGGTCACCTCCCTAACCAAGACCCTTCTCCCCCGATCGCTCAGTTTGGCCAGCTCTAGGAAGAGTCTTGGTTGTTCCAAACTTCTTCCATTTAAGAATGATGGAGGCCTCGGTGTTCTTGAGGACCTTCAATGCTCCAGAAATGTTTTGGTACCCTTCTCCAGACCTGTGCCTCGACACCATCCTGTCTCGGAGCTCTACGGACAATTCCTTCCACCTCATGGCTTAGTTTTTGCACTGACATGCACTGTCAACTGTGGGACCTTTATAGACAGGTGTGTGCCTTTCCAAATCATGTCCAATCAATTGAATTTACCACAGGCTGACTTCAATCAAGTTGAAGAAACATAAAGGATAATCAAAGGAAACAGGATGCACCTGAGCTCAATTTTGAGTCTCATAGCGAAGGGTCTGAATACTTATGTACATAAGGTATGTTTTTTATTTTTAATGAATTGTACTGTAAATATAGGCTAAAACACCGGTCATGTTTGACAAATACAATGTAAGATAATTAACATTAATGGCTCAAGACTTGACTGTCGAAACGGTTCGTTCAGATCAAATGGTCAAAAGACAAAGGCCAGTGCCTGTTGCACACGGCACATCACCCACCTTGCAATCTGAGCGGAGGCAGTCCGCAATTTTTTAAATATTTAACCATACACTTAATAGTTTAAAATGTAATAACTTATTTTTTTCCCTAACTTATTTATTGAATAAATTATTTTAGGGTGTGACCAAATAATGGGCTGGTGCCACCAACTGAAAAAGTCAGTGGCACCAGGGGAGCCCTGTAATGTAAATAAACAATAGTTTACCAACATGTTAAGCTAAACGTTTTGATCTGTTGCATCAGCCTCATTGGTTAAATTATTTTGGGGGGTTTGTATGAATTTTGGATCTATCGTCCAGACAATTTTTTATTGTCCCCGGGACGACCTTAGATGCATGTGTGTGTGTGTGTTGGGGCATATGTACACAAACCTGAGACGTGTTTATGTGTACAGTCCTGTCTGCAGACTGTTTGTGTGTGTAGTGCACAGACTGACCTGTTTGAGTAGTGCCAGCACGTAGAGGGGGAAGAGACACAGGGCTGCAGGGGCGATGAGACCAGACTGCTGGATATTAGATACGGTGTTCTTGTATGCACTCAGAGAGTCCACCACCGCATTCACCAGGGCATCCCGGGCATCCGACAGGCTTGACGATATCGACCGGTCAATGGCTGTTCATAGAAATTGAAAAATCAGGTCCCATGAACAAATACTGTGTGTGTGTGTGAGAGAGAGATATACACACACACTCACCCATGTTGGCTAGGAGGCAGGTGATGGCCTGAACGTCAGCCCCGGCATATACATCACTAAGCTGGCTCACCACTGGCAGACACAGAGTATGGACCCTGATCCGCCTCTTCCCTAGGAGGACGTAGAGAGGGTCACAGAAAGAATTAGAGAAGGGCATACACTCAGTCTTTGTTAGATGATACTAAAATAACTGTCTAGAAACAAATGATGAATTTTGTTAAAAGTAAAAAAGTGGAATGACTTCCCCACGAGCATTTAAAATATTTGACTAAAATTATTTCCACAACGAATTAAAATGTGAGAAGGTTGAAGAGATTAAACTGTGTGCGCACGAATGTGTGTACCTTTGCTGGAGGTGTACAGCAGCGCAGACTGGAAGCAGGCCAGCGAGGTGTCGGCCAGGCTCTCCTCTATAGACATCTGCACGGCGAAGCCCGAGTCTGGGTTGATGTTGGCCAGGGACAGCAGGTCCGTCGAGCGCACAAAGAAGTTCCCGTGGAACGTGTGGATGGACAAGCCTGTCAACCAAGGAGAGAGGAGACCGACATACTTAGTAATGATAACCACTAAATAGATATGGAAATGGTCAATAAATGTATACTGTTCATTTTGGCGAGTGACAACATTAACTTTCAGAAAGAAAATAAAACCGCTAAAAGACCATACACAAAAAAGAAAATCTAGAAGTAGTTTACTGTTGCAAAATCGTAACAACTACATACTTGTCAACATCTTTGAGACCTACCTTTGGTGCATCGTATCCTCATAACGGCCTCAAAGCCGATCTTCCTGGTGAGGTAGCGCTCCAGATCCTTCTGGAACTTGTCCAGCTGGGCCGGGTTGTGAACGTGGTGCAACGAGGGGTAGTAGAAGATACTGCCCGCTGAGAACTTAGACATACAGGCTGGACCGAGGAGAGGGACAGAGGATGCTGTGGTCAGCCTGATGTTTAATGTTTACTCTAAGGACTGCTATATTCTATTTTATCATGAGATTTTGTAAGGTTTTTTTTCAGCTAAAGAATGAGCGGTCACGTCTTACCGAGTGAGGCCAGGTCAGAGTACTGGGAGCTGAGGAGGAACAGGTCCACTCCTATCTGTTGGCCAGAACAGTCCAGGGCCAGCTTCTTGTAGAAATCTGTGGCTGGGCCCAGGTGTTGCACCCCCTGTCACAACATAACATGCACAATAGACTTCTTAGACAACTGGAACCTTACATCACAGAACCATACTCAGGCATTTGGCTGTAACAGCAGAGGGCGCACCCCCCTATTCACATCGACGGGACAGCAGTGGAAAAGGTAGAAAGCTTCAAGTTCCTCGACGTACACATCACGGACAAACTGAAATGATCCACCTACGCAGACAGCGTGGTGAAGAAGGCGCAACGTCGCCTCCTCAACCTCAGGAGGCTGAAGAAATTTGGCTTGTCACCTAAAACCCTCAAACTTTACAGATGCACAATTCAGAGCATCCTGTCGGGCTGCATCACCGCCTGGTACGGCAACTGCACCTCCCTCAACCGCAAGTCTCTCCAGAAGCATCACCGGGGGCAACCTACCTGCCTTCCAGGACACCTACAGCACCTGATATCACAGGAAGGCCAAAAAGATCATCTAGGACAACCACCTGAGCCACTGCCTGTTCACCCGCTATCATCCAGAAGGCGAGGTCAGTACAGGTGCATCAAAGCTGGGACCGAGAGACTGAAAAACAGCTTCTATCTCAAGACCATCAGACTGTTAAACAGCCACCACTAACACAGAGAGGCTGCTGCCTACATACAGACTCGATTCATTGGCCACTTTAATAAATGGCTCACTAGTCACTTTAATAATGTTTACAAATCTTACATTACTCATCTCAAATGTATATACTGTATTTTATACCATCTATTGCATCTTGCCTATGCTGCTCGGTCATCCATATATTTATATGTACATATTCCTATTCCATCCCTTTAGATTTGTGTGTATTAGGTAGTTGTTGTGGAATTGTTAGACTACTTGTTAGATATTACTGCACGGTCGGAACTAGAAGCACAAGCATTTCGCTACACTCGCATTAACATCTGCTAACCATGTGTATGTGACCAATAAAATTTGATTTAATTTGATTTTGTTTGTACACTACAAGTCAAAAGTTTGCACACACCTACTGCTTCAAGGGTTTCTTTATTTTTACTATTTTCTACATTGTAGAATAATAGTGACGATAATGAATAACACATATGAAAAACAAATGATAGTGCCACTAAGCACAAACCAGATGGGATGGCGTATCGCTGCAGAATGCTGTGGTAGCCATGCTGGTTAAATATTTCTTGAATTCTAAATAAATCACAGACAGTGTCACCAGCAAAGCACCCCCACACCTCCTCTTCCATGCTTCACGGTGGGAACCACACATGCGGAGATCATCTGTTCACCTACTCGGCGTCTCACAAAGACACGGCGGTTGGAACCAAAAATCTCCAATTTGGACTCATCAGACCAAGGACAGATTACCACCAGTCTATTGTCCATTGCGCATGTTTCTTGGCCCAAGCAAGTCTCTCCCTCTTATTGATGTCCTTTAGAATTGGTTTCTTTGCAGCAATTCGGCCATGAAGGCCTGATTGATGCAGTCTCCTCTTTACAGTTGACGTTGAGATGTGTCTTACTTGAACTCAGTGAAGCATTTATTTGGGCTGCAATCTGAGGCTGATAACTCTAATGAACTTATCCTCTGAGGCAGAGGTCTTCCTTTCCTGTGGCAGTCCTCATGACAACCAGTTTCATCATAGCGCTAAATTCTTGGGATTGACTGACCTTCGTGTCTTAAAGTAATGATGGACTGTCGTTTCTCTTTGCTTATTTGAGCGTCCTTCACATAATTTGGACTTGGTCTTTTACCGAATAGGGCTAAGAGAAACGACAGTCCATCATTACTTTAAGACATGAAGGTCAGTCAATCCGGAAAATGTCAAGAAAGTTTTCAAGTGCAGTCGCAAAAACCATAAAGCGCTATGATGAAACTGGCTCATGAGGACCACCACAGGAAAGGAAAAACCACCGTCAGTGATTTATTAAGAATTTGAGGCACACTTAACCAGCATGGCTACCACAGCATTCTGCAGCGATACACCATCCAATCTGGTTTGCGCTTAGTGGAACTATAATTTGTTTTTCAACAGGACAATCACCCAACACACCAACAGGCTGTGTAAGGGCTATTTGACCAAGAAGGAGAGTGATGGAGTGCTGCATCAGATGACCCGGTCTCCACAATCACCTGACCTCAACCCAATTGAGATGGTCTGAGATGAGTTGGACCACAGAGTGAAGGAAAAGCAGCCAACAAGTGCTCAGAATATATGTGGGAACTCCTTCAAGGCTGTTACAAAAGCATTCCAGGTGAAGCTGGTTGAGGAATGCCAAGCGTGAGCAAACCTGTCATCAAGGCAAAGGGTGGCTACTTTGAAGAATCTCAAATATATTTTGATTTGTTGAATACTTTTTTGGTTAATATGTGATTCCATACATGTTATTTCATAGTTTTGATGTCTTCACTATTATTCTACAATGTAGAAAATAGTCAAAATAAAGAAAAACCCTTGAATGAGTAGTGTCCAAACTTTTGACTGGTACTATGTTTGTGTGTGTCATACCTGTGTGTGTGCGTGTGTGACTCAGCACTCATACCTTGGTGCTGGACCTCTGGTTGGGGTCCTCCCGGGACTGCAACAGGCCGGCGCCCAGCGTGGGTAGCTGGGTTTGGAACACGGAGACGCGCCCCCCCGTGGGGGACATGAGTTTGTAGGCAGCCTGCAGCGCCGGTCCCAGGGCACTGTGGGTCTCCCTGGTCTGGCTAAACATGCTGTGTAGGGAGGTCAACAGTACCCTCACCAGCTGGGGGGGGGGGGGGGGGGGGAAGAAGAGAGAAAGAGAGCAGTCAAAAAAGAGTCACACAAAAAAAGCCACACAATCAAAAAAACACTACCACACATGGTCAAAAAACACACAAAGACTCTCACCCTCACATGCCAGTCAAGAAAACAAGCCTGTGATGACACTGGTAAACACAAATAGTTGCAGACATTCTCAGTCAAATAAAAACATTTACCGCTCTGCTTTCCTTCAGGTTCACCAGCAGACTGTCGTGGGTTGGAATGAAGATATCTACAAAAACAGAACCAAGACGGAATCATTTAATGTATCACAGCTCCAATTCAATTTCCTTGGATATTTAATTTGGAGAAATACAAAAAAAAAAAAAAAAAAATTACATTATTATTTCAACCATTAGTAAATAAGTGACAGGTCAGTTTGAGGGAGGGGGGATGCAGTCAGTCTGCAGTCGTCAACACTACACTGTTGCCTTGCCAAGAGTTGTTTAGCAAGATAACAACATGTTGGCTAGAGCACAAACCGATTGACATTTCTAGGGAGTGGACCTGAAGACGGATGAGGGGAGCTGACTGAAAGAACACACACCGTCGATGTCGGAGACCACCAGCATCTGGGGCTGTGAGAGGCTCTCGTTGAGGTTGTAGAAGTGGATGGTGCTGTTGAAGGTGAGGAAGCCAACTCGGGTGCGCGTGTCCCCGGGCATCCTGAAACACAGACAGAACCCCCAGAGAGTCACCCTAGCCTCCAGCGTATAACAGAACTGGACAATGGAAATGGCAGAATCTCTCTCGGCTTTGACAATGCCTGTGTGTGTGTGTGTGTGTGTGTGTGTGTGTGTGTGTGTGTGTACTGGAATTCTGGTGAACTCATTTCCACGTCAAAAAGTGGGATTATGGATTTGGCATTATGGAGTTGACGTAACAGATCTTCCAGACATCGAAACCAGCAGGGAACAGTTGTCAGAGCTAGTTTTGTTAGGTTACGACAAAGAACAATTGAATTTCCTGGGAAAAACTGTAATGACAGTCCTGCTCAAGTATTCCATGTCTCTTTTCCTGGCGAGAAAAACTATATATACACACAGTTGAAGTCGGATGTTTACATACACCTTAGCCAAATACATTTAAACTCAGTTTCACAATTCCTGACATTTAATCCTAGTAAAAATGTCCTGTCTTAGGTCAGTTAGGATCACCACTTTATTTTAAGAATGTGAAATATCAGAATAATAGTAGAGAGAATTATTTCTTTCAGCTTTTATTTCTTTCATCACATTCCCAGTGGGTTAGAAGTTTACATACACTCAATTAGTATTTGGTAGGACTGCCTTTAAATTGGGTCAAACGTGTTGGGTAGCCTTCCACAAGCTTCCCACAATAAGTTGGGCGAATTTTGACCCATTCCTCCTGACAGAGCTGGTGTAACTGAGTCAGGTGTGTAGGCCTCCTTCCTCACACACGCTTTTTCAGTTCTGCCCACAAATTTTCTATAGGACTGAGGTCAGGGCTTTGTGATGGCCACTCCAATACCTTGACTTTGTTGTCCTTAAGCCATTTTGCCACAACTTTGGAAGAATGCTTGGGGTCATTGTCCATTTTGAAGACCCATTTGCGACCAAGCTTTAACTTCCTGACTGATGTCTTGAGATGTTGCTTCAATATATCCACATAATTTTCCGACCTCATGATGACATCTATTTTGTGAAGTGCACCAGTCCCTCCTGCAGCAAAGCACCCCCACAACATGATGGTGCCACCCCTGTGCTTTACGGTTGGGATGGTGTTCTTCGGCTTGCAAGCGTTCCCTTTTTCCTCCAAACATAACGATGGTCATTATGGCCTAACAGTTCTATTTTTGTTTCATCAGACTAAAGGACATTTCTCCAAAAAGTACAATCTTTGTCCCCACGTGCAGTTGCAAACCGTAGTCTGGCTTTTTTATGCCGGTTTTGGAGCAGTGGCTTCTTCCTTGCCGAGCGGCCTTTCAGGTTATGTTGATATAGGAGTCGTTTTACTGTGGATATAGATACTTTGTACCGGTTTCCTCCAGCATCTTTACAAGGTCCTTTGCTGTTGTTCTGGGATTGATTTGCACTTTACACACCAAAGTACGTTCATCTCTAGGAGACAGAACGCGTCTCCTTCCTGAGCGGTATGACGGCTGCGTGGTCCCATGGTGTTTATACTTGTGTACTATTGTTTGTACAGATGAACGTGGTACCTTCACGCTTTTGGAAATTGCTCCCAAAGATGAACCAGACTTGTGAAGGTCTACAATGTTTTTTTTCCTGAGGTCTTGGCTGATTTCTTTTGATTTTCCCATGATGTCAAGCAAAGAGGCACTGAGTTTGAAGGTAGGCCTTGAAAAACATCCACAGGTACACCTCCAACTGACTCAAATGATGTGAATTAGCCGATCAGAAGCTTCTAAAGCGATGACATCCTTTTCTGGAATTTTCCAAGCTGTTTAAAGGCACAGTCAACTTAGAATTAATACAACTTACTTACACTAAGTGAAATAATCTGTCTGTAAACAATTGTTGGAAAAATTACTTGTCATGCAAAGTAGATGTCCTAACCGACTTGCCAAAACTATAGTTTCTTAACAAGAAATTTATGGTGGTTAAAAAACGAGTTTTAATGACGCCAACCTAAGTGTATGTAAACTTCCAACTGTATGTATATGTCTTTCTTTACTTCATAGTTGAAGCGTATCAACTTCAAACAGGCTACTCCTTGTGGAACTGTAACAGATTATCCCTCTGGGTTGCCCAAATCCTATTGGTCCCCATATTTATTTTATTTTTAATTCACCTTTATTTAACCAGGTAGGCCAGTTGAGAACAAGTTCTCATTTACAACTGCGACCTGGCCAAGATAAAGCAAAGCAGTGCGACAAAAACAACAACAAGAGTAAAACAAACAAACGTACAGTCAATAACACAATAGAAAATATTGAAAATAAAAATTTAAAAATCGATGTATATTGTGTGCAAATGTTGAAGAGTAGGGAGGTAGGTAATAAATAGGCAAAATAATTACAGTTTAGCATTAACACTGGAGTGACAGATGATGATGTGCAAGTAGAGATACTGGGGTGCAAAAGAGCAACAGGGTAAGAAATAATATGGGGATGAGGTAGTTGGGTGTGCTATTTGCAGATTGGCTGTGTACAGGTAAGCTGCTCTGACAGCTGATGCTTAAAATTAGAGAGGGAGATATAAAAGTCTCCAGCTTCAGTGATTTTTGAAATTCATTCCAGTCATTGGCAGCAGAGAACTGGAAGGACAGGCGGCCAAAGAAAGTGTTGGCTTTGGGGGTGACCAGTGAAATATACCTGCTGGAGCGCATGCTACGGGTGGGAGTTGTTATGGTGACCAGTGAACTGAGATAAGGCGGGGCTTTACTTAGCAAAGACTTACAGATGACCTGGAGCCAGTGGGTTTGGCGACGAATATGTTGCAAGGGCCAGCCAACGAGAGCATACAGGTCGCAGTATATTGGGCTTTGGTGACAAAACGGATGGCACTGTGATAGACTACATCCAATTTGCTGAGAAGAGTGGAGGCTATTTTGTAAATGATATCGCCGAAGTCAAGGATCGGTAGGATAGTAAGTTTTACGAGGGTGTTTTTGGCAGCATGAGTAAAGGAGGCTTTGTTGCGAAATAGGAAGCCTATTCTAGATTTAATTTTGGATTGGAGATGCTTAATGTGAGTCTGGAAGGAGAGTTTACAGTCTAACCAGACACCTAGGCATTTGTAGTTGTCCATCAGAACCGTCCAGAGTAGTGATGCTAGTCGGGAGGGAGGGTGCGGGCAGCAATCGGTTGAAGAGCATGCACTTAGTTTTACTAGCATTTAAGAGCAGTTGGAGGCCACGGAAGGAGTGTTGTATGGCGTTGAAGCTTGTCTGGAGGTTTGTTAGCACAGTGTCCAAAGGTCCAGATGTATACAGAATGGTGTCATCTGCGTAGAGGTGGATCAGAAAACTACCAGCAGCAAGAGCGACATCATTGATATATACAGAGAAAAGAGTCAGCCCGAGAATTGAGCCCTGTGGCACCCCCATAGAGACTGCCAGAGGTCCAGACAACAGGCCCTCCGATTTGACTGCCTGAACTCTATCAGAGAAGTAGTTGGTGAACCAGGCGAGGCAGTCATTTGAGAAGGAAAGGCTATTGACTCTGCCGATAAGAATGCGGTGATTGACAGTCAAAAGCCTTGGCCAGGTCGATGAAGACGGCTGCACAGTACTGTCTTTTATCTATGGTGGTTATGATATCGTTTAGGACCTTGAGCGTGGCTGAGGTGCACCCAGATTGCATAGTGGAGAAGGTACGGTGGGATTCGAAATGGTTGGTGATCTGTTTGTTAACTTCGCTTTCGAAGATTTTAGAAAAGGCAGGGCAGGATGGATATAGGTCTATAACGGTTTGAGTCTAGAGTGTCTCCCCTTAGAAGAGGGGGATGACCGCGGCAGCTTTCCAATCTTTGGGGATCTCAGACGATACGAAAGAGGTTGAACAGGCTAGTAACAGGGGTTGTAACAATTTTGGCAGATACTTTCAGAAAGAGAGGGTCCAGATTGTCTAGCCCAGCTGATTTGTAGGGATCCAGATTTTGCAGCTCTTTCAGAACATCAGCTGTCTGGATTTGGATGAAGGAGAAGCGTGGGGGCTTGGGCAAGTTGCTGAAGGGGGTGCTGAGATGTTGGCCGGGGTAGGGGTAGCCAGGTGGAAAGCATGGCCAGCCATAGAAAAATACTTATTGAAATGATTGATTATCGTAGATTATTGGTGGTGACATTGTTTCCTATCCTCAGTTCAGTGGGCAGCTGGGAGGAGGTGCTCTTATTCTCCATGGACTTTACAGTGTCCCAAAACCTTTTGGAATTAGTGCTACAGGAAGCAAATTTCTGTTTGAAAAAGCTAGCCTTGGCTTTCCTAACTGACTGTGTACATTTTTTGAATGCGGCATGCTTATTTAAGATGGTGAGGAAAGCACTTTTGAAGAGCAACCAGGCATCCTGGGATGATGTCAATATCCTTCCAGGATACCCGGGCCAGGTCGATTAGAAAGGCCTGCTCGCTGAAGTGTTTAAGGGAGCGTTTGACAGTGATGAGGGGTGGTCGTTTCACTGCGGACCCATTACGCACGCAGGCAATGAGGCAGTGATCGCTGAGATCCTGGTTGAAGACAGCAGAGGTGTATTAAGAGGGCAAGTTGGTCATGATGATATCTAAGAGCATGCCCGTGGTTACAGATTTAGGGTTGTACCTGGTAGGTTCCTTGATCATTTGTGTGAGATTGAGGGCATCTAGCTTAGATTGTAGGATGGCCGGGGTGTTAAGCATGTCCCAGTTTAGGTCACCTAACAGTATGAACTCTGAAGATAGATGGGGGGCGATCAATTCACATATGGTGTCCAGGGCACAGCTGGGGGCTGAAGTATTTTATATGTATGCATGCTGATGGACTTAACTGCTAAAACAGAATGCACCAGAGAGATTCATTTCAATATTCCTCCAGTTCTTACGCACTTGCAAGCAGGCCAATGCAAGCACGCCTTTGTCAGAGGGCGTGGCCATATTTTACATTTTCCTTTTTTTTTCTCCCCCTCTCTCTTTGAAATGGAGCCTAAACTACAAAAAGATAGACTTATTTTGAGAACTAAAAGGTTGCCAAATACTATGTATGGACTCTATGGCAAAGCGACTCACTTGTCCAGGTTTTCCAGTAGGGTGTGACAGAAGACGTTCAGGTAGCCTCCCTCCACCGCGTTGTGAGACACATCCAGCACAAACAGGTACACTGCAGGCTGAGGGGGACGCAGCTGGGGAGAACACATGCTTTACTTAAAACATTCAACCAGTTAACATCTGCAGTCTGACGTGTGTCTGATGGAGACCTGCATGCAGGTGGACTGAGGGCAAACTGCTTCTGGATGGATGAATACTAACCATGTAATCTGAAGAGGCTATGAACTCCACAGTGGAGTTCTGTACCTCTGGCCTCTTGTGGGGCTCTCCATATGAGCGGGTCACTGGGTTATACATGAACTCATCAGGAACTGAGGAGGACAATATTTACATTCAGGTGATTTAGCAGATGTTATTGAACATCAGCATTTGGACATTGCTGCCCTTGTACACATATTGAATAGAGGGATCCGTACCATCGTTGACCCTGTAACAGAGATTGCATTTCCATCTCCTCTGGTCCAGGAAGGAGACGAAGGGGTTAATGTAGGTGCGACAGGAGCGACATCTCACTATGGTGTTGGACGTGATCACTGGGAGTTGCTATGGATAGAGAGAGATTCTGTGATGAAGATGACTTTTTGTTCATCTGTGGTTTGTTACAAAGTTATTTCTGAAAATTTGGTCTAAACTCTATATTTGATCTAACCTGCATCTGCAATTTGCATCTGTAAGAGTGGAATCCTTTCTGTAAACAACTCCTTATGTCAACCCCCGACTGGCTTTTTGTACTTTTACCACTTTGCACTTCGGCTGAACCTAAAACAACGTATTTTTGCACCTCCTCGTCCTCCATCTCAACCTGCATTGCCTCCTGCTGTTCTGTTTCTGTACTCAGTTTAACTTCCTATGACAGGGTTTTATTTAGGGGGCATTGTATAGATCAACACTGAAAATCAGTCAATATAAAAAGCCACTGACAAGTTTTGTTCTAGGATATTCACTCAATTCCACAACATTTGTTCTGTGCTATGTTCCAATGTAGCAAATTGCCCTTCCAAGTTCATAGCTCCATGAAATGTCAGTTCCTTACACCTATCCAATCCTCTCAGATCTACACCAGGAGTTAGGGGCCAGAGGATGTTTGTGGGCAGGTCCCTGGTTGTGTTCAGGTTGGGTGTCTTACTGTGAGGTCTCTGAAGGGGTGCAGGAGCAGGCCTAGGGGAAGCCGGGCTTTATTCAGCAGGGCCTGGGTCTGGGGGATGTTGGTCAGGGTACACCTGAACGTGCTGTGGAGGCGAGAGAGAAGAGCGTTTAGCACTGCCTTGCCAGGCATGAGCTAATATGTTTCATTGAGTTAGCGGAGACTATGGATGAACAATGCAGTGTGGAGATGGAGAAGTACGTTTGAAATCAACAATGTTTCCAATATGTGTTTTGCTTGATCCTATAAATAAGCTTGGGAGACCTGTCATTTAAAGTGTTTCAGTTTATGCTGCATATTGTCAGTGAGTTTTGTGCTGAGATAGCAGCATATTCTCAAACCCACAAACTTTCCCTCCCTCTTACTCCGGGCTGCAGTTGGCCTTCTTTAGGTCAGCGCTGAGGTTGGGTTCTGGGGCGTCCAGGGGCCGGTGGGGCAGCAAGTTCCTTTCCTGCAGCAGGTTGACCGGCCGCAGCGCCTCCACCTCCAGCTCTGGTACACCGCTCAGCCCCCCAAGGGCCGCAGACAGCTGGGACATGTTAGGGAAGGGCTGCACGGACAAATGGGATGCAGTTAGTCACACAGGAAAATGAGATAGGTAGATCGTAACCACAAGGGTCAGGTGTGGAACAGAGATGAACATGATAGAAAGGAACAGATGAGAAATGTATTGACCAGTGGTGTAAAAAGTACTCAATTGTCATACTTAAAGAAAAGTAAAAGACACCCGACTAGAAAATTACTGAAGTAAAAGTGACCCAGTAAAATACTACTTGAGTAAAAGTCTAAAAATATTTGGTCTTAAATATGAACCAGACGAAACACAAATTTCTTAAGATTGTTTAAAAAATATATATATTTAGGAATGCAGTGAAGAAAAAGTTGGCTAAAATATAAATAGTAAAGTAAAGTACAGATACTCCAAAACACTACTTAAGTAGTACGTTAAAGCATTTTTACTTAAATAATTTACACCACTGGTATTGACTTAGTAGGCTAACTCCTTTTCATGTATTTCATGAGGGACCATATTAGAATGAGGAATATATCGTATTTTTATCATTTTAGTCATACACAACCAGGTGGGTTGCACCAGAACATCTTACCTGTGGCAAATGCTGATAGCCAGTTTGGTTGTACCCGCCGTGTGAGGGGGAGGAGTCTGTCCTAGAGACCGGCCTCTGCTGATAGACTGGCTGTTTGGGCATGTCGGCAGACGGAGGATTGGAGAACTCTGGAAATAAAGAGAGAAACTTTCAAGTTGCATGTACCAATGGATAGCTGCCCGCTGAGCGCATTTGGGACTGTGGTTGAGTGGAGATATGTGGCGGAAGAAATGTTCAATTGGATGACGGATCTACCATCAAGCTGGGTTGGGTCAAATTTTTCAAATGCCTCCGCAATGCAGAGTACATGTAGCGTTGGATGTTAAGAGCTGATTATAGTATGTACCTGGGTAGCTGCCACCTTCCAGGGAGTCGTAGCTGTTGGGCACCGGCGACGCACTGCCGGTGGTGGTTGAAGAACTATCCCCGCCTGAGAAAGGAGGGAGGTGAAGAGCGAAACAGTTGTGAGGAGCTGTTGTCTTTCAACGGTTTAGTACAACTCTGCGGGGCCTTGGACATGCTGGCGGGAGAAGAATAACACATGAAAGCTGCTGAAATGGGAAAATAGGTGAAGCCACAGACAGGCAACCCAACTCAGTGGCCTTGTGGGTAGTGTGTCCGCACTGAGATTGGGAGTTGGATCCCCGGCCTAGTCATACCAAAAACGGTAAAAATGGGACTCAATGAGTCTTTGCATGGCACTCAGCATTAAGGAGATAGATTGTGGGTAAGGTCCTGTGATAGACTAGCCTCCTGTCAGGGGGTGTACTTGTACATCAAGTTTACTTACGCTACAGAAACAGGAGATAGGCTCCTACTCCTATGAGCCATTCCGGCTCGCACAAGCCAAGGCTACTTACTTATAGAGAAACAGACAGCAGTTACCATCATCTCCCTAGGCCGTGCACATAGAGCCTTTCCTTCCATCTCTTGAGTAATTGGGTAGAGAGGCTATGGGGCACTACGAGATGGTGCATTTAAGTCTCAGCCACACGCACATCGGAGTTGATTAATCAAATTGGGCCAAATGGAGGGCTGTGACAGTGAACCAAGATAGCACTGCCTGCACAGGCCAAGAGCTCATTGGATGAGCTCCAATTATCCCAGGCAGCTAAATCTGACTGCAACCCCACTGGATTAAGTGATCTGGATATTAGTGAAACTGGCTGGCTGGGGACACAAGGATGATATGACTGACATGCCCTTGTTCTCGTATGAATTCATGTCATAACACAAAACAGCAAAAAGGTAGGCATAAA
Organism: Salmo salar; assembly: GCF_965601325.2. Taxonomy (NCBI): domain Eukaryota; kingdom Metazoa; phylum Chordata; class Actinopteri; order Salmoniformes; family Salmonidae; genus Salmo; species Salmo salar. The sequence continues at coordinate 31,734,661 of NC_138295.1, forward strand.
CAAATGTTGGCCAAGCAACAGAGAGAGACAGAATGATTGACCTGATCAAACAAGACAAACATCTGCGACTTGAAAATGACAATGAAAATGGTGGAATGATAGAGAGCGTTTGGAGTGTAAGATGGGGAGGAGGAGCACACCTTTAGCAGGAGGTGCTAGCGAAAGCTAGTGCTGACATGCCTAGGCCTCTACCCTTCTCCCGGCGGAGACCAGTGCCTGCTGGCCAGCAGCAACAAGGGACCTGCTATATTTAAAAAGCTGTTAACCTCTAGCCAATTACACAAAACCCAAGGGTGGGACCCACCAGCACCCCATGGACACTCATCAACACCTTCTCATTGAAACACTGCATGTACAGTGCATGCTGATAACCAAAATTGGAAATGTAGTATAATAACATCGTTATCAGCATAGCATAACTATGTTAGGTGCTAAGATTAGAGGTTCCAAACAAAGTGTAGGCTAGTGACTGGCCCAGATAGGGAGCTACAGAAAAGTATGTTTTTTTCCCATATCTAAATGCAAAATTAATAGTTTTTCAGGAGGATGCAATTCTGAAATTGCAATGGGTAGAAAAATGCACTTCTTAATTCAGAAACCAGTTGGATCAGTGCCTGTAATTGAAATGCAATCGTTCCTAAAAGGTTAGTGGGCAAGAGCTGAGAGGACATGATTGGACAGCACAAGAAGGAGTGCGTAGCCTGCATGTGAAGAAGACTAAACAGACCCTAAAACAACAAAGTTTCTCTCAAACACTACACCCTACTCACATGATTTAACTGATGAATCGAATTAAGCTTAATCAAGGCTTATCCTAACTTGATCAAGAAGAGGTTAACTGATCAGCTTCACCTTTCTGACTGACATGCTTCACTGTGGTTTCAGTTAATGAGCTCTCATCACTAACATCCAATATCTATTGGGAACACAGTGATAATACTGGGATAAGATGTGGCATAGCTGTTGAATGTGTGGAGGCCGTCAGGTGGGCAGTAGAGGGGGGCAGAGAAGCTGCTAGAGATGGGCGGAGGTGGCTTTGAGACATGAGTATGAATGCAAAGTGATTGGGGTTGAAAGGAAAGTAAGTGCTGCATGGGTTGATGTGAGGGTCAGGTTAGTTGATGGTTATTGGAGTTGGGTTGGGAATAAAAGCTATAAGCAGACCTGCTTCCTCATCCTCATCATCATCCTCATCGGAGCTGGATGACGAGGGGGCAACGTTGGCGGCGGCATTGGCAGAGCTAGCGCCACTATTGGCTACATATCCGTAGTGCATGCCTGTGGGGGGTGGGAGAGGGTACAAACAGAACAACCATCAACTATGTGGAGGTGAGGAGGGGGCGAGGACAGAACCAAAGGACTGAGTCCAGGAAATCTGTGTGGTGAGCACATTGGTGAGGATGGTTGCGATTCTCCTGCAAAAACGTCCCTACTCACAAACCAGGTTTTCATACAACCTCTTTATGCGAGTAAAGTACAAGTAAAAACAAGTGTCACGACAGGCCTGATGGAAACAGCAAATTTGGCAGTAAACTTTCCAAACGTCCACAAAACGGGATCTTTTTGTGTCAGTATAATTAATAATGCAAGAAATGGAAACGCTTATGAACAAATATTGATACAACCATCATATCAGATTTAAACCTTGAGTCACGCGATGACGTGGTAGTGGGAGGACAACACAACTCTGGAAAACCTGCAGTTTAATAGGCTACAGATAATAAAAAAATATGAACTTCACAGGGTGGTGAAAGTGCACCGTGACAGGCTTGATGTTCCTTTCCAATACATATCGAGGGTCTTATTCTGGTGACATAATGATCGATGCTTGGCTGCCGTTTGACAAATGGCTCTTTTGTCCAGAATAATCTCATCATGTAGGCTATACCAACACCATCTTCCAGCTGTTGGCTTGAGCACACAATACCAGAGTAGGCACGCTCACTATAGAATAAAAAAACAACAATGATTTCAAAGTTGAACTATACACAAAGACAACTTTTAACAAATTCAACTGAACATTTTACCAAAACTAATTTAGTGGAAGAATTGTGCAGAACTACTGTAAAATCTCCCTCAGGTTTTAATGCGACCATGTTTTCCAAAAACTCTGATAAATATCTGCTCCGAATTAAGATTCAAAACACATCTGCAGAAAGAATGGGGTGGTATTAAACTACAGTAACTGAAGATTTACGCCCGGTAACGGAATTACAGTAACAAAATTCCATCATGGATACCTGATCTGTACTATACAAAAATGTATAATTATGGATATGAATGTCATTCTCCTGAAGTTTCAGCACTGCGCAGCACGGCAGAGTACAGTGTAGTACAATACAGCAAAGCAGAATACAGTACGATATACTGTACTCTACTTTTCTTTACTGTATGTATTGCACTATCCAAACATACAGTACCAGTCAAAAGTTTGGACACACCTACTGATTCAAGGCTTTTTATAAATGTTTACTATTTTCTACATTGTAGAAAAATACTGATGAAATAACACATTGGGAATCATGTAGTAACCAAAAGTGTTAAACAAATCAAAATATATTTGATATTTGATATTCTTCAAAGTAGCCACCCTTTGCCTTGATGACAGCTTTGAACACTACTGGCATTCTCTCAACCAGCTTCATGAGGTAGTCAGTCACCTGGAATGCATTTCATTTAACAGGTGTGCCTTGTTAAAAGTTAATTTGTGGAATTTCTTTCCATCTTAATGCGTTTGAGCCAATCAGTTGTGTTGTGACAAGGTAGGGGTGGAATACAGAAGATAGCCCTATTTGGTAAAAGACCAAGTCCATATTATGGCAAGAACAGCTCAAATAAGCAAAGAGAAATGACAGTCCATCATTAATTTAAGCTATGAAGGTCCGGCAATATGGAATATTTCAAGAACTTTGAATGCTTCTTCAAGTGCAGTCGCAAAAACCATCAAGGGCTATGATGAAACTAGCTCTCATGAGGACCGCCACAGGAAAAAAGTCCCAGAGTCATCTCTGCTGTAGAGGATAAGTTAATTATTAGTTACCGGCCTCAGAAATTGCAGAACAGATAAATGCTTCACAGAGTTCAAGTAAGACACATCAACATCAACTGTTCAGCGGAGACTGCATGAATCAGGCCTTCGTGGTCTAATTGCTGCAAAGAAACCACTACTTAAGGACACCGATAAGAAGAGACTTGCTTGGGCCAAGAAACACGAGCAATGGACATTAGACCGGTGGAAATCTGTTCTTTGGTCTGATGAGTCCAAATCTGAGATTTTTGGTTCCAACCTCTGTGTCTTTGTGAGACTTAGAGTTGGTGAACGGATGATCTCTGCATGTGTGGTTCCCACCGTGAAGCATGGAGGAGGTGTGATGGTGCTTTGCTGGTGACACCGTGATTTATTTAGAATTCAAGGCACACTTAACCAGCATGGCTACCACAGCATTCTGCAGCGATACGCCATCCCATCTGGTTTGTGCTAAGTGGCACTATCATTTGTTTTTCCAACAGGACAATGACCCAAAACAACTCCAGGCTGTGTAAGGGCTGAGGGAGAGTGATGGTACCCCATCAGATGACCTGGCCTCCACAATCACCCGACCTCAACTCACTTTGAGGACAATACAGTGCCACTGACACGGCCCGCTACCAAAACATGCAGGCTCTCCTTCACCACGGCCAACGTGAGTAAAACATTTAAACGTGTTAACCCTCGCAAGACTGCCGGCACAGACAGCATATCTAGCCGCGTCCTCACAGCATGTGCAGACCAGATGGCTGGTGTGTTTATGGACATAATTCAATCAATCCCTTTCCCAGTCTGCTGTTCCCACATGCTTCAAGAGGGCCACCATTGTTCCTGTTCCCAACAAAGCTAAGGTAACTGAGCTAAATGACTATTGCAGTGTAGCACTCACCTCCGTCATCATGAAATGCTTTAAGAGACCCACTCCAATTTGCTTACCGCCCCAATAGGTCCACAAACGATGCAAACGCAATCACACTGCCCTAACCCAACCCTCCAAACTCGTCATTAAGCTCAACCCCGCCCTGTGCAACTGGGTCCTGGACTTTCTGACAGGCCGCCCCCAGGTGGTGAGGGTAGGAAACAACATCTCCACCCCGCTGATCCTCAACACTGGGGCCCCACAAGGGTGCGTTCTCAGCCCTCTCCTGTACTCCCTGTTCACCCATGACTGCATGGCCATGCACACCTCCAACTCAATCATCAAGTTTGCAGATGACACTACAGTGTTAGGCTTGATTACCAACAACGACGAGACGGCCTACAGGGAGGAGGTGAGGGCCTTCGGAGTGTGGTGTCAGGAAAATAACCTCACACTCAACGTCAACAAAACAAAGGAGATGATCGTGGACTTCAGGAAACAGCAGAGGGAGCACCCCCCTATCCACATCGACGAGACAGTGGAGAAGGTGGAAAGTTAAGTTCCTCAGCGTACACATCACAGACAAACTGAAATGGTCCACCCATGGTGAAGAAGGCGCAACAGCACCTCTTCAACCTCAGGAGGCTGAAGAAATTTGGCTTGTCACCAAAAACTTTTACAGATGCACAATCGAGAGCATCCTGTCGGGCTGTATCACCGCCTGGTACGGCAACTGCACCGCCCACAACCGTAAGGCTCTCCAGAAGGTAGTGAGGTCTGCACAACGCATCACCGGGGGCAAACTACCTGCCCTCCAGGACACCTACACCACCCAATGTCACAGGAAGGCCAAAAAGATCATCAAGGACAACAACCACCCGAGCCACTGACTGTTCAACCCGCTATCATCCAGAAGGCGAGGTCAGTACAGGTGCATCAAAGCTGGGACCGAGAGACTGAAAAACAGCTTCTATCTCAAGGCCATCAGACTGTTAAACAGCCATCACTAACATTGAGTGGCTGCTGCCAACAAACTGACTCAAATCTATAGCTACTTTAATAATTAAAAATTGGATGTAATAAATCCATCACTAGTCACTTTCAACAATGCCACTTTATATAATGTTTACATACCCTTCATTACTCATCTCATATGTATATACTAGAGGTCGACGGATTATGATTTTTCAACGCCGATACCGATTATTGGAGGACCAAAAAACCCCGATACCGATTAAATCGGATGATTTTTTAAAAAGTTATTTGTGATAATGACAATTACAACAATACTGAATGAACACTTATTTTAACTTAATATAATACATAAATACTATCAATTAAGCCTCAAATAAATAATGAAACATGTTCAATTTGGTTTAAATAATGCAAAAACAAAGTGTTGGAGAAGAAAGTAAAAGTGCAATATGTGCCCTGTAAAAAAGCTAACGTTTAAGTTCCTTGCTCAGAACATGAGAAGATATGAAAGCTGGTGGTTCCTTTTAACATGAGTCTTCAATATTCCCAGGTAAGAAGTTTTAGGTTGTAGTTATTATAGGAATTATAGGACTATTTCTCTCTATATGATTTGAATTTCATATACCTTTGACTATTGGATGTTCTTATAGGCACTTTAGTATTGCCAGTGTAACAGTATAGCTTCCGTCCCTCTCCTCGCTCCTACCTGGGCTCGAACCAGGAACACATCGACAACAGCCACCCTCGAAGCAGCGTTACCCATGCAGAGCAAGGGGAACAACTACTCTAAGTCTCAGAGCGAGTGACGTTTGAAACGCTATTAGCGCGCACCCGGCTCACTAGCTAGCCATTTCACATCGGTTACACCAGCCTAATCTTGGGAGTTGATAGGCTTGAAGTCATAAACAGCGCAATGCTTGAAGAATTGCTAAGGGCTGCTGGCAAAACGCACGAAAGTGCTGTTTGAATGAATGCTTACGAGCCTGCTGGTGCCTACCACCGCTCAGTCAGACTGCTCTATCAAATATCAAATCATAGACTTAATTATAATATAATAAACACACAGAAATACAAGCCTTAGGTCATTAATATGGTCGAATCCGGAAACTATCATCTCGAAAACAAAACTTAAATTTTTTCAGTGAAATACGGAACCGTTCCGTATTTTATCTAAACAGGTGGCATCCCTAAGTCTAAATATTCCTGTTACATTGCACAACCTTCAACGTTATGTCATAATTACGTAAAATTCTGGCAAATTAGTTTGCAACGAGCCAGGCGGCCCAAACTGTTGCATATACCCTGACTCTGCGTGCAATGAACGCAAGAGAACTGACACAATTTCACCTGGTTAATATTGCCTGCTAACCTGGATTTCTTTTAGCTAAATATGCAGGTTTAAAAATATATACTTGTGTATTGATTTTAAGAAAGACATTGATGTTTATGGTTAGGTACACGTTGGAGCAACGACAGTCCTTTTTCGCAAATGTGCACCGATTATATGCAACGCAGGACAGGCTAGATAAACGAGTAATATCATCAACCATGTGTAGTTAACTAGTGATTATGATTGATTGATTGTTTTTTAATAAGATAAGTTTAATGCTAGCTTGCAACTTACCTTGGCTTCTTACTGCATTCGCGTAACAGGCAGGCTCCTCGTGGAGTGCAATGTAAAGCAGGTGGTTAGAGCGTTGGACTAGTTAACCGTAAGGTTGCAAGATTGAATCCCCGAGCTGACAAGGTAAAAATCTGTCGTTCTGCCCCTGAACAAGGCAGTTAACCCACCGTTCCTAGGCCATCATTGAAAATAAGAATGTGTTCTTAACTGACTTGCCTAGTTAAAAAATATTTTAAAAAATATATTTTAAAAAATCTGCAAATCGGTGGCCAAAAATACCGATTGTTATGAAAACTTGAAATTGGCCCTAATTAATCGGCCATTCCGATTAATCGGTCGACCTCTAGTATATACTGTACTCTTTACCATCTACTGCATCTTGCCTATGCTGTTCGGCCATCGCTCATCCATATATTGATATGTACATATTCTTATTTATTCCTTTACACTTGTGTGTATAAGATAGTTGTTGTGAAATTGTTAAGATTACTTGTTAGCCATTACTGCACGGTCGGAACTAGAAGCACAAGAATTTCGCTACACTCGCATTAACATCTGCTAACCATGTGTATGTGACCAATAAAATTGTATTTTATTTGACCCAATTGAGACGGTTTGGGATGAGTTGGACCTAGGGCTGTTGCTGTCACCATATTACCGCCACACCGGCGGTCACGAGTCATGAAGGCAGTCAAATTCCACATGACTGTTTCGTCACTAATTAGGCTTTTCCAAGCTCTGATGCTGCTGCTGGTGGTCATTAGTAGCCTACCAAACTTGCTAACTGTCTGGCACTCAGCACTCTATTGTCACACTAATCACTGACGTCAATGCAAATATATTCGAAAATCTAATCAAACACTTAATAAGAGCACATGAGCTCATGATGCGCAACATTTCTATAGGCTATGCAATTGCGGGAGAAAACAGTGTGATGGCCACTAATAAAAAGACAAGGATCGCATCAGCATTCTATAGGCTAGGTCTACTATATTAAATTCTCAACTTCCCTAATATTAAGCACATTGCTTATATTTACAACAGCAGTATAGCCAACCTGGTTGGCATGAAAATAAACCACGGGGAAAAGCGTCTTCCATTCGCTATTGCTAAGCGTCTTCCATTCGCTATTGCTATTGCTAGTGCATAGATAAAATGTATTTTTCCCGCTGCCCAGGTGCATGATAATTGACACAGGTGCATGATAATGGTCCAATCTAAATCAAATTTGACACATTATTTAGTATATGTAAAGATTAAAATCAAGAATAGACTGATGGGTGACAATATTAGCCTATCACTTTTCAGTTGTGAATGAAATTATACCTTTATAATAAATTGCATTTGCGGTCACTTTTGATAACGGTGTTTTCCACTATTGGAACATTCGCATTTATAGCCTACTTCTATTTGCACATTGCTGCGCTTATAATGTGGAGAAATAGCCAAATAGTTTATCAACATTTTAAGCTAAACGTTCTGATCTGTTGCGTCAGCCATAATGCATAAAAAAAAGTTTGGGGATGCTTGTGGATGTATTAGTTTGGGATCTATCGCATCCCATAACTGTCCCAGACTATGTTTGGAATATTTATCTCTCGCACAGAATAGGTCGACTTTGTACTATGGGGGATAGTAGATTGACATAGGCTAGTGCTTTTGCTGTTCGTTAGGCCTACTCATCTTGTTGGCTGACGAAAAGTAAATGTGGACAGTTCTTCCAATATCTTCAATATGCACCTCGGAATTGGATAAGGACGTGCGATGTGTCTGTCTTCACTTGTAGCCTGTGAGAAAGACCTGATCACGTGACGGAGAGCCATGTGCATGAGAGGCGCTTCGGATTGCGCAGCACACTCAGGGAGAAGGGCACAACACAGCACTCCGGGCCGCAAAAGGCATGGATTGTTTTAGGGTGCATTACGGACACAAAGGGGATGCCGCTGTGAAATTCGAGGCATTATCAAGTGCTTGTCAAATTGTGAATGAGAGACTATTGGAGTGTGTACAGCCTGCGCAAAAAAACTAAAAAAATTGGAGCTCATGCCTTTCAAGCTATTTTTTTCACCATACAGCCTTACAATGTATTAAAATTCGAAACATACAGCCCAACGTTTGTAGAACAACTAAAGTTACATTAATAACTCTAAATTAAACATATAGGAGTACCTATTTCTTTGTTAAGCGCTCAACACAGAATAGCCGCATGTGCGCACTCCCTCAAATCGTTTGGAGAATATATTTATATTTTATTCAGCTTTGTTCAATTGTATTCTTCATGCTATAAAATAATGCCACGGAATTATAAGCAAATCTTGTCTGCTAAATGAATTAGTGTAGCGTACAGCCATTTGACATATCCACATCAGGACAACTGATGGTATGCTATTATTTTCTTCTGAAATGGACTACATTTTCTTCATATCATGCATCTTTAGACCGGTATAAAATAAATAATGGATTTATTGTGAAGGTGAAGGCTATATTACATGGATTTATTAGACATTTTAAAATGGCTTGTAGGCTGTGTGTGGAAGCCAGGAAATGCTAAACGTGTTTATGTTAATTAACGGTCTACTACCATGAGACCGACAGTTATTTGCTTAACAATCACCGGCTGACGAAATTTCGTGACCACCACAGCTCTAGTTGGACCGCAAAGTGAAGGAAAAGCAGCCAACAAGTGCTCAGCATTTGGGAACTCCTTCAAAAAGCATTCATCATTAAGCTGGTTGAGAGAATGCCAAGCGTGTGCACAGCTGTCATCAAGGCAAAGGGTGGCTACTTTGAAGAATCTCAAATATAAAAATATATTCTGACTTGTTTAACACTTTTTTTTTTTACTACATGATTCATAGTTTTGATGTCTTCACTATTATTCTATAATGTAGAAAATAGTAAAAATAAAAACCCTTGAATGAGTAGGTGTCCAAACTTTTGACTGGTACTGTACGTCTATGATAGGTTCAGATTTGGTACAGTACTGTCCGTCCGTGGACGTTAACATCAAAGCCAGGGTGGACTGACCAAATTGCAACTACTTTTCGACGTCCAGTGTCGGTCAGTCGATGCTCAGTGGGTGAGGATGCTGGTTAAAGTAAATGGAAAAAGAGTGTTCTCATGGCTAGGTGTCAGTAAGAGCTGACATTAACTGGAGAGCGAGAGATAGAGGGAGGGGTTGTCCAGACTCAAGACTGTTTTAACACTCTTGCTTTAACCACCAGACAACAAAAAGACAAAGAAAACAGTTATGAGCTGAACATAACAGTATGGCAGTGGAAGGGAGGCCAGTAGCAGGTGACCCAACTGTGGTTTGTGACTATTATGATTTCTCACTGTAGCCAATTCAATTGCAGTAATTCCGTTACTGATTTCTATGGTATCTTCGTTACCAATTTCGTAACAGAACTACGAGTTTTAATCACTTAATAATGCATAAACAATGGGTAAAATCACTATAACTAATTGGTAGGTCTAATATTACTTGTTACTTCTGTGAACTTTATCATCCCTCCTCATGGGGGACAAAATTGAAAATATCTTAAAATTTGTGGGTTTTTGGTAATGGAATTACATGGCACAAGGCAATATTTCTTAAACTTACAGATGGTAAACAATTTCTCCAAAACGAAATATAATTGCTGATATTAGTTAGCAGGGGTGTTTACATCAACAGTGTGTTTTGATGCTTTCTGATACCTTTTACATATTTTTATCCAGAAATCAAAGCTTTTGCTTATGCCCAATTTTTAAGATGGAAAATGGTTGAAAAATGAATCTATGCCTTCACTTCCGCAAAACATACTCTTAACTTTCATTTGACACCCAATTTGTTATGCACCTATTAACTTAACATGTTGGTGCTCATCGGTTATTTTCGATGGAAATTCCCCTCTTCAATTCACTTAGTTAGACTCGGCCTAGAAAAAAAGTTTGAAAGATGAAAAACAGATCCCTTCATCAATCATTTAATCAAGGTGAGGACGGAGAACCACACAAATGTAACGATGCAGGATCCAATAAAACTTGCATTAAAATGGCCGACATGGGCCTGCCATTGATAACGTCAATGCTGATGACCTATACAGATACTATAGAGAGATCTAGGCTAATTCAATAGGTTAAAAGCCTCTCTTCTCTCTCCATTTACCTTGCTGATGCCTTGGGGAGGAATGAACTGAAGTGGAGGGGATTCCTAAAGGTGGTATATCGCTGTCAGCACCCCCGGTGTTGTGTGCGACTCCTCCTCCATAGTGGTCATGTGTCATGGGTGCCTGGTGTCTTTGGTCATAGTGCTGGAGGACTGGGGCTTGGACTGGGGAGAAGAAACCAATTAAGGCAGAGGCAAATATATCAAATACACAAATTGACAAGAAAAGTGTATTGACAAGTGTCTCAAAACGTATTCTGTACGGACATTCTCAACAGTGCCGAGGAGTTGACTGTATCTGCATTACCCTGGCCGTTGACTGTGGCTGGTTGGCCGGGTGGAGCCATGCTATACCCAGGGGGAACTGCTGCAGTAGATGCTGGGTGACTGGTGTCATTTCCTGGGGCATACTGGTGGAGGGGAGCGCCCATCAGGTTGGGAACAGCTGCTGGGCCGGTGGGACCCTGGGAGGAACGCAATGTACCGTACTGGCTGCTTCCTGGAACAGAGGGGTACGAGACAATGGGATACAGGGGAGCACCTGGGCTGGTGGGGGGTGCCAAAACCAAGTTTGGCTGCTGGGGGTGGCGTTGCGCTTGGGAGGTAGGGTACTGCTGCTGTCCATAGTAGGCCCCAGGCTGTACGTAGGGGGCTGGTTGTTGGAATGAAGGTGCATGTTGGGGGTTTTGAGGGGCAGTGGAGGTGGGAAGGGTGGTGGGGGTGCCATAGGGCAGAGAGGGAGGGTGGGAGCCTTGGGCTGCTCCATATGCAGAGGGGGCTACAGTAGGTGCAGCAGTGGGCTGCAGCGGCTGCTGGTGGCAGTAAGCACTGTGATCATTGTTCGTGATGGGAGCTTTTTGGGGGGCAGGGGTACAGTGTCCTGGAATGGTAGGGTAGCCCTGCTGTTGAGGCCCGGCTCCATAGTACCCAGTCAAAGGATAGGTGGATGGGTAAGTCTGTCCTCCTGGACCTGGAGAGAATGAGAGTTGGTGTTAGAACAATGGGGTTTGGCGTAAATTAAACATTGATGCAGATTATTGACAAGGAGGATAGATGATTATCATAAATAGTGTGATCAACTATTATCAAAAGTATTACCTACATATATATTACTAGCTAACGTTACATAATAAATATTCTATAGAAATTATCAAACCTGTCAAAGTCATCTAAGCAGCAACCCAAGAGTAAAATACTTTAGATCTGACTGGCCAGCTGCCGGTGTAATGATGACGCCCTAACGTTACTAGCTAGTGACAGATTTAAAATGCCCAAGTAAGCTATCTAGCTACAGTAGCTAACTAGCCAAAGATTCCTCCCGCCATGGACCCCGTGATGGATCCTGGCTGCATTAGTGAAATAAACAAAGAATACTAAATCAATTTGTGAACATAACAAATATTACCACAAATAAACTTGGTTGTTCAAGATAGCTGGCTAGTATGGCAAACTTGAATGGATACTGGCTAACGTTAGCTAGGTAGAAATTCTCGATTTCTCTTTTAACAAACTGAATTATCGGTTTTAGTAATAACGTCATAATTTAAGCAACTGACGTTAGCTAGCTAAGCTAATTACCAAAGCAACAAATATCCTAGCAACAGCCTTTAACACAGTCACATTAGTTAGCTAGTTATTTCAACCACTGGCTAGTTGAACTAGCGGCCGTAATCTCCACGGCCTGTTTTACCATTCTGACAGGGTGGTGCTGCTCCACCATTCGGCGTTGAATTCAAGCTGTGACCGAGAGAGGTTTTCAGGCTCGTAAAACCCGGCGCAGACATCTCTTGGTTCCACTGTCCTTTATCAACAGAAAGGCACAGGGTGACAAAGACACATGAAAGGCTGTCACCAAGGGCAGTACTATTCCCATTAGCTAGGTGTTCGTCTGGCGTTTTTTTATGAACCCCTGCCGTAGCTACCCCCTACTCGGCTTGCTGTCTAGCTATGATGAGGTTCATCCCAATTGAGGCGATTTTGGGCGCGTTCGTAAATTGTCAGAGTGCGTAAATTCAGTGCGCTGTTAAATTGTCTGTTCGTATTTTCAGAGCGCACACTGGACGTTCTACGGAGAATTAGGATTGATCCGAGAGTTCTGACCTCACAGCGGCAATAAAGCACCCACGCTAGCTGGCTAAAGTTGTCTAGCTTGCTAGCTACTTACAGACACAAATGAGAGAACACCTCACTGACCATTTCAATCGCCCAAGCAGAGTTGGTTAAACTGTTTTCAAATCAAGGTTTTATTTGTCACATACACGTGTTTAGCAGATGTTATTGCGGGTGTAGCGAAATGCTTGTGTTTCTAGCTCTAACCGTGGAGTAATATCTAACACGTAATATCTAACAATTTCACATCAATACACACAAATATAAAGTAATGGAATTAAGAACATATAAATATTTAGATGAGCAATGTCAGAGCGGCATAGACTAAAATACAGTAGAATAGGATAGAATACAGTATATACATATGAGATAAGTAATGCAAAATATGTAAACATTATTAAAGTGACTAGTGTTCCATTATTAAAGTGGCTAGTGTTCCATTATTAAAGTGGCCAGTGATTTCCATTTTATGGATATAGGACAGCAGCCTCTAACGTGCTAGTGATGGCTATTTAACAGTCAGATGGCCTTGAGATATACTTTTTTTCAGTCTCTCTGTCCCAGCTTTACTGCTGACCTCACCTTCTGGATGATAGCGGGGTGAACAGGCAGTGGCTCGGGAAGGCCGCACCACCCTCTGGAGAGCCCTGCGATTGTGGGCTGTGGTACCAGGCGGTGAAACAGCATGACAGGATGCTCTCATTTGTGCATCTGTAAAAGTTTTAGGGTTTTAGGTGCCAAGCCACATTTCTTCAGCCTCCCGGGGTTGAAGAGGCGGTGTTGCGCCTTCTTCACCACACGGTCTGTGCGGGTGGACCATTTGAGCTTGTCAGTGATGTGTATGCAGAGGAACTTGAAGCTTTCTACCTTCTCCACTGCGGTCCCGTCGATGTGGATACGGGGGTGCTCCCTCTGCTGTTTCCTGAAGTCCACGATCATCGCCTTTGTTTTGTTGACTTTGAGAGGATATTTTCCTGGCATCACACTCCCAGGTTAAATAGAGCGTTAGTGACTGTAACTGTGCTGCTGGCAACCATTTTTGCCAACATTTACTGACACCGGTCATATTCAACAGGTGTTTCGCGTTCATAAATTCAGCAGTTATTCTGTGCTCTTGAACACTGAAATCAGAGTAGATAGCCAGAAGGAATTTACAAACGCACCCTGTGTGAAGCTGCTGTTTCTGTGACTAGCTACAGCTGGCATAACGGCGCCACCTTGTTAGTAGGCAGATGTGCAAGAGATATAGGGTGCTTTTGTAAATTCACTCTGGCTATCTACTCCTATTTCAGAGCGCTCTCGGCTGAGTGTACCAGAGCGCAGAATAACATGAATTTACGAACGCTCAACAGCCGTTGAATATGACGGGTGTCAATAAATCTTGGCAAAAAACCTTTAAATTGTTGCCAGCAGCACATTTACAGTCACCAACGCTCTAGAAAAAATGAAAAGTCTAACCAGCTCTGCTAGTGCGAGTGAAATGGTCAGAGTGAGGTGTTCTCTCATTTGTCTGGAAGTAGCTAGCAAGCTAGCCAACATTGGCCTGTTAGCTTGGGTGCTTGACTTTCAGATTAACCCTACTCCCTGGCCTGAGCATCCAGTGTACACTCTGAAAACTCAGAGCGAAACGCTCTGAATTTACAAACGCCCAGAGCGCACTCTGGTACTCCAGGTTGAATTTACAAACACACCCATAGATGAGATGGATCAGTGTTGAATAAACACGAGTATCTTTCTAGCTAAATCAGCACCTATTTTTTATGTTCTAAATATTGAATATGTAATCTCTAAATATAGGTTTTTATTGAACAATATACAAGGTCATGATATTGGGGACATGCATGAAGCCTTTTATCATGTCACATGTAATATGTTAGTGCATTTTTTTACTTCAGCCATTCAAGACCCATTCAAGGCAAGCTCATAAAATAACTGCGATGTTGAGGATTCCTTTAATTAAAATAGTAATTAGCCGTTTGTCACCACAACCACATTTGAGTCTGTTCAACCAGGATTGTCAAAATCATGAGGGTAAAGTTTCAGGTAAGGTCGCCGCTTAGCGCTGTTGAACGTTTTAAAACATCACAATGCATCCTGGGGGATCCTGGGCCACCCATCTGTGCACTCGCACTCCTCTCTGTGTGTAGGTGTGGCAGAGGGCTCTTCTCCCTGGCCCTTGGTCTGGCAGGTGGGGCAGCAGGCGGTGTGGCCCCCCTGTCTGCAGGCAGAGCAGGAAAGGACCAGCAGAAGTGGGTGGAGCACAGCTGGTACTGGTCCCATGGAGAGCCGCAGTATCTGCACTCTGCAGACAAAGAGGAGGAAGGGGAGAGGAATGTTGATGAATAGGTCTCTCGTTCTAACAGGAAGGAACTTTTTCTTTGGGTTGGCACATAAGCTCATAAACGAGACTACTTCTTACATAAAAAAAGCACTGTGATAATCGGAAAGTGCTAAGGGCAATTCACAGTTTATACAGACCAGAGATGATGTCACTGTTGGAGGAGATGGCATAGCGCCCGTCAAACACAAACAGTTTGCCGCAATAGAAGCCCTCAGGGAATTGTTCCACATACTCATGAACGCCACCTTTCAGTTGATAAACATCCTTACACACATCCTGGAAGTAGGAGAGAAACATACTTTTAAACATTTGTTTAGGTTGAGCTTTTGGGTTGGATGAAGCATGTTTGTCATGTTTCAATGAGACACTGTCACTGAAAGGTAAGCTTACTTTTGAGCGGAGATAGGCTGAGCCGCGCTCACAGCGAATGACGCCGGTACAGTACATCAGGACATTCTTGTCTCGAAAGAGGTCAAGGCCCTGGTCAACATAATCGGGGAAGTAACTGAATTTTCAGATGTTGGGGGCCAAACATTGGCTGAACTGCCCCTGAAAGCAAAAACAAATTTGGTACATTAAACTGCCATTATTATTACTCTATATGATAAATACAAATATACCTACAGAACACAGTTGACATATGCGGTCAAATCCAATACTTACAATTTTACTCTCATAGAAGTTCCGGCAGTTCAGCAGTATTGCATCATTGCAAGAGTCACCTTTAGACAAAAGAGCCTCCACTTCTTTCTGGAATTCTTCAGGTTCCAGGTGAGCACCTAAGTGGAAAAAACAGAGGCTTAACTCAGGGCCATATTCAACCATTACCAGTTACTGGTTCCATTACGTCAAATAACATATCCAACGCAGACATACGCGAGACACATGTTATAGGCCTACCTGCTAGTCTGTAGGAGAGGGCATCTGGGTCCACTCCCATTGGCACTATTTCCTTGTAGACTCCAACTCGAAGGTTAGAGAAACACTCTGCGCCCCCATCACTGGTCTAAGGAGACATTGAAAACAATTGTGAATGGATCACAGAGAAACATTTGTAAACCTTACCCCAAGCCTTTTTCTGTTATCAATGACTCCAGCCAAGCAGTACCGGAGCGCCAAGTCTGGGACCAAAAGGCTCTTGAACAGCTTCTACCCCCAAGGCATAAGACTGCGAAACAGTTAATCAAATGACTACCCGGACTATTAGCATTGACCCCCTTATTTTTATTTTTTGCACTGGCTCTATGCACACTCACTGGACTCTTCCGAAACATACTACACTGACACTCCAACACACACGCATATTGACGCCACACACACACTTTCACACTCTTCACATATGCTGCTGCTACCCTGTTTATTATCCATCCTGATTGCAGTCACTTTTACCCCTACCTACTTATTACCTTGTACCGCTGCACATTGACTTGGCACCAGTACTCCTTGTATATAGCCTCGTTATTGTTATTGTATTACTATTTCCTTTTTTGTAAAATGTTCTTACTTTTTAACTCTGCATTGTTGGGAAAGGGATCGCAAGTAAGCATTGCATGGTAAGGTCTACACATGTTTTATTCGGTGCATGTGACAAATAATTTTATTTGAAGTTGTTTTTACCTTAAAGTCTTCTTTTTCCATTATCTTGAAGATGGGATGGGAGCACATTGCCTTGATGTACAAGTCCGTCGCCACTTTTGTGCCTCCAGCTGTTCCATTTATCCCCTGTTGCCACCCTCACCTGCAGAAATGATATGATAACTAAATGGAGTACTAAATGGAGTACTGAATTATAAGGAAAGGAAAATCATCATATTTTTATATGCCAGGATTTTGTCATTCCATTACCTTGCCAGTTAACTGGAGTTTTTCACAAAGGGCCTTCTGCCAAGCACAGATGAGCGGTGGATCTGCCAGCGGACAGTAGCAGTAGAGCAGAATAACCTCACCTGGGCCACTTTACAGGTTACAAGAAATAGAGCATGAAAATGTATGTATTTCAGAGCATTATAAGATCCACTGTAATGATTCAACACTGAAAGAGCCCACGAGGAAGCCCTACTTGTGTAGTTGGTCACCGGTGATGTGACTGTCAGGTAGCCAGGAGAAGATGTCAACTGGCTCTTTCTCTGTTGATTGTTGTTGTGAAGCGGCTTCTTTTTCATTCTGGCTCAGTAAAATCTCAAATGTGGACTTGGTAAGCTTCTGAATGTCAGTGTCATGAGTCCTTGCCACATGTTTGTGGATAGAAGGAGGTTCCTTAAAGGTCTGGCCACAGCAAGTCCAAACTGTTGTTGGAGATTCTGCCTCAGGACATGAAGCTATTCTGGATGCCACGAATGTACCAAATGTCTGCAAGATAAGATATGTTTTCATTATGGCATACTAAGAAAATAAACGGAGTGGACATAGCTAGCTAATAAGATAGCTAACGTTACGTTTGTTACACTCACCCTCCTCTTACAGAATGAGTAGTACCTTCGTAAAGTTGCAGAAAGTTGGGGTTTCTCTTGTTTAAAACCATGGGGTGCAATGGTGTCAACATCTATGTTAATTAACTATCGCAAGCCATAACATCATCGGTTGTCATGTCAATGGTTTGCTAAAACAAGAACCTAACCAGCTAACGTTAGACTTCTAGACTCAAGTCAAGACTGCATTTTTTCCCGGTTTACTAGGAAACGTTATCCAGCCTACGTAGCTACACCAGTGGATAGCTAGCTACCCCATTTTACTTTAACTATGTCAGTAATTAAATCCTTTAACAAAGCAAAACAAATTTCCATAGAAACACAGTTTACCAACAAAAATGTAGCTGAAAAATAACAGTTGCTAGCTAGGCCACACCGGCGATGAGAAACAAGTGACAAAACACAAGAATGTCGGAAGACAAATGAAGTACACAACCAAGTACGTCCGGTCAACCTCCGTTCCGGATGGGCTTCACTTGAATCTGACCACTATTGAAAAACTCAAAAGCTTGATAACTAATCTCATTATCTCGAAAAATACTGTTACCATAATCAATAAGAAGCTGCATACTAATCCAACGGTGTCAATAATAAAATGTCAAGAAGACGGCACAGTGACGGAGATGATGGTAAGTGGTCGTTAGCTAGCTAATTCGAGGCCAGAGTACGTTAGTTAGCTTAACGTTCGCTGAAGCCAGCGTGAGTTGATGCTGCTCGCTCTGTAGTCAATGTGCAGCATGCTAAGTTAGCTAGCTACCTTGCGTACTAGTTAAATCACCATAGTCAGTTCAATTAACTAACGTGAGAAGTTATTTGACTATCGGTTCATACATCAATGTGAAACACCAAACCAAGTATTTTGCAAGTCACATTGGCAGTTTTCCAACACCCCATGATTAGCTAGCCTGATGGGTTAACATAGCCCTTGCTTTTAGCCGGTTTAGCTAGAAATTGTCGAGCTAGTTAGCAACCTAACTACCCGTCGTCCACCATCGTATGCAGCCCTATCCTACCAGCGGTTAAGCCAATAACCTAGAGGTCTCTGGTTCGAATCCCCGTGCTGATTAGGTGAAACATGTGCCCTTGAGCAACACACTTACACCTAATAGTTTCAGGGTCGCCGTCAATAATGGTTGATCCCTGGCCGAGGCTGTCTCAGGGAGAGTGGAATATGAACATTTTCAATTTGAAATGGGAGAAATGTTAGCACCCGCCTAGTTTTTTATTATAGATTTGTCCTTCAAATAATTGATATATTGTCTTGTTAACCACTGTGATAAAGTGATAATCAGCTGTTGAAACAATAAGAGGTTTCCCAGCCCCTGTTTCGGTACAAAGCTGAGGGATGGGGCTGGAGAAAAGTAACCACTCTAAAATTCATAGATATAGCTATGGATGGATGCAAGGACCATCCATGATATCAGCATGTATTTGTTTTTCATGTAGTTTGTTTACAAACATTGGAGTAAAACAAACTTGTATTTTGGGTTTTGATGGGGTATGCAGTTGAACTAAGCTCATGAGGCATTTATGTTATATTAGTCAAGAATCAATGGGTACATATCATTAATTTATACGTCCAAAAATGGATGTTGCAACTGCAGATGGCCCCTTCTAACTAAATGTTGTTTTTGGGGCACATTTCAGACCTTGGGTGTGCTTGCAACTAGTGATGTCAAAAAGTTGTCTTGCTATCATGCTTGTAGCCTCTGCCATTTACCTCACAATGGATCTGCAAAATAATGATTTGTGAAATTAACTAGTAGCCAGTTACACTACTGTAAGATAATGGTTTTAAAGAGAGAAGAATTTCACGTGTCAGTGAGTTAGCACAAAAGGTTCAATTGAAGGAAGGGTCCATCTCAGACTACCTGTTCCATCTCACCGTCATCCATCATGTATGTGTCCATCTCATTCTAGGTGGCCAGTCTCACAAAAGAAGGAGAACTTCTGAGCCCGTTGAGATTGAGGATCGCCTGGAATCACTGATATGTCGAGTGGGAGAAAAGGTAATAGGGCTTTGCAGTAAGTGTGGGTATGTTTTCTGGATGATGTGTGCATTTTGTCACTCACTATACTGTTGTCTGATTTGACCCCTGAAATCACCAGATATGCTGTTTTCCAATTTCTTAATTCATTTGCAGAGTACCTCTTCCCTGGAAAGCAACTTGGAAGGTCTCGCAGGTGTATTGGAAGCGGATCTCCCCAATTACAAAAACAAAATCCTGCGCATCTTGTGTGCTGTGTAAGCTATTCCAAGTTATTGTAATACATTTGAAATACTTTTAGTGCAGTCATAGGTACAGTACAGAACGGTTCCACATTCTAATTGTGTGTCTTGTTTTGACAGGGCTCGACTTCTACCCGAGAAGCTGACCGTGTACACAACACTAGTGGGCCTTCTCAATGCCAGGAACTACAACTTTGGCGGGGAGTTTGTGGAGGCCATGATCAGACAACTTAAAGAGACCTTGAAGGCCAACCTGTACACCGACGCTCTTTACCTGGTAAGTGTTTGGTGCCATAAAATAATTGGTCCACAGATTCACCAGGCAAATTTAGCAAGGGTCTCTCAAAAACAATTACAGATGCATTTCAATAATGTTTGACACACTCTTCTCTCCAGGTGCGCTTCCTCTGTGACCTGGTGAACTGCCACGTGATCGCTGCCCCATCCATGGTGGCCATGTTTGAGAACTTTGTTAGCGTCACTCAGGAGGAGGATGTTCCGCAGGTAACATGTTATTGATACATTTTAAAGCCATGAATTGTATGCAAGTTCACTCAATGGCCAGTTTATTTGGTACGGTCATCTACTACTGGGTGGTACCCCCTTTTACCTCTACAACAGCCCGGGCATGTAAATGTTGCTCAGTTGGTATCAAGGGACCTAACGTGTGCCAGGAAAACATTCCCCACACCACTGCCACCAGCCTGTACCGTTGACACTAGGCAGGATGGGGTCATGAACTCCTGCTGATTACGCCAAATCCTGACTCTGCCATCAGCATGACGCAACAGGAACCAGGATTCGTCGCACCAGGCAATGTCTTTCCACTGCTCAATTGTCCAGTGTTGGTGATTGTGTGCCCACAAATTGTGCGTTCCGAGATGCCTTTCTGAACACCACAGTTTTACTGCACCTGTTAGCGTGCACGATACTTGCCATTCTTCTTTGACCTCATCAACAAGCTTTTTTTGCCCACAGGACTGCCGCTGACTGGATGTTTTTTGTTTGTCGCACCGTTGGAGATACTGGAACCGGTGCACCTGGTACCGACGAGTATTCAGACCCCTTGACTTTTTTCACATTTTGTTACGTTACAGCTTTATTCTAAAATTGATTAAATTGTTTTTTTCCCCCCTCAATCTACACATAATACCCCATAATGACAAAGCAAAAACAAGTTTGTAGAAATTCTTGCTACTTAAGTAAATGTGATATATATATATATTTTAAGTATTCAGACCCTTTACTCAGTACTTTGTTGAAGCACCTTTGTCAGCGATTACAGCATCGTGTCTTCTTGGGTATAACGCTACAAGCTTGGCGTACCTGTATTTCTGCAGATCCTCTCAAGCTCTGTCAGGTTGGACGGGGAGCATTGCTGCACAGCTATTTTCAGGTCTTTCCAGAGATGTTAGATTGGGTTCAAGTCCGGGATCTGCCTGGGCCCTTCAAGGACTTTCAGAGACTTGTTGCGAAGCCACTCCTGCGTTGTGTGCTTAGGTCCTGAGCGTTCTGGAGCAGGTTTTTATCAAGGATCTCTCTATACCTTGCTCTGTTCATCTTTTCCTCGATCCTGACTAGTCTCCCAGTCCCTGCCGCTGAAAAACATCCCCACTGAATGATGCTGCCACTACCATGCTTCACCGTAGGGATGGTGCCAGGTTTCCTTCAGACGTGACGCTTGGCATTCAGGCTCAAGAGTTCAATCTTTTATTTAACTAAGCAAGTCAGTTAAGAACACATTCTTATTTACAATGACGGCCAACCAAAACGCAAAAGGCCTCCTGCGGGGATGTGGGTTGGGATAAAAATAAAAAAAATCACAAGAGACAACACAATTTCTACATAAAGAGAGACCAAAGGCAGCAACACATGACAACACAGCATGGTAGCAACAGAACATGACAACTACATGGTAGCAACACAACATGGCAGCTGCAGGCTCAGAAAACAGCAGAAAGGGCAAGAAGGTAGAGACAACAATACATCACGCAAAGCAGCCACAACTGTCAGTAAGAGTGTTCATGATTGAGTCTTTGAATGAAGAGAGAGAACTGAGGTGTGTAACCTTTTATTTAACTAGGCAATTCAGTTAATAACAAATTCTTATTTACAATGATGGCCTACCTAACAGTGAGTTAACTGCCTTGTTCAGAACGACAGATTTTTACCTTGTCAGCTAGGGGATTCGATCCAGCAACCTTTCGGTTACTGGCCCAACGCTCTAACCACTAGGCTACCTGCCACCCCAGAAGGCTACCTGCCGCCCCAATAAAAAAACGTATTGCTTTCATCAGACCAGAGAATCTTGTTTCTCATGGTCTGAGAGTCTTTAGGTGCATTTTGGCAAACTTCAAGCGGGCTGTCGTGCCTTTTTACTGAGGAGTCGCTTCTGTCTGCCAAACTCTACCATAAAGACCTGATTGGTGGAGTGCTGCAGAGATGGCTGTCGTTCTGGAAGGTTCTCCCATTACCACAGAGGAACTCTAGAGCTCTGTCAGAGTGACCATTGGGTTCTTGGTCACCTCCCTGACCAAGGCCCTTCTCCCTAGATTGCTCAGTTTGGCTAGGCCGCCAGCTCTAGGAAGAGTCTTGGTTATGCCAAACTTATTCCATTTAAGAATGATGGAGGCCACTGTGTTCTTGGGGACCTTCAATGCTGCAAAAATGTTTTGATACCCTTCCCCAGATCTGTGCTTCGACACAATCCTGTCTCAGAGCTCTACGAACAATTCCTTCGACCTCATGGCTTGGTCTTTGCTCTGACATGCACTGTCAGCTGTGGTACCTTATATAGACAGGTGTGTGCGCGCCTTTCCAAATCATGTCCAATCAATTGAATTTACCACAGGTGGACTCCAATCAAGTTGTAGAAACATCTCAAGGATGATCAATGGAAACAGGATGCACCTGAGATCAATTTCGAGTCTCATTACAAAGGGTCTGAATACTTATGTAAATAAGCTTTTTCAGTTTTTTATTTTTAATAAATTATAAAAATAAATAAAAATGAACCTGTTTTCCCTTTGTCATTATAGGGTGTTGGTGCAGATTGATGAGGAAAACATGAATTTAATCAATTTTAAAATAAGGCTGTAACATAACAAAATGTGGAAAAAGTCAAGGGGTCTGTAGGGACGCTCGTTATGCCCATTCTAACGTTCAATCGAACAGTAACTGGATGCCTGTCTGCTTTATATAGCAAGCCACGGCCACATGACTCGCTGTCTGTAGGAGCGAACCATTTCATGAACGTGTTGGTGTACCTAATAAACTGGCCACTGAGGGTGTGTATATACAGTTTAGTTTGACTATTGGTGCATTTTAACTGTTTTCTCTCTTCCCAGGTGCGTTCGGACTGGTTTGTCTATGCTGTACTCTCCAGTCTCCCCTGGGTTGGGAAGGAGCTTGATGAGAAGAAGGACGTAGAGATGGACCGGCTCCTCAACCAGATTGACGGTTATCTCAAGTACACTTTCTTTCTGTCTTCCACTATAGTTTGGTATTTACATGTCTTTACATTTGAGTCATTTAGCAGATGCTCTTATCTAGAGAGACTTCCAGTAGTGTCTTTCTGGCTCTTTTGTTGAGAAACTGTGCATGACGTAATGCAATTTAAATTCTTGAGTATTTTGAGGGTGATGCCTTTGTCAACTGCACTAAATAGTGATGAGACGATCGTGGTGACGCCTATCTACTGTTTTTCAGGAGACGACTGAAGACTCATGTCCCCATGCTTCAGGTTTGGACGGCAGAGAAGCCACACCCACAAGAGGAGGTAAGTTGTTTTTATTTATTGTGTTTTTATTTGTCTGGCCAAGTATTTATTCAGTGTTTTTTTTAAGATCCTATTCTGGATTTTCTGTTTCTTACCTTTGAACACTGCATTGTTGAGGAAGAGCTTCTAAGTAAGCATTTTGCTGTACCACTTACACCTGTTCTATCCTGTGCAAGCAGGCAAATACACTTTGATTTCAAGTAGGAGATACCAGTGTTGATAAGTGTTATATTCCATCACCACCTCTCTCTCCCTCAGTACCTGGACTGCCTGTACGCTCAGATCCAGAAGCTAAAGAAGGACCGCTGGCAGGAGCGCCACATCTTGCGGCCGTACATTGCCTTTGACAGCGTGCTGTGTGAGGCCCTGCAGCACAACCTGCCACCTTTCACCCCACCAGCCCACATGCCCGACTGCCAGTACCCCATGCCCCGCGTTATCTTTCGCATGTTCGACTACACCGATGCCCCCGAGGTACCCTGTACCATTCCCTCTCTCAGACCAGTCAAGAGTACAGAGAAAGAGGAACGTTTGGGAATGGGGTTGCCTTTTGGGTTGCTCTGAACTAGCCTTTCTTCCTCTCCCTGACCACAGGGCCCTGTCATGCCAGGCAGCCACTCTGTGGAGAGGTTTGTTATTGAGGATAACCTTCACAACATCATCAAGTCCCACTGGAAAGAGAGGAAGACCTGGTGAGCTGTTTTACATTCTAATGGACTTCTTAATGTGTCCTCTTGTTGTTCGAGTTAGTAATTTGTGATTGAGGAAATGTGAGAGAACATTTTTTTTATATATATATATATATTTTTATATATGTATCAGTGCTGCGCAGTTGCTGAGCTATCCAGGGAAAAACAAGATCCCACTCAACTATCACATTGTGGAGGTAAGTCCATTACTGCTTCATACCAAGGAGTTTTATCAATTGGAGAACAGGAACTTAGTTCACTTCCATTCCTCTGTCTTCTGCCAGGTGATCTTTGGAGAGCTCTTTCAGCTGCCCTGTCCCCCCCACATCGACGTCATGTACACCACGCTGCTCATTGAGCTCTGCAAGCTGCAGCCAGGCTCCCTGCCCCAAGTTGTATCCTTCACCCCGCTAGTGGGACACAATATTTGACTACTTCAGGAATGCATTTTTCTTCTCTGCCCAAAAATTGAGTACGGGGAAACTAAGGTACACAAAATACCACGGGGAAAATTCAGAAATACGTTTTTCAGAGATCCTACTTTTTTAAACCAATAATTCCTAATTGTTTTTTGTCAGGCTTGGATACTTGTTTTACATCACATAAATAGTGATAGTTAACCCCTTAACAGCCTCCTCCCAGTTGGCCCAAGCCACAGAGATGATGTACGTGAGGTTGGACACCATGAACACTATTTGCATAGACCGACTACTCAACTGGTTCTCCCACCATTTGAGCAACTTTCAGTTCCGATGGAGCTGGGACGACTGGTAAGATCAGCTGTCTTCCTCAACTGAATTATTTGATGTAGTTGGAATCACTCCTTATTATGGTTACGGCAATGCTCATCTGTTCACGTTCATCTCCAAAGGGTGGACTGTTTGGCCCTGGATGCAGACAAGCCCAAGCCCAAGTTTGTCAAGGAGGTTCTGGAGAAATGCATGAGGTATTTCATTCAGATCCACTACTTCTGTGTTGCACCCAGCTTGTTTTAGATCATATATAGTGATGGATATGTATAGAGATGGCTCTCCTTAGTCTGTCTCTAGAAAGTGACCATTGAACTTCTGCTCTTCACCTCCAGGCTCTCCTATCATCAGCGGATAGTGGACATCGTCCCTCCCACTTTCTCAGGACTCATCCCAGCCGACCCCATCTTCTTTTACAAATACCAAGATGAGGCCAACAGTAAGTACACCGCCTCTCCAAAGGTTTAATTTCTGTAAGATGCTGTCTGTTGGTTCAGCATAGCCTGGGGACTAAGATGACTCTAATGTGCTTGTCTTTGTGAGCCTGGTTTATTGAAAAGTATTGGTCTGCCATTTGGTTTTCTGTTGTATTATAGATGTTGCCTTTTGAGTGTCAACCTCAGAAGCCACAGGGGTACCACTGCACATTCGTGTTGTTATCCCAGTGAACTAAATACGGTGTGCACTGTCTTCCTTTTCTGTTGAACTCTTTGACGCATGACTACACCTCTGCCTTTGTCCAGGTGCGCTGCCAGGCTATGCGGTGGCCATAGCGGTGGGCAATGCCATCAAGAACCGGGCCTCCAATGAGGAGATCCTCACCGTGCTCAAAGACGTGCCGAACCCCAACCAGGAAGATGACGACGGTCAGTTAGCCCCCAAACCCACTCATCTTCCATGTTCCTATTGGGATATGTTCTACTCATTCTCACTCACTCCTCCTTTGTCTGTTTCCAGATGAGGGCGAGGGCTTCAACCCCTTGAAGATAGAGGTGTTCCTGCAGACCCTCCTCCATCTGGCTGCCAAGTCCTTCAGCCACTCCTTCAGTGCCCTGGCCAAGTGAGTGTGCCTGTTATTCCAACCCACACTTTCCATTCCTGTGCCCTCCTCTGCTGTGTGCCACAGAAAAGGGTGGCATTGTTCAGTCTTGAGGCTTAGTGTAGCATTGCTATGCTACTAGGCAGTTGAATGAACACACGTGCTTTGTCTGTGTGTACAACACCTAAAGTGTCCTGTTTCTGTCACCCAGGTTCCATGAGATCCTGAAGGCCCTGACGGACTGTGACGAGGGCAAGCTGCATATCCTCCGGGTGGTCTACGAGGTCTGGAAGAACCACCCACAGGTTAGAACCGGCCCATTCACCTACACTAGAGCACTCATTTCCCCAGAGTTAGAAGAAATTCGTTTATTTTTTACAACCAAATCTCATTTTAAAAAAAAATGTAAATGGCATGTTATTGAAGAGTCCAGACACCTTATTTGTCATTTCACGTTTTAGAGAAACTTACCCCAAACAGCAAATCGCTTCCTCATCCTCGTTGTGTAGTATGTGGGCCATGAGAAAACCTGAACAAAGGCTCCAAAAACACATTAAATACATACTTTTAGAAACGGCAAAGCTCTCAGTATAGTGATGCGAGTCTTTAGATGTTGTACACATGAAATTATGTCCTTCCGAACTTTATCCGCAACGCTATATTCCATTTTGTTGCGGCTCGAGCAACACCTCTCCGTCCGTTTTACAGGTAACTGCCAAAATAAAGGAAACACTTGAGTAAATGAGGGATACAAAGTATATTGAAAGCATGGGGTGCTTCCACACAGGAAGTTCCAAACACGTGTAGAAGGAGCATTGAAGCTGTTCTGGTGGCTCGTGGTGGCCCAACACCCTATTTTTTTTATTGCACCTTTATTTAACCAGGTAGGCCAGTTGAGAATAAGTTGTCATTTACAACTGCGACCTGACCAAGATAAAGAAAGCAGTGCAACAAAAACAACAACACAGAGTTACACATGGGATAAACAAACGTACAGTCAATAACACAATAGAAAAATCTGTATACAGTGTGTGCAAATGAAGTAAGGAGGTAAGGCAATAAATAGGCCAATAGTGGCGAAGTAATTGCAATTTTCACTGGAGTTATATATGTGCAGATGAGGATGTGCAAGTAGAAATACTTGTGTGCAAAAGAGCAGAAAACAAATATGTGGATGAGGTAGGTAGTTGGTTGGATGGGCTGTGTACAGCTGCAGCGATCGGTAAGCTGTTCTGACAGCTGACGCTTAAAGTTAGTGAGGGAGATATAAGTCTCCAACTTCAGTGATTTTTGCAATTTGTTCCAGTCATAGGCAGCAGAACTGAAAGGAAAGGCGGCCAAAGGAGGTGTTGGCTAGTGAAATATACCTGCTGGAGCGCGTGCTAGGGGTGGGTGTTGCTATGGTGACCAGTGAGCTGAGATAAGGCGGAGCTTTACCTAGCAAAGACTTATAGATGACCTGGAGCCAGTGGGTTTGGCTACGAATATGCAGCGAGGGCCAGCCAACGAGAGCATACAGGTCGCAGTGGTGGGTATTATATGGGGCTTTGGTGACAAAACGGATGGCACTGTGATAGACTACACCAGTTTGCTGAGTAGAGTGTTGGAGGCTATTTTGTAAATAACATCGCCGAAGTCAAGGATCGGTAGGATGGTATGTTTGGCAGCATGATTGAAGGAGGTTTTGTTGCGAAGTAGGAAGCCGATTCTAGATTTAACTTTGGATTGGAGATGCTTAAAGTGAGTCTGGAAGGAGAGTTTACAGTCTAGCCAGACACCTAGGTATTTATAGTTGTCCACATATTCTAAGTCAGAACCGTCCAGAGTGGTGATGCTAGTCGGGCGGGTGGGTGCGGCAGCGAACGGTTGAAAAGCATGCATTTAGTTTTACGAGCAGTTGGAGGCCATGCAAGGAGTTTTGTATGGCATTGAAGCTTGTTTGGAGGTTTGTTAACAGTGTCCAAAGAAGGGCCAGATGTATACAGAAAAGTGTCATCTGCGTAGAGGTGGATCAAAGAATCACTCGCAGCAAGAGCAACGTCATTTATATATACAGAGAAAAGAGTCGGCCCGAGAAATCGGCCCCATAGAGACTGCCAGAGGTCCGGACAACAGGCCCTCCGATTAAGACACCATGTTGGTGTTTCCTTTATTTTGGCAGTTACCTGTTGCAGCAGGCTCCACGGAAAATGGAACCGCTCAAGACGGCTCGAGGAGCGTAAAAGGGAATATAACATTTAGGATTAAGTTCAGAATGACACAATTTCATGTGTACAACATCTAAAGACCTGCATCACTATACTGAGAGCTTTGCCGTTTCTAAAATTGTGTTTTGGGGGAGGTTTAAGTGTTTTCAGGGCCCCCATACTAAACAACAAGGACGAGGGAGTGATTTGCTGTTTGGGGCAGTGGTGTAAATTAAATAAAAATTAAGTAGTGTTTTTGTGTATCTGTACTTTACTATTTATGTTTGACAACTTTTACTTCACTACATGCCTAAAGAAAATGATGTACTTTTTACTCCATACATTTTCCCTGACACCTAAAAGTACTTGCTACATTTTGAATGCTTAGCAGGACAGAAAATTGTCCAATTTGCACACTTATCAAGAGAACATCCATGGTCATCCCTACTACCTCTGATCTGGCGGACTCACTAAACACAAATGCTGTATTTTAAATGACTTTGGAGTGTGACCCTGGCTATCTGTAAATAAATAAAAAACAATACATTTTTGCCTTCTAGTTTGCTTAAAAACCTCTTAAGGATTGGACACTTTTTGTCAATTTTCGCCTAAAATGACATACCGTAATTTCCAGACTATTGAGCGCACCTGAATATAAGCCGCACCCACTGAATTTCAAAAATAATATTATTTTGAACATAAATAAGCCGCACATGTCTATAAGCCGAAGGTGCCTACCGGTACATTGAAACAAAATAACTTTACACGGGCTTTAACGAAACACGGCTTGTAACAAAAATAAATAGGCTTTAACGAAACACGGCTTGTAACAAAAATAATAGGCTTTAACGAAACACGGCTTGTAACAAAAATAAATAGGCTTTAACGAAACATGGCTTGTAACAAAAAATAAAAATTAGCAGTAAGTTTTAGTTGTCTTTTTGCACTGAGTCAATTCCTCACGCTGCTGTTTCCAACGTCTTATCATCGACTCATTAAGACCAAGCTCCCGTGCAGCAGCTCTATTTCCTTTTCCAACAGCCAGATCAATCACATTCAACTTGAAAGCTGCATCATATGCATTTCTCCGTGTCTTTGCCATGATGAGGGTGACAAAATGACTACCGTAATCAGAATGATGGGAAGTTTGAGAGCGCTCAATTTAATCTAAATAGTAAACAAAAAAGTTGTTTGACCTTAACCCATTCGGCAATTTCATTGGTCTAATGAAAGCTTCATGCCGCCAAAAAACTGAGCACGTCACAGAATGTGTTTTTGTTTGGAGAAAAAAAAATTGAAAGCGGGAAAAAATCCATATATTAGCCGCGTCATTGTTTAAGCCGCGAGGTTCAAAGCGTGGGAAAAAAGTTGCGACTTATAGTCCGGAAATTACGGTACCCAAATCTAACTGCCTGTAGCTCAGGACCTGAAGCAAGGATATGCATGTTCTTGATACCATTTGAAAGGAAACACTTTGAAGTTTGTGTAAATGTGATATTAATGTAGGAGAATAACACATTAGATCTGGTAAAAGATAATGCAAAGAAAAAAACATGCGTTATTTTTTTGTACCATCTTTGAAATGCAAGAGAAAGGCCATAATGTATTATTCCAGCCCAGGCACAAATTAGATTTTAGCCACTAGATGGCAGCAATGTATGTGCAAAGTTTTAGAATACAATTAACCATTGTATATCTGTTCCAAATGTTGTATCAAGACTGCCCAAATGGTTTATTAATACATTTTCAGGTTCATAATTGTGCACTCTCCTCAAACAATAGCATGGTATTCTTTCACTGTAATGCAGTTAGATTAACAAGAATTTAAGTTTTCTACCGATATCAGATATGTTTATGTCCTGGGATTTTTTGTTTGTTACTTATAACCTCATGCTAATCACATTAGCTTACGTTAGCTCAACCGTCCGGGGGGGGGGGGGGGGGGGGGGGGCTATATTAACTTTTGACATAAGTATATTTAAAACCAAATACTTTTACCCAAATAGTATTTTACTGGGTGACTTTTACTTGAGTCATTTGCTGGTTTGGGGTAAGTGTCTCAAACGTTAATGTCACAAAACATGCCATTTACATAAAAAATTGAGATTAGGTTGTAAAAAAACAAGTTCTCCTTTAATATAATGTTGTGAATTGTGCCCTGACCATAGGTTGTATGGAGAAAGGTGAGAGTCTTTGGTGTAACTCAGTGTGGTTGACCTGTCTGTCTGTGCAGATGGTTTCTGTGCTGGTGGACAAGTTGATCCGTACACAGATTGTGGATTGTGCAGCCGTAGCCAACTGGCTCTTCTCCCCTAGCATGGCTCATGAGTTTACCAGGTGGGCCTTAAACCCTCTGTGTGTGCACACGCACACGTTTGCTGTGTCTTCCCTGGCTGTAAATTAAATAATGTGAATATCGATCAAGTAGTTTTCTCAGTTATCCTAATACAGTTTAACTGTTTTGAAATGAATTAACTCATGGATAATCCATGCGTGGCCTTGTGGCGGGCAGGTTTTACGTCTGGGAGATTCTGCACTCCACCATCCGTAAGATGAACAAACACGTCCAGAAGATTCAGAAAGAGCTGGAGGAGGCCAAGGATAAGCTGGAGAGACAACAGCATAAGAAGGTAGGCAGCAGGTGGGTGTCTTAGCAACCACTGCTGTAAGCAGAGCTTCTTATAGACTCTTTAAACCCAATAATTAACCAACAATATGGCTCTGAATAGTGTACTGATTATGCCAGTAATTTTTTCTAAGGTTTGCACAAAGCAGAATGTTCCCTTCTTGATTATGTAGTGACCCTTTTTTAATGGTGCCCTAGTTTTGCTGTCTAAACCTGTGTCACACGTGATCTTATCAAACCAACTAAGTGAATTTGGCCTTGAATGGACACACTGTCCCTTTTCAAACATTTTTATCAGTTTAGTCTGTTTCCTGATAAGTCATCAGTACATGTCAGCATTATTACCATATTAAAGGAACTAGAGGAGCCTAACATACAAAAAACAAGCAAATAGGACTCTCGTGTCTCTCTCCATCTCTCAGCAGAAGGACAGTGGAGACGAGGAAGACATGGAGAAGAACAGTGAGGATGAGGACGGTCAGCTGGAGGAGCAGATCGAGCGTCTGCAGGAAAAGGTGGAGTCGGCCCAGAGTGAGCAGAAGAACCTCTTCCTGGTCATCTTCCAGGTATTGGTCTGGATGGACAATAAAGCTTTGTGAATTTGAATAGACTGTCAGCAACATGGTTGCCTGTATTGTTTTCAACTGTTCAGTCCTTTCAGTGATGACATTCTGTATGATTACAGACCAATTTCAACCTTAAGTTCTACCATTATTTTTTCTCTCACTTCTATTTCCTCTCTCCTGTCCCCGTAGCGCTTCATCATGATGCTGACGGAGCACCTGGTGCGCTGCGAGACAGGCAGTGTGGACTTCAGCACACCCTGGTACAAGAATTGCATCGAGAGGCTGCAGCAAATCTTCCTCATGGTAGCTACTACTCCTCCTTCAGTCAATTATTTTCCATGTAATTCAAGTTCAACTGATGTTCATTAAGTTCTTTGTTTTCCCCTTCTGCAGCACCATGTGACAATCCAGCAGTACATGGGGACACTGGAGAACCTGCTGTTCACCGCCGAGCTCGACCACCACATCCTAGCTGTGTACCAGCAGTTCTGTGCCCTGCAGCTCTGAGCCCGTACACACCATACTACACACATAGCCAGCTCTTGCATCAAGATTTCCTCGTTAGACCTTTTTTGTTATTTCGACTTTGTGTGGTGAGTGCCGTTCAAGGTATTAACTGTAAAATTACCATATTTTTTAAGTTCTTTCTTTTGGGTCCTTCTTTCGTTTTCTTTTTTTCCCCCTCCATTTTGTTGTTCATTGTTTACCACATATTAGTCATAGTCTTATAGAGTACCACAGTATGAGTCATAATACCCATAAAACCTGTCTACTTTGATGCTAGTTAGCATTTTCAAATCTGAATGTAAACAGAGCCATATGTATTGATAAGTCACCTTGTCCGAGAGATGTACATGGTTATCAAAAGGTCACGCCAGGGTCAGCCTACATGAAACACAGCCTTTATTTTAAGTGTTTCTAAAATTCCCTATGGGAAAAATGAATGGTGGAAAAACGTTTAGAACCATTTCCCTGTTTGACCGCTAGGTTTTATGGGTATTATGACACCTCCACTGTGGGGCTCTATTAAAGTGGATCTTTTAAAAACCTGAGGTTGCAAATGGGCAAAAAGCAGCAGGCGAGCGTGAATCCAGAGTGCTCTTTTTTAATGTATTTTATGTGAATGGAAATTGGGAAACAGTTAAAACTGTACTCTTCTGTTGGCCACTGTGTAACGTTTACATTTCCTGCCCTTATCCCTTTCCTCTTAGCCACCTCTTCAAGGAAGGAAAACAATGACTGACATGGAATTCAATAAAGTGGTTGATATAATAACTTATTTTTTTTTGTATATTTACAGTAGTTTAAAACGGCACTTAAAACACAATGTATAAAAGAGTGGAAAAGACGTGTCAATTTATGTATCTGGATTTTTTTAATGAACTAGTCTGTACCTTTTTGTTTACACCCCAAAAGCATACATGTCCACCAACATCAGTTTAATTCCATTGAAATTCTAGTCAATTCAGGTTTTGGATTTATTTTTCATGTGAAATATGTCCACTTTTACAGAGCAGAAATGACTTCAACTCTGCTCTGCCTCAGGACAAAGGTGCTATTCGGTGCGTACCTGTATTAAAAAGGAAAGCCCAGTTCACCACCACCATAAAATGGAATCATTCACTTCAGATGATTGCTGTTACATTCTAAATGCCTTCCTTACCATTGCCTTACAATAGTAATCAGACATTTATAGGGTATTTCTACTAGTCTCGGAAACTCAGACCTAGGAGCAAGAGCACTAGGTGTTGTGCGTCCCATTTCCATTTTGTCCTCTGTCCCAGCTGACGCCAGAACTTCTTCAGACGTGTAAGCTGGAGCATTGATACATTGTGAGAGGCAACCCGCCTGTCTAGATACTATATACGTACTATAAAGTTAGATTATCTATATTATTACATATAAAGGAATGTATTGGTAAGTTAATACTCTTAGCCTCCTGTGAGAGTTGGTGTGCTTCCGAAACGATGCCAGTGAGGTGGTCATCTCAACAGCAGTTCAGTTAACCACTGGCCTGTTCCTCCTTTTGGTCAGAGTCTTGTGTGTTGGAGTCTGGCGGGTTGTCAGAGTTTGGCTTGTTACAGTTTGGCATGCTGTCACAGGTTGTCAGATTTGGCTTTTTTCCACTAGCCTGTGCCTCAGCGTCCAGTCTCCTGTACTCCGTGTGGAAGAAGATAACAAAGCAGCAGGTAAAGGCACTGCACAGACCTGCCATCACCAGCATGGGCACTGTGGAGAGAAACACACAAAGAGTCAATGATGCGCTAAGCCCATTGCCACCAGCAACTAATCACAGTGTGTGTGTTCTAGAGAGAATCACACCGCTAGAGCCACAGGAAAGCCCCATATCAATGACATCAAGGCCTGGGAGGATTTCATTATGCCATAAATAGAATTGAGAGCAGCAACGTAACATCCATCGTCACTGTGTTTTGGCCTTAATGTCTAAAAAGTGGATCTGCTTCCTCATTTCTTTTTGGGAGGGGACGTAATAGCAAAATTCTATGTCACAAACTAGCTTGTGGGGGCACCTGTCCCCTCAATTTCAATGGGCATGATGCATCTGCTACTAACATTTTTAGCTGTGGCAAAGCATGTGTGGTTTAGAACACAGTTTCAGTTTCAGCCACAATTTTGGTCCACCGTGTGTGTTATTTGCATACAAATGCAAAGTCTAAACTGCTAACAAAACAACTAATAGCTGTAATTGCCTGCAGAATTTGAATGGTGGGCAACTAATTGTACCTCAATTAGCATACAATGAATTTATCCCACTGATACACATGGCAGTTCTTGACTTACCCCTCCAACTCAAGGCCGCATCTCCTCCTGCAGAACAGGTAGAGAAGGGCGAGTCGGCCATTGGTTTGGTCAACCCCTGAAGAAGCAGTATATAGATAACTGACTGGATCTGTCTGGGGGAAAAAACAAGCACATGCTTATTAACATAAGCCTGTATTTACTGTCTTGATCTTCAGTGTGTGTTGTCCTTGTATGAACCAGTATCAGACAGTACCCTGATATGAAGATGAGGCCAGCTGAGGTGGCCTCTCCAACCGGGTAGGAGCACTCCACTGACAACTCCATGGCAACCGGGTAAATGGAGAAGCCGAAAAAGCCAAAGAGCGAACAAACAGCGGCCAAGGCTATTCTCTGATTCCGCATCTGAGATACCTGGTAGGGGGAAACACACAGGGATGAGAAGGTGTTGTCTACACCATGCATACACAGAACTGCAAATATATCCTATTTTCTTCCACCTTAGAAGAAAACCGTTTCATCATCACAGCACTTCATGAAATACAAGACTGAGAACCCTGACCTTTGACCTGTACTCACCACTGAAAAGGCAATGCAGGCCAGCGCTGAAAGGCTCATGTTAACCTTGGTGGCCTCTATAAACTTCTTGGTTTTGTCGACGTACAGTCCCAGGAAACCAGCCCCGACAATACCGAACACAATGAAGAGACCCCCGCACAGTCCTGCAAAGTCCTAACACAACACACATTGAGGTTATGTTTCACATTGTTTCATTCCTTATTTTGGTGAAATGGTGAAAATATTGTTCAGAAAACAGAATCATGGGCCATTATCTTTCATTCATTCTTTTGCAATGAAAAAACAAATCTTGTTGGTAAATTGGGATCATAAGTGGGTGCTTACATTAGGGTACCCTCGGACACACATGATCTGCTCCAACAGTGTAGAGAAGCAGGTGAATACAGCGATCCCCGAGCCAAAGCACAGCAGGAGAATCATGTAAGCCTTGTTCCTCAGCAACTACAAAGGAACAGGAAGCAAACGGGGGTTTCAGATACTCCTTTCATACGATTGCAGTCATGGATCATTCAATGCAAGATGTAGGCCACTACCCCTCTTAGATGAAGTATGATTAAAACTGAATCTATGTATAATGAGGAGTGAATGTTGAAATGTTGAGGGGTAACCAAAGATATTATCAAGTAGTACAGTATTGTCATTTTGTGTGTGTATGATTACTATTCACCAGCTTGATACCCTCCAGGAAGGGCTCCGAGTTGGAGCTTTCTGCACTGGCTGAGGGGGGCGTTGGGGGGGCACTATCACGGATCCCAACTGTTGCTAGGAAACAGATGATGGCTGCTGGTACAGCATATATGAACAGCTGGGATATCAATGGATGAGGAAAAGGTTTGTAATAGATTATAGGCAATTTCAAGTCAAAGACAATTTATCTTCATAAGGTGCTAGCTAAACTTTGTCCTTTTTCTTAACTCACCAATGAAGGGATGTTGTTGGTTTTCCC
Source organism: Salmo salar (assembly GCF_965601325.2). Taxonomy (NCBI): domain Eukaryota; kingdom Metazoa; phylum Chordata; class Actinopteri; order Salmoniformes; family Salmonidae; genus Salmo; species Salmo salar. The sequence continues at coordinate 31,770,363 of NC_138295.1, forward strand.
CACAATCATAGGGGACAAGATGCTAGCAACAAGAATCCCAAGGGGATTTGCTGAAAGGAGAAAATGAAAAAAAGCCACCGAAGAATATATTAAAATAGGCTGGCATGGTATTGTCCTGTATTTGAAGCTAACACTACCAGACATCTGATATTCTCTTCCTACTTTCAGGAATCTTGGTTCCTGTAACTGAAAAATCTAAAAAAAAAATACTCAAGAGGAGCAACTGACAATACTAAACCAGTGGAGGCTGGTGGGATAAGCTATAGGAGGACCTGCTCATTGTAATGGCTGGAATGGAATTGAAGGAACAGAGTCATACATGTGGTTTCCATGTCTGATGTGTTTGATACCATTCCATTTCAGTCTTTACACTGAGCCCATCCTCCTACAGCTCCTCCCACCAGCCTCCACTGTACTAAACATACATGGAAAGTGGTAACTCAACCAATAATGTTGATTTGACACAGGTGATTTTAACAGAGTAACTTGTACAGGACAGCAACCATAGCTCACTCACACATGGAGGCTATCATATTGGCAGTGGCCCGCTGGTGCTCTGGGAACCAGAGCGCTGCCAGCTTGGTGGGGGTGAAAATGACCAGGGGCTGAGCCAGGGCACACAGGGTCTGGCCCCCCATCACCACGGGGAATTTGGCCGCACTGACAAGGCTCCCCAGGACGCCCACGAAACGCAGCACAGCTCCCAACATGTTGAGCCACGAACCCAGCACCAACTACAGGGGAAAACAGTCATGGGAGGGAACAGAATGCATGATTTAAGTTCACGTTGACTTTGTATATGTTTTTCCTCAATTGGAAGAAAGGACAAAACACAAATAAACTATACACTTGTGTGGATGTTCGTTTACGTTATCTTATGATACATTTCTCTTAACATTTATTTTACCGTTTGTTCTCCTATCATGTTTTATCTCCTCTGTGCAGGTACAAACTTGTACAACCGCTTAAAATCTAAGTGCCATCTGCACATTGGCGGCTTCCTCGATCACTGACAGCACACATGCTTACTTTCTTACTATCTGAGATTTTTCAAACATTTACACTTCACTGAATTTCCCACGTACACCTCTTTCATGGAGATCATGAATGCAACGATTATTCATTTCAAGTACTGGATATAGACTTCTCACAGTAGACAGATTCTGTATTCAGAAACTGACACGTGTGTGCACAGGCTTGTAAACAAAGACAAAGGCAGGTTTAACGGTCTGTTTTATTTATTTGACCTTAATTCATCCACAAAGTCCCATTGCGGTCAGGAGACCTCTTTTACAAGGGAGACTTGTATGGGGTCTACCTTGACCGACCTGTACATACTGTGATTCGGAGCCCTAAGGTGTCCAGCATCCATGTGGTCCCAAAGCTGAGAGGTATGGCCACCACCATATAGATGATGGACAGCCAGTTGATCTGGTCCAGGGTGACACCCATGAACTGGGCTGACTGGTCCGCCACTGGAGCAAAGGTCAGCCATAACTGAGGATACAAGCACAGGCACAAACACATTTGATTATATACAATAAATGGGTTATTACATTATCTAATCTACATCTTTATTTAGTGCTACTTCTACACACATATCTGTTCTTCATTTCCTCAAATGTACTATCTGCCCAAAGTTACAAGTAGAGAGCATGCTGTCGTGCTGCACCACAGCCTGGTACAGCAATCCATCGCCGCTGACCGCAAGGCTCTACAGAGGGTGGCGCTGTCATGACTGTCCTGTGAGGATCCAAATAGGTCAGCTCGGCAATGGATAATTTCAACCAGACCCTCTCTCACTCACAGAGGGGGGAGGAGGGAGCTGGTGGGGGGGGTTTGACACCTCACGCCCTGTTGTAAATTAAAGGAGAGGAGATCCAGAGAACATCCCTCTCCAAATTCACACAGGAATGTTCCTATGTCTACACAGACAGTTTTCCCACCGAAACTAACACGTTCTAAAGCGAATACTGGAACAATTTCTAACATAGAATGTGGGGAATGGTCAGAGGCGATCTAAAGAATAATAATGCCCTATGGGTTGTTATTTTGTGATGTCATTAAACATTTTATAAAGGAAATACTGTAACTTGAAAAGTATATACACTATATGTACTAAGTCTACCCCCTTAATGCTGTGTATGAAATATGTGGATAAAGGATTGGTAAATAAATTAACATTCAGACCAGAGAGGCGTGTAGCTGCAGCTCACGTCCAAAGTGGTTTGTACTCTGAAATCTCAACACGAGGTAGAGACGAGAAGCTCACCTCCCGGACAATCACTGGTACGGCTGACCAGCTGTCCTAAGTAAACTATCTAGAAAAATGAATTTAAGTGGGACCACAGTACTACTGTTCTCAAATCACCGTAGCACGCTACTCTCATCCCCCAATGAGAACCATCAACATGGCAGGCTAGCCTATCTTCAAATGAGCATCGTCGAGAGTGAACAACAGTAGAAGAGATGGGTCCAGACCCTTTTGGACAAATCAGAGCCACGAGCATGCCACGGAAAGGCACAACCAAACCCTTTCCAAGAAGGCTTGGTTCCGACATCGATACACGGCAAACGGAGACATTTACACATTATTTCTTACTCCAAATGGGCAGCGGTTCGTGTGCAAAGCATATGAATACTGCGAGAGTAGTTCTAAATGTACCAAAGTATTATGTCTCTGTCCCTTTCTGTCTCGCCGAGCACCATTGGGTGCACACTGATGCGTTCGCCTGAGCGTACAACCCTCTGTAGAGCCTTGCGGTCAGCGGCGGTGGAGTTGTGGTGCAGCCCGACAGTATGCTCTCCGCACTGTAACTTTGGGCAGATAGTACGTCACTGGGGCCAAGCTTCCTGCCATCCAGGACCGATATACTAGGTGGTGTCAGAGGAAGGCCCCAAAAAATTGTCCGACTCTAGTCACCCAAGTCATAGACTGTTCTCTCTGCTACCGCACGGCAAGCGGTACCGGAGCACCAAGTCTAGGTCCAAAAGGCTCCTTTTACCCCCAAGCCAAAAGACTGCTGAACAATTAATCAAATGGCCACCCGGCCTATTTACATTGACACCCCCCCTTCATTGACATACCTTTCAATATCTCACCTTGAGGTATGTCAATAATTTTGATCCCTACCTATTGGAGAGAAAAAGTATTACTTGTTTAACAAAATCTCTTTCTCTGACCAATAGTATAAAATAATTTCCCCATTTTTGGAGCATACAATATAGCTCAGTATATTTAATTATTTATACAGTCATTTTTATCCATCTTTATCAAGGGTGTCAATGATTTCGGACCCCACTGTATGTGATCATGTGATTAAAAGATACATCACTGAGCAGGAAGTAAATCACAACCTTGCCTGTGGAATGCCAAGTCACGTGAAAACAGAAGATATGACTCACAAGACATTAGCACATGACCCAGCTTATGCCGATCTAATCAAATCAGAGGCTACTATGAAGCGTTTACATAGGCCTATTTATATTGGCATTCACTGGTCAAAATGAACATAGAGAATTCCTATGCTAAGAAGTGAGACCAACCATCCCAGCCGAATGAACAGTTAAAGGCCTATACAACCACAGCAGGTTAACCATACAGTTTCCTTCAAAGATGAACCTTTTTTACTTTAAAAAGGACCAAATAAAACTCTCCTGAATTTCAACTTTAATAATTGAGATTTTCTGGGGCAAACCAAAGCATCCCATTGTGTGATTGTGTGACAGTACACAATACACAGTGCCTTGACAAGAGGCATAACCAATTGGATGGAAGTGAGCTGTTCGCAGACACTGCAACAACAAAGGGACTCCGTACAATTCTATTTTTTATTGACATTCAAGAAAATCTCATTTATACAGCCGAGATGAAGGAGGTCAGCTGGCATGGGCACACAATGCCACCACTGTCTGCTGCATATGTGAGCACAGCATTCCACTGTAGGTTTCCACCTTTGTCGTTAAATATAACCTCTATGAATGGATGTAGAATTCGAAGTGTCCTCAATGCAAATACTGTATACAGATGGTAGTACATACATGTATCGTGTAATTACAGTGTGGGTATTACTTACAACGGTTAAAGGATTATTTTAGATTTTAACTTCCAATGAGGAACATGTTCTGTAATGATGTGTGGAAACAACTCTGTTGACATGACAGATAATAAGATGGAATGTTGATTTGGGGGTGTATGGTGTGTATGGTTTTGGGGGGTATTTGCCCTAAGGCACACTTGCCCTAAGGCACACATCCCCTATTAAATCAATAGCCCCAGGGCTAAATCAATAGCCCCATTAGCTACATTCTCTGACATATTAGGGTGCACCAGACAGTATGTCAGATAGCTGTAGAAGTCTGAACCAAATGCATTTTGACTCAATGAGTTGTAGAAGTCTGAACCAAATGCATTTTGACTCAATGAGTGATATGCTGAAGGAGTTCTCATGTTGCATGAAATTTCATAGTGTTTACTGTATTTCATTGTGGCTATTGTATTTCATAGTGAAGGTGAACACACATTTTGGATGCGTGTGTCTGCAGCAGTATGTTTGGCGCAAGAATGTGGCTACTCTTTCGGGGATAACTATGCATCACATATCAAAAGTGGCAGTAAGGCATCACATAATATACCATATTATATCAGGATCACAAACGATAGAAAGTAACCTGTAGGTTACAATACATGTCACTAGCCAAGTTTTCTCAGGACATGTTCGCTGTCAACAGTTGAGAAACCCAACATGTCACGTGCTTTTCCAGGTGCTATAGAGATTGTTACATTGTTGGAACATTGTAGCAATCAGAGGCACAAACCTTGTTTCCATCCAACCTTTTCATGCAAGGTAAGTACATGTCTGATAAAAAATAATGTCCCGACAGGCCTAATGGAAACAGCAAATTTGTGAGTAAACTTTCAAATGTCGACAAAACAAAATACCCTAGACAAAATGGGAACTTTTTGTGTCAGTAAAATTAATTATGCAACAAATGGCGGTGGAAACGCATGTATGCACAAATATTGATATAATAACCATCATATTAAAGTAAAATTGGAGTCACGCGATGTCATGTGCGGTCCTCCCACTACGACTTGGGAAAGCATGCAGTCTTATTAGGCTAAATAAGTTACGATGAACTTCACAGGGTGGTGGTGAAAGTGCACAATGATGAGTTTGATGCTCCTTGTCATAGCAACGTTGGCCAGCAAAGCTAATGCGTAGAAACACATCATTGGGTCTAATGCCTCGATCACAGCGACAGCGTCATTGCATTTCGGTACACCAGACGTACATTCATTTGCCTTGCAGTTATTGGGCAAAATGTTATGCAGCATCATCTGGATATGTGTGCAACAAAAGTTCAACATTTACCTTCTGCTACCATTTCTCTCAAGCCGTCTACACATAGTTTGACACAGTTTGATAAATCCAACGTATGCACCACACAGAACGCACTTAAAATAATCCTTAGGTAAATGCAGTGTTCCATTGGAAATGAATGTTCTTCTGGTGTACAAAAATGCAATGACACTGTCGCTGTGATTGAGGCGTAACGGTTGTATCGCTCCAGCTGTTGACATTGACTCTGAACCGGTAATTATTATTTACTGCTGCTCCTTAATTATTTGTTTTTCTTATCTCTTACTTTTTTGTAGGTATTTTCTTAAAACTACATTGTTGGTTAAGGGCTTGTAAGTAAGCATTTCACTGCAAGGTATTCGAATACCTGTTGTATTCACCACATGTGACAAATACAATTAGATTTGATGTGCAGGCCGTCAAATCAAAGGCACTCCTTCAATATAAAGTTGTTTTTGACAAAAATTAAAACGTGTCAGTTTGTCACTTTCACAAGGTTGGAGTAATAACATGTTCAGCTACACAATACATTGTCTAGAACCTATGTTGTGCCTTTAGATTTCGAGAAAATTAACAACTAAGGAAGAACTGTTGACTTCTTTCATTAACTTTCCAAACCCCGGCCAGGTCTGTTTCGAAAGCGTTCCCGGAAGTCTCTCGATGTTGCGCCTCTCGGTTTAGAAACTCTGTGGAGCAAAGTATTTCAATTAAACGTATTTCAACTAAAAGTTTTAATGCCAAAATAATATGTATTTAAGTATTTATTTTTTATTGGGGAAAGTAACAAAGGTAGTTTTTAAAATAAATACTTTAAGGAAGATGTTTTAATATATTTTATTTTTATGTATAGCTCACATAATATGATTTAAAAGTATGTATTAATGTGTCTCTAATAGAATAAACGTGGCAAAATAAATGTAGACATTATTAAATGCATTTCTATAGCTTCCAAAATATGTTTAACGATTGGGAGGGAGTGACAAGCTGGGCACGGTGGCTTCAAAACAGCGCTCCTGACCATCAACTAGTGTATACATAAAGCATTGGTCTCACGGACTGCTTTTTATCAGCAACAAGTCAGTTTGGTGGCAACAACAATGGTGGGGAAATTTGCATATTTTTTTTATGCGGATTTGAGAATATTCGCATGAAAACCTGTTGCCAATTGGATGGAAACCTAGCTACAGAGATGTTACATTGCTACAAAAAGTTTTTTTTAAATCACATAATTCATTACTTGACAGATAACAGCCAACTTCATATGGGAGACAGCAAATGGCCAGTAGGCTACTTACCATAGAGTTTGAGCAATTTAGCAAGCACAGCACGAACAAAATGAACCATCTCCTCTTGTATACTTTGAATACAATACGTTTTTCGAGTATTGGATTGGGTTTACTCGGAACGACAACACACACCCGGAATTCATCCGGGAGATTATCTTCATTTTCCATGAGTATTATCCAGCCATGTACAATAGACTTTAAAAAAAAATGTTAGAAATCTCAAACGATCATATTGTTAAAGGGTCATGTTAATTTAAAATATACAAACATACATTGTCTTGTCCTTCCGAGAAAGAAACCCAACCGGCCGGTCTGAGACAGTCAACAAATCCGCCCCATATTTCGGTGAGGACAATAAAGAGACTGTGTAGTCAGTCAAGAATCCGCTCCCTTTTTCTTGCCCTACAAATTGAGTCCTAGTGCTAGACAAGTTCAATGCTCATTCGGTTTAGGAGCGATACGGGGATGTGCAAGTTTTTGTTCTAGCCCAGCACTAACACACCTAATTCTTAAATTATTATAAACTACGCAATTCATGTTCATGCTGAATTTGAGGAGTTACCATCAGATAAAGCATATGAGATCACATATGGATTATGTATGTCAATGTCAGTGGAGGCTGCTGAGGGGAGGACGGTTCATTATAATGTCTGGAACAGAGCAAATGCAATGGCATCAAACATATAGAAACCATGTGTTTGATACTATTCCACTCCATAGACAAACATTGGCAGTAGAATGGCCTTACTAAAGAGCTCAGTGACTTTCAACGTGGCACCGTCATAGAATGCCACCTTTCCAACAAGTCAGTTCATCACATTTTTGCCCTGCTAGAGCTGCCCCGGTCAACTTTAAGTGCTGTTATTGTGAAGTGGAAACATCTAGGAGCAACAACGGCTCAGCCACAAAGTGGTAGGCCACACAAGCTCAAAGAATGGGACCGCAGAGTGTTGACCTAGCGTGTAGCACCTAAAAATTATCTGTCCTCGGATGCAACACTCACACTCACTAGCACTCACTCACGAGTTCCAAATTGCCTCTGAAAGCAACGTCAGCACAATAACTGTTCGTTGGGAGCTTCATGAGAGGGGTCGCTATGGCTGAGCATGCTCAAAGCCTAGCATCGGTTGGAGTGGTTTAAAGCTCGCCGCCATTGGACTCTGGAGCAGTGGAAATGCATTCTCTGAGGTGATGAATCACACTTCATAATCTGGCAGTCCGACAGACGAATCTGGGTTTGGCGCATGGCAGGAGAATGCTACCTCCCCAATGCATAGTGCCAACTGTAATGTTTGGTGGAGGAGGAACAATGGTCTGGGGCTGTTTTTCATGGTTTGGGCCCCTTAGTTCCAGTGAAGGGAAATCTTAACGCTACAGCATACAATTACATTCTAGATGATTCTGTACTTCCAACTTTGTGGCAGTTTGCGGAAGTTGATTTCAGTTTGGGGAAGTTGATTTCCTGTTTCAGCATGACAATGCCCCCATGCACAAAGCGAGGTCCATACAGAAATTGTTTGTTGAGATCGGTGTGGAAGAACTTGACTGGCCTGCACAGAGCCCTGACCTCAACTCCATCGAACACATTTGGGTTGAATTGGAACGCCGACTGCGAGTCAGGCCTAATTGCCCATCATCAGTGCCCGACATCACTAATGCTCTTGTGGCTGAATGGAAGCAAGTCCCCTGCAGAAATGTTCCAACATCTAGTGGAAAGCATTGGAGGCTGTTATAGCAGCAAAGGGGAACCAACTCCACATTAATGACCATGATTTTGGAGTGAGATATTCGATGAGCAGGTGTCCACATACTTTTGGTCATGTAGTGTAAATCACGACATTCATCTGCATTTCCTGCTGCACAGCAACAACAGAGTGATCAAATGCTTTGTGAAAATCAATCCACTGAACACATCTCAAACATATTGGAAGTGTGATCTTGTAAGAAAGACCTCAGGGCCATTTATAAGCACCCTACTACACAGTAATAATAACAAATCCCAACGTCAAAAATATTGCTCTATTTGTCAGTATCATTCTACGTTAGTGTACATTTTAGCACATAAGCACTTTGACTTTTGAGATCCTACTGTAGCCTATAAGCAATGTGCTACATCTCAGGCATCAAATGTATGTTGACTGTAATGGCATTACAGAAATCTAACATTAGGCCTACAGCAAAGAAACTTATTCTGACAAGATTCTCCTCATGTCTTGCCCAAAAACCAACATTTATTTCATTGTGATTTTCATTGTGATTCCCCAATTTTATAAACCATTATATCGGAGTATTTTTTTTTTATGAGAGATTCCCTCAGAATTTTGCGGAATTCTAAAATATATCAAAATGTATCACAATAATTGCTTCTTCGAAATGATATGGGAGCTCGATACAATGTTACCTATTCGTCTACTCTCATTCAACCCTCCTCCCCCTCGACTAACCCTCCTCCCCCTCGACTAATCAGCGCATGCTCAGCAAAGCTCCAAGAGGTGTTTCGGCCTGTTTCGGGATTGGCCGGACATTTTCGCCTCTTTGTTTTACTGATAGTGGATTTAAATCGGATTCAACCCAATGTCCAGCGGACTGTACTGTTCCTAAACAGGTTAGTTCTTTTGACCTGAAGGATTTTAGGCGTATTAATGCATCTATTGGTGATTTATGACTACGATTTGTATTGTTCTTATTCATTTTTGTCTGTGTCTTTTCCGCTTGGTGGTATGGGCATGCTATACGTGTTGTTTAATGTGCCTATGTGGTAGTGTATGGCGGCGCCGGGCCCTGCAGTTAGACACCGGGATCCCTTTCAAGGAAAAGTGCATTAGAAGGGAGGGTGTGGATAGCAGTGAAGCACTCTTTTTGTTCAATACGACGGGAGCTCTCGTAGACGCTCACATGTCTCCCATAATATTTGTGTTGTTTGGAGCGACAAACCAATCTTTCCCATTGCCTGGAATGTTCTTGAAAAACCATGGTCCACCATTAACCCGTTCGGGCTTCGAAAGTTCGGTGTTAATGCACGAGGGTGTAGTTGTAGCCACCTGATTAAATCTAGACAAAAGAGTTAATGTTTTTTAGGGGCTATTTCGCCCCCATCTAACTGTATGGAACTGTGACATTGTGGGATTTTGGTGAATGGTCGAGCCAACAAGTCTCTCTCTCTTTTGGTAGCTAGATTGATGTCTTGTAATAACGGACAGCAATATGTCAATTGCTCTGAGGGACAAGCCACAATAGCCGTGTCTATAACAAGCTAAACTTAGGTGGGTTTTCCTGGCTTCAGCCTGTATAGGGATTCAATGTTTTTTTTACTGTTGTATAATAACACAAGGTAGGTCACAAAGGCAGGCAGGCAGGCACAAACATCCTCAACTTTCATTGTATAATTAACTGCTTAGCATATTACTAGCCAATATTCTCAATGTTACTTAACCTGTAAATCATAAATCTATCTCAACATGAACAGCTTCTTCATTCCTGGTTGACATAGGTTATGCAAATGTGGTAATCAGGGAAGAATTGCAGAGAGCCATTCATTGGCTTCAGTGAGGGAAAAAAGTATTTGATCCCCTGCTGATTTTGTACGTTTGCCCACTGACCAAGAAATGATCAGTCTATAATTTTAATGGTAGGTTTATTTGAACAGTGAGAGACAGAATAACAACCCAAAAATCCTGAAAAACGCATGTCAAAAATGTTATAAATTTATTTGCATTTTAATGAGGGAAATAAGTATTTGACCCCCTCTCAATCAGAAAGATTTCTGGCTCCCAGGTGTCTTTTATACAGAGATCAGCTCGTTACCTGTATAAAAGACAGCTGTCCACAGAAGCAATCAATCAATCAGATTCCAAACTCTCCACCATGGCCAAGACCAAAGAGCTCTCCAAGGATATCAGGGACAAGATTGTAGACCTACACCAGGCTGGAATGGGCTACAAGACCATCGCCAAGCAGCTTGGTGAGAAGGTGACAACAGTTGGTGCGATTATTCGCAAATGGAAGAAACAAAAGAACTGTCAATCTCCCTCAGCCTGGGGCTCCATGCAAGATCTCACCTCGTGGAGTTGCAATGATCATGAGAATGGTGAGGAATCAGCCCAGAACTACACGGGAGGATCTTGTCAATGATCTCAAGGCAGCTGGGATCATAGTCACCAAGAAAACAATTGGTAACACACTACGCCATGAAGGACTGAAATCCTGCAGCGCCCGCAAGGTCCCCCTGCTCAAGAAAGCACATATACATGCCCGTCTGAAGTTTGCCAATGAACATCTGAATTATTCAGAGGACAACTGGTGAAAGTGTTGTGGTCAGATGAGACCAAAATGGAGCTCTTTGGCATCAACTCAACTCACCGTGTTTGGAGGAGGAGGAATGCTGCCTATGACCCCAAGAACACCATCCCCACCGTCAAACATGGAGGTGGAAACATTATGCTTTGGGGGTGTTTTTCTGCTAAGGGGACAGGACAACTTCACCGCATCAAAGGGACGATGGACGGGGTCATGTACCGTCAAATCTTGGGTGAGAACCTCCTTCCCTCAGCCAGGGCATTGAAAATGGGTCGTGGATGGGTATTCCAGCATGACAATGACCCAAAACACACAGCCAAGGCAACAAAGGAGTGGCTCAAGAAGAAGAACATTAAGGTCCTGGAGTGGCCTAGCCAGTCTCCAGACCTTAATCCCATAGAAAATCTGTGGAGGGAGCTGAAGGTTCGAGTTGCCAAACGTCAGCCTCGAAACCTTAATGACTTGAAGATCTGCAAAAGGAGTGGGACAAAATCCCTCCTGAGATGTGTGCAAATCTGGTGGCCAACTACAAGAAACGTCTGACCTCTGTGATTGCCAACAAGGGTTTTGCCACCAAGTACTAAGTCATGTTTTGCAGAGGGGTCAAATACTTATTTCTCTCATTAAAATGCAAATCATTTTATAACATTTTTGACATGCGTTTTTCTGGATTATTTTGTTGTTATTCTGTCTCTCACTGTTCAAATTAACCTACCATTACAATTATAGACTGATCATTTCTTTGTCAGTGGGCAAACGTACAAAATCAGCAGGGGATCAAATACTTTTTTCCCTCACTGTATGTTGAGTGTTGTTGATCAGGATCTCTAGTCCACTCAATCAATGAGACAGTATCATTAGAGCAATAAAGAAAGCTGTATTTCCCTTCATTACAGCCTTTGTTGTGATCAGGCTTTTCTAACAAATCCACTCACACTTTACAAAGAAACACAGTAGCCATACAAAAATTCCACATGAAGGTGTTGATTGCCCCTCGACGGTGGTGTAAATACTGGCCATTAGGCTACAGCTTTGTGTTGTTCTCTCTGTCCATGATGCTATGGCTAGTATGTCCAGCAGTGTATAGAATAGTCCATGTGTAAAGTTGCTCTTATACCCGTGTAACGCTGTAATTAGCCTACTATTACATCAACCTCGTTGTTACATTGCAGTTATTACATTGTAATGAGGTTGAGGGGTTTTGGTCATTATACAAGGGTCTCCCACCTAAATACATTTTACGGAAATGCCAAATTCCAAATAATTTAGGGAATCCACCAACATTTTGGGATTAGGGTCCGTTCCATAAAGTTCCATTCCATACCACATTGTTTGTCAAGGTGTCTTAACTGTTAATGAGAATCCCAATCAGTGACCAGCAGAGCAAAACGACAGATGAACCATAAACCAGACATCACCCCCTTGAACCATATCTCACTACATCCCTTCTTGAAATTATGTCAGCAAGAAAAAAGTAACACACAGTATTCATTTTGGGAATAAAACCAGACCTGTGTTGGCCTGTCACTTTTTTTTTCTACACTCGTGAGGGGATTAGGATTACACCCGTAGAGGGGATTAGGATTACACCCGTAGAGGGAAGTAGGTCCTAACTGTAACAGTTTACTTCCCTGACTGTTGCTGTTGTGTGTCAACATTAGGGCCGGACGATACCAGTATCACGATACTTGTTAGTATCGTAGCAAGGAAACAAAACACAAAGCAGATTTAACTTCTTTATGAAAACAGCCCTAATGTTGGAAACAAACATCGTTATGTTTTCAGCCAGAGTCACATTTATTTATTTTCCAAATTAAAGCACACAATATTTTACATCCAGCAGGTTTTTAAAAGACTGAAGAGTTTAGTCTGCTTTGCGTTTTCATTTTGCAATGGAAAAAATATTGCGATACTGGTATTGTCACAGCCTTAGAAACATATCAAAAAACTAGTTCACACAACAGGTTATGTAAGTAAATTCAGTGGTTTGACACACATGTGGTTTGACATACAGTGCCTTTGGAAAGTATTCAGACCCCTTGATTTTTTTCCACATTTTGTTAGATTACAGCCTTATTCGAAAACTGGTTGAATTGTTTTTTTGCTCACCAATCTACACACAATACCCCATAATGACAAAGCAAAACATTTTAATTTAATTTTTTTTTGCTAATTTATTGGGGGAAAAATTGAAATACCAGCATTCAGACCCTTTACTCAGTACTTTGTTGAAGCACCTTTGACAGCGATTACAGCCTCGAGTCTTCTTGGATATGACGCTACAAGCTTGGCACACCTGTATTTGTGGAGTTTCTCCCATTCTTCTCTGCAGTTCCTCTCAAGCTCTGTCAGGTTGGATGGGGAGCGTTGCTGCACAGATATTTTCAGGTCTCTTCAGAGATGTTAGATTGGGTTCAAGTCTGGGCTCTGGCTGGGCCACTCAAGGACATTCAGAGACTTGTCACAAAACCACTCCTGCATTGTCTTGGCTGTGTGCTTAGGATCGTTGTCCTGTTGGAAGGTGAACCTTCTCCCCAGTCTGAAGTCCTGAGCGCTCTGGAGCAGGTTTTCATCAAGGATTTCTCAGTACTTTGCTCCGTTCATCTTTGCCTCAATCCTGACTAGTTTACCAGTCCCTGCTGCTGAAAAACATTCCCACTGCATGATGCTGCCACCAACATGCTTCACCGTAGGGATGGTGCCAGGTTTCCTCCAGAAGTGACGCTTGGCATTCAGGCCAAAGAGTTCAATCTTGGTTTCATCAGACCAGGGAATCTTGTTTCTCATGGTCTGAGAGTATTTAGGTGCCTTTCGGAAAACTCCAAGAGGGCTGTCATGTGCCTTTTACTGAGGAGTGGCTTCCGTCTGGCCACTCTACCAAACAGGCTTGATTGGTGGAGTGGTGTAGAGATGGTTGTCCTTCTGGAATGTTCTCCCATCTCCACAGAGAAACTCTGGAGCTCTGTCAGAGTGACCATTGGGTTCTTGGTCACCTCCCTGACCAAGGCCCTTCTTCCCGACTGCTCAGTTTGGCCTGGCGGCCAGCTCTAGGAAGAGTCTTGGTGGTTCTAAACTTCTTCCATTTAAGAATGATGGCCACTGTGTTCTTGGGGACCTTCATTGCTGTATAAATGTTTTGGTACCCTTCCCCAAATCTGTGCCTCGACACAATCCTGTCTTGGAGCTCTACGGACAATTCCTTCGAGGAACAACTACTGATTTTAGATCCACTGGCTGTTACTATGTTTGACAGAGGGGCCTATAGCCTGTTAGGCCATATTCCATGGCTTGGGGAAACACTATCATTCATGCATTTAGCTACATCTCTGAATTCTAGCTTACTGATGGGCACTGGACTGAATCCAGATACATTTGTCAATTCAGCCAATTTGAGATGGGTAATGTGAAGTCTGTGTGAAGCAATTCAAGTAACCCAATCCCAAATCAACCACTAGACCTTACGTCCTGTGGTCTTCTGGAATACATGTTCAGTGTGTCACTTTAACTTGTTACCACACTATTGCCATGTTATTCCCACTTTAGTCTGTGTTGCAATGTAAAGTTCTCCCTTAATTTCAGTAAAAGCAACAGACAAATACGATTTATTTGAGAAACATCTGTGACAAACGTGTGGGGCAACGGCTAGTCTACCAAATACAGACTCTGTCACGTCCTGACCAGTATAAGGGGTTATTTGTTATTGTAGTTTGGTCAGGACGTGGCAGGGGTGTGTTTGTTTAGAGTGTTTCGGGGTTTGTTGTGCTATGTTCTTATTTAAGAGGGGTGTTTGTTTAGAGTGTTTCGGGGTTTGTTGGGTTATGTTCCTGTTAGTCTATTTCTATGTTAGTTCTAGTATGTCTATTTCTATGTGGTGTTTGTTGGGTTGACCTTCAATTGGAAGCAGCTGCTCCTAGTTGCTTCTAATTGAAGGTCCTATTTAAGAGGGGTGTTTTTTCTATGGGATTTTGTGGGTAGTTGTTTTGTGTATAGCTGTATGCCTTACAGGACTGTTTGTTGTCGTTGTTTTTTGTATACGTGTGTTTTGTTTTCTTTCTTTCTGCCAAATAAAAAGATGACTATACAGACTCCCGCTGCATTTTGGTCCACTTCATACGACATTCGTGACAGACTCAATGACGATTCAACTGTGTGTTAGTTTTCAGACGGGCTAAAATGTTCAAATTGGATGTTTCGGCTGTGTTCATGAACCGAATAGGTTGTGACTTGCTTATATAGTGCCAGTTCCAATTTCTAATGGTGTAATGTGTGTATTGAAGGTTCCGTTTTAAGATGTGTTAGTTTACAACAGCCTTTTTGTGGAGGTGTTGAAGTCTAACGTTTAACATAGCTCTGTTTTTTTTTAACAATGGCAAGAGGACTGCACAAAGTCATTAGTGTTTACATACAACACATTTCTTTGTTTCCTGCTCTCGAGAAGGATATATAGAACCTTCAAATGGCTGCTTTCTACTCTCTCTCTCTCTCTCTCTCGCTCATTGTTCTAATTGCTTCAAACTCTTTCTCCACAGTCAAGCACCCTGTGTCATCACACTGGTCCTTGCACTACTTCACCCATTTAGGGTGAAGTGACCTAAAGGGAACTCTCAGGTGCCAGACTCTATACCAAGTTATTACTTTACTAGTGGGTCAGTGGTGTCATTCACCTGGGGGTCAGTAGAGAGGGCACTAATTAAAACGAAGGCCATGGCAGCCCGAAACACAACTGTTTTATACTAGAAGTCACAAAAATTACTTTTTTTTTAAAGCGAGTGAAAGTTGTTTTTATCAAATTATTTTTGGCTGCATCTCCAAATTGGAGATTGTTGATGCACTGTCCACCTACAATCAAGCCTATGCCAGTTCAAAAGACACAACACACCTTGAAATGAACTGATGAACAATCATTCATCCTGTTTTTGTCATGTGTTTCGAGAAAATGATTTATTTAGGCTACATTAATGCTGAAGGGCCATAGCCTTCCATTAGCGTAAATAACACCAGTTGGCCTCGTCAAGTGTATCTGAACATAGAGCCTTAACTGGAACACTAGCCATGGTTTAGTTTGTGTCATGCCAGCCAATCTTTGAAGTAACAATTGGTTTAGGATAGACTTCATAAGTGGAAATATACCCCCCCCCCATCCTCCCCTTTGCCATGCACTGTGTCACGGAATCTAGGGCATTCATACACGTTTTCAACATGCAGATTCCACAGCACATATAGTTTAAAAATACAAACTTTACTTCAGGTCAAAACTCAAAGGTTGACATTGTTTTCTCATTAACGCAAAAGTGAAAACAGAGAGCTGTGTTATAGACTGAAAATGTAGCCCTAGGTGTAAATTCTACTATACTGACAACTTCGACATCCTCTACAAGACACATTTAAACTAAAATTGCCTAGTGCAGGGATCATCAACTAGATTCAGCTGCAGGCCGATGTTTTTTTTTCTTGAGTGGAGGCAAATTGACCACAAGAAGCCCAAACAGATATAATATTGAACTAAAACATAATAATTTCAAACCTAGCTTACATTTTGTACAATCACGTGTCTCTCCATTATGCGTCGGAATACTTGCAGCTTTATTCCTGGTGTTTTTACAGTCTTTCATGTCCAACAATGAAAATTCCAACAAGGCCAAATAAAACCCCCGCGGGCCGTCAGTTGGGGAATCCTGCCCTAGTACCTCAGAAGACGGCCCTGGCTATCTAGCAATTTGATTCAAGGCAAACCCAACCACTAGACCAAAGTTATCTTATTTTTATATATTTATATACAGTGCTTTCAGAAAGTATTCAGACCCCTTGAGTTTTTCAACATTTTGTTACGTTACAGCCTTATTCTAGAATTGATTAAATAAAAACAGAAATACCTTATTTACCTAAGTATTCAGACCCTTTGCTATGAGACTCGAAATTGAGTTCAGGTGCATCCTGTTTCCATTGATCATCCTTGAGATGTTTTTACAACTTCATCAGAGTCCACCTGTGGTAAATTCAATTGATTGGACATGATTTGGAAAGGTGCACACACCTGTCTATATAAGGTACCACAGCTGACAGTGCATGTCAGAGCAAAAACCAAGCCATGAGGTTGAAGGATTTGTTCATAGAGCTCCAAGACAGGATTGTGTTGAGGCACAGATCTGGGGAAAGGTACCAAAACATTTCTGCTGCATTGAAGGTCTCCAAGAACACAGTGGCCTCCATCATTCTTAAATGGAAGAAGTTTGGAAAAACCAAGACTCTTCCTAGAGCTGGCCGTCCAGCCAAACTGAGCAATTGGGGGAGAAGGGCCTTGGTCAGGGAGGTGACCAAGAACCCGATGGTCACTCTGACAGCGCTCTAGAGTTCCTCTGTGGAGATGGGAGAACCTTCCAGAAGGACAAACATCTCTGCAGAACTCCCCCAATCAGGCCTTTATGGTAGAGTAGCCAGATGGAAGCGACTCCTCAGTAAAAGGCACATGACAGCCCGTTTGGAGTTTGCCAAAAGGCACCAAAAGATTCTTTGACCATGAGAAACAAGATTCTCTGGTCTGATGAAACCAAGATCAAGGGGTCTGAATACTTTCCGAAGGCATTGTGTGTGTATATTTTTATATATATATATATATATATATATATATAATTTGTTGTTGTATTTTACCCCCTTTTTCTCCCCAATTTCAATCTTGTCTGATCACTGCAACTCCCCTATGGGCTCAGGAGGCGAAGGTTGAGTAAGACGTCCTCTGAAACATGACTCGCCAGACCTCGCTTCTTAACACCTGCCCGCTTAACCCGTCAGCCGCACCAATGTGTCGGAGGAAACACCATTCAACTGACGACCAAGGTCAGCCTGCAGTGATTCGGCCCACCACCAGGTGTCGCTACAGCGCGATGAGCCAAGTAAAGCCCCCCCCAGCCAAACCCTCCCCTAACCCGGACGACGCTGGGCCAATTGTGCGCCACCCTATAGGACTCCCAATCACGGCCGGTTGTGATACAGCCTGGGATCTAACCCAGGTCTGTAGTGACGTCTTTAGAACTGCGATGCAGTGCCTTAGACTTCTGCGCCACTCGGGAGGCCCCCAAAGTTCTCTTAAACCAAGTTTTTAGCTGATGGTCTGTGCTACTGAGTTAATGAAAGAAAACAACATGGCTTGTTTGTTCCTTATCCCTTCCCCGTCTCCCTCCTGTTGCAGTAGTCTGATCAAATCAAATCAAATTTTATTGGTCACATACACATGGTTAGCAGATGTTAATGCGAGTGTAGCGAAGTGCTTGTGCTTCTAGTTCCGACCGTGCAGTAATATCTAACAAGTAATCTAACAATTTCACAACAACTACCTTATACACACAAGTGTAAAGGAATGAATAAGAATACATATAAATATATGGATGAGCGATGGCCGAACGGCATAGGCAAGATGCAGTAGATGGTATAGAGTACAGTATATACATATGAGATGAGTAATGAAGGGTATGTAAACATTATATAAAATGGCATTGTTTATAGTGACTAGTGATACATTTATTACATCCAATTTTTAATTATTAAAGTGGCTAGAGATTTGAGTCAGTATGTTGACAGCAGCCACTCAATGTTAGTGATGGCTGTTTAACAGTCTGATGGCCTTGAGATAGAAGCTGTTTTTCAGTCTCTCGGTCCCAGCTTTGATGCACCTGTACTGACCTCGCCTTCTGGATGATAGCGGGGTGAACAGGCAGTGGCTCGGGTGGTTGTTGTCCTTGATGATCTTTTTGGCCTTCCTGTGACATTGGGTGGTGTAGGTGTCCTGGAGGGCCGGTAGTTTGCCACCGGTGATGCGTTGTGCAGAGCTCACAACCCTCTGGAGAGCCTTACGGTTGTGGGCGGAGCAGTTGCCGTACCAGGCGGTGATACAGCCTGACAGGATGCTCTTGATTCTGCATCTGTAAAAGTTTGTGAGTGTTTTTGGGGACAAGCCAAATTTCTTCAGCCTCCTGAGGTTGTAGAGGTGCTGTTGCGCCTACTTCACCACGCTGTCTGTGTGGGTGGACCATTTCAGTTTGTCCGTGATGTGTACGCCGAGGAACTTAAAATGTTCCACTTTCTCCACTACTGTCCCGTCGATGTGGATAGGGGGGTGCTCCCTCTGCTGTTTCCTGAAGTCCACGATCCTTTCCTTTGTTTTGTTGATGTTGAGTGTGAGGTTATTTTCCTGACACCACACTCCGAGGGCCCTCACCTCCTCCCTTGTAGGCCGTCTCGCCGTTGTTGGTAATCAAGCCTACCACTGTAGTGTCGTCTGCAAACTTGATGATTGAGTTGGAAGCATGGCCACGCAGTCATGGGTGAACAGGGAGTACAGGAGAGGGCTGAGAACGCACCCTTGTGGGGCCCCAGTGTTGAGGATCAGCGGGGTGGAGATGTTGTTTCCTACCCTCACCACCTGGGAGCGGCCGTCAGAAAGTCCAGGACCCAGTAGCACAGGGTGGTGTCAAGCCCCAGGGTCTTTAGCTTAATGACGAGTTTGGAGGGTACTATGGTGTTAAATGCTGAGCTGTAATCGATGAACAGCATTCTTACATAGGTATTCCTCTAGTCCGGATGGGTTAGGGCAGTGTGCAGTGTGATTGCGATTGCGTCGTCTGTGGACCTATTGGGGCGGTAAGCAAATTGGAGTGGGTCTAGGGTGTCAGGTAGGGTGGAGGTGATATGATCATTGACTAGTCTCTCAAAGCACTTCATGATGACGGAAGTGAGTGCTACGTGGCGATAGTCATTTAGCTCAGTTACCTTAGCTTTCTTGGAATAGGAACAATGGTGGCCCTCTTGAAGCATGTGGGAACAGCAGACTGGGATAGGGATTTATTGAATATGTCCGTAAACACACCAGCCAGCTAGTCTGCGCATGCTCTGAGGACGCGGCTAGGGAAGCTGTCTGAGCTGGCAGCCTTGTGAGGGTTAACACGTTTAAATGTTTTACTCACTTCGGCTGCGGTGAAGGAGAGCCCGTAGGTTTTGGTAGTGGGCCGTGTCAGTGGCACTGTATTGTATTTAAAGTGAGCAAAGAAGTTGTTTAGTTTGTCTGGGAGCAAGACATCAGTGTCCGCGACGGAGCTGGTTTTCTTTTAGTAATCTGTGATTGACTGTAGACCCTGCCACATACGTCTCGTGTCTGAGTCGTTGAATTGCGACTCTACTTTGTCTCCATACTGACGCTTAGCTTGTTTGATTGCCTTGCGGAGGGAATAGCTACACTGTTTGTATTCGATCATGTTTCCGGTCGCCTTGCCATGATTAATAGCGGTGGTTTGCGCTTTCAGTTTTGCGCAAATGCTGCCATCAATCCACGGTTTCTGGTTGGGGAAGGTTTTAATAGTCACCGTAGGTACAACATCACAGATGTAGTTACTAATAAACTCGCTCACCGAATCAGCATATACATTACTGTTGTTGTCTGAGGCTATCCGGAACATATCCCAGTCCACGTGATTGAAGCAATCTTGAAGCGTGGAATCAGATTGGTCGGACCAGCGTTGAACAGACCTGAGCACAGGCGTTTCCTGTTTTAGTTTCTGTCTATAGGCTGGGAGCAACAAAATGAAGTCGTGGTCAGATTTGCCAAAAGAAGGGCGAGGGAGGGCTTTGTATGTGTCGCGGAAGTTAGAGTAGCAATGATCCAGAATTTTGCTAGCCCGGGTCGCGCATTCAATATGCTGATAAAATTTAGGGAGCCTTGTTTTCAGATTAGCCTTGTTAAAATCCCCAGCTACAATAAATGCAGCCTCAGGATATGTGGTTTCCAGTTTATATAGAGTCCAATGAAGTTCTTTCAGGGCCGTCGATGTGTCTGCTTGGGGGGGATATACACGGCTGTGATTATGATCGAAGAGAATTCTCTTGGTAGATAATGCGGTCGGCACTTGATTGTAAGGAATTCTAGGTCAGGTGAACAAAAGGACGAGTTCCTGTATGTTGTTATGATCACACCACGTCTCGTTAATCATAAGGCATACACCCCCACCCTTCTTACCAGAGAGATGTTTGTTTCTGTCGGCGCGATGCGTGAAGAAACCGGGTGGCTGTACCGACTGATAACGTACCCCGAGTGAGCAATATTTCCATGAAACTGAGAATATTACATTCTCTGATGTCTCTCTGGAAGGCAACCCTTGCTCGAATTTCGTCTACCTTGTTGTCAAGAGACTGGACATTGGCGAGTAGTATACTCGGGAGCGGTGAGCGATGTGCCCGTCTACGGAGCTTGACCAGAAGACCGCTCCGTCTGCCCGTTCTGCGGCGCTGTTGTTTTTGGTCGCTTCCTGGGATCCGATCCATTGTCCTGGGTGGTGGACCAAACAGAGGATCCGCTTCGGGAAAGTCGTATACCTGGTCGTAATGTTGGTAAGTTGACGTTGCTCTTATATCCAATAGTTCCTCACGGCCGTATGTAATAAGACTTAAGATTTCCTGGGGTAACAGTGTAAGAAATAATACATAAAAAACAAAATACTGCATAGTTTCCTAAGAACGTGAAGCAAGGCGACCATCTCTGTCGGCGCCATCATCATGATGATGATGATAGGGTTTCTTCTCCTTGATAATGTCTGTGTATCTCCTTGATTATGTCTGTGTTCTATGCGCTGCCCGAGATGGGGTCCATTTTTTCAAACTACAGCAATCACTGTCCATTGCCTTAACCCATACATAAATTGACCAGGGAATCAGCTAGGGCCTAAATGCACTACATAAAAGGCCTTCTGGCATCCCATCACATTAGTGCAGCTTGCTTCACTTTTGATCACTTGTATTGTCTGTCTGTCCCTACTGGCACCAACTCTCATTCACGAGTCAGTCAGGACTTTCAGAGTATTTAGAAGGGTAGAATAAACAGTGTGTGTGTGTGTGCGTGCGCGCTCGAATGCACGTGTGTGTGGTGTGTGTGTTTTTGAAGTGAATCCAATGCATCCTGGCTCCCTCTGTTGAAACAGGCCTCAGTGTCTGACTCTCAGGCTGGCACCCAGTCTACATTGGACCCAAACACTCCACTGCCCACAGGCTGCCAACAGGGGCTCTTTGTGATGCCAAAGTGTGTGCGTGTCTGTTTCTGTGTGTATGCCATCATCAGCATTGACACACAACCCATCAATGACTAGATGTGTGTGCACGTGTGTTTGTGTAGACGTACAGGCTTAGCTTTTTATTTATTTCTGAGAAATACATCTCTAGTATTTTGTGTGTGTGTGTGTGTGTGTGTGTGTGTGTGTGTGTGTGTGTGTGTGTGTGTGTGTGTGTGTGTGTGTGTGTGTCATTCCGCATGAGCATGGTCTGCACCAGGCAAGGCTTTATGGGGTTCCTATTAACTTAGATATGACACATGATCCACCCTGTCGGCTCTCCACAGGGTCAAGTCAGGGCACTTTGATTGAACTCTTCAAGTTCTTGTGCCCTGAAATGAACTCTCTCTAGGGTAAATCCATTAGAATTCAATAACTTTTTGACAGCACCCCTTTTGATTTTAAACGAAACCTTCCATACATATTTGTCCATTGTAGAAGTGGTCAGAAAGTTATTTTTTGGACCCGAAAGAACAAAACATTCACGAGATAGAGGTGCTCAAAGTTGACCCGTTTTGCATACCCCACCCTCTCATGAGACATCCATGTCATCACTGGAAGAGATAAACGGTAGAGATTGGTATCATTTGAAAGATGACAGAGTTGTCAAACTACTGTATCATTTCTGGGATTTAAAATAAAATAAAAAACAATCCATCCTTTTTTTAACCTTTTAACATCAATTATCTAAAAACGGTAGGGATGACCAGGGATGTTCTTTGTGTGTGAATTAGACCATTTTATTCTCCTGCTAAGCATTCAAAATATAATGAGTACTTATTGGTGTCAGGGAAAATGTATGGAGTAAAAAGTACTTAATTCTCTTTAGGAATGTAGTTAAGTAAAGTAAAAGTTTGTCAAAAATATACATAGTAAAGTACAGATACCCCCCAAAACAACTTAAGGTGTACTTTCAAGTATTTTTACTTAAGTACTTTACATCACTGCAGACATGACCATTTATGTTGACATTCGATGGGGGGTGGACCGGCGGTCATCTTTGTGGTAGTAATTAGAAGGTAACATTTCAATTAAATCTACATTTCAATGGTGTACCAGTCAAATTGCAGTGGTCTGAAGGGAAATGTATATTCTATTCATTCTATTTCTATGATTGACATGACACCCACCTGTATTCAAGAACATGTTGTCTCTAAACTGATGGTTGGCACAACACAAAAACCTCAAATGATGTGAAATAGGGTCTAAGCTACAGCACAGTTTACGTGTTTTTAGATAATTGTCATTAAAGATGTAAAACTGTCAATATTTATAAAAAATGTTTTAAGTGTTCAAGAAATAATACAATTGTTTGACCACACACTAAATGATATCAAACTCATCCGTTTATCTTTTCCAGTGATGACATGGATGTCTCATGGTAGGGTGGGGTATGCAAAACGGGTCAACTTGAGCACCTCTATCTCATGAATGTTTTGGCATTCAGGTCCAAAAAGTCACTTTCTGACCACTTCTTCCATGGGCAAACGTATATGAAAAGTTTAGTTTAAATCAAAAGTGATGCTGTCAAAAAGTTATTGATTTCAAATGGATTTCCCCTCCATCCACAACTGCTAGCCTATTTCTGTTAGCAGGCAGTGTGGTCTAGTCCTCTACGGCTAGGCTAACTCTATGTAAAACCGCTCACCCAGTTTCAAATTAGTTTTCTATTTGATTTATTTATTCTAAGAGACAACATTTGACTTTAGCAACACACTTGAATTTTCAGAGGATACAAAACAGCCTTCTGTTTGAAAATTCTATTGTAAATAGAAGGCTGATACGAGCTACAAGTTGCGGTGCACTGTGCAGTTATGGTTTTACTCAATACTGCAATATGTGGATGTTCTCATCTTATAGATCAGGAACATTTATGTGACTATAATGTCTATAATGTAGTAGGCCTATAATGTGTGCATTCTAAATGTCCAACAATGCAATACCTTTCCCTCACTATAACAGATCTGACATGCTGTAACTCGACTGATCCTAGTATTCCTATAAGTCAGCCGTCTTTCATGCTGCGGAACCTTTGAGGCTCTTTGACACCAGACACAGATCTACAAAAACAAAGATCCTCATGTTGTAGCCAAGCAAAACAAGATATAAATGCTCCTTTAAACTCCTGTCTCAGAATAAAGTAGACTGCTGTGACTTTTATCACAGTCTGTGTAAAGTACAGTGATGTTTTGTCATAAAATATTAATGTTCTCAGATTCATGATCTGGAGAGAAAAAACAAAAGAATCCATTATCTTACTATGACTATCTTGACGTTTTACTGTTATCCAACCAGATGGTTGGTCCTGTGTGGCTCAGTCATTAGAGCATGGCTCTTGCAACACCAAGAGTCATGGGTTCGATTCCCACTGCGGGCACCCATACGGAAAATGTATGCACACATGACAGTTGCTTTGGATAAAAGCATCTGCTAAATGGCTATTATTAGATGGTATATAGTGTTGTAACAGACTTTGACGCAATCCATTGCAGATAAAGGACAAAAACACAAAGGAATCACTCAGGATGTTCACGCTGTGTTTTAAAGACGTGCGGTTTTGCCTCAAGATCCAATGACGTGACTTCCTGAGAGGAACCGCTTACAGAGTTTGTTTGTTTTATGCATTAGCACCTTAGATACAGCGTAAACATTCTGAATCAACCTGCAGTGTTTTCTTCTGAATCTGCAATTGAAAAGCAGTGGCGTGCTTGAAACACCATAGCACATCCGCCATGAGTCATCTCTACCACACTCATTTCTGGATAAGGGATAAAGAGGACCCATTGAAGCATCAATCACATTGCCTGTGTATTGAGGACGACATTAGTTATAGGCCCAGTTCACTCAGAGCAGTTTGGACAAGCATTCACTCTAGATTGGCTAGATTGACTTGTCAATGGTGGGTCAATGTGATGTTCTCTGACATCCAGTGTCGTGTTGAACGACTGTGCCTCCATCAGGAACCTGCAGGTGTTACGGTTCAACCAAACCTTCAGCAACTTCATTTATACATGGGAAGTTCATAGGATCATGTCAATTTGGGTGTCAAATAAAAGCTAAGAGTCTATATTTTTTTTAGAAATTAAGGCATATATACATTTTTCAGTCATTTTCCATCCATTAGGAAAAAGCAAAGGCTTTTATTTCTTGTCAAACATATGGAAAAGGAGTCTTAGAAAACGTCGACCAGAATAAGTCTTAAAATCTATCAGAAATACATCAAAAGACAATAAAGACCCCTGTCAAATAATATCAACAAGAAAGAGAAATTGTTTACCTTCTGTAAGTTCAAGAATTGTTGCCTTGTAATTCTGTTACAAGTAAAGGTAGACCTACCAATTAGTTTGTGTTTTTAAAGATATCAAGTTTGTTTATGAATTATTAAGTGAATTACAGAAACATCTGGAATCGAATTACTGCAAAGAAATTGGCTACAATCATAGTAGTCACAAACCACTGTTGGGTCACCTGGTACTGTCCTCCCTTCCACTGCCATACTGTTATGTTCAGCTCATAACTGTTTTCTTTGTCTTTTTGTTGTCTGGTGGTCAAAGCAAGACTGTGAAAACTGTCTGGACAACTTCTCTCTCTCTCTCTCTCTCTCTCTCTCTCTCTCTCTCTCTCTCTCTCTCTCTCTCGTTAATGCCAGCTCTTACTGACACCTACCCTCTTTCCATTTACTGTAACCAGCAGCCTTACCCACTAAGCACCGACCGACAATGGACATCCGTGGATGTTGAAAAGTAGTTGAAATTTGGTCAGGCCGGACCAATCATAGACGTCGATGTTTCACAAGTTTGGACAGTACAGGACACTACACTTACAGTAGATCACAATAGAGTACAGGAAAGTAGAGTACATTATAGTACTGTATAGTTCAGTACAGTAGTGCACACTAGAGAAGAGTACAGTATAATGTACTGAACTCTACTGTGCTGTGTTGTCCAGTGCTGTACTGTGCTGTGCTCTACTGTGATGTCCAAACTTGTGAAACGTAGACATCTATGATTGGTTCAGATTGTTTCAAATGTGGTCTTTTTTGGGGGCGGAGTCCATTACAATAAATGCCAGTGTTTAGAATAATATCTAAATATGCAAAATAAGGATATTCCATATTACTACGTTTGTTTACCTATTCGGGATACATCACCATGAAGAGAATGACATTCATATCCAGAATTATGCATTTGTGTACAGTACAGATCAGGGACGTGATGTAATACCGTCACCGTAATTCCGTTACCGGGTGTAAATCCACTTCACCTACTTTTTTTTGCAAACTCAAGGTGTCATTCTTTCAGCAGATGTTTTTGAATCTTAATTGGGAGCAGATATTTAAGAGTTTCTGGAAAACGTGGTCACATAAAAAACTGAGGGAGATTTTACAGTAATTCTGTTACCAAACTTTGCATTTGCACAGTTCTTCCAGTAAATGTGTTTTTGTGAAAGTCCTTGTGCATAGAATGGTTAAACTGTGTTTGGCGTACGTTTGAAAGTGAAAAGTCTGAGTCAAAGCGTAATTCCGGTACCGTGGAATTTCCCTTATCATCTTATTCATTGATGAAGCACTCTCGTTCAGTTGTCTCTGTAAGAGGCTTGGACCGGAGTCGAACAGGTCTTGAGAAAAATGTCATTGAAAGCAAGTAGTAAATACAACCCAGTAGTAAACAAAACACAGGGTTACAACACTGGGTCATTTTGATACGGCAGGAGGTAAACACGTCCTGGGTCATTTTGATACGGCAGGAGGTAAACACGTCCTGGGTCATTTTGATACGGCAGGAGGTAAACACGTCCTGGGTCATTTTGATACGGCAGGAGGTAAACACGTCCTGGGTCATTTTGATACGGCAGGAGGTAAACACGTCCTGGGTCATTTTGATACGGCAGGAGGTAAACACGTCCTGGGTCATTTTGATACGGCAGGAGGTAAACACGTCCTGGGTCATTTTGATACGGCAGGAGGTAAACACGTCCTGTCAACGCACTTGCAATTGCTCTGCAACTGAATGCACTTGTTCAACCCTGACAGTCTGGCAACTGTTACAGCAACTGTGTTACATGGTTTGGTACGCAGCCCAGGTGATAGAGAACCCCTAATAGATGCTCAGCAGCCTTCCTTCACTCACCTCAATGGAGTAAGTGGACTAATGTCATGGTCTGGTGAGCAGACAAAAGCACACAGGCAGACTTGTATTGTCCCAGACTGAGTAAAAGAGAATTCACATTTAAGATCAATAGGCTAGAAAAAGCTGTGGGAGTCCATCTCATGCCAAGTCAAAGAGGTTTTTGGAGCTCACAACTCAAAGCGTTCTGGCTCAGAATGGGGAGTGAATCTCTAGGCCTCTGTCTAATAGAGTGGCGTTCTGGCTCAGAATGGGGAGTGAATCTCTAGGCCTCTGTCTAATAGAGTGGCGTTCTGGCTCAGAATGGGGAGTTAATCTCTAGGCCTCTGTCTAATAGAGTGGCGTTCTGGCTCAGAATGGGGAGTTAATCTCTAGGCCTCTGTCTAATAGAGTGGCGTTCTGGCTCAGAATGGGGAGTGAATCTCTAGGCCTCTGTCTAATAGAGTGGTGTTCTGGCTCAGAATGGGGAGTGAATCTCTAGGCCTTTGTCTAATAGAGTGGCGTTCTGGCTCAAAATGAGGAGTGAATCTCTAGGCCTTTGTCTAATAGAGTGACTAAGAACTGCTATACGTCAGTCCTCGTGTCATGTGGGGACACCACTTTTTCTCCTGGAAATATTAGGTCCAATATTTATTTTTAGGCTTTACTGGATCTGAAGTTACTTTAAATATGGTTCTTATTTTGTTAAATTAATTCAGGGACGTCTCCACTCCATACAATGGTCTCATTGTATAAATGTTGTTTCAATAGTCTGAGCACTTTCCCAGGTTCATTTCAGGTCTGTAGAGCAGTGTCCCAAGAAATGGTGGGTCATAGCCAACTCTAAAGTGGTTGCAGTTCAAGATAAGCCTGATATCAGGCAGATAAATTCTGTACTCCAATATTTGTCTGGTCTCAGTTTAGTTCATGATTGGGATAAGGCTAGAATGAGCCTCTCTAACTCCTGTCCTGGAGAGCTGCTGGGTGACTACATGCTTTTGTTCCAGTCCAGTGGTAACACATCGGTATTCCAACACTGCTCTCCAGGATAGGAGTTGGAGGACCCTGGGCTAGAAACACTGTTTTATCCCATGGTACAAGGGACTTTGGGGGAACCACCACTGCTGTAGAACACAAAGAATTCTAACCGTGTTGTTGTCTTTCTGTGTTCTCTCCTAGCCACATGAAAGGGCATCCATGATGCGGAGCTAACACCACCTCGTGTCTGCAGGAAGAGACGTGGCTGCCAAATCATCCCCAGTCAACACATGGCGGCATTAGGGGTAAGCCAAGACAATCACCCACCATGAATGGAGTTTCATGTCTCTGCCTCACTCTGCCGCTGTCTCTCTGACTGACTGCTTGTTTGCCTGCCTGCCTGCCTGCCTGCCTGCCTGTCTGTCTGTCTGTCTGTCTGTCTGTCTGTCTGTCTGTCTGTCTGTCTGTCTCGACAGTGCCTTCAGTAAGTGTTCACACCCCTTGACTTTTTCCACGTTTTGTTGTTACAGTCTGAATTTAAAATAGATTGAGATTTTCTGTCGCTGGCCTACAAACAATAACCCATAATATCAAAGTAGAATTTTGTTTTTAGACATTTTTACAAATAAATAAAAAATGAAAAGCTGAAATGTCTTTAGTCAATAAGTATTCAACTCCTTTGTTATGGCAAGTCTAAATAAGTTCAGGAGTAAAAATGTGCTTAACAAGTCACATAATATTACATGGACTCACTCTGTGTGCAATAATAGTGTTTAACATGATTTTTGAATGACTACCTCATCTCTGTACCCCACACATACAGTTAGTTGTCTGTAAGGTCCCTCAGTCGAGCACTGAATTTCAAACCCACATTCAACCACAAAGGACAGGGAGGATTTCCAGTGTCTCGCAAAGAAGGGCCCCTATTGGTATATGGGTAAAAATGTAAAAAGCAGATATTGAATATCCCTTTGAGCATGGTGAAGTTATTAATTACACTTTGGATGGTGTATCAATACACCCAGTTACAACAAAGATACAGCCGTACTTTCTAACTCAGTTGCCGGAGAGGAAGGAAACCGCTCAGGGATTTCACCATGAGTCCAATGTTGACCTTAAAACAGTTAGAGTTTAATGGCTGTGATAGGAGAATACAATGTTGTTGATCCAACCTCAGTTGTTACTCCACAATGCTAAGCTAAATGACAGAGTGAAAAGTTGGAAGCCTGTATAGAATTGAAATATTCCCAAAACATGCATCCTGTTTGCAATAAGACAGATGTGCAAAAGCATGGTGGTGGCTGCATCATGTTATGGGTTTGCTTATCATCGGCAAGGACTAGGGAGTTTTTTTTTGTATTAAACGAAAACCGAATAGAGCTAAGCACAGGCGAAAACCTGGTTAAGTCTGCTTTTCAACAGACACTAGGAGACAAATTCACCTTTCAACAGGACAATAACCTTAAACACAAGGCCAAATATACACTGGAGTTGCTTACCAAGACTACATTGATGTTCCTGAGTGGCCTAGTTCCAGTTTTGACTTAAATCGGCATGAAAGTCTATGGCAAGACTTGAAAATGGCTGTCTGGCAATGATCAACAACCATTCTGACAGAGCTTGAAGAATTAGAAAAAGAATAATGTGTAAATGTTGCACAATCCTGGTGTGGAAAGCTCTTAGAGACTTACCCAGAAAGACTCACAGCTGTAATCATTGTCAAAGGTGATGTTATTGACTCAGGGGTGTGAATACTTATGTAAATTAGATATTTTTGTATTTAGTTTTCAATACATTTGCAAAGCTTTCTGAAAACATGTTTTGACTTTGTCATTATGGGGTATTGTGTGTAGATGGGTGTGAACACACAATTTAGTCTGTAACACCACAAAATGGGGATTAAGTCAAGGGGTATGAATACTTTCTGAAGGCACTGTGTACAAAGCAGTACTCTGCATGACCTTGAAACAAATGAGTTGGACAGTTGACAGGTCTTTATCTTTTAGTCTTTTGTCAAAACTGAATTGGGAGGTACCCTTAGAATGTTCAAAATAAACAAAACAGAACAACTTGCGTTTGGACTCAGCATGTTTTTTTGTCCTTCTTCTCCCCAGAACCCTGAGACGCTAACCAGGAAGATCAAGTTGTGGGACATCAACGCCCACATCACTTGTCGCCTGTGTGAGGGGTACCTGATAGATGCCACTACTGTCACGGAGTGCTTACACACTTGTGAGTACCTGCCGATGGCACTCGAGCGTCTGCTAAATGACGTAAATGTAAATACACAGTCGTCAAATAGTAACACTGCTCTTGTATCTTTATGAGGGCTTCATGCAAGAATATACATTTTCGTTGTTACAATAAAGTGTAATTATCACAACAATCAAGCAAACCTCCCCCACAAAGTAGTTGTAGTAATGATAGAGATGTATTTGCATGAATGTCAGTGGCAACGCAAGTAATGTAGTAGGTCAGTCATACCCTAGAGGGAGCCATTGTACCACACGTGGAAAGTCTTAATTTACCAAATGTCAATGTAGAGTGTACAGTGGATAGCTTTAATCATAATCCTCTGGTGAAAATTACTTTCTCTCACCCCCCCCCCCCCCCCCCAGACATGCAGCAACGAGACTCACATTGCTCTCTCTCCAAAAAGCTTCACTTTTTTAGAACCTAAAAAGATAGGAGACACCCATAATGCTGATTATGGAAGGGGCGTGTCTCTCTGCGTGTCTTCCAGTCTGCAGAAGCTGTCTAGTGAAGTACCTTGAGGAGAACAACACCTGTCCCACGTGCAGGATTGTCATTCACCAGAGCCATCCACTGCAGTACATCGGGTGAGTGAGCAGCCTGGACATTAAACCACCTTCCCCTTACCCGCTCAGTGTTGGGTTTCATCAGTGTGCGGCACAGAGACCCACCACTAGGGGGCAGCAGCACTGTCCAATGAACAATGTAGTGTCAAAGGAGAGGGGAGTGGAGGAGGAACACACAACAACAGAATACATGCATATTTACACACACACACACACACACACACACACACACACACACACACACACACACACACACACACACACACACACACACACACACACACACTAAAGCGACTGTTGTCCAGTGTTGGGGCAGTAGGTTCTGATTAGAATTGTGGCCACTGGGATGTTCGCCAACTTAAATGTCTACCTGCTATCTAGTCATTAGGCATATGCCCCTATTTTAATGGAAAGGCCCATCTCGGAGTAGTTGTTTGTTTAAAATAAAAAGTTCATGAATGCCAAACATTTAAACAGGTGAAAGATACAGCAGTGCATAATTTTTTTTAAACACAAATCATGGAACAGGTTCAATCTAGGTGTGAGAGGCAGAGATCAAAACAACTGCTACTATTACTGGTGCTGAGAGGATGAAAACACAAGCAATCTAACCATATTTCATGCAAATACTTTTGGGCTTATGATGAACTGATACATTTTACATTTACGTCATTTAGCAGACGCTCTTATCCAGAGCGACTTACAAATTGGTGCATTCACCTTATGATATCCAGTGGAACAACCACTTTACAATAGCACACCTTTTAAAAAAAAAAAATTTTGTTGGGGGGGTAGAAGGATTACTTTATCCTATCCCAGGTATTCCTTAAAGAGGTGGGGTTTCAGGTGTCTCCGGAAGGTGGTGATTGACTCCGCTGTCCTGGCGTCGTGAGGGAGCTTGTTCCACCATTGGGGTGCCAGAGCAGCGAACTGTTTTGACTGGGCTGAGCGGGAACTGTGCTTCCGCAGAGGTAGGGGGGCCAGCAGGCCAGAGGTGGATGAACACAGTGCCCTTGTTTGGGTGTAGGGACTGATCAGAGCCTGAAGGTACGGAGGTGCCGTTCCCCTCACAGCTCCGTAGGCAAGCACCATGGTCTTGTAGCAGATGCGAGCTTAAACTGGAAGCCAGTGGAGTGTGCGGAGGAGCGGGGTGACGTGAGAGAACTTGGGAAGGTTGAACACCAGACGGGCTGCGGCGTTCTGGATGAGTTGTAGGGGTTTAATGGCACAGGCAGGGAGCCCAGCCAACAGCGAGTTGCAATAATCCAGACGGGAGATGACAAGTGCCTGGATTAGGACCTGCGTCGCTTCCTGTGTAAGGCAGGGTCGTACTCTGCGAATGTTGTAGAGCATTCGCCTTGATGTTAGTGGAGAACGACAGGGTGTTGTCCAGGGTCACGCCAAGGCTCTTAGCACTCTGGGAGGAGGACACAATGGAGTTGTCAACCGTGATGGCGAGATCATGGAACGGGCAGTCCTTCCCCGGGAGGAAGAGCAGCTCCGTCTTGCCAAGGTTCAGCTTGAGGTGGTGATCCGTCATCCACACTGATATGTCTGCCAGACATGCAGAGATGCGATTCGCCACCTGGTTATCAGAAGGGGGAAAGGAGAAGATTAATTGTGTGTCGTCTGCGTAGCAATGATAGGAGAGACCATGTGAGGATATGACAGAGCCAAGTGACTTGGTGTATAGTGAGAATAGGAGAGGGCCTAGAACTGAGCCCTGGAGGACACCAGTGGTGAGAGCACGTGGTGCAGAGACAGATTCTCGCCACGCCACCTGGTAGGAGCGACCTGTCAGGTAGGACGCAATCCAAGAGTGAGCCGCGCCGGAGATGCCCAACTCGGAGAGGGTGGAGAGGAGGATCTGATGGTTCACAGTATCAAACGCAGCAGATAGGTCTAGAAGGATGAGAGCAGAGGAGAGAGAGTTAGCTTTAGCAGTGCGGAGAGCCTCCGTGACACAGAGAAGAGCAGTCTCAGTTGAATGACCAGTCTTGAAACCTGACTGATTTGGATCAAGAAGGTCATTCTGAGAGAGATAGCAAGAGAGCTGGCTAAGGACGGCACGCTCAAGAGTTTTGGAGAGAAAAGAAAGAAGGGATACTGGTCTGTAGTTGTTGACATCGGAGGGATCGAGTGTAGGTTTTTTGAGAAGGGGTGCAACTCTCGCTCTCTTGAAGATGGAAGGGACGTAGCCAGCGGTCAAGGATGAGTTGATGACGAAGGTGAGGTAAGGGAGAAGGTCTCCAGAAATGGTCTGGAGAAGAGAGGACGGGATAGGGTCAAGCGGGCAGGTTGTTGGGCGGCCGGCCGTCACAAGTCACAAGATTTCATCTGGAGAGAGGGGGAGAAAGAGGTCAAAGCATAGGGTAGGGCAATGTGAGCAGGACCAGCGGTGTCGTTTGACTTAACAAACGAGGATCGGATGTCGTCAACCTTCTTTTCAAAATGGTTGACGAAGTCATCCGCAGAGAGTGAGGAGGGGGGGGAGGGGGAGGAGGATTCAGGAGGGAGGAGAAGGTGGCAAAGAGCTTCCTAGAGTTAGAGGCAGATGCTTGGAATTTAGAGTGGTAGAAAGTGGCTTTAGCAGCAGAAACAGAGGAAGAAAATGTAGAGAGGAGGGAGTGAAAAGATGCCAGGTCTGCAGGGAGGCTAGTTTTCCTCCATTTCCGCTCGGCTGCCCGGAGCCCTGATACAGTTGAGTTACGCTAATATATATATATGTGTGTGTGTGTGTGTGTGTGTGTGTGTGTGTGTGTGTGTGTGTGTGTGTGTGTGTGTGTGTGTGTGTGTGTGTGTGTGTGTGTGTGTGTGTGTGTGTGTGTGTATATGTATATGTGTGTGTATATATATATATATATATATATATATATATATAGTTTGGACACACCTTGTAGAATAATAGTGAAGATATCAAAACTATGAAATAACACACATAGAATCATGTAGTAACCAAAAAAGTGTTAACCTCTTACATCTAGACGTTCCGCTAGCGGAACACCTGCTCCAATATCCAATGATAGGCGTGGCGCGAATTACAAATTCCTCAAAAATACAAAAACTTCAATTTTTCAAACATATGACTATTTTACAGCATTTTAAAGACAAGACTCTCCTTTATCTAACCACACTGTCCGATTTCAAAAAGGCTTTACAGCGAAAGCAAAACATTAGATTATGTCAGCAGAGTACCCAGCCAGAAATAATCAGACACCCATTTTTCAAGCTAGCATATAATGTCACAAAAAACAAAACCACAGGTAAATGCAGCACTAACCTTTGATGATCTTCATCAGATGACAACCCTAGGACATTATGTTATACAATACATGCATGTTTTGTTCAATCAAGTTCATATTTATATCAAAAAACAGCTTTTTACATTAGCATGTGACGTTCAGAACTAGCATTCCCACCGAACACTTCCGGTGAATTTATTAAATTACTCACGATAAACGTTCACAAAAAACATAACAATTATTTTAAGAATTATAGATACAGAACTCCTTTGTGCAATCGATATGTCCGATTTTAAAATAGCTTTTTGGTGAAAGCACATTTTGCAATATTCTAAGTACATAGCCCAGGCATCACGGGCTCGCTATTTAGACACCCGGCAAGTTTAGCACTCACCATAATCATATTTACTATTATAAAAGTTTGATTACCTTTTGTTGTCTTCGTCAGAATGCACACCCAGGACTGCTACTTCAATAACAAATGTTGGTTTGGTCCAAAATAATCCATCGTTATATCCGAATAGCGGCGTTTTGTTCGTGCGTTCCAGACACTATCCGAAATAGTAAAGAAGTGTCGCGCGCATGGCGCAATTCGTGACAATAAAATTCTAAATATTCCATTACCGTACTTCGAAGCATGTCAACCGCTGTTTAAAATCAATTTTTACGACATTTTTCTCGTAGAAAAGCGATAATATTCCGACAGGGAATCTCCTTTTCGGCAAACAGAGGAAAAAATCCCAAAGGCGGGGGCGGTCGGGTCACGAGCATAAGCCCAGTGTCCCTTGATCGGCCACTTGAGAAAGGCAATAATGTGTTTCAGCCTGGGGCTGGAATCACGACATTCTGTTTTTTCCCGGGCTCTGAGCGCCTATGGACGACGTGGGAAGTGTCACGTTAGAGCAGAGATCCTTAGTAAATGATAGAGATGGAAAAGAAGTTCAATAAATGGTCAGACAGGCCACTTCCTGTAAAGGAATCTCTCAGATTTTGACCTGCCATTTGAGTTCTGTTATACTCACAGACACCATTCAAACAGTTTTAGAAAATTTAGGGTGTTTTCTATCCATATGTAATAAGTATATGCATATTCTAGTTACTGGGTAGGAGTGGTAACCAGATTAAATCGGGTATGTTTTTTATCCAGCCGTGTCAATACTGCCCCCTAGCCCTAACAGGTTAAGAAGGAAAGAAATTCCCCAAATTAACTTTTAACAAGGCACACCTGTTAATTGAAATGCATTCCAGGTGACTACCTCATGAAGCTGGTTGAGAGAATGCCAAGAGTGTGCAAAGCTGTCATCAAGGCGAAGGGTGGCTACTTTGAAGAATCTCAAATCTCAAATATATTTTGATTTGTTTAACACTTTTTTGGTTACTACATGATTCCATATGTGTTATTTCATAGTTTAGATGTCTTCACTATTATTCTACAATGTAGAAAATAGTAAAAATAAGGAAAACCCCTTGAATGAGTAGGTGTGTCCAAACTTCTTTTTTTTGAACAGTCAAAAGTTTGGACACACCTACTCATTCAAGGGTTTTTCCTTATTTTTACAATTTTCTACATTGTAGAATAATATATATAACATTCCTGATAAGTCATATTCTCCCAAAAATGAGGGGTATGTGTCATCATCGAGCATTAGGAAATCTTGCTCATTGCATATTTAAGCAAAAGCTAATTGAGGCTCCATCCACCCCCACGCCCCTGTGCATTCAAGGGCTCTGTCAAAAAGTTGTCGCACCTTGATGTGTTCGGGCGAGGCAAAGTTTGGCTACCACCGTGGTAAGGGGTCGGCTCTCGCCGGCCCCGGGGAGAGAATCAGCTAATTGTGGTCCTGAGCAGCAGATAGATGGAGTGACCTTCACTCCAGACGGCAGGAACACCACATATATTTCCAGGGTCCTCGTGACATCACAACACACCCCACTGGGTCCTGCTAGTCACAATGCTTTTCAGCTGTTGAAATAGAGTATGGTCACTGCTGTGCTGGGCAGTGGTTGAGGCGCTGTGTTTAGCTGTCACTCTTGCTGTTTAATGGTAGAGGGTGTTCACACATCAAGCATGTGCTGCTGACATTTAGGAGGTGTGTATGATCAGCATTTATGTATATCATCTTTTTACAAATCAAATGATCTTATCTGTCTCGTCAACGTCAGTTACAGTATAGTGAAAGCTTCCCGAACAAGACAGAGTAAGCAGGGTTTAACATATCTTAAACTGTGAGTATACATTGTTAGATTTCTAATTTCTAGATTTCATATCTCTTTTCCTCTAGCCATGACCGAACAATGCAAGACATTGTCTACAAGTTGGTGCCGGGGTTACAAGAGGGTAATTATCTCATATTGGTTTATCTTTTTCCTTGTCCCTTCACCAATAACATTAAACTTTCACTATTATTCTCTGCCCATACACATCTCTCAACCCTGTTTCCTTACAATCTGTTTGTACAGTGAGATTGAGGCGGAGTTACTGAATAACTAACATCCCAAAGCACATAGCCCTGGAATATCTATCAAGGATTTGACATGTGCCTTCATTGATGTATCTGTGGGACTGTAATGAGAAAAATACTGCTCCATATCAGACTTAAAGAATCCCTAGTGACAGGCACCTTCAGCCAAACCAAGGCCTTAATTCTCCCTTGTGTCTCTCTCTTTCATTCCCTACTCTCCCCTCCTGCAGCGGAGATAAAAAAACAAAGAGACTTCTATCAGAAGCTGGGAATGGAAGTGCCCGGGGACATCAAAGGAGAGCTGTGCAGCATGAAACATCTAGATCCTCAACGCAATGGTACGGCCCAGCTCGCCTTGCCGGAACCCAGGCACACACATCTCATCATATCCGCCCTCTATTTTCCTCCACTTAGTATCACCTTGTTCCTTGATTCAGCCCAACCCAATCAGTGTGAGAAAGTGGCGGTGGCTGTAATGCACGGCCGCATTCCATCCCAGCCCGACACTGAGGGTTTTTGTAAACGCGTGCCCAGAGGGTCGTCACAGAGCAGACCTAATCACTTACTTAATAACCTTTCTGATTTCTTGTAATTAACGCTCAAATGGAAGTTGAACTGCTCTCGTGCTACCCCCCGCTGTCGCTGTAGGTTGGGCTGAGCCATGGCTAACACACTTACATTGACAGAATCCTGGCAGAAATGAAACCCTTGTCTGCACTCACTGCCCAGCAAAACAGAGATAGTGCGGAGCTCGTGGGCTAATGACAGGCGGCAGCTCCTGCTCCCAGATTTCCTGAGAGCCAAACCCCGAAGCGGGGAGTGACATGAGCGTGCTAATGGATGCATCTATAATGGCACCTTCATTTCAAGGGCTCAAAAAGGCTTTCATTGTCATATTTATGTTCTGTCTATTTCTCTCGCTGTTGTGTTCTCTTTCTCTTGCTTGTTATCTCTCGTTTCCTTTCTTTCTTTCTCTCTCGCTTTCTCTCTCTCTTTTACATGCCGACTCTTTGAAACAATATCCTCCGTGAAGACAAATGTGTTTTTTAGATGGTCAACAAGTTATGTAAAAGATAATTCACTGAGAAAAATACATTCTCTGTGACATGTAGTACTCAGATTAGCCCACCAGTTTCTCTGTGACATGTAGTACTCAGATTAGCCCACTAGTTTCTCTGTGATTTGTAGTACTCAGATTAGCCCACCAGTTTCTCTGTGACATGTAGTACTCAGATTAGCCCACCAGTTTCTCTGTGACATGTAGTACTCAGATTAGCCCACCAGTTCCTCTGTGATATGTCGTACTCAGATTAGCCCACTAGTTTCTCTGTGACATGTAGTACTCAGATTAGCCCACCAGTTTCTCTGTGACATCTAGTACTCAGATTAGCCCACTAGTTTCTCTATGACTTGTAGTACTCAGATTAGCCCACCAGTTTCTCTGTGACTTGTAGTACTCAGATTAGCCCACCAGTTTCTCTGTGACATGTAGTACTCAGATTAGCCCACCAGTTTCTCTGTGACATGTCGTACTCAGATTAGCCCACCAGTTTCTCTGTCACATGTAGTACTCATATTAGCCCACCAGTTTCTCTGTGACATGTCGTACTCAGATTAGCCCACCAGTTTCTCTGTGACATGTCGTACTCAGATTAGCCCACCAGTTTCTCTGTCACATGTAGTACTCATATTAGCCCACCAGTTTCTCTGTGACATGTCGTACTCAGATTAGCCCACTAGTTTCTCTGTGACATGTCGTACTCAGATTAGCCCACTAGTTTCTCTGTGACATGTAGTACTCAGATTAGCCCACTAGTTTCTGTCACATGTAGTACTCATATTAGCCCACTAGTTTCTTGTCTTTAAAACTCAATAATATTAGTGTTTACAATCAGAGCACTGTCCAATCGCCTTATTCCTAGAATTATTCCCAAAATGGAAACAATGTCCACCTTATACTTAGTGTCATTGAGTTATTTTCAGATTGGCTGAAGGTGAATCGTATCCAATTTTCCCTCACTTGAACGGCAATCACTCTGTTTACACTTGAGATTATCTCAAGCCTTACCGCCAATCCCCTTTGGGATGGGCTGTGAAGAGCAAAGGGAGAACAATAGAAGATGGTCCCCAGTCCCATCGCCAATCAGAGAGAGGGAGAAAATGGCTGTCCACAAACAACTGAGCTCAGATAACGTCCCTCGATTTGCCTTCACGGAATTGACTCAATTGACCCCGATTGGGAGATTGTCATGGCCCTTTTCTACCAAGGTGTTTTCCATCACAGTGACCCAAATCGCTGGAGCCAACAATAATATGGTTTATTGAACAAGAGCTGGCCTCACCGCTCTAAGACTATGTTCCCCAGTTTAGCTACCCCGGTGTGTGGAGAAGACTCTTTTCTCTCCTCCTCTTGTCACGATTGTCGTAAGGAGTGGACCAAGACGCGGCGGGAAAATGTATACTCATCTTCTTTTTTTTATTTGAAGAAGGAAAAACAAAATAAACACGTATACAAAACAAACGACTCCAAACAGTCCCCTCAGGTGCAACAAACACTAAACCAGGAAATAACTACCCACAAACCCCCATAGAACAAACACCCCTATAAATAGGACCTTCAGAGGCAACGAGAAGCAGCTGCCGCCAATTGAAGGTCAACCCAATAAACACCACATAGAAATAGACCAACTAGAAATAACATAGAAATACACTAACATAGAACATAACCCAAACAACCCCGAAACAAACACCCCCTGCCACGCCCTGACCAAACTACAATAAAAAACAGCCCCTTTACTGGTCAGGACGTGACAGTACCCCCCCCCCCCCCCCCCCCAAAAGGTGCAGACCCCGGATGCACCTTAAACAACAAAAAATTAAAAATAAACCCCAACACAAAAATAATCCCCTAACTAAAGGGAGGGAAGGGAGGGTGGCCACCGTCACCGACGGTTCTTGTGCTACACCTCCCCAACCTCCTACTATGGAGGTGGCTCAGGCTCTGGCCTTACTCCCCAACCTAACCTGTCCACCCCCGCTAACTGCTTATTATTATTTACCCCTCCCGAAGTCTCTGGACTAAGGCGCATCGCTGAAGACCTCGGGCTGAGACCTCGGGCTGAGGGCGACCCTGGGGAGCCCCGGACTGGAGGGCGACCCTGGGGAGCCCCGGACTGGAGGGCGACCCTGGGAGCTCCGGACTGGAGGGCGACTCTAGACGGGGCACTGTCGCCGGAAGCTCTGGACGGGGCACTGTCGCCGGAAGCTCTGGATGGGGAACTGTCGCCGGAAGCTCTGGACGGGGAACTGTTGCTGGAAGCTCTGGATGGGGACTGCGCACTGAAGGCCTGATGCGTGGGGCTGGCTTTGGAGGCGCCAGACTAGGGACACGCACCACAGGGCTAGTGCGAGGAGCAGGAGCAGGACGAACTGGACTGGGCTGACGCACTGGAGGCCTGGTGCGTGGGGCTGATACTGGAGGTACCAGACTGGAGACACGCACCCCAAGGCTAGTGCGAGGAGCAGGAACAGGACGTACTGGACTGGGCTGACGCACTGGAGGCCTGATGCGTGGTGCGTGGTGCTGGCTTTG
The DNA here is from genome assembly GCF_965601325.2 of Salmo salar. NCBI lineage: Eukaryota > Metazoa > Chordata > Actinopteri > Salmoniformes > Salmonidae > Salmo > Salmo salar. The sequence goes on from NC_138295.1 coordinate 31,810,593, forward strand.
GAGGCACCAGACTGGAAACATGCATCTCAAGGCTAGTGCGAGGAGCGGGAACTGGATACACTGGGTCATGAGTAGGCACCAGCGGTCTGGAGCGCACCGTCTGCACAACCCTTCCTGGCTGGATGGTAACAGTAGCCCTGCACAAGCGGAGTGCTGGCACAGGGCGAACTGGGCTGTGCAGAGGCCTGATGGCTGCCGTGCGTAGAGCAGGCGTAGGGTAGCCTGGGCCTAGGAGGCGCATTGGTGGCCAGATGTGCTGTGCAGGCATACTCCTACCCGGCTGGATGCCCACTCTAGCACGGCACTTGCGAGGGGCTGGGATCGCTCGCACTGGACTGTGCGTGCGCATGGGCGAGATCGTGCGCATGGGCGAGATTGTGCGCACTTCCGCATACACCAGTGCTCTCATGATCCGTTGCTCCCCATAATAAGCACGGGGAGTTGGCTTAGGTCTATTACCTGACCTAGCCACTCTCCCCGTGTGCCCCCCCCAAATTTTTTTATTGGGGCTGCCTCTCGCACTTGCCAATCGGCGCGTATAACGCCTCGTAATGGCGCCTTTCCGCCTTGGCTGCCTCCAGCTCCTCCTTAGGGCGCTGGTACTCCCCAGCCTGGTGCCATGGTCCTGCCCCATCCAGGATCTCCTCCCATGTCCATGAATCCTTATATTCCTCCTGCTGCTCCTTCCTCCGCTGCTTGGTCCATTTGTGGTGGGTAGTTCTGTCACGATTGTCGTAAGGAGTGGACCAAGACGCGGCGGGAAAATGTATACTCATCTTCTTTCTTTATTTGAAGAAGGAAAAACAAAATAAACACGTATACAAAACAAACGACTCCAAACAGTCCCGTCAGGTGCAACAAACACTAAACCAGGAAATAACTACCCACAAACCCCCATAGAACAAACACCCTTATAAATAGGACCTTCAATCAGAGGCAACAAGAAGCAGCTACCTCCAATTGAAGGTCAACCCAATAAACACCACATAGAAATAGACCAACTAGAAATAACATAGAAATACACTAACATAGAACATAACCCAAACAACACCCTGCCACACCCTGACCAAACTACAATAAAAAACAGCCCCTTTACTGGTCAGGACGTGACACCTCTTGCCAGTGACCATCAGCCCTTACCCTCTAATAACCTTTCTCCAGCTCCAACTCTCCATCTCCTTCCATCTTTTTTAGGAGAGGGTCAAATGGTTCCCTGAGGCTGATTTAAACCAAAGAAAGGCCTGATGTTAGCCCCCCTCCCCTGGCACAATGGCAAATTAGTGAATGAATGAATCGTTTTGCCTTGATTAATAGGTGTCCTGTATTGGAGGGATATGCTTCGACGGTGGACAAGTCAAGTAAACTGCTTGACACTTTGGGCCACGTAATTGCCTAATAAATCTGCTTCTGCATGAACGGAGACTACAGTTGAATACAGGCCATTTAGTTAATTAGAAAGAAGCATGCCCTGTTTCCTGGCATCAAATGAGCATTGCTTATGTTTAGCCAACAAAGAGAGCAGGCATGAAAGTCAATTATGTCCAGTCCACTAGATTAAAGGTAACACAGATTCTGAGTGTCGGTCACTCGTAATTGTCTGTGGTAATTTTGTATAAAGCAATGGCTTTATGAAGTTACATTTGTTAATTTGTTGAATCATCCAAATTACGAATTTAGTAGAAACCAAAGAACTTTGGCTTAATAGTCCCTATGACCACTAACTGTTACTTACCTCATTGGTTGACAACAGGCGAGGTGAAAACAGAGGACACAGACAAAAAGGAAACGGCGGAGGAGAAACCGGAGGAGGATAACGATTATCACCGCAGCGACGAGCAGGTAGGTGCCCTTCCGCCACACGCCCCCTTCATTTCCTGCAGGACAGGAAGGAGTCATCTCCAAGCTCATCTTCCATTTCCTATGTCTGGGTGGCATGAAATTACGAGCCTCGTAACGTAAAGTGTAATCTAATCAACATTCCCCTGGGTAATAGGTTACCTGTTTTGTAATTATCAGTTCACAACATGCTAGGCCTATGGTTGTTTTGAGTTGTAAATCTACAAGTAGACAACCCAGCATGACACACATACAGCTAACCCATTCAAAATGGGGGACGGTTTTACATGAATTCCATCTTGATGTCATTTGTATTCAGGTAACTTCTCAGCCCTGTGGATGATATCAGTAATGCAGAGAGAGCTTTCGCCGTCGTATCCACAAACAGTAATTTCAATAAAGGAGCCGCCGCACACTCATCACGACTGTATAGCTTTAGGAGATTGGCTGTTTACCATTTAGCCATTGTCCCTACAGAGAAAGGAGCAACATGTCAGTTTTTGAAAATATGCCCGTCCACACCCAGCCAAGCGGCACGTCGTCTACGCTTGGCTGGGAGATTGCACCAGGGGTCAAAGGTCCCACTCTTTTGGTATTCAGCAGAGGAATGGAGTGTGGAAAGAATAGCTAATAGGGCAGCTGTAGCTAGGCTCTGTGGATAGAATACAGGGAGGGGTGAACTGTTGTCAAGTGTCAGGTGAGACACAGGAGAGATGGAGAGGGTGAAATGGAGACAGTTGAGGGGAGGATGTGAAAAAGAGATAAAAGAAAACAAATATTTGGAGGATAGATAGAAGGTCTATAAGTCACCGTGGATGAGAGAGTCTGCTATGAAGTTGTGGAGGAGAGGAAAAAGACGGCGTGAGCGAAAAAGAGAGGATGGAAGGAAGGAGGTGAAGAGAGGAATGAGAGACAGGAGATTAGGTTAATGGAGAGTGAAAGAGAGGACAGAGAGGAGGGAGGTCATACAGAAAGGGTTGATAACAGAAAAGAGAACAGAAGGAAAGAGGACTGAGAGGACGATAACTACATTTTCTTTTAAGTGAGGTTTTACAACAGCAACTCAACCCTAGTTGGTAGTAGTAATAACAGCAGGAGAGGGCCATGCATGGCTGGGTTTTGGACTTCTCCCGCCATGTCTGCTGGCTGACCTTCTAAAGGTTGACCTTGGGGTGCGAAGGGAAGCCAAGGCAGGCTAATGAGAGCAGCACAATACTGAAACTGAAAGGAAGAAGAACCACGAAAGAAAAATGAATCAGAGCAATGTCTGCTCACGGCCGAGGCACAAAAGATTGAATTTGCACATCCAGGATTTCCAGACAATGGAGAGAGTGTATTTGGTGTCAGTTCTTTTCAAGTGAAATGAGCTCCCAATAAAAAAAGATACAAGGTTATGTGATCAAAAAATCCTTTTTAGAAAAGTCATAATGACTGACACCATGCTATCTAACTCCAGGATGGTGATTTTGGGATGCTGAATATGGACATAACTATTGACTGAAATGTAAAATATTTAACAATCTCTAGTCATTGAATCTATCAAGTCATTTCATGTTTTCTCCTTAAACATTTGATGTCTGCTGTTCATTACACAGCTCAAAAGAAGAGAGAAAAGGTGTGCTCTGCTGCTCTAAAGACCTTCCTTTACTCAATACGCTAGGCTATTGCATCAGTCATATCTGTGAATTTGCTGCGAGTCATACCAGCTTGGCAGTTCCCTAATGATTCCACTAATGTAATGGCCCCGAAGACTGCAGCTGAACGTCCATTAACTCTGTCTCTCACTCTCTCAATGCGAAGCCTTTATTTGGATTATAACGTTTCCTTCATTGCTTGTTCCATTGAAAACCAGCCATTTACACTTTACAGCGATTTTTACACTTTACAGCAGTCTTTGCTTCCGATACGCTACATGGCTACTGAGTATTTATTTGCAAGTTGAGATGATTTTCATGTTAAAGCATAACTCTGGAGAGCCTTATTTTTTTCTGGATCTCTTGATGTTTAAGGAGGGAGAAAGATGGTGGCGTTAATACTCTGTTTCTATTACTCCATCCCTGGGTCCCAAGAAATCACCTGAAAATGGCATGAGAAAGCCACTTTACCAGGGAACTTTGTCTGTGCCTGTGTGGCAATCTGAGGAAGAGCCCTGTTGCTGGTAATGCAACATGACTCCTTCAGGTACAGCCTTGCCAAGCCACCTGCGGCTCATCTTCATTTTGCCATGCTCCAAAAGTGTGCCACTCTCCATCTCCTGGCGTACTGAGACAATGACATGGCACAGAGTCACCATGAACGATACCTATTCCATTTTGATGGCAAGTCTCATGTGGAATGGTATTTTAAACGTAGGATGGAAAGTGGTTGATGCATTGTATTTTCAGCACAGGATAGTTCAGATAAGTCATCTGGTCTGCCTTCATGACTGTACTGAGAAGCCTGAAAGGAAAATTCAAGTTCCACCTCAGTCATTTTGTAGTTTGTCTTCCCTCCCGCAGGTCAGCATCTGTTTGGAGTGCAACAGCAGCAAGCTCCGCGACCTGAAGCGCAAGTGGATCCGCTGCTCGGCGCAAGCCACAGTCCTTCACCTCAAGAAATTCATCGCCAAAAAGCTTAACCTGACATCGTTTAATGAGGTACGTCTAACACACTTTAGAGCAAGGGGGAGGGGATTGTTCCTGGTTTACCTGCTGATACTGATCTGGACTCTGTAACACCTGTTCAGTGATAAAGGACCTATTTTTAAGGAGGCCCCAAGATGTAGTTTTGACTAGCTGTCTCTTTAAGCCCTTCCCATGCACTTTAAACTGAAAGGTGATCACCTTTAACAAGGCATTCTTTGTCTTCTGAAGGCAGTGAATCTGTATGCACCATCACATACACTATCAAAGCCTCTCTGCTGTCATTATTTTTCACAAAGCGTTTACCATCCACCATATGTTCTGGGGAAAATAAGCTCTTGTAATATAATTTGCTTTCTGTCATGTCGTTGTGAGTTGCCTGTCATAACTGTATGGGGGAGATCCTGGGTGTTCAATTAGCCTTTTCTCTCTGGTATCTGTCTGTCATGAAGATGTGTGTGAGTGTGTGTGGGTGGTCTTCACTGCATACGCTTCCATCACCAACGTCCGTAGCGCAATACAGCTGTCAGCTGCTCTATTGTTGTCTATTGAATATTAAGAGTCATTGTTCATACAAAATCTATTTTCAACGGCAAACACACAGCGGAAGTGTGCGTCAACAGCCCCCGCTGTGTCAAAGCACAGCGCATCACTTTCCCATGGGTTATATTGGTATAGCTGTAAGATAATTGTGGCATCCATCTTGATATTTCAGCAGCCCACATGAGCTGAATGCGTTGCGTCATTCACACCATGTGTCTTATAATTTTTGAACTTGTTGCCATGCCATGTCTCCCAGCCCCCAAACACATCTTTAGATATTGTGTCCATTCTTTCATATTATGATAATATCAATAATTGAATCACTACTCGAATACATGCTGTCTATTATTTCTGTATGTCTTGATGTGGCAAGACTGTTTTAAACTGGCACCAAGGCAAAAACAGCAAGGAAAAAACATTGTTTCTCTGTTAGAAGGAACATCCAGCCGCCCAGGCTCTGTCGCAGCCGGCCGCGACCGGGAGACCCACGAGGCGGTGCACAATTGGCCCAGCGTCATCCGGGTTAGGGAGGGTTTTGCCGGCAGGGATGTCTTTGTCCCATCGCACACCAGCGACTCCTGTGGCGGGCCGGGCGCAGTGCACGCTGACATGGTTGTCGGTGCACGCTGACAGGTTTTCGGTGTTTCCTCCGACACATTGGTGTGGCTGGCTTCCAGGTTAAATGGGCATTGTGTCAAGAAGCAGTGCGGCTTGGTTTGGTTGTGTTTTGGAGGACGCATGGCTCTCGACCTTCGCCTTTCCCGAGTCCGTACGGGAGTTGCAGCGATGAGACAAGACTTTAACTACCAATTGGATACCTCGAAATTGGGGAGAAAAAGGGGGAAAAAACGAAAAAAAGAAGGAACAGCCAGCTACCAGTAGGTGCTGCTATGGCAGTGCTGCTTCACACTGGCTTCCTCTCCTCTCTCCCTTTCCCCTTAGCCCCTCAGCGTCTGTGTTAGGGAGAGTATTGATTGGCCGAATGCAGATGCGGCCAGCCGCCTCACAGAATATCAATCTTTAATCCATGGAGGAGGAGTGGATTGGCGAGGCGGCGTTTGATTCGTGTTGTCTACAAATACGCTTTTTGTACTTTTCCAAAAGCCCTCCATGCGCAAGGTGCTAAGGTCCCACCGTCAAATACACAGTGCCATCTTTCTTTCCTCTCCAAGAAACGGAGATGGTTTGACGCTGAGTGAAAGTGAGAGGAAAAAGGATAGCTGTGGTGTTTGGAGGGTTCATTTTAGAATTCCACGGCAATGGGAGACACAAGCCTGATTCAGAAGGACAACATATGAAATGTTATCAAAGCAGAGCATGTTTCTGGTCATGCGGTTGTTGTCACAGCGTTAAACACCCCTAGCTTAAGAGGTATTTATTCACTGCATTTCCATCCAGTAAAATGGTAATAAATGTGGCGTTCTTATATCTCCCATTCACAGCTGGACATTTTATGCAATGAGGAAATCTTGGGGAAGGACCACACTTTGAAATTTGTTGTCGTGACGAGATGGAGATTTAAGGTAATACTTTCTTATATAAGAGAATGGGGTAAAATAAGTCTCCTGACATTTTAATATTACTTTTCAGGTTCTGTTGAATGTATGTACTCTTGCATAGATCATCCACAGATATGCATGCTGAAAAGCTGTGCAGACAGGTAGTGATGGGACATTTGATACCGGAGCACCGGTGCTCCGATTCCGTTTTCAAAGCACTACTGATCCGGCACAATGTACCGATGCCCGTTTCAAAGTAACATTATCACATGATCAATGGCATCCGAAGCTTCGTTTGATCACGTGGTTTTTCAAACCGTGTGTTGCAAAATGTCACAGATTTTGCCGTGGTTCCAGTGCTATCTTCGATTCCAAGTTGCTTTAAAACAACGACCTCTACTGGACACCGTACTTAGTCCTACAATGTAGTTAGGATATTCTTCTTGTCGTGTCACCTGAAAATTAGCTCAGCATGTAGAGTCATGGCCTCGGGGACCAGAACACTCACAGATGACAGGGAATGGGGTCGAACCCCAACGAAGACATATTATTTAGACATTTTTTTATGTGACACCACACTTTTTGCACATTGTTGTTCAAACAATTTGTTTTATTTAGTGTAAAATAAGCTTCTGTCTATAGCATCTGAAATAATGCCATAGATTCACAATTTTTGACAGCATAAAAAGGGATTCATAGCAAAAAAGGGACGTATGATGGGTGGTGCGAACCTGTAATGGTAGCTGATTGTACACTCTCTTCTTCGGCTGTCCCCATAGGATAACCCTTCTTGGTTTCCAGTAGAACCCCAAAAGGGTTCTCCTATGGGGACAGCAGAAGATCAAAAAAATGTTTTTTCTAAAAGTGTAGGGTATTAACACCCACAACTAACCGCTGCACCACAGAGATTTGATTGATATTGTGGAAAAGACTTCCATATGAACGTCACATGCTGCTTTTTATTGCTGACCAGGTGATGTCACTAATGTGCATCGTGTTAATAGCTCCGAGTCATTAACCGTTTTCCGGCACAATTTGGTGAAAGCCCCAAAGACAGAGAAAGCCTCGCTTTACCCATCACTATATAAGTTAAGAAAACAGCTTGTTCTCCAAAAACTATTTTGAGACCCTTTCTCTCACGATTTGCTATGATGCCATAAAATCCCAAGATAAATGGAAATGTATGTTACGATCCAAGCTGGTCATTTTAAATCCAGATGACGTATAATAGAGGCTAAGATAAGGATAGAAACAAAGTAGTAGCCTATCCATTTGTTTAGAAGTACATTTTGCCAGCTGCATGGTTTTCAGTCAGTCTTTATCTGTCATTTGTTTTGTTTGTATTCCAGAAATCCCCCCTCCTGCTGCATTACAGGCCCAAAATGGATTTGCTGTAGTCGGACAGAACGGTTGTTTTGGCCCAGTGGCCCAGGACTGTGCTACGTACTATTTATGCAGAGACGATCAACCCCAACACCAACACACCAGAGCAAAAGTACACACAAGCCAGCAAACAAAGAACCCCAGCACAGATACTGCACCACTGGCGGGTTTGGATCAAAAACAACCTTTTTTTTGTCCACTATACGTCCTAGATATGTGAAAAATTAGAGAGAAAAAGCATATATTTATACTTTTGTACAGGTGAGAGACATGGAACCAAGACACTACTGGTGCTCTGTTTACACATGACCAAGATGTCGGGTGATCGTTCTACCGTCTTTTTTGTTTTCTACAGACTTCACTCCTCGGACCCTCATTAACTGATAAAAAGGGGAGGACGAGGATTTTTAACCATTCGTTTTCTTTTTCAGGTTAAAGTCAGATGCGTCTTGGGAGCACAGAAAGTATATAAAGTTACATGATAAGACTGTTTCTAAGCTGTTTATTGAGTTGTTGAATTGTCCTCTGATTTTTTTTAATTTGATTTTTAATTTGCTTCGGGGTTTGCTGAACGTTGATTGTGAATAGGCAAAAACAAGTGTGTAGTAATTTATGTTCTATATAACAATATTGTACATAAAATGTCATTATGAGAGAGATTGAAAGGAGTAGGAGAGAGACTTTAGACTGTTAGGAAGAGTTCCAGAAGTGCTATATTGTTGGGCTACTCGAATGTAGCATTGGAGGATACGTTAGAGTTTTAATGCAGAGAAGACTTCTTGTCAGTATATAGAAGGGCATCCGATAGTTGTCTGAGAGAGAAACAAAACAAATATATCAAATCTTCTGCCGTGTAAAAAAAGAAAAGGGTCTGAAATGACGTTGCATTGCCGTATGAGCAATATATGAATTTGAGACGTCTACAAAAGCAGCCAGCTTCTGATAGCATTAGCGTCCTACTCCTTAGTAGAATGTATTCCACTGGGTGATCTTTATGTACAGTGCAGTAACGCATCACTTCTTCTATCCCTATCTCATCGCTACCTTTAGTGCCAAAGGCTTGGAAAACCCCTTGACTTCCCCTTGTATTTCCACGTGGTGAGCTATATGAAAGTCGCTGAGATATCATCTATTTCACAGCAGTATGTGACCTGAGATAGAGAGCTGTTTGGAACAGATATTCAAATATAAAATTGAGATGTTATTAATATCACAAGAGCGTCGAGTTTCTTCATTATGTTAAAGAAGCACACTCAGATATTGAAGAGTAATACTCTTTTGAGCATATGAAATAAATTAGTTTTTTTGATATGATATTATCAAAATCTACTTTTTGACCTTTGGGAGGTGGCTCTAATTTTAGTGCTTATTTGAGTGTATCTAATGAGAGTTGGGGGAGAAAGTACTGCAGAGCTTAATGGCTTAACTGTATTACGGGAACAAAGGCACGGAGGGACCGGAACAGTCTTAATTCATAGTCATGGCCACCTTTTTCGTCAGTGCAACTGAAATATCCTTTCCTTGAACTGGACCCTAAAATAACATTTCAGACCTCACATAGCATTACCTCACTGCACTGTCAATAATTGTTCGTTTCCCTCCTTGTATTTATGCAAGGAAAGCTGTCGGTCTTGTACACAGTCCAAATAAGTTTCTACAGGTGCATACTATATAAAAAAATACTTTCATACAGGTCTCTACGAAAACCAGCTTAACCAAAATGTATTTGTATTTGGTTAACAGTCCCCCCATCAGTAAATGCATAAATATATTGATATAAGTATGTTTTTTTTAAAATCATTTCCATACTTTGACTATACACAGGTCACCTTGGTATTTGTTGTGATGTCTTATGGTGTGAAATATTTTCGGTATGCATATGGCAACACAATATGCATTAAGTTCTGTTTGACTCATTTTTTGTTGTTTTTATCACTACCTTCTGCCTTTGACCTTAGCTTACCCCATTCAAGAGCCAAATCATGTATTAATCATGTATTATTTGTCATTATTGACCCCTTGTCTCTAGTGTGAATGTCAAATGAATTTTGTGTTACAGGCCCCATACATGTACATTAGCTTTGTTTGAACAGCATATAAGCCAGTACGCCCTCAAAATAGCCATGGAATCATTACGTATTGCAAAAAAGCTATCAGAGAAAAATGATGTAGTAACTATTTCGCAGCAGTACCTATGGCTTCTTAAAGGAAAATTCCACCCCAATATTGTCGTTTGGTATTTGTTTCATTAGTCCATTGTTGATATAGTCCCAAAAATGTTTTGCTTGTCGGCACTCAAGTTTTCAAGATAAGTAACTTAAAAATGACATAAATCATCCCCGTTTGACGCATTTTGCATAGTTTTTGGGTTGAGATTTCCTTTTAAGAACGGGTATAATTGGAACAAAGGCATGTTACATGGTGTTGTTATGAGACTCAGATCTTCTTTTCTCAACTTGTTTTGTATGCATGTGAGTACTGTTCAGGAACCCTGTGATGTGATCTCTGGGACAGAATGGGGGCGGCGAGGGGGTCTTGTTTTGGGGGCTTTGCCACCGTGAAGGCTGGTGCTTGCGTTTCTTTTCTCTCTTCTTGGAGCTGAGTATGGTGCTAACGACTTTTCTCTAACTCAATCTTGTGCAGATCAGCTTCAGAGGGTTAAAAGGAGTGCTGTGGATTCCGAGTGCTGATAGTAGTTCAGTCACTCACTAGTCGGGCTTCGTGACGCCCTGCCTAGTGCCTACGTGCCGGAGCCCCGTCTTTTCTTGTCACAACTGTCTCTCTCGCTCTCTCTGTGCAGAGGAAAAAGGTGCTGGCTTTTTCTTGTTGATTTGTTTGTTTGCTTTTCCCCACGGTCCAGGCTTGCTCTGGAAACGGAACCGAGAGAATGGTCAATAAAGTTGTGGACCGTGAAGGAGTGTTATTGAAAATAAATAAAAGCTGGGGTAGCTATAAAACCAAATGATTCAGCTTCAGAGAGAGAGAGAGAGAGAGTGTATTTATTTTGGGGTATTTTCATGCGAGCCACAGTAACCTCAGATAAAAACATGGGGATCCCAGTCCTAGTTGTAGTCCTTCATTCTGCTCTATGTAATTGGTACAGAAAGCTCATTCCACTGTTGGTTTTCTTTATCACTCACTACACTTTTATGACTTCTAGCAGTTTTTAGGCATTGGTCGGGTGCATTCAGTGCCAAGAAAGTCGGCAGAGGAATTGTTGTTTGAATGTTTCCAAAGTTAACTCATACCCAGGAGACCTTAATAGTATGCCTGAGAGGTGTGTGGAGTAACGTGGGGGCAGGTTCCACCTCCGAAGCAGTGGATTGGATCGATCTTCACGCTTTTATCAGCCCAACATTGAGACATCAGTGCTGCTTCACTTGACAGCCAGGCTAAGAGGCTTACAGGCTTCCCCACAGTGTTCACTGCAGACCGGGGTTTGCATCCAGACTGAACCGTTGCCAGTGTGGAAACCACGGCCTCAACTCATAAACTCCTGTTTTCTAATTTGACCTCTTGTTATCTCCGAGTTATCCACACTGCGGTAGGGGCGAGCTATAAGCAACTGATAAATAGTCTAATTGCCTTAACTTGACTACCAGCGAATTGAGTTGTCATAATGCCACTTAAGAAGACCAGAACTAGACATGCTACTTGAGGAGGCTTTTAACCTAGGTTTTTTAAAGAGCAATTAAGTCTTAACAGAAGATGTATTTTTATTTTTAAGTGGCAGTCATTTTAGACCGGATACCCTGGATAGACGTCAAAGTATTCCAGGTGGTCTCAAAATGGCCGTGTTTGTTCCTGTAATAACAGTCTTCACTCTGAGTGTGATGGCTCTTTTTTACTCTGGCCCCCTGAGCTCTCCTGTAAAGCTCTGTAATCACCCAGGCGACCCGTACGTGTGACCGGGGTCACTCAGACGGCTAGTCTGGATGAAACACTCAAAAAATACAGATTGTCTGGCCAGGGTGGCACCGCACCACTGCACTAACTCAGAAAGGCAGCTTGGCTCTTGACGGTGCTATGCCTAAGTGGAGTGAATCACAGTCTCACGGGTGGTGCCAATTGAGGGGCAACTGTCTGGAATGGGCTTTCACTTCAACATGAGATTTCCATTTCAATTGTCCATTTCAAAGGTGTCAGATTATCACCTGCAACTAGGACCCTAGACTGAGAAAGAGGAACGGGATGTGGTCTGGATGTCAAAGTGAGTTAATTAGCCAGATAAATGTTGGTTCAATATAGACTAACTAGTTACAGTCATATTTTCCCTCAACGCGTAGGGAAGCTAGCCCACAGTTACCAACCTTCACAGTGGCAGGCCCTCATGAGCCATAAATGTGGTCGTCATTGATATAAATCTGTCCGAATTTTGTATTATTATTATTATTTATTTGTACTGTAAAGTTATGACTCTTACAGTAGCTTATTTGTTTTTGAAAAATGTCAAGAGATTTGATATCCTTCCCCGTGTTCATGATTTACCTTTTTGTTTGTTTAAAACATACAAGACTCATGCATAATATTGTACGGCTTAAATGATGAATTTGTAACTGTCCTCCCTCTTTTGTATTATTCTAAGTGATCACCTCTGTGCAATGCTCTCTGTAAACGACCAACACAAGCTGTGCTCCTTTTTGGGTCAAGGTCTGGTAAAAGAAAAACAAATGTAAATCTGGCAATGTGGTTATATACGCAATATATGTTTCTCAGATGGTTCCAGGCTTCAGCGTAAAAACTCAATTTAACTTTCTTTTGTTTTGCTTTCCAGTCAATTCCTCAGGTCACAAAAATGCCTTCCTGGTCTTGGGGGTGACCAGGAATCTCAGATTACACTAATGCACCCGGATATGAAATGGCTGGATTTAGTTTTGGTCTTGTTTCTCTTGTTTTGCCATTGTCTCTGTGACAGAAATTTCCACAGTTGTTTTTCTGGGTTAAACACAGGCACTTATTCAGGTGTCTTTTTTGCTTGTCCTCTTTTTTGAATTATGATTCTTTATTGCACATGTAATAAACTGGTTTCCATTGCTACATTAAAGGAGTTTTGGGTAGAGAACTGGGCTGGAATTTCTTACACACAATATTAAGGACGCTTTTTGTTGAAAACTAGTGTGTATTTCATCAATAAATGCCTTTAAAAGTGTCTGTAACGCCGTGGTGTCTTTCCTCTGTCTGATCTCTAAGAGATTGCTCACAGGGATGTCCATCCATCCAAATACCAATACTACGGTTTTAGAGATCTGTACTAAATGCTGACACCCATATCACTCACACCCAAGACTTGGAAATCCTAAAGTCTGCAGACATGTCTTTCCAGTGTGGACTTGGTTAATGATCCAATAACATTGTTAAGCCCCGTCTCATTTCACATCTGCCCATTTTATCTGAACATACTGGAACCGCTGGGATCTAATGAACCGTTGAAGAAAAACAAAGCACTTCATTGCAAATGGAAGTGTTAGTATTCTAAGGATGGCTTATGTGTTTCCCCGTTGGTAAGGGATGCTTTGGGGAGTTTTTCCTTACTTGACTGCTAATGACTACTTTAAAATAATTAAACGGAACAGAACAAATGTATACGAATATCTTACACAATATCCATTTCACCGTTATTATGTGAAGGAGATGCTGTCTTGCCTCATGCGCAATCATGTTAGAATGCTATCGTAAATACAGTATCTGTGTGCAGTTAGTATTCTCACATCTCTGTTGGCCCTGTCATATGGTCATGCAATTGTTTACCACCAACAGTAACTGGTTGCCATAAGCAACTTCCTCAATCAGCCTATCCTCATACCCTTCTTCACAACTTATGGAATGTATTGTGTATGACTCAATGTATAATATATACACTTATGTCCAAACCCAATATAAAAAATAGCACATCGGTAAAGGAAGCTTTCAGTTCTATATGGTGGTGACAGAAGAGATGTGCAAAACAATGTGCTGGATGTAAATCTGTGTTCAGTGTCAGTCCTGGTGAACTCTGGGTAAAAACACCAAGGGGAGTTGTGGATCATCTTCAGTGCCCCGGGCGTACGTCTCCCTGCAGGAATGGCTGTCAACACTCACACCAACCGGCAGCGACACTTCATACACCTCTGGACTGGCGGGAAGAAACACAGTTTATCAGAGTCTCATACACCTCTCATAAATTTTAGTAAACATATCTACTATTCCCTCCGAGACCATCTCGTGCTGCAGGTTATCACTGTATTTCTGTGTTTCTTACCTGAGGCTACGGCGATGGGTTCTGGTCTCCACTCTCACAGATTTCCAATACAATCGAATTCCAAGCTGTCAGTAGGTGTTTCTTTTGACATACAGAGGTTGACTGTAACTTGGGTTACATGTTTAACATGCTGTTCTCTGCAATTACTGTATCAAAATCAAATCAAATATTATTTGTCACATGCGCTGAATACAACAACGGGTGTAGACCTTACCGTGAAATGCTTACTTATAAGCCCTTAACCAACAATGCCGTTTTAAGAAAATAGAGTTAAGAAAATATTCACAAAATAAACCGAACTTTAAAAAAAATAAAGAAAATAAAAATAAAATGAGGCTATTTACAGAGGGTACCGGTACCGACTCAATGTGCGGGGGTACAGGCTAGTCGAGGTAATTTGTACATGTAGGTAGGGGTGAAGTGACTATGCATAGATAATAAACAGCGAGTAGCAGCAGTGGAAGAACAAGGGGGGGGGGGTCAATGCAAATAGGGTGGACATTTGATTAATTGTTCAGCAGACTTATTGCTTGGGGGTAGAAGCTGTTAAGGAGCATTTTGGACGTAGACTTGGTGCTCCGGTACCGCCATGCGGTAGCAGAGAGAACAGTCTATGACTTGGGTAACTGAAGTCTTTGACAATTTGGGCCTTCCTTCCTATGTCACCGCCTAGTATATAGATCCTGGATGGCAGGAAGCTTCTCTTCGCATTGGTGTGATTGCTACCTCTGAGGGTTCAAAGCTTGAGGTAGTCACCTCATACAAGTACTTGGAGTATGGCTAGACGGTGCACTGTCCTTCTCTCAGCACATATCAAAGCTGCAGGCTAAAGTTCAATCTAGACTTGGTTTCCTCTATCGTAATCGCGCCTCTTTCACCCCAGTTGCCAAACTAACCCTGATTCAGATGACCATCCTACCCATGCTAGATTACGGAGACATATTCTATAGATCGGCAGGTAAGGGTGCTCTCAAGCGGCAAGATGTTCTTTACCATTCGGCCATCAGATTTGCCACCAATGCTACTTATAGGACACATCACTGCACTCTATAATCCTCTGTAAACTGGTCATCTCTGTATACCAATCACAAGACCCACTGGTTGATGCTTATTTTTAAAACCCTCTTAGGCCTCACTCCCACCTATCTGAGTTATCTACTGCAGCCCTCATCCTCCACATATAACATCCATTCTGCCAGTCACATTGTGTTAATGGTCCCCAAAGCACACACATCCCTGGGTCGCTCCTCTTTTCAGTTCGCTGCAGCTAGCGATTGGAACGAGCTGCAACAAACACTCAAACTGGACAGTTTTATCTCAATCTTTTCATTCAAAGACTCAATCATGGACAGTCTTACTGACAGTTGTGGCTGCTTTGTGTGATGTATTGTTGTCTCTACCTTCTTACCCTTTGTGCTGTTGTCTGTGCCCAATAATGTTTGTACCATGTTTTGTGCTGCTACCATGTTGTGTTGCTACCATGCTGTGTCATGTGTTGCTGCCTTAATAGGTTGTTGTCTTCGGGCTGTCTTTATGTAGATTTGTGTTGTCTCTCTTGCTGTGATGTGTGTTTTGTCCTATATTTATATTGTATTTATTTTGTATTTTTAATCCCAGGCCCCCTTCCCCGCAGGAGGCCTTTTGCCTTTTGGTAGGCCGTCATTGTATATAAGAATTTGTTCTTAACTGACTTGCCTAGTTAAATAAAGGTTAAATAAAATGTAAATATAAAAGCTTGGCCACAGTAATGTACTTCGCAGTAATGTACTGGGCCGTACGCACTACCCTCTGTAGTTCCTTACGGTCGGATGCTGAGCAGCTGGCATACCAGGCGCTGATGCAACCGGTCAGGATGCTCTCGATGGTGCAGCTCTGGAACTTTTTGAGGATCTGGGGACCCATGCCAAAACTATTCAGTCTCCTGAGGGGGAAAAGGCATTGCCATGCCCTCTTCAAAACTTTCTTGGTGTGTTTGGATGATGATAGTTTGTTGGTGATATGAACACCAAGGAACTTGAAACTCTCAATCCGCTCCACTACAGCCCCGATGTGAATGGGGGTGTTCGGCCCTCCTTTTCCTGTAGTCCACGATCACTTTCTTTGCACCACACTGCCAGGTCTCTGACCTCCTCCCTATATGCTGTCTCATCATTGTCAGTGATCAGATCTACCACCATTGTGTTGTCAGCAAACTTAATGATGGTGTTGGATTTGAGCTTGGCCACGCAGTCGTGGGTGAACAGGGAGTGCAGGAGGGGACTAAGCACGCAACGCTGAGGGGATCCCATGTTGAGGATCAGAGTGGCAGAAGTGTTGTTACCTACCCTTACCACCTGGGGGCGGCCCGTCAGGAAGTATAGGATCCAGTTGCAGAGGGAGGTGTTTAGTCCCTGGGTCCTTAGCTTAGTGATGAGCTTTGTGGACACTATGGTGTTGAATGCTGAGCTGTAGTCAATGAACAGCATTCTCACATAGGTGTTCCTTTTGTCCAGGTGGGAAAGGGCAGTTTGAAGTGCAATTGAGCTTCCGTCATCTGTGGATCTGCTGGGTCATTATGCGAATTGGAGTGGGTCTAGGGTTTCCGGGATGATGGTGTTGATGGGAGCCATGACCAGCTTATCAAAGCACTTCATGGTTACCAACGTGAGTGCTACAGGACGGTAGTCATTTAGGCAGGTTACCTTCGCTCTCTTGGGCACAGGGACTATGGTGGTCTGATTGAAACATGTAGGTATTACAGACTCGGTCAGGGAGAGGTAGAAAATGTCCATGCATGCTCTGAGTCCACGTCCTGGTAATCCATCTGGCCCCACGACTTTGTGAATGTTGACCTGTTTAAAGGCCAATAGAACGGATGTTAGAAGTGTGTTATCCACTCGTCGACTAATTCTCACAAGGCACCCTCATCTGCGCCTCCTGTATTTTCTTATTTTCTTCATGCGAATGATGGGATTTGGGCCTTGTCCGGGAGCAAACTTATATCCTTCACGTCAGAATCATTAAACACAAAATCTTTGTCCAGTTCGAGGTGAGTAATCGCTGTTCGTTCATAAGAGAGTATAATGTACAAAATAAGTTAGAAACAATGTGAAAAAACACACAAAATAGCACAATTGGTTAGGAGCCCGTAAAACGTCAGCGATCCCCTCCTGCACAATTCTCTACTGTAATTACTGTTAAAAGCACATACAGTGCATTTGGAAAGTATTCAGATGCCTTGAATTTCTCCACATTGTTACATTACTGCCTTATTATAAAATGTATTAAATACATTTTTTCCTCATCAATCTAAACACACTACCCATAATGACAAAGTGAAAACAGGTTTTTAGAAATTTGTGCAAATTTATATATAAAAGATTTATAAAAATACGTATTTACATAAGTATTTAGACCCTTTGCTATGAGACTCGAAATTGAGCTTGGGTGCATCCTGTTTCCATTGATCATCCTTGAGATGTTTCTACCACTTGGATTGGAGTCCACCTGTGGTAAATTCAATTGATGATTGGACATGATTTGGCAAGGCACACACCTGTTTATATAAGGTCCCAAAGCTGACACTTGCATGTCAGAGCAAAAACCAAGCCATGAGGTCAAAGGAATTGTCCGTTGAGCTCGGAGACAGGGTTGTGTTGAGGCACAGATTTGGAGAAGGTTCCCAAAACATTTCTGCAGCATTGAAGGTCCCCAAGAACATAGTGGCCTCCATCCTTCTTCAATGGAAGAAGTTTGGAACCAACAAGACTCTTCCTAGAGCTGGCCACCCGGCCAAACTAAGCAATAGGGGGAGAAGGGCCTTGGTCAGGGAGGTGACCAAGAACCCGATGGTCACTCTGACAGAGCTCCAGAGTTCCTCTGTGGAGATGGGAGAAACTTTCAGAAGAACAACCATCTCTGCAGCACTCCCCCAATCAGGCTGTCACGGGTGTCGTAGGGTGTAGACCAAAATGCAGCGTGAAAATGTATACTCATCTTCTTTTTATTTGTGAAAAAGGAAAAACACAAACAACGTATACAAAAAACAAAACGAACTAGACAGTTTCGTCAGGCATACAGCAAAACAAGAAACAATCTCCCACAATTCCCAAAACAAACACACTCCTAAATATAGGACCTTCAATCAGAGGCAACGATAGACAGCTGCCTCCAATTGAAGGCCCAAATCCCCATACCTAAACATTGAAATACAATACCCTAGCACAGTATAGAACTAACAACATAGAACTAACCAAAAAACCCCGGACTAATAAATCAAATACCCCTCTACATGAACACATACTCAAACACACCCTGAACCACATAAAACAAATACCCCCTGCCACGTCCTGACCAAACTAATAAGAACAAAGAACCCCTTTACTGGTCAGGACGTGACACAGGCCTTTATGGTAGAGTAGCCAGACGGAAGCCACTCCTCAGGAAAAGGCACATGACAGCCCGCTTGGAGTTTTCAAAAAGGCACCTAAAGACTCTCAGACCATAAGAAACAAGATTCTCTGGTCTGATGAATCCCAGATTGAACTCTTTGGCTGAATGCCTAGCGTCACGTCTGGAGGAAACCTGGCACCATCCCTACGGTGAAGCATGGTGGTGGCAGCATTATACTGTGGGGATATTTTTCAGAGGCAGGAACTGGGA
The DNA here is from genome assembly GCF_965601325.2 of Salmo salar. Taxonomy (NCBI): domain Eukaryota; kingdom Metazoa; phylum Chordata; class Actinopteri; order Salmoniformes; family Salmonidae; genus Salmo; species Salmo salar. The sequence goes on from NC_138295.1 coordinate 31,829,354, forward strand.
AACTAGTCAGGGTCGAGGGATATATGAATGGAGCAAAGTACAGCAAGATCCTTGATGAACACCTGCTCCAGAGCGCTTAAGACCTCAGACTGGGGCTAAGGTTCACCTTCCAACAGGACAACGACCCTAAGCACACAGCCAAGACAACACAGGAGTGGCTTCATGACAAGTCTCTGAATGCCTTTGAGTGGCCCAGCCAGAGCCTGGACTTGAACCTGATCGAACATCTCTGGAGAGACCTGAAAATAGCTGTGCAGCAATGCTCCCCATCCAACCTGACAGCTTCAGAGGATCTGCAGAGAAGAATGCGAAAAACTCCCCAAATACAGGTGTGCCAAGCTTGTAGTGTCATACCCAAGAAGACTCATGACTGTGATCTCTGCCAAAGGTGCTTCAACAAAGTGCTGAGTGAAGGGTCTGAATACTTATGTAAATGTGATATTTCAGTTATTTTTACTTTATAAATGTCCTAACCTTTCTAAAAAACAGTTTTTTGCTTTGTCTATATGGGGTGTTGTGTGTAGATTGATGAGGATTATCATTTTTTTTATAATAACAAAATGTGGAAAAAGTCTAGAGGTCTGAATACTTTCCGAATGTACTGTAACTATAGCTTACATACTGAACAAAAATATGTGGACACCAACTCATCGATCATCTCATTCAAAAATCATGGGAATTAATATGGAGTTGGTCCCCACTTTGCGGCTATAACAGCCTCCACTCTTCTAGGAAGGCTTTCCGCTAGATGTTGGAATATTGCTGCAGGGACTTGCATCCATTCAGCCACAAGAGCATTAGTGAAGTCAAGCAATGATGTTGGGCAATTAGGCCTGGCTCGTATTGGCATTCTAATTCATCCCAAAGGTGTTCAATGGAGTTAAGGTCAGGGCTCTGTGCAGGCCAGTCAAGTTCTTCTGCACCGATCTCAAAAAAACATTTATGTATGGACCTCGCTTTGTGCAAGGGGCATTGTCATGCTGAAACAGGAAAGGTCCTTCCCCAAATTGTTGCCACAAAGTTGGAAACACAGAATTGTCTAGAATATAATTGTATGCTGTAGTGTTAAGATTTCCCTTCACTAGAACTAAGGGGCCTAACCCGAACTAGATTTGTCCGTCGGATTGCCAGATGGTGAAGCGTGATTGATCACTCCAGAGAATGCGTTTCCACTGCTGCAGAGTCCAATGGCGGCGAGCTTTACACCACTCCAGCCGATGCTGGTCATTGCGCATGGTGATCTTAGGTTCGTGTGTGGCTGCTAAGCCGTGGAAACCCATTTAATGAAGCTCCCGATGAATAGTTATTGTGCTGACGTTGCTTCCAGAGGCAGTTTGAAACTTTGTAGTGTGTGTTGCAACCGAGGACAGACAATTTTTACGCTCTTCAGCACTCATCGGTCACTTTCTGTGAGCTTGTGTGGCCTACCACACGTTTCCACTTCACAATAACAGGACTTACAGTTGACCGGAGCAGCTCTAGCAGATGAGTATAGGATGCATGCTTTCATGCCATTATAGATAGTCACATAACTATTCAGATGACTTCCACACAGCACTAAATAGCATCATACTATAATGTGGACCAACATCTGCATTATAATTATTTAGTTCTAGTGTTTTGAAGTTACGATGGGCTGTATATGATAAATGAGCAACCACTAGGCATGCCTGAATCCATGAGCTTCATTTTCCTAAGGGAGGAGAACCATTCCATCTCACACCAACAACGTCGGCCATTTCCTTTGAACTCCATAATTTCCTCAGAGCTAGCCCTTTTTGGGTGTCAAGACATCAATGCAATGAATCAGCTTTTTTGTTTCTTCTATTGATTCTGTGACCTTAACAACTCTTTATCGATCCACCTGTCAGTGACCCTATCTTCTGACCTGTACTTCCACACTTTGGTTTTAAAGCAATTTAACACTGTTGCACCATTCTAGAAGACTGTGGCTACTTCTGCTGCCTGCAACAGTAGAGACGATGGCTCCAAAGCAATTTATTTGACAGCCCAGGACCGAATTGCACGAGAAGCCAAAGCTGCCAACCCAGACAATAAAATGCTCAATTTTGTCTACTGCGACAAGGATTTAGTGTACTTTATATAGTGATGTCAAAGAGCATCAACCATGATGGAGGCTATTTATATGACATCAGACAACATCAAATCCTCCGACTGTAGAGTTTTGATCAGAGAGTTGCCAGCATCTCTTTGATCTAAAGAATGGAAAAGGATAGTAATAGGAGTGTAAATGTTGCAGAACTATGTATTTGGATCTATGTATTTTGGTGTTGATGACGATGTAATGTTTGTTGTAATGTTGATGATCTGCCAGAGGTGTCTCCCGGTATGGAGATAGATTTGATGGTAATGTTGACAGATATCACAGATGACAGTCATTCTTCTGCATCTGTAATCACATCCGTCAATGTAAATTCGATCCAAGCTGACATGTGTCTGATTGTCCCTGTGACTGAATATCAAACCCTACCATCATTTTGGGCTCTAGCCAGTTTTATTGTTAGACTACATGTCTATTTAAGATGGAGGTGATCTCTATGATCCAGAACTGCAACACCACCTATATTTAACTTCAATGTGCTACATGTCAGTCCCCCTTATATCTTCAGCCATCCCTTCATTTAATTTCCAACTTTTTGGCTGCGCTCCAATAAGACTTTGGTACTCGCCGATCTCTAATGCAGACAGAGCAAAAAGGCCGGACATAGTCCTTAAATTGTCTATCTGTTTTGATAGAGAAAACGATAATGCGGAAAAGATCCTTGAGAATTATCTCAGGTGGTACTTTCAGCTGACCCATTTTTCTTTTCTGTTTAGAGCTTTGTGGCTGGTGGCATATCGATTTAAGATTTTGATCAAAAGGTTTTCTTGGAAAGCAATCAAGGCTATTTTCTCCTCTATTGTATGGGGGTTAGCAGTAGTAACAACCCAAGATGGAGTTCTGTGGAAAACCAAAAAACATGTACCTACCTCTATGGGGGTAATCTTTGTCTTGCTGTGATATCATACTGAATGCCTTGCTTTCTTAAATAAACAAGAGACTATAACGAGAAGCATTTATTTGCTTTCAAAGAAGTTAGCATCAACACCACATTAAAATAACCGAAGGCTCGAATGTAATAGAATTTATCCAACCAGGTGCGTAACAAAATGAGGCAGCCATCCATGGGAATTCCCAAAAGGATGAGGCTCAACGCCTCAGATTATTGCATGTACGTGCTGTGTCAATGGAGACATGTCTAGTATACCTTTCACTGGAAATGGACCACTCATGGTATCACTAATCAACATGGCTAATGTTCCTCTAATAACACAAAGATTGCCTTGCTATCTTTGTGTCCTTAGAGGAACAAGCTCACCATTTAATATCTGTTGCACCCGTTTAATATCTCTATTAGAAAATACTTCTGCAGGTTAAAACACAGTCGAGCGAGGTGACTGGCATTTTTCAGTTTGGCTGAAATGTCAGACCTAATTGTGGAAGCCCTCTGCATGCTTTAGCCCAATAAATGACATACGCTTATAAACCACTGTTGTAAAAAGTCACAAGCGAAAGGAATTTTTAAAAGCAATGATTACCCCTGAGCACTCAGGTACATTTCCACAGCGAGACCCATCTTTGCCTCATTGCCTCGTTGTGCTAGGGCTCCTGGGGGTTTATTATTTTGAAGGTATGCAGCTGCTCTTTCATAAGCAGTCTCTAGATAAACTCAGCAAAGGGGAAAAGGGCAGCATTCACACACAACAGAAATGGTAATTAGCAGACGTTTCATACAGCAGCCATGGGAGATGCGATTGGCTGCCATTCAGTGTTTATTTTGATGGTTGATATCTCACAGATAGCTATGGGAACCGATACCTTCTGATTTGGGTGTTTAGCAGGGCCGTAAGCAGGCCCTGCAAATGCTATTTGGAGAACAGCAAACACAAGCAAAAATGACCCGAGCCATTATAACCTTTCCTGCTGTAGGTTCATACACCTCAGTCCGTTTAGTTCCTTCTCCCAGTGAACCAGAGTCTGGCCCTTTTGGAGTGCCCATTGCTGTTCCATGTTGCTGAGGTGGAGAGTTTAAACGGAATCAATAAACCCAGCAACTTTGTGATGCACTTGCATACCATACCCTAAATACTCTGGATTTTTTCGAATCTATGTGTGTTTTCATTCACATGCTTTCAGAGCATAGGCATATGACAAATGAACTGTAAGATCTGTTTGAATAGAGTACTTTTAGCTTGCCAGTGTAGTTGCATAGCAACCATGGGAAATGTGTTGACCTGTTTACCCTCTTGGTATCACAAGGCTAACACTAACTAATGCCAACTCTCCCTATTCCGTGGCTAAGTATAACAAAACTGTGCCATGCAATGTACAGAAATGTGGACATATTCTAACCCAAGCATGCAGATTCTGTAGATTCTAATCACCAGTTGCATTGTATGTGGGAGGAATCGTAATTTAGACCATTTCCAACATGACAGTGAAGACAAGTCGACATGAAACTAAGTTTACCGTCTCAGAAAAACAGTGGAGCAACCTGACAAGCATTAGGCTACGTGTGATCCACACACCTTTGGAAGTGCTGCTTGTCTGGTGTGCAAATCCAGCTCAGCTCACATGCACAGCTCACAGGGTCTCCAGAACAACATCAAAGTTTCAGCGTTCTTCAACATAATAATGTTGATGCCTGTGTTTGTATGCCATGTGTCCGATGGCAGCCAGACAGGCTCCCCAGGTTTCAAAGTCGACAGAATAGACTTGGTGAACAGATAGGAACACGTTCCACCTTGCCATCCGCTTTACTGACTAGGTGTAAGTGTAACATATTACTGTAATTATGTTATCTTCTCATCTGGGAACACATCACTGCTATGTATCCATCACACAGTAATATACAAACATAGTCATACAGTGAAAATATTCCACAGTGAGGAAGGGAGTTTACGCTTGTCATTTCTTTTCTAGAAATGGTATGAATTAACAGTCCAATTAAATATTGACTGGATTTGTTTGAATGAAAGTGTTCATCTAAATATAAATTAAATTATGCATAATTTATTATCTTAATATGTTTGATAAACAGCCAGTAAGCTGGCCCCAGTAAATCCGTTGACAATCAGTGCTCCAATAACTGAGTTTAAGAGGAAGAAGTATCCATAAAATGTGCATTTATCAATAGATTTATAAGGCAGACTTGTTGCCACTGTCACTTCATCTTTTTACCCATAGGTTCATTTAAATGATGAACTCAATAATAATAACCATTAAAATATGCACTTAGCCTCCCTTCAAAGAAGGAAAATTAAAGTCTTTGATTTCTCAACAGCCTAAAGAAAGGGGAGTGCTTGCAAACCTCATAAGTATTTCAATATGTAGCTCATTTACATTTAAATAAAACCACCAGCGACACTCTTTGAAATTGATGTATGTTTGTTTATAGAATGCATATCGACTAAATTGGTAAAAGGACATTTATTGACCCGTGACTTGTACATGGACAGCGTGTAGTAACTCCTCTAAGGCAACAGTTGAAATGTACACAAGTGTTACCTGGAGGAAGATGGGGGATGGTCATGCTCGTTCAATTTCAGTCACGGGGAGGGTTTAGTTTTTTTCATTTAGTCCAGGGGAGGGTAATGTAATTTGTAATTGATTAAATGTTTTTGAATTAGTTGCTTATTATAGTATCTCGATGTGTGCCCAAGGCTGCCTTTGTTTCCTGATTCTCTGCTGGGCGCACAATATCAAGTGCGCCCAGTGTGGTCCCAGTCAAATGATCCATAGCCTATACTATAGGCCTAGGCTATACAAAGAGCACGCTTGGAGAAGCCTTGGGAAAAGTTATATTTCTAACAAAATGTACTTCCTTCCCGAGTTGCTCCCTAACCAATGGTTGTGTGCTGTGCACAGTGGCTCTTCAAGAGGCGAGTCAAAGGCTTCTAACAAAAATGCATTTTTATTAGTAAAAAAAAAAGAAGCAATATCTCTGCGCGCGCACTAGGCCTGCGGATGTAGTGTTCCGTTTGAGAGGGAGAGCGCGAAGATGAGAAGGAGGACCGGAGGTAAGCTTGCTACTGCTACAATTGATTTACATAAAAACAATATGTTTCGTTGCCCATAATGGAGCTATTTATCAGAGTTAGTGACCTCACAATAAGCCATATTGGAGCAATTTACATAACTTACATTACTATGAAGCGGCAGCCAAAAAAGATGGACAGCGCATGGGTGCTGAAAGTAGACTAATTCGAGAAGACCTAATTCATTTGAACAGTCTTCATTCATTTGAACTTTAGGCTACTAACAACAAGACGGCTTTGTGTTGGAGCCTATTTCTTCCTATTCAAGAAATATGAGATAGGCAGGCCTACATGTTTGACAGACAAAATGATAGTCTACTATCCATAGATTTGTCAGCCATTTCCTTCAGTCACCATGCACTCCTTAAATATCGCAGTGTCAGTGAAGGGCTTGGAGTGTGAAGTTAAAACCAGGGCTTGAATTGAGATGTATGTGCGGGTATTGTGGCTTTTGTTAAAGAACATGTCTAAAAATATAGGGCTACCCTTTGTTAGCTTAAGATTTTGATTATTTATGCTAGAAACAAGCTGTAAAATGCCGGGGAAAGACGTGACTCCAATGCCAACCCAATGCATATGGGATATCTTTGGTTTGCATCTATGACATTGAGGCTGAGCTACAACCTTCTATAGCTGAGGAGAGAAAAATGTACTTTGCTTGAGAAGTAGGCTAATATGGTATTCTGTCACTATCAATTGACGTTCAACATTTCAACAGGCTTTTAAACAACATACTAACTCTAAATCAGTCAGGAGCAAGCCAGCTAAGAAGGAACGGAAATTATTTATTTCGGATATATTACTATTATTTAAAGGCTATAGCCTGTCAGTTAAGGAATACATTGTAAAGTGTTTGTGACACGCTACAGGCAGGTACATTTCAACAACACATCAACAACAGCACTTCAACAACATGACTATACATTTCGCATTTAGGCTGTATACAATTTGTATTAAAAAATAAAATATGTCTTATTTGGCTGGACAGTGCCTTTCAATTCACTTCTAGAAACATGAGTTTGGCCAGTCTATGGTTTGAGGATCATGAGGTGAGCTATGCCTCGTTTGAAAATGAGAAATTTGGCCTCTCATATTCCCATGCTCTAATCACAGGCAAATAGAATAAATGAGAAAATCATAGTTTCCCAAATGAAAAAAAGTTACAAGTGCATATATGATGATATTCAGCCGCTGTGTTAAAACAAATGTATTTTTCTCTAAATCATTGATGATCAGATACTTCAGTTGTAACTGGTTCTGTTGCGCAAGTTTTGTTGTTGCAGTTGATAGATAAGTTTAGCACTGCTCCAAACATACAATCCTCTTGTTTAATAATAGTCTGTGTAGAAATCAAAACATCTCCGGTGCTACAGCAAGTGCTCATTCGTTGTCATGCTCTGTTGTGGTATTGAAAAATATTCAGCAAAAAAATACGCGTTTATACATTTTTTTTTTTTCTCGGACCGCAAATAAGATGATAGATTCATGCAGTGATTTTATATAATGGATATCTTTTCTCCCGTACCCTTGTCCATGGTGATCTGCGAATCCACAAACTTCTGGCTACTTTGGCATGTAATGCTTACAAAATGAAGAACAGTTTCTAAAACTGCATAGCTACGGCTGTGGTCAGTCCAAGTGAGTGAGTAAACGGTAGCCATGTGTATTATATTATTTTGGGTATAGGGGAGGGTCACTATTTTTTTTCAAGCGTTCAGGGAGGGTCTGGTAAAAATATATTTTACTGAAGGGAAGGCCATCCATTTTCATTTCAGAGAGGTAGGGTTTTCTCCAGGCATCCCTCATTATAAATAACGTACAGTCCCTAAATAGAAAGATATGCTAACATAACGCTGAATTAAGGTATTTCTAATGGTTTTCTTCACGACTACCCTTTTACATTAAGAACTAACACAGAGCGAGCTGAACAGAAGAGGAATATTGAGCTCCAGAAAGGTCATTATTTAATAAATCATCCTCTGAATCATTTCTCAGCAGAAAAAGCCATCAGCACGGAGCACTATTGGAATTTGCAGTTATCTTTTTCTTCTTCTCTACCAAATGTTGAATAGCTCATTATAGTTGCTTTACACTAGGTGTTTTACCTTTTGTTGAAAGACAAATTTGGACAAAAACAAAACCAGAGTTACAATGGCAAAATGCATGAACATTTTCATAAGTACATACAGTATTAGGGTAGTAAAATCAAAGTAGTGAAATAATGATTTGAGTAGAGCTCCAAGTCTCCAAATGAAAAGACTCCAATCCCACCCTGTTAGAATCACATACTTGCCATCATGGTACAAAAACAACACCATTCATTATCTCACAATATCAAGTGAGTAAGGGAGTTAGGCTACTGAAGTCTAGTGCATCTGGTATCTTCAATAAGTTGGTGACGTTGCATCACCTCTTTCCATAGCCAATCAGTGTCAAGAAAAACACTCCGCTTTTGCTACTTCAGGTTTGATCATCACAGTGCCTCGTATTCCAAACGAACCACACCCCACCTTCAGTGATTCTGGAGGTTCCATTACCTTGAAACACATTACCTTTACTGGAAGGGCTGCGGCTTTCAATGCTGTCCGTAGAGTTGCTTCATATGCATCCATACTTGGATGTATTCTCAGATTTCCTCTGTATACGTTCTTGCTGTGAGATATAAGGCGGTCTGCATCATGCTAATGCTTTGATCTGCGGGTTCTCCTCCTGCAGCCAAGGCATACTTCCAAGTTATAATGTGTGCACACGTGGATATCACTGATTTCAAATTGGAGAGAGGAAAAGCTAACGTCTTATGGCAAACTATAGGTTCACTTCTCAGCTAGAGCTGAAGTAGTACTCTTAACCAGTATAACACAGCCTATCTTGGAGTTAGACGGTGGAATTTACCGTACATCATGATGATTTGTCATGAGCTAACTAAGTGGAGTGTGGGTGGATTATTTCTTTGGTGTTTTTACACTGCAGGTGTGAGAGTGAAATATGGATTTAAGTGAGAATATGTAAAATTCCTCTCCTACAATTTTTTTGGGTGGCATCTTTAGATTTCCATTTCTTCACATGCATTGCATGTGCCCCAACTGGCTTCTTACGTATTTCTATAAAATGCACAAAATGTTACGAGTCCTATCTTCAAAATGGACTTTCTCATTCAGCATGTGAACAGCACTAGGATGACCTATTTTACATACTTAATCCTCTTCGTTCACTGGGCTGAGGATAAGTCCAATATTGACAAGTGGAATGACTAACCTGTCTTGCAATGTCATATTGATTGAGTGGCAGAATGCATGCTTTCGTCACCTGGTAGACAGAAGTCCCAAATGGGTAGATAAATTTAGAGAAAGGTTACTGCTGGAGATAAATGAGCTGTGAAAAATGACTATTGTCCAGTGATTTTCGGTAGAACTCATTGCCTTCTGTCCTTTTTTTTAGATGAGGAATACAACCTAGTTTGTATTCCACAGCTTCAGTATAGCTCATCACCTTTACCCTTTCACACAGACACCGTACTCCCCCGCCCACACGTGACAACACACTCTGAGACATGGTAATGGCGGTAGCCTCCAATTGATCTGGAATGAGGCTTTATAATTGCACTTCCTTTTCATGTGGGGTGTTTGGATTACTCCGCCTCCAGCAGACTCCCACGTGTGGAAGCCTCACTCACTCGGCTGTCAGTAAACTTTCCACATCAAAAGGCTCCCTCTCTGCTTCGTCCACATACGCCACCGGAGACCGAGACATAATTATTACTGTCATATTGTTGCATATTATTAATAATATTGGTGCAAAACGCCTCAGTGCCTTTGGCAAGTTGAAATGACTGTGCAAACAACCTCTAACTTTGAAGTAAGTCAGGATATAGATGTCGTTTTAAAATATGTCTATATCAGGTGCTATAATCATACACATCAAGTGCTATTTCTATATTTATATGTATATATTTGCATGAAAACATTTAATGGGATACATTTACTAAATTGTTTCTAGGGTTGTTGGTGGTTTGATCACATGCACATCTTACAGAGTGTGGCTTTCATTTAAAACAAACATGTCATGTTCACTATTCTTCCTACAAGGCAACACCTGTACCCACAGCTTTTCATGTCCAAGGTCCTGTACCCCCAGCTTTTAACAAGATCTTGGTTTCATAATCAACAACAGGTAAGCCCATCAGCAGCCCACCAACCCAATCAAGCCCAGGAATCAAAAACATTTGGCACAGAATTGGATCATGGTGGATCATGGCGGCTTTCGAAGACCCCCAGCCTAGACTGCTTTAGCGGCCAGATGGTACCATCAGCTGTGGCCTCCTCAGAACTGAATATTAATGCCCATGTCTCCACTCAGCTCCTTTTGTCGTCTAATACGTCCTTGGATTCCCATCAACCTGTGCCGGCTGGATCAAAGGGAGTATCGCCGTGACGATGCATGGTGCAGTGTCCACCCATGGCTTCAAAAGACCTGGGCTTCTCCTTTATTGGACTCTTCTTAACTGAATGGAACACCTTGGACTGGAACTACGGTTCAAGATGGCATCGGATGAGAAGGGATCTCGGCATGCCCCAACGTACTTTTCCTTGATCTCGGCTTGTTCTGTAGTTTATGTCGTTGTGGCCAATTAAAAGCCCACGTACAGTATGCCTGATATGGAAGCAAAGAAAACCTTGCCTTGAGTTTTTCATTTGACCTTTTTGCATGATAAATATCCAGCCCGACTGAAGTGTTTTGATACTGATCCCTTGTAATATACAGTTTCTGTGGTTGTTAACATTAAGTATGTATATTTATAATAACCGGTCCTTATGTGGATATCACAAAGTGCTTATATGTTGTTTATAAGGTATATATACCCAAGTGTTACTGAGCGTGAGAAAGCAGAAGAATTACATTATCTTAGAATTTGAATTAAGCACAGTATTGAAAAGGCAGGCTCTCTGGCTTTCTAATGAGGTATTTGGGAAGAAGGGATGAAAGCTTATTTGAGTTAGAGAGCGGAACTCTTCCCTGATGTCAGCCCCCTGGGTGGCACGGATGAATAGCATCACTTATGACAGCCACTATTCTGTCAATGGCTCCTCATTCATCCTGACTGCTCATGAAAATATCAAGTGCCGTATTAAACCACACTGATTGTAATTGGTATATGTTCCAGTCCAGATGAAGACACTTCAGTTACTACGAAGGCACTGCAGTTTGCAAGCTACACCAACTGTACACAGTCGATCAATTATTTACAAAAAATATTAAGTTGTTGTTAATATATGTAAATGATCATTTGTAAGGAATGTGATTAGTCATTCAAGCGACACTTCAGGATTTTGGCAATTAAGTCCTTTATCTACTTCCCAAGACTGGGATGAACTCGTGGATACCATTTTTATGTTTCTGCATGCAGTTTGAAGGAAGTTGCTGACTAGCAACTTCCTTCTGGTTAGCATTGGCTCACAAAACTACCTCTAACTTCCTTCATACTGGATGCAGATAAATATAAATGGGTATCCATAAGTTCATCTGACTATGGGTAAGTAGATAAAGAACCAAAACACTGAAGTACAGTGCATTCGGAAAGTTTTCAGACCCCTTCACTTTTCCAACATTTTGTTAAGTTACAGCCTTATTCTGAAATTGATTAAATACATTTTGTTCCACATCAATATACACACAATACCCCACAATATCCCATTGAAATGTTTGCTAATGTATAAGAAATACAAAACTGAAATACCTTATTCACATAAGCATTTAGACCCTTTGCTATGAGACTTGAAATTGAGCTCAGGTGCATCCTGTTTCCATTGATCATCCTTGAGATGTTTCTACAACCTGGATTGGAGTCCACCTGTGGTAAATTCAATTGATTGGACATGATTTGGAAAGGCACACACCTGTCTATATAAGGTCCCACAGTTGACAGTGCATGTCAGAGCAAAAACCAAGCTATGAGGTCGAAGGAATTGTCCGTAGAGCTCTGAGACAGGATTGTGTCGAGGCACAGATCTGGGGAAGGGTGCCAAAAAATGTGCGCAGCATTGAAGGTCCCCAAGAACACAGTGGCCTCCATCATACTTAAATGGAAGAAGTTTGGAACCAACCACCAAGACTCTTCCTAGAGCTGGCTGCCTGACCAAACTGAGCAATCAGGGAAGAAGGGCCTTGGTCAGGGAGGTAACCAAGAACCCGATGGTCACTCTGACAGACCTCTAGAGTTCCTCTGTGGAGATAGGAGAACCTGCCAGAAGGACAACCATCTTTGCAGGACTCCACCAATCAGGCTTTTATGGTAGAGTGGCCAGACGGAAGCCACTCCTCAGTAAAAGACATGACAGCTCGCTTGGAGTTTGCCAAAAGGAACCTAAAGGACTCTCAGACCATGAGAAACAAGATTCTCTGGTCTGATGAAACCAAGATTGAACTTGGCTGAATGCCAAGCGTCACATGTGGAGGAAACCAGGCACCGCTCATCATCTGACCAATACCATCCCTAAGGTGAAGCATGGTGGTGGCAGCAGCATCATGCTGTGGGGATGTTTTTCAGCGGCAGGGACTGGGAAACTAGTTAGGATTGAGGGAAATATGAATGGAGCGAAGTACAGAGAGATCCTTGATGAAAACCTGCACCAGAGCGCTAAGGACCTCAGACTGGGGCGAAGTTTCACCTTCCAACATGACAACAACCCTAAGCACACAGCCAAGACAACACAGGAGTGGTTTTGGGACAAGTCTCTGAATGTCCTTGAGTGTCCCTGCCAGAGCATGGACTTGAACCTGATCGAACATCTCTGGAGAGACCTGAAAATAGCTGTGCAGCGACACTCCCCATCCAACCTGACAGAGCTTGAGAAGATCTGCAGAAAAGAATGGGAGAAACTCTCCAAATACACGTTTGCCAAGCTTGTAGCGTCACACCCAAGAATATTCAAGACTGTAACCATTGTGTGTAGAATAAGGCTGTAATGTAACAAAATGTGGAAAAAGTGAAGGGGTCTGAATACTTTACGAAAGCACTTTATCCCTTTAAGGAAAGTAAGGTCAAAGGTGATTGAGTTATTCAGTCCTTCAGCATCTTCCACTGTCTTCCTCCACTTCTCCAGTGAATTGTTAGTATGGCGCTCCCTCACAGGTACATGTGAGGTGGTGTCCTGAACATCAATAGATCAACATCAAGGAGATAGAAATATTGAAAGCGATTAAAATGTTTTCAATTTACATATTCAGGCATAAAATATGCAAACTTATGCATGCTAAATTCACACCTGCAGGTACAATTCCATGCCCCAAATAATCAGTGAAATAGTCCGGATCTTACAGTTAAAAAAAGGATATATATATATATAATTTAGAATGTCATGCCAAATACATCAAAATACTTGATCCATTTTAGTGCTCTATAACATGGGAGTTATTTTTAAGAATTTGCAGATAGGTAATTACTGAGTCTTTCAGAACATTGTGTGCATGCTTTGCATCTGTTGTTATTTAGCTCAAATCAAGAACATGTAAAAACAAAGGTAAAGATGAATGAGTCTACTTCTAGAGAATACCAAATCACTACTACGTATGTTTGAAAGGCTTCACAACAGTCCATATGGATAATCATTTACAGTTAATTTCTTTGTGGACAAAGAAAAATAACAAACACTATGCATAAAACATAATATGTCACCCGATACTATACATTTATAATTTCAATAATTAGACACATCAACTTAAGTATTTTTCATAGTCTACATAACATTACTTCAGCACAGAAGTGAATGTAAAAAAGGTGTCTGAGTTAAAGAAGACATGACAGTCCTTCTGATTGTGTGCTGTCTACCCATATTACACAGTAGCTGGTAGCTGGGTGGCCCCTGCTCTGTGTCCAGACCTGAGGAGCAAGTATCAGGAGGGTTAATGACACCATGATATGAATAAATACAAGTGAACTCTGTTTGTCACAGGGGTACAGTATCTGTTGCAGCCCCATTTCCTGGAGTCCCCGCGCTGTAATTAGCACAGACTCTGGGTGATGATCTTATCGGTCTGGCTCTCGGGTGGTGTGTAATAAAGACATCCAGGGTCTGTCTTTGTCGGTCTTTCCCTTATCGTCGCCAGCCACTAATTAGGCCCCACAGGTAAAGGGGATTATGGGTATTAGAGTCACCCGGTAGTCTGAAAATACCCAGGATTTCAATCGAGCTCTGGCCTCGATGTGACCTTTAGAGACTGGTTGCTTTGGTTAGAGAGCAGCTGGATACGATACATATACCATTCCTGGGTACCGGTATACACACAGGGAGAATGTTATACATGGTGGTAAACCGACGGGTACATACCTCTCATTATCTCTTCTCACACTAGCTAATGAGTCTGACCTCTGTTGCTCAAAACAATGTGCAGACACACTCCATTGGTTTCACATTAGCACGGGCACAAGACGAGGTGTTCCCACGATGGGATGCTGAATGGAAAACAAACGGGTTCTGTAAATGTACAGTAGACAGAAGCTAACCCAGCTAACCCAGCTACAGGCAAAGCAGCTGTCACGCCCTGGCCATAGAGAGGGTTTTATTCTCTATTTTGGTTAGGCAAGGGTGTGACTAGGGTGGGTATTCTATGTCCTTTTTTCTATGTTTTTGTATTTCTTTGTTTTGGCCTGGTATGGCTCTCAATCAGGGACAGCTGTACATCGTTGTCGCTGATTGGGAGCCATACTTAGGTAGCCTGTTTTCCTTTGGGTTTTGTGGGTGGTTTATTTCTGTTTAGTTATCTTACCTGACAGAACTGTTTGGCTGTTGTCTTTGTTTATTTGTAAAGTGTTAAATTTTTCCATAAAATTACAAAGATGAGCACTAACCACGCTGCGCCTTGGTCTACTCCATTCAACAGTCGTTACAGAAGCAGCATGTTGATGCACTTTGACGTGTTTGGATACCCATAGATATCAACCTTGAAAGTAGCTTAAAGGTTGGTAGCTTTCCCTTCAGATCTTGAACAATGAATATTGATAATCTGAAAGACTGAGGTATAATCTCTCCACCTGTCATAAGCGTCGTTCAGGACAGACCAAGGCGCAGCGGGTATAGTGCTCATTCTTACTTTTTTATTTTCAGAGACCACTTAAACAAAGAAAAAAACTAACGACAGCAAACAGTTCCGTAAGGTTCACAGACTATAACAGAAAATAAACACCCACAAAACCCAAAGGAAAACAGGCTGCCTAAGTATGGCTTCCAATCAGAGACAACAAAAGACACCTGCCTCTGATTGGAAACCACACTCGGCCAAACCTGGAAAACGGAACATAGAAAATGAAAACTAGAACCAAAATCCCCTAGACCAAAAACCCCAAAACACACAAAACAAACAACCCCTGCCACGCCCTGACCATACTACAATGACAAAAGACCCCTTTACTGGTCAGGACGTGACACCACCTAATCAGATGACCAGCAACGGCAATACAAGAACCCGAAGCATGATTTGTTTTAAGTTTATTAAAATGAGCACATTATTCACGTTTTGTGTCTGAATTGACACGGCTTTGTGTTATCAAAGCGGGGCAATAAATCAGCTAGATACAACTTCACTGTGAGAGTCATTAATGTCTCTTTGGCATACGTTTCTTTAGGTATACTATCACCAGATCACATGGGTATAAGAGACTTTACTTTCTCCCTTTGGGCCCAGTTCCTAAAGTTACAAATTACCTAAAGGTTTGTGCAGCGAAGAAGACATTCTGGGCAACAATTTGGCACATTATATCCCCGCCTCACTCCCTGACATTATAATCAGCGGGAGACGATTGGACCCATGGGAGCAGTTTCCATATCATTTACTACACAGCAGTCTTAACAAAAAATGATATTCAGCTGTTTTTGGTTCATTTTGGTATTGGGCAAATGTCTTGCCCACGTCTAACCTGTTGGTTGTCAAGGATACGATCTACAGACTGGTGTCAAACAGTCACACAGTATATCCTGTTTATGTCTTGGGTGATACAGGATGGAGGAAACCCACTCGTTCTTATACCTTTTCCTATTTCCTCCTCCCACTCTCCTCTTGGCTGGGGTGAAAGAGTTTGTTTAATTAAAGTGCTAAGTCTTTGTTCAGTTTGTCTGTAGTTTCAAACTGAGATAGAGTATATCATGTATCTTTTAATGTGAAGAGCTTTGCTCTTTAAGATCACATGATGTTCTCGTACAGCATGTAATTTACTGTGTGTCTGAATCCTTACATTCTTTCCTGTTATTATACTATACCTAATCAAGAAGGGAACATTCTGCTTTGTGCAAACCTTGGGGGAAAAAATTACTGGCACAATCAGTACACTATTCAGAGCCATATTGTTGGTTAATTATTGGCTTTAAAGAGCCTATAAGAAGCTCTGCTTACAGCAGTGGTTGCTAAGACACCCACCTGCTGCCTACCTTCTTATGCTCTTTCTGAATCTTCTGGACGTGTTTGCTCATCTTACGGGATGGTGGAGTGCAGAATCTCCCACATGTAAAACCTGAGAGAACTCCTGATATCTCCAAGTATCATTTTCGTTTTAATCTGTTGTTCTCTATTACTGTCTTTTTGCTAGCTAGAGCCATCTACTTTAAGTGCTACCTGTCTTCCCTGTCGCCTACTTAGTGTCTGAACTGCTGACTGCTCATAACTTGCAGATAATTGTTGACACATCAACCCGGATTAAGGGGCAGGGCAATTTGTGACTAATGTTGTTTTCGTAATCAGTTGCTATATTGGAGGGGGAGTGGTATCTCCTCTCCTAGGCAATTAGCAATTAGTGTTAGTACTTCAGTCTCCCCTGTTTTGTCAGCGGCACTCTCGTCGCCGAAAAAAAGACGCTTCTGCCGAGTTGTTCTGAGGAGTTATTCGAGGAAGGAAATAGAGAAAAGCTCCTCTCTCTTTCTCTCGCTCTCTCATATCTTACCTAGTTATTTTCAGATCTCATTTAGCTCTATTGTAACTTTGGCAACTGCAGTGAGCTCCAAAAGTATTGGGACAGTAACACATTTGTTGTTGTTTTGGGTCTGTACTCCAGCACTTTGTATTTGAAATGATACAATGACTGAGGTTAAAGTGCAGACTGTCAGCTTTCATTTGAGGGTATTTTCATCCATATTGGGTGAACCGTCGGGTGAGCTGAATATGGATAATCCTGAATGAATTGTAATGGTGAGAGGCTAGCATGTCTTGGGGGGCATGATGCTTTCTCACTCATCACTATTCATTCAGGATTATCTGTAATCGTGGTAGCATCTACATTCATGTGGAAGTGTTTAGAAACATATTCTATTTCTATTTACAAAAGTGACTCCAAAATGACACAATACATTATTTCCCATTCATTTCTATTGGGCACCGAATAATCTGAAACAAAGCCAAAACAAACGGCAAATGCATCCAACACGTTTGTTGATGTAATCATTGTGTTCTATGAATATGGGACCAAATACTAAGCATTTCAAATCCAAAGTGCTGGAGTACAGAGTAAAAATAAGAGATGTCACTGTATGTGTGTGTTTTCTATACCTGTTGGCTCCTCTCCCTGTAGGCTTTACAGACGCTCCCCACTCCTTGGCTGCAACCAAGTGTACCCTGCCTAGACAACCCATGTGGAATTCCTGGTCTCTGGCAGCGTTTGGAACTTCCGATCTGCGGGCAAGAACGTTGAGTTCATCTCAGCCTATGCTGTCCTTCAGTCCCTAAACTTTTTGGCCCTGATGGAGACATGGATTCACCCCAGAGAACACTGCTACTCCAGCTGCTCCCTCTTCATCTGATTACGTTTTCTCTCATAGTCAGAGAGCATCTGGTCGTCACGGTGGTGGCACAGGGCTGAGAATTTCTCCTAAGTGGCGTTTTTCTCTCTTCTCCCTCACTCACCTGTCCATCTCCTCATTTGAATTCCATGCTGTCTTTGTCACTTGTCCACTCAAACGTAAACATTTTATCATCTATCGCCCACCAGGTGTCCTTGGAGAGTTCCTCAAAGAGCATGACACCTTGATTAGCTAATTTCCTGACGATGGCTCACTGCTCTTCGTACCTGGCGTCTTCAACCTCCTGACGTCTGCCATCGATTAACTTCTTTCCAACTTCCCCTTCTTGCCTCTTTTGACCTAACCCTTTCCCACTCCCCTCCCACTCACAAGGCAGGTAATATGCTTGATCTCATCTTTACTATAGGCTGTTTGCCTACTAATCTCACGGCCACTCCACTACCCAGATGATCATGCGATGTCACAATCTTCCCTCTCTCTCTCTCCCACTACTCTCTCCTCTTCTATCCTATCATCTCTCCCTAAATCCTTCTCCCACCTGTTTCCTGATTCTGCCTCTTCGACCCTAGTCTCCTCCCTGTCCACATCCTATGACTAGCACTGTCCCCTTTCCTCCCGGCTGGCTTGGCCCTCCCCCCTCTGCTCCGTGGCTGAAGTGACTCATTGTGAGTTTACAGAACAGGGCAGAAAATAAAGGAAAGCTCCTCGGGAAGTTATCATCCTTCCACTCCCTCCTCTCTACCTTATCTTCTGTATCCACTGCTAAAGTGACTTTCTTTCACTTTAAATGTCAAGCTTTTGACTCTAACCCCAGGAAACGATTTTCCACCTTCTGCTCCCTCCTTAATCCTCCAGCCCTTCACCCTCCCTCCTCTCTCTCTGCGGGCGACATTGTCAACCACTTAGATTTTTTTTTTTATGACAGGTTCAGCCTATTGAGTCCACTGGTCCCGCTCACACGGAACTACCCTATGCCTTTACCTCTTTATGCCCTCTCTCTTCAGATGAAATCCTGCAACTAGCGAGGTCCAGCCGCCCGACAACCTGCCTGCTCGACCCATTCCCTCCTACCTTCACTAGGGCATCTCTGGAGACCCTCTCCCATTCCTCACTTCCCTCATCAACTCATCCCTGACCACTTCTACAATGTTGATACCTGGTTAGCGTTGAGGATGACATCACCAGTGGCTGTAGCAACACACACAGACTCCTGGTCTGGTAAGTCCTGGATACCAACAACTGTCCCACTGCCATCCTCTGGAAGGTAGCGCTCAGCTGTCAATGACACCTCATTCATCACCTGAACATGATGGGGAGAAGAATAGTTGAATTCACTGTGTTAGTGATGGGCTGGTACAAAAAACCTTTACCCGGTGGGTCTCCAGGACCATGATTGAAGAACACTGCTATGTGTAAAGTACCTGGCCAGCTCGTGGGTCCAACTCGGTATTCTGAAACAATGAGCTCTTTACCTGTGTCCGTCCGAACAGAGAAACATTGCGGCGTGCCCGGGCCCTGCAGCTCCGAGCAACGAAGGCTCTTCAGCAACCTCAAGTTTCGCATCACACCCTATTTAGCTAGCTACCTAAACACAGATGCCGACAAGGTGTATTGGGTTGTCACTAGTTGCCATAGCCACAAAGACATAAACCCTGCCTAGTACTACATTTTATCTTCTTATCTGATTGTTAACCTAACCTTAACTAGGGATGTGGCAGTCACAAAATTTTGTCAGACGGTTATTGTCATGCAAAAGCCTGATGGTCTCACGGTAATTGACCGTCAATTAACATAAACACGTTTAGCATTTCCAGGCCTTCATGCATACAAGCCTCTGATGTGCGCCTTTGAAACATCTACATTTGCAAAAGTCTAATAATTGAATATACACCATCACAATGAATCCCTTATTTATTTTAGGCAGGTCTAAAGAAACATTATGATATGAAAAGAATGTATTTCAGAAGAGCAGAATATGAGTTGGCCTGCTGTATGTTACCTGGCTATGCGCCCTGCCGTAGGCTTGTTCATTTAGCAGACAAGATGCACTTAAGTTCCATGCCATTATTTTAAATTATATGATTTTATCATAAAAAGAATATACAGGAACTTTGAAAAGTATTCAGACCCCTTGACTTTTTCCACATTTTGTTATGTTACAGCTTTATTATAAAATGGATTACATCGTTTTTTCCCCCCTTATCAATCTACACACAATATCCCATAATGATAAAGCAAAAATGAAGTATTCAGACCCTTTACTCAGTACTTTGTTAAAGCACCTTTGGCAGTGATTACAGCCTTGATTCTTCTTGGGTATGATGCTCCAAGCTTGGCAAGGACATTCAGAGACTTGTCCTGAAGCCACTCCTGTCTTGGCTGTGTGCTTAGGGTCATTGTCCTGTTGGATGGTGAACCTTCACCCCAGTCTGAGGTCCTGAGCGCCCTGGAGCTTAGCTGAATAAAATCGAAAGGATATCTTTCCCATTCCAGAGCGAGCGCGCGCATATGAAGGGGCTGTGTTGCGCGTAAAGTGATAATTTAAAACCGGTTCTATCTGCTAGATTTAGAGTTATTTGGCCACTTTAGTTGCGAATAATACAAACATTAGAATGACTTAGAAATCAAAAGATACAGTATATGGGCTGCATTATGTGACTATAGGCTAATGATGATTTGAGAAAGTTGCATAAAAAGCTTGCACTCTATTCCTTGTTTCAGGCTGCACACGCTGTTCTCTCATCAAGTGATCATATTTTCACCCATGAGAATATTCATTTAATCTCGTCTTTACTAATATCTCAAATTTGTTTTAGATTTAGAATGGCACATTATCAAATGGGCAGGAACAGGGGCAAGAGAAAAAATACATCTGTATGCACTGGAATAGCAAATGGAGGCCACTTTCCCCTGGTTCATTTCACTCATGTTGGGTAGGCTATACGGGTTATTTTGCTGCGGTACAGGTGATATTCCGCCCAAACTCTGTATGCCATGGACTCACCAACCCTGTTGCTACAGCCACGCAGTGCTTCATTTGGGAAATCTGTTCGGGAACATGGATAGTAACATGTTTTCACAAGGAAACATATTTCATTAATCTGTTGACAGACCCTGTCTCTGCGCACTGGAGAAAGGAATGAAGAAGAGATGGGGAGGAGATGGAATGCACAGTGGTGAGATATTGTGTAAATAAAGGTAATGTGTCAGCCTATTAATTATGATAATCAAATTCATTATAATTGTAGGCGAACTCCAAATTTGTTTTAATTTAGGCTAGACCAATTATGTACCAAAGATATCTTAAATCAGTATTTAAAAAAAAAAGTTATTCTGCCGAGTGTAATAAGCTGTAGGCTATGTATTGTATAACGGCGCAATCATTATTTTGATTCAGTGTTTTTTTTTTTGGGGGGGGGGGGGGGGGGCATTGGCTCATATATAGGCTTATGCATATGTTTCAGCTCTAATACTGTATGCCTATGGGTAGTTTGAATTGAATCAACACCTTAGAAAACGCTGTCCATTTCGTTGTTAGGCTGCGAAAGAACATGCACAATGACCATATTTTACACTGTTTCAACCTGTTGAACTTTCTTGAAATGGATCAATTACTGTGAGGTGAGTTTTAAAAGTACATACTGTTTTTAAGTGTTTGATGTGATTTTTTTTCTCCCGATTGCATTTACATTGATGTCAGAGTGGTTAGGGGGACTGTGGAGTCCTGAGTACCAGGCCATTAGCAACTTGACAATCATTAGCCAGTTGGGTACAGCTAACACATATTCAGAGTGCATAAGAGGAGATTACCGTGACTCAACAGTCACAGTCCATATTGACTCATGACTGCCTGTGTGGTGGTAATGGGGTCACTGCAACAGCCCTAATCTTTACGCTAACCTTAACCCCACTGCTAACCTTATGCCGAACCAACATTTTTGTTTTCAGGAATTTTTACTATATTGCCAATTTTGACTGTGTGGCTGTGCTATCTACTGGAAAATGGAGTATTGGTTAGCATCTGTACTAGCAAGCTAGCTGATATGGTAAGGTAGCAAGGTATGTGTGTGGAGTAACAAATCCAAACAGTATGACTTGGGTGACTGGAGTCTCTGACAATTTTATGGGCTGACACCGCCTAGTATATAGGTCCTGGATGTCAGGAAGCTTGGTCCCAGTGATGTACTGGGCTGTACGCACTACCTTCTGTTGCGCCTTACGGTCAGAGGCAGAGCAGTTGCCATACCAGGTGGTGATACAACCGGTCAGGATGCTCTCGATAGTGCAGCTGTAGAACTTTGAGGCCCTGGGGACCCATGCCAAATCTTTTCAGTGTCTTGAGGGGGAAAAGGTTTTGTCGTGCTCTCTTCACGACTGTCTTGGTGTACTTGCACCATGAGAGTTCGTTGTCTTGCTCACATTGAGATAGAGGTTGCTGTCCTCTGACCTCGTCCCTATAGGCTGTCTCATCGTTGTCGGTGATCACGCCTACCACTGTTGTGTTCGTCAGCAAACTTAATGGTGTTGGAGTCGTGCTTGGCAACGCAGTCGTGGGTGAACAGGGAGTACAGGAGGGGACTAAGCACACACCCCTGAGGGAACCCAGTGTTGAGGATCAGTGTGGCAGATGTGTTGTTGCCCACCCTTACCACCCGGGGAGGTCTGTCAGGAAGTCCAGGATTCAGTTGCAGAGGGAGGTGTTTAGTCCCAGAGTCCGTAGCTTAGTGATGAGCTTTATGGGTACTATGGTGTTGAACGCTGAGCTGTAGTCAATGAACAGCATTCTCACATAGGTGTTCCTTTTGTCCAGGTGGGAAAGGGCAGTGTCGAGTGCGAGTGAGATTGCGTCATCTGTGGATTTGTTGGTGCAGTATGGGATTTGGAGTGGGTCTAGGGTTTCCGGCATGATGGTGTTGATGTGAGCCATGACCAGCTTTTCAAAGCACTTGATGGCTACCGACATGAGTTCTACGGGGCGAGTCATGTTATTCAATATAAAATGTATAATTTTTTCCTCAATAAAAGGTACATGTGACACAAGTAACTACCTTTGCGTAACTTCAATAATATTTCCAAAAGCTTTGATACTGCATCAACTACACATACTGAATCCCATGTAGAGTGTTCAAACAGCCTGGCATGTGTACCAACACAGAATGTAGAAGTTGAAGGTAATGCTAACTGGCAAAAGGTAGGTCCCATTTGTCAGCAGACAGCTCCCCTCTGTCCTGAGAAACGCTAAGGGACCTAGCCTGCTAAATTATTGTTTTCATATGCTATGGGGTTAGCATATTTTAAAAGAGTACTTCATGGGGAAGAAAAGATGAGACATTGGTTTGTGAGGCAATTACAACAAAATGTGATATATTTTCTCGGGTGTGATAAGATAACAGACTGGTCACTGAATATAATACAATTCTCTTAATGTTTTCTCCTTTTGACAGGGAACGTAGCAAGTCTACTGGAAGTATACAGTACATAGTTTATAGCTTTCTCATGTAAAAAATGCACCCAGCCACCCCATTACATGTTGCTGGAAGAAGTAGGAGTCCCTCGGGTGTTGATTTACATGTATTAATGATCTGGGCTGGTGATAACATCTCTCTCTGCCAAATCTCATTGGCTTGCTTTTCAACATTGTTAAATTGAGATGCAGACTGAGATGCAGACTGAGATGCAGACTGTGCTTACTGAGTGAAAGGTCATAACATTATGATAATCTTACTCAATTCACAGCTAATCATAATGCTATGTCCTTTGCAGATTGTCAAACTTTCTAATTAAAGCTGCTTGCTAATAGTGGCTGCAAGCAAGCTGTTCCATACTCATTGCATTCCACTGGTGTTGAAATAGCATTAGAGTAAATCGAATACTTTCATCAGAGCCAATATCATTGGAAGTGCAGCACAGAGGATAGTTCAACTCATTGTATACATGTTCAGCTAAATCCTCCGTTTAATGAGTGTTCCCTGAGGCTCTAATGCTCCACAGACGCAAGCAAACAAATGTATTAAGTGCGTTTCTGATACACTGTTGGTATTTCAGACAAATGGAGAATAAATTACTATCTTATTTTTGATCTGCAGAAAACACATTTGCATCACATTTCTGCTGTTTAGCGTGATAAAGAATGTGCATTGTTATGGACATTGGCACATCATTTATTCCGAAGTTTAATAGCTGAGTTGATATGGTTTTTACTCTTTCCTACAACAATCACTTAGCAAAAGAGTCGTTATTCAAAGCTAATGTCTAGCAGTGGGATGAAAACAGAAAGGATTGTCAACAGTATTTATATTGTAAACTTGTCTAAGAGGCTATACGCCTCTTAAAAATGTGCAATTAATTTGATACCAACAGAGACAGAGGAGACTGAAATAAAAGGCTGTTTAGTTGTTTACTGGAGTATTTTCTTGAAGCTGTTGTGGAAGTTGTTCGAGAGAGAAAATGAGGAAGACTCAGTAAGTTGGACATTTCAAAAAGGCCGCTCCCTCGATTAAAGCGATTTAGTCAATCATGCTCACAAAACTCACACTGTGGACATGGGGAAAGAGATTGGCTGTAGTGTATAAGTTTTGTCTAAACAACATTGAATGTTTATAAACCATCATCACCACCACCATCATCATCATCACCATGATCATCCTCATCGTCATGTTGCAACCATACAGCATGAGAAATGTTTTTAAAATTGTTCAAATCATTTCCTTTTGATAACACCATATTACGCCATATGATACTCTGCAACCCCTCGCATTGGAACTAGTGAAAGCGATCACCAATTTCATCAAAATTTCACCAGAATTACAAGAAGTCACTCAAGAGACATGCCCTTTGGTTGCGCAAGCATAATGACTTGTGTTAATTCTAGTATAAAAAATGTGAGTTGTTGGGGAGAAGACAGTAACTTGACTCCTGATCACACAGTCAGGCTCCAGCATCTTGTTATTGAAGGTAAGAGACTAATGTTGTTGCTTTTGTGGTTTGGTGCTTCCTGTCTGATATGATAGGGAGGATTAGAGCATGGTCCTGGAAGGCTGTTCAGACAACACAACTGAACACTACCTACAGAATCTACCTGTGATTTAGTAAAGTAATCTACACTCTCCTACGTGTCAGTCTTGGATATTTACTTTACATCTGTTATTGTATACACTGTATGATAAGTTGTGTTTTTTAAAATCTTTTACAATCTAGTTTTCAAGAGACTGTCACCATGGCGACGATGTTGACCGTCCTTATCCTACTCAGCATTGCCTTTGCATGTGAGAGAGACACCTTCACACTACTAATTCACCCCTACTGTTAGTTGTTCTGCACCCCTCACCATTTCTATCCCTGTTGAGATTTGGAGTGTAGAGATATGTAGAGTTGTGTTTTGTAGTGTCTGTTGACCATTTTACCGTTCTAAATATTCCATTGTAAAGACTTTTTTATTCTAAAAGTTTCATTCTAAGGATTATTTTTCAATTTGAAAGATTCCATTCTCCTCCTTAACCCAATGCAGGATACATGCTGTAAACAGGTCAATGGAATTCAACCAAAACAGTGAAAATGCCATGGAAACGCCTCCCACGCATCCGCGTGAGGGATAGATCCAGAATCTCCTCATTGCCGCCCATCAAAATTAACCTACATTTACAGTGCATTCAGAAAGTGTTCAGAGCCCATTACTTTTTTCACATTTTGTTAAGTTACAGCCTTATTCTAAAATGGATAAAATGTTTGTTTTTTCGCTCATCAAACTACACACAATACTCAATAATGACAAAGCAAAAACTGTTTTTTATATGTTTTTTTTCAAATGTGTGTATATATATATATATATATATATATATAAAACTGAAATACCACATTTACTTAAGCATTCAGACCCTTTACTAAGTACTTTGTTGAAGCACCTCTGGCAGTGATTACAGCCTCAAATTTTCTTGGGTATGACGCTACAAACTTGGCACACCTGTATTTGGGGAGTTTCTCCCATTCTTCTCTGCAGATCCTCTCAAGCTCTGTCAGGTTGGATGGGGAGCGTTGCTGCACAGCAATTTTCAGGTCTCTCCAGAGATGTTCGATTGGGTTCAAGTCCAGGCTCTGGATGGGCCACTCAAGGACATTTAAATACTTGTCCCAAAGCCACTCCTGCATTGTCTTGGCTGTGTGCTTAGGGTTGTTCTCCTGTTGGAAGGTCAACCTTTGCCCCAGTCTGAGATCCTGAGCACTCTGAAGCAGGTTTTCATCAAGGATCTCTCTGTACTTTGGTCCGTTCATCTTTCCCTTGATCCTGACTGGTCTCCCATTCCCTGCCGCTGAAAAACAACCTGACAGCATGATACTGCCATCACCATGCTTCAACGTAGGGATGGTGCCAGGTTTCCTCCTGACGTGACTCTTGGCATTCAGGCCAAAGAGCTCAATCTTGTTTTCATCAGATCAGAAAGTCTTTAGGTGCCATTTGGCAAACTCCAAGTGGGCTGTCATGCGTTTTACTGAGCAGTGGCTTCCGTCTGGCCACTTTACCATAAATGCCTGATTGGTGGAGTGCTGCAGAGATGGTTGTTCTTCTGGAAGGTTCTCCCATCTCCACAGAGGAACTCTATAGCTCTGTTAGAGTGACCATCAGGATCTTGATCACCTTCCTGACCAAGGCCCTTCTCCCCCAATTGCTCAGTTTGGCCGGGCGGCCAGCTCTAGGAAGAGTCCTGGTGGTTCCAGACTTCCATTTAACAATGATGGCCATTTTGTTCTTGGGGACCTTCAATGCTGCAGAAATGTTTTGGTTCCCTTCTCCAGATCTGTGCCTCGACACAATCCTGTCTCAGAGCTCTACGAACAATTCCTTCGACCTATATGGCTTGGTTTTTTCTCTGACATGCACTGTCAACTGTGGGACCTTATATAGACAGTTGTGTGCCTTTCCAAATCATGTCCAATCAATTGAATTGAGTCTCATAACAAATGGACTTAATACTTATGTAAATAAGGTATTTCTGTTTGTATTTGCTGAAGAATATAAAAACCTTTTTTCACTTTGTCATTATGGGGTATTGTGTGTAGATTGCTAAGGATTTGTATTTATTTAATACATTTTAGAATATGGCTGTAACGTAACAAAATATGGAAAAGGTCAAGGGGTCTGAGTACTTTCCGAAGCCACTGTACATAGTATTTCACACTATGTTAGGGTAAAAATCTGAGTATAATGCTTGTATAGATGTCAACCCCAATGCATGTTCATGTCATCGTCACCAATCAACTGTATTACAATTAAAAACGTCTTCACCTACAACCACCAATTTCTATATGCTAGTTATGTTACCAGCTTATATGAACAGGAAAAGGACACCTAAATATTATGCAGCACCTTGTGGGCCTGTTCGAACATAGAAATGAGGGATTTGATGAATATCCACTTTTTTAATAGATTCGCTTTTTGAATGGGTGCCAATGACGGTGTTTCTTTTATCTCCAACGGTCTGCGTTCCATTGACCTCTTTAACGCATGTATGGTAAATGTTGAGTCGATTGTTTGGTGGTTCCCCAAAAAACATTGACATGTTGAATAAGAACACTCAGAATGATACATTGCAACAGTCACTCTTTAGCTCACACTTATTACCAGAATGTGTCTCTAGACCTGTCCTTCTCAGGTAACAGGACCCTGGAACCACCATCATCTGGAACCGAGGAGCCGTCCTTCTCAGGTGACAGGACCCTGGAACCACCATCATCTGGAACCGAGGAGCCGTCCTTCTCAGGTGACAGGACCCTGGAACCACCATCATCTGGAACCGAGGAGCCGTCCTTCTCAGGTGACAGGACCCTGGAACCACCATCATCTGGAACCGAGGAGCCGTCCTTCTCAGGTGACAGGACCCTGGAACCACCATCATCTGGAACCGAGGAGCCGTCCTTCTCAGGTGACAGGACCCTGGAACCACCATCATCTGGAACCGAGGAGCCGTCCTTCTCAGGTGACAGGACCCTGGAACCACCATCATCTGGAACCGAGGAGCCGTCCTTCTCAGGTGACAGGACCCTGGAACCACCATCATCTGGAACCGAGGAGCCGTCCTTCTCAGGTGACAGGACCCTGGAACCACCATCATCTGGAACCGAGGAGCCGTCCTTCTCAGGTGACAGGACCCTGGAACCACCATCATCTGGAACCGAGGAGCCGTCCTTCTCAGGTGACAGGACCCTGGAACCACCATCATCTGGAACCGAGGAGCCGTCCTTCTCAGGTGACAGGACCCTGGAACCACCATCATCTGGAACCGAGGAGCCGTCCTTCTCAGGTGACAGGACCCTGGAACCACCATCATCTGGAACCGAGGAGCCATCCTCCGGAGTGCGAGAAGATCATGAACAGCAACGGGAGAGTTGATAATATTGATTACCATGATGTTGACCAGGGTATATATTTTGAAATGGATATTACAGTGCCATTTCGGACACAGCCTGAGGGAAAAGCACAGCAATTGTTTGTCAGATTTAATTAGCATAATTGTTAACTTTTCTGCTATACTGTCTTGTAACTTTCCATAACTATGTAGACAGTAAGGCCGTACATGCTGTAATGTGTCTTTCATTGAAGCTTTCCTATCCTCTGTGCTGACTGTCATTAGCAGACCTGGGCTCAAACATACTATCTGAAATCTTCCAAATACTTTGAGTGTTTTATTTAGCCTGTCTGAAGTGCTGGATGGGCAGTGTTTGCAGTTTTGGGACAATTGTATTGGTCCATTATACCATGCAGGCTCATTCAAGCACAGATTAAGTATTTGGAATGATTTCAAATAGTATTTTAACCAGGTCTGGACATAAGAAAATGTTACATAACATATACATGTAGGATCCTGTTTTTGTTCTTTTATCCCTCTCTACTTTACACAGGGCAGGAGGCCTTCCAGGCTTCTGGTCTAGCAGATGTTAGGAGGAGGCAAGAGGCAGGAGGCCTTCCTGGCTTCTGGTCTAGCAGATGTTAGGAGGCAGGAGGCCTTCCAGGCTTCTGGTCTAGCAGATGTTAGGAGGAGGCAGCATTTTTTTCTCTCTTTTTGCAGTTCTGTCACTATTGTGAAAGTTGTTTCAGACTTAAAGCATATAGCCCAATTGACAAGTACTTCATGACTGTGCCACCAGCCAAGGCTGCTGAGGGGAGGACGGCTCATAATAATGGCTGGAATGGAGTCAATGGAATGCTATCAAACGTGGTTTCCATATGGTTGATACCATTCCATTGACTCCGTTCCAGGCATTTCTATGAGCCGTCCTCCCCACAGCAGCCTCCACTGTGTGCCACACATTGTAATTGATATACAGTATGTTTGCCAAGGTTATACAGTGTAAGATTAAGTAGTGTATGGTTCCAACTTGTATAAATCACGGTAACATATAATGTACTAACAATATCAATATCATGTTTGCGTTTTCTCTAGGCAATGTTAATGTACTGTACTTCTTCATATTGCAATCGGTGAACCAGAACTGTGTGTATGCGTGTGTATGCATTTGTATTGCTTGATTAGGACACAGAGATAATCAGACTATTCAGTGTTTACTTCTCTTGAGACGAGTATGATGAAGAGAGGGAAAAAAATAGTTGTCGAGTTGCATAACGCCCAGGCTTTGGGGAAGTGTTGCTACTATTAAATAAAGAAGAGATGATTAATGCATATGCTCATTATTTCCATGTGTGGGGCTTCATTAGTTAACCCCCCTCCCCCACCGGTGAGCGTGCTACTGCTGTTGGTGGGTGTTGGGTTACAGATGGTAGGTTGAGCGATGGTAATCCAACGCGCTATTTGGAGCAATGCGTCGGCGGGACTTGGCTCCCAGAGTTCCAGTTCTCATATAAGCGGTGAGTTTACACCGGAAAACCAATAAATACTTGCTAAATAGACTCAAACTTCATCAAAATAATGCGGAGAAAAATCGGTTTCACGTCCAAATTGTTTGGGGGGGAGAGGATGGAAACAGAATATTCAGGATACAGTACAGTTGCCTTCAAAATAGAGCAGGAACTGTCCAGAGGACCAGATGGCATGCCTGCTAGTGTTGAGGGGTGTTTCTGTTTCTCTGGTGAGGATGTGATATGATACACTGAGGGACAGTTTCAGAGCTCTCTTTGAGTCACAAAAATAACCCATTCCTCTTGGGTTTGTGGCATCTGACATCCATGGCCATTTAAATTAAATATCCATTGGGTACTGCTGTTTTCTATTTTCTGCAGGTCTGCTTTAGCCAAGTCTTCCTCTACGTGACACAGAGGGTCGCCCCATGAGGAGTAAGTCAGCAGAGGTCAGGCGAACAGCGGCCGTGTGCCTGTGATCAGCTTTACCTAACACAATTAAATGACTCACTGCAGCTCTGGCCTGCAGCGCACTGGCTTCTTAACTACACTCACCTTTAATTTGGATAGCATGCTATTCAAATTCAGCGGGATGGTATGTACACTACCGTTCAAAGATTTTAGAACACCTACTCATTTAAGGGTTTTTCTTCATTTTTACTATTTTCTACATTGTAGAATAATAGTGAAGACATCAACACTATGAAATAACACATATGGAATCATGTAGTAAGCTAAAAAGTGTTTTATATTTGAGATTCTTAAAATAGCCACCCTTTGCCTTGATTACAGCTTTGCACACTCTTGGCATTCTCTCAACCAGCTTCACCTGGAATGCTTTTCCAACAGTCTTGAAGGAATTCCCACAGATGCTGAGCACTTGTTAGCTTCTTTTCCTTAACTCTGCGGTCCGACTCATCCCAAACCATCTCAATTTGGTTGAGGTCGGGGATTGTAGAGGCAAGGTCATCTGATGCAGCACTCCATCACTCTCCTTCTTGGTAAAATATCCCTTACACAGCCTGGAGGTGTGTTGGGTCAGTGTCCTGTTGAAAAACAAATGATAGTCCCACTAAGGCAAAACCAGATGGGATGGCGTATCGCTGAATGCTGCCGTAGCCTTGCTGGTTAAGTGTGCCTTGAATTCTCAATTAATCACAGACAGTGTCACCAGCAAAGCACCCCCACACCATAACACCTTCTCCTCCATGCTTTACAGTGGGAACCACACATGCGGAGATCATCCGTTCACCCACACCGCGTCTCACAAAGACACGGAGGTTGGAACCAAAAATCTCCAATTTGGACTCCAGACCAAAGGACAAATTTCCACCGGTCTAACGTCCATTGCTTGTGTTTCTTATCCCAAACAAGTCTCTTCTTCTTATTGGTGTCCTTTAGTAGTGGTTTCTTTGCAGCAATTTGACCAAGAAGGCCTGATTCATACAGTCTCATCTGAACAGTTGATGTTGAGATATGTCTGTTACTTGAACTCCGTGAAGCATTTATTTGGGCTGCAATTTCTGAGGATGGTAACTCTAATGAACATATCTTCTGCAGCAGAGGTAACTCTGGGTCTTCCTTTCCTGTGGCGGTCCACACGAGAGCCAGTTTCCCCATAGCGCTTGATGGTTTTTGCGACTGCATTTGAAGAAACTTTTAAAGTTCTTGAAATTTTCCGTATTGACTGACCTTCATGTCTTAAAGTAATGATGGACTGTTGTTTCTCTTTGCTTATTTGAGCTGTTCTTTCCATAATATGGACTTGGTCTTTTACCAAATAGGGCTATCTTCTGTATACCCCCTACCTTGTCATAACACAACTGAATGGCTCAAATTCATTAAGAAGGAAAGAAATTCCGCAAATTAACTTTTAAGAAGGCACACCTGTTAATTGAAATGCATTTCAGGTGACTACCTCATGAAGCTGGTTGAGAAAATCTCAAGAGTGTGCAAAGCTGTCATCCAGGCAAAGGGTGGCTATTTGAAGAATCTCAAATATAAAATATATCTTGATTTGTTTAACACTTTTTGGGTTACTACATGATTCCATGTGTTATTTCATAGTTTTGATGCCTTCACTATTATTCTACAATGTAGAAAAATAGTAAAATAAGGAAAAACCCTTGAATGAGTAGGTGTTCTAAAACTTTTGACCGGTAGTGTGGTTATGTTTTCTTTGCAGACATCTAATAATCTGTCCAGAAGTCGGTTTGTATATTTTGTTGCAATGTAATCAATCGTCTGTTGACAGTAGTTCTAACTTGGGGTGATGATGCCACCAAGGGGGAAAAGGTACACATTCTCAACCAACTATGGTGCTAAATCTTATGATTCTTCTCAAGAACCCACAGGTAAAAGATTAAACAGAGGGAGATCGGCAGGTATGTAATTACCATAAACATCATCTAGTTCCTATTATATTCCACCTCATCCATCTTGTTGAGGTTTATCCTTAGTCTAATGATATGGACACGCTCCGTCTCATATCGGACCAAATTTTCTGAATAATTAAAGGGCTGTGAAAGAAGAGTGTGTTGAAAAAAGAGGGGAAGCATTTCCCAGTAGTGTCGCCGGGCAGAACATAATTAGAGACAAGAAGCCTAATGATAATGGGTGTGACACATGTTAATAAACTCAGCAAAAAAAGAAACGTCCATTTTTCAAAGATAATTCGTAAAAATCCAAATAACATCACAGATCTTCATTGTAAAGGGTTTCAACACTGTTTCCCATGCTTGTTCAATGAACCATAAACAATGAATGAACATCCACCTGTGGAACGGTTGTTAAGACACTAACAGCTTACAGTCAGATGCTCAGGGTCCCTGCTCATCTGCGTGAACGTGCCTTAGGCATGCTGCAAGGAGGCATGAGGACTGCAGATGTGGCCAGGGCAGTAAATTGAGACGCCTAAGACAGTGCTACAGGGAGACAGGACGGACAGCTGATCGTCCTCGCAGTTGCAGACCACATGTAACAACACCTGCACAGGATCGGTACATCCGAACATCACACCTGCGGGACAGACACCAGGAACGCACAATCCCTCCATCAGTGAAAACACTGTCCGCAATAGGCTGAGAGAGGCTGGACTGAGGGCTTGTAGGCCTGTTAAAAGGCAGGTCCTCACCAGACATCCCCGGCAACAACGTCACCTATGGGCATAAACCCACCGTCGCTGGACCAGGCAGGACTGGCAAAAAGTGCTCTTCACTGACGAGTCACAGTTTTGTCTCACCAGGGGTGATGGTCAGATTTGCGTTTATTGTCAAAGGAATGAGCGTTACACCGAGGCCTGTACTCTGGAGCGGGATCGATTTGGAGGTGGAGGGTCCGTCATGGTCTGGGACGGTGTGTCACAGCATCATCGGACTGAGCTTGTTATCATTGCAGGCAATCTCAACGCTGTGCGTTACAGGGAAGACATCCTCCTCCCTCATGTGGTACCCTTCCTGCAGGCTCATCCTGACATGACCCTCCAGCATGACAATGCCACCAGCCATACTGTTCGTTCTGTACGTGATTTCCTGCAAGACAGGAATGTCAGTGTTCTGCCATGGCCAGTGAAGAGCCCGGGTCTCAATCCCATTGAGCACGTCTGGGACCTGTTGGATCAGCGGGTGAGGGCTAGGGCCATTCCCCCCAGAAATGTCCGGGAACTTGCAGGTGCCTTGGTGGAAGAGTGGGGTAACATCTCACAGCAAGAACTGGCAAATGTGGTGCAGTCCATGAGGAGGAGATGCACTGCAGTACTTAATGCAGCTGGAGGCCACACCAGATACTGACTGTTACTTTTGATTTTGACCCCCCCTTTGTTCAGGGACACATTATTCCATTTCTGTTAGTCACATGTCTGTGGAACTTGTTCAGTTTATGTCTCAGTTGTTGAATCTTATGTTCATACAAATATTTACACATGTTAAGTTTGATTTAAAAAAAAACACAGTTCACAGTGAGAGGATGTTTCTTTTTTTTCTGGGTATAGCTTCTCGTTAGGATGAATTTGGTTCTACTGGTGGCATGTTTAAGAATGTTATTATTATTTTTTTGCTTCAAACCTTAAAGTGGACACTGTTGGCCAATGAGAAATCATTATGTTGCCACATGAGTGTGGCCAAGTGCATGTGATGTACAGTAACTGCCAAAAGCACACATTATATCATTTTTTTCTCCAAAATTGTCCAATCTTTCATCAAGGCCAAATGGGGTGTGATATATGGCAAATATACCACGGCTATGGGCTGTTCTTAGGCACGACGCAAAGCAGAGTACAGCCTGGATAAAGCTATATACCACTAACCCCCGAGGTGCCTTATTGCTATTGTAAACTGGTTAACAACATAATTAGAACACTAAACAAGTAGTTTTGCGTCATACCCATGGTATATTGTCTCATATACCACAGCTTTCAGCCAATCAAAATCGGTTTATAATGCTTATTTTAGGCTGGGGAAATTAGATTGTGTGCAATTGTGTGCTCTGAATTACCTCAGTGTTTTCATTCAGATAACACCCAAACTTTCCCAACACATATTTGATAAATGAGGCTTTGTGTTCTGTGATAATCATCAGAGCCATTTGACTCACCACCACCGAAAGGGAAATGGTCCGTCGAAAAACAAGTTTCCCTCTGCAACTGCAAGGACGAGTAATGGAAGCTCATTACAAAAAAGAAAGAGTAGACAAACCAGCAGTGTTTAGAAAGCACCATGGTTCCCATGAGACCATGTACATTTTACATTTACATGTTACTCATTTAGCAGATGCTCTTATCCAGAGCGACTTACAGTAGTGAGTGCATTCATTTTCGTACTGGTCCCCCGTGGTAAACCTCCCAAATCTAACGCTTTACTCAGGTGGGACTTGTTTTACAACTTGTTGAGCATCAGCCTCCAGTAATGTTACAGTGTAACCACAATAATGCATGTGTGCATCTTTTACTAAGTATACCACAAAGATTAAACCAGGAAGGAAAGTATTTTCCCTAACCTAGTTAAAGCTGCAATATGGAACTTTTTGTGCTAACCGACTTAATTCACATAGAAATGTGAGTTATGGATCTGTCATTTTCATTGAAAGCAAGTCTATGAAGCGGTAGATCTGTTCTATGTGTGCTATTTCTATGCCTCCCATTCTTAAGTTTCATTTTTGAGTCTTTTACTTTCGTCTTTGTACACTGGCTTGAAACAGCTGAAAATACAATATTGTTGGTTATGGAAAATATATTTAACAGCAGTTTAGATGGTATAATGATTCTCTACACTATACTTGCTCGTTTTGCCACAAACTGAAATTAGGCGAACTATTCCAATTTTAGCAACAAGGAAATGAGAGGAGTGATTTCTGCATAGTGCACCTTTAAAACAACAGATCCATCTTCATCAGTCTGGTAGAAAGGTAAAACATATTCAAGGATCCATGAGGTTGAGGAAAACTTTGGCTGCTTTAGAATTCATGGCTGTGCTTTATCTCTCCATCCATGCTGTGCTAGAAAATTATGCCTCTGACCTACTTCTGCCTCCTGTTGAGTTAACTACCATTATGGTTGTGTGTCCTATCCATTGACTCTGCCCGTGCAGAGTGCATTGGTCTTTACACAGGCTCCTCCATGCAGTGTCGTTATGGATAGCATAGAGAACTGCAGGTGTTGAGATCACTACCCTATGACTGTTAAAAACCGTGTTTGACTGGGTTGTGAGTTTGGCTGCCGTGAGGGCAAATGTACACAGAGCATGGTGGGATATATTCTTCTTGGAATATCTTTTTGCAATATCAAATACATTTGGAACTGACATGCAGCTGTGAGACAGCCAGACGACCTTTTTCTTTGAATGAACCATTTCTGCAAGCGGGAACAAGTGATGACAATGTTTGGCTTGACTAGAAATGATAAGATACACATGGTCAAGAAGATAGTCTCCTTTTAATGGACCAAAAAATAAAAGCTTGTCAACATTCAGTATCTTCCAAAGCCTTAAAGCACAATCATTTGACCTGTTCTTTTAAAGCTCTCGGTCAAACTTTTTTAAAACAGGTTTCGGCTTTGTTTTCCTTTGTAGCCACATCAGAATGGAAAATACTGTAGTTATCACATAACATAGCAGGACCACTGTTTTCATGCTGGCTGACATTTTGATTTGAGTGCGGAAAAAGAAAGTAATCAGCAGCCAACATTCAATGTCCCACAGAGCTCCCAACCCCTTTCTGACATGTTTACCTTCATTTTGAGAGAGCTCCACCTCCCTGTTTGGTTAATTGGTCCACCACAGGACATCCCAGAGATCATTATGATTACTTGGCCTCCACGTGGGATGTGAAAGGTCACTTACCATCATCGCTGTTTAATTGTCAGTCTTGTTAACACGGTAAAATAATGGGCACATACTTTTATTGTGTTGTTTTCTTCACCAGGAATTATCGCAGTTGGTTACTTAACTTGTTGCAATCCAGCAACATTTACTAAACGATACTATTTGTTCACCCAGTGCTAGCACGTTACATCAGTACATGTGCAATTTATGTATTTATAAAACTTGATGTCATACTGTATATTGTAAATGTGTATAATATAAATGTAACTGTCATGCTGTATGTATCAACATATGTAATATGTACAGTGGGGGGAAAAAGTATTTGATCCCCTGCTGATTTTGTACGTTTGCCCACTTACAAAGAAATGATCAGTCTATAATTTTAATGGTAGGTTTATATGAACAGTGAGAGACAGAATAACAACAACAAAAAATCCAGAAAAACGCATGTCGAAAATGTTATAAAATGATTTGCATTTTAATGAGGGAAATAAGTATTTGACCCCTCTGCAAAACATGACTTAGTACTTGGTGGCAAAACCCTTGTTGGCAATCACAGAGGTCAGATGTTTCTTGTAGTTGGCCACCAGGTTTGCACACATCTCAGGAGGGATTTTGTCCCACTCCTCTTTGCAGATCTTCTCCAAGTCATTAAGGTTTCGAGGCTGACGTTTGGCAACTCGAACCTTCAGCACCCTCCACAGATTTTCTATGGGATTAAGGTCTGGAGACTGGCTAGGCCACTCCAGGACCTTAATGTGCTTCATCTTGAGCTACTCCTTTGTTGCCTTGGCCGTGTGTTTTGGGTCACTGTCATGCTGGAATACCCATCCACGACCCATTTTCAATGCCCTAGCTGAGGGAATGAGGTTCTCACCCAAGATTTGACAGTACATGGCCCCGTCAAATGATGCGGTGAAGTTGTCCTGTCCCCTTAGCAGAAAAACACACCCAAAGCATAATGTTTCCACCTCCATGTTTGACGGTGGAGATGGTGTTCTTGGGGTCATAGGCAGCATTCCTCCTCCTCCTCCAAACACGGCGAGTTGAGTTGATGCCAAAGAGCTCCATTTTG
This sequence comes from Salmo salar, assembly GCF_965601325.2. Lineage (NCBI taxonomy): Eukaryota > Metazoa > Chordata > Actinopteri > Salmoniformes > Salmonidae > Salmo > Salmo salar. The sequence continues at coordinate 31,866,470 of NC_138295.1, forward strand.
GTCTCATCTAACCACAACACTTTCACCAGTTGTCCTCTGAATCATTCAGATGTTCATTGGCAAACTTCAGACGGGCATGTATATGTATTCTTGAGCAGGGGGAACTTGCGGGCGCTGCAGGATTTCAGTCCTTCACGGCGTAGTGTGTTACCAATTGTTTTCTTGGTGACAATGGTCCCAGCTGCCTTGAGATCATTGACAAGATCCTCCCGTGTAGTTCTGGGCTGATTCCTCACCGTTCTCATGATCATTGCAACCCCACGAGGTGAGATCTTGCATGGAGCCCCAGGCCGAGGGATATTGACAGTTCTCTTGTGTTTCTTCCATTTGCGAATAATCGCACCAAATGTTGTCACTTTCTCACCAAGCTGCTTGGCGATGGTCTTGTAGCCCATTCCAGCCTTGTGTAGGTCTACAATCTTGTCCCTGACATCCTTGGAGAGCTCTTTGGTCTTGGCCATGGTGGAGAGTTTGGAATCTGATTGATTGATTGCTTCTGTGGGCATGTGTCTTTTTTACAGGTAACAAGCTGTGGTTAGGCGCACTCCCTTTAAGAGTGTGCTCCTAATCTCAGCTCGTTACCTGTATAAAAGACACCTGGGAGCCAGAAATCTTTCTGATTGAGAGGGGGTCAAATACTTATTTCCCTCATTAAAATGCAAATCAATTTATAACATTTTTGACATGCGTTTTTCTGGATATTTTTGTCGTTATTATGTCTCACTGTTCAAATAAACCTACCATTAAAATTATAAACTGATCCTTTCTTTATCAGTGGGCAAACGTATAAAATCAGCAGGGGATCAAATACTTTTTTTCCTCCACTGTATGTATAAAGGTATTTACACATGCAGCAATGGCATCATATCATGACACAAGGCGAGACCCAGATGCAGACACAGGAGGCAGATGGTTGGAGTCTTATAATGTTTATTAATCCAAAGGAGTAGGCAAGAGAATGGCCGTGGACAGGCAAAAGGTCAAAACCAGATCAGAGTCCAGCAGGTACAGAGTGGCAGGCAGGCAGAATGGTCAGGCAGGCAGGTACAAAGTCCAGAAACAGGCAAGGGTCAAAAACCGGGAGATCTAGAACAAGAAGAAATCCAAAAAGCAGGAGAATGGGAAAACCGCTAGTTGACTTGGAAACATACAAGATGAACTGGCACAGAGAGACAGGAAACACAGGGATAAATACACTAGGGAAAATTAGCGACACCTGGAGGGGGTGGAGACAATCACAAGGACAGGTGAAACAGATCAGGGCGTGACACATCATACATCAACCAAGTTGGCTAGCAAGGTCTTTAAAGTGTCCGTCATCGCCTAAAAAAAACAACTGGTGTATTTTTTCCCAATGTTCACAAATTCCAAGGCCGTAATATCTTCTCTGCAGTCCTGCCAAGTAGTGAACGTGCAGCTGTCCTGACAGCCAGCTAGCTAACTGCAAACGATACATTACATGACCAAAAGTATGTGGACACCTATTTGTCAAACATCTCCTTCCAAAATCATGGGCATTAATATGGTGTTGGTCCCCACTTTGCTGCTATAACAGCCTCCACTCTTCTGGGAAGGCTTTCCACTAGATGTTGGAACATTTCTGCGGGGACTTGCTTCCATTCAGCCACAAGAGCATTAGTGAGGTCGGACACTGATGTTGGGCAATTAGCCTTGGCTCGCAGTCTGCGTTCCAATTAATCCCAAAGGTGTTCGATGGGGTTGAGGTCAGGGCTTTGTGCAGGCCAGTCAAGTTTTCCACACCAATCTCGAACAAACCATTTCTATATGGACCTCGCTTTGTTAACGGGGGTATTGTCATGCTGAAACAGGAAAGGGCCTTCCCCAAACTTTTGCCACAAAGTTGGAAGCACATCACTATTATGAAATACATTGTTTGATGATTATATCACAAAATAATCCAACACCCAACAAGTCACTGTTTTAATTATGGCAAATTGATACACGCACCCACTAAACAAGTTGGAAGGAGACCCAGTGATCAGACAAGGTTCTTCACTGCATCCTTGCTCGCAAATACAGAATGCAGTGAAGAGTATAGCAAATCTCAACAGCACAATAGAGGCAACAAGGGAAGAAAATTAGCCGTCCTTGAGTACTAAGCTCCTGCAACATGGTGCAAAAGTTCAGCCAATTCTTATTTTGAAGCAAGAACCATTCAGAATTGATTCATTAATTCAAAAAATAAACAGATGAACAATTAGTGCAAAGAATCATCTAGAATGTCATTGTATGCTGCAGCGTTAAGATTTTCCTTCACTACGGAACGAAGGGATCTAGCCCAAACCATGAAAAACAGCCCCAGCCCATTATTCCTCATACATCAAACTTTACAGTTGGCATTATGCATTGGTGCAGGTAGCGTTCTCCTGGTATCTGCCAAACCAGATGTGTCCATCTGACTGCCAGATGGTGAAGCGTGATTCATCAATCCAGAGGACACGTTTCCACTGCTCCAGAGTCCAATGGCGGTGGGCTTTGCACCCTTCAACCAACGCTTGGTATTGTGCATGGTGATCTTAGGCTTGCGTACGGCTGCTCGGCCATGGAAACCCACTTCATGAAGCTCCCGATGAACAGTTCTTGTGCTGATGTTGCTTCCAGAGGCAGTTTGGAACTCAGTAGTGAGTGTTGGCCTACCACTTCGTGACTGAGCTGTTGCTCCTAGACTTTTCCACTTCACAATAACAGCACTTACAATTGACCGGGGCAGCTCTAACAGGGCATACATTTGACGAACTGACTTGTTAGAAAGGTGGCATCCTATGACGGTGCCACGTCACTGAGCTCGTCAGTAAGGCCATTCTACTGCCAGTGTTTGTCTATGGAGATTGCATGGTTGTGTGCTCAATTTTATACACCTGTCAGCAACGGGTGTGACTGATATAGCTGAATCCACTAATTTGTAGGGGTGTCCACATACTTCTGTATATATAGTGTATATCTTCTCACATCGATACCAACCCAGTGGCTGATCAATCACAGAGGACATGGTTAAGAGGCACTGATACAGCAATGGAGGGAGAAAAAAACAAATGGAAATGTCCTGTTGTGCTTATAGTAACATGTAGTAGATAGGTTATGTGATGGAAGCTACCCAGATGAAAGGGAAATGAATCACTTCCCATGCCAGATAACATGTCAGATAAGATGCTGTCCACATCAACAGGAATATGCTTGCAGTCGAGATTATTTTCACTACAGGCATCAGCAGATAAGAGATGTTGTTTGAGAAAAGGATGATGTAATTCATAGATTGAGCCTGGTCCATTCTGAAAGGGTAGGGAGAGAGTAATACAAAGAATTTTTTGGAATTTTCTACACATATGAAAGCTGGATAATATCATGAAGGCTGGACACTCCACAAGGCCTACCCCCAATTCAAATGCCTAGATGTGTCATGGGCGTCGTAAGGAGTGGACCAAAATGCAGTGGGTATATTGATCATCTTCTTTACTTTATTAAAGAGAAGACACTTAAACAAAACAAACAACGAAAACAGTCCCGTAAGGTGCACAGACTATACTAGGAACAACCACCCACAAACACAAGTGAAAACAAACACAACTAAATATGGCCTCCAATTAGAGACAACAACAACCAGCTGCCTCTAATTGGAGGTCATTGACAAAACTAACATAGAAATAGAAAAGCTAGATAAACACATAGAAATAGATAACCTAGAACATAAACCAAAAACCTCGAAACACACAAAACAAACACCCCCTGCCACGCCCTGACCAAACTACAATAACAAATAACCCATTTTACTGGTCAGGACGTGACAAGATGAGAAAGTAAACTACAGTGCAGTAGTTTTCATTCTGACATCAGCCCAAATTATGTGATTCATTAGAATGATAGAGAACCTTTAGATTGATAGAGAACCTTTAGAATGATAGAGAACCTCTAGAATGATAGAGAACCATTAGAATGATAGAGAACCATTAGAATGATAGAGAACCTTTAGAATGACAGAGAACCATTAGAATGATAGAGAACCATTAGAATGAGAGAGAACCATTAGAATGATAGAGAACCTTTAGAATGATAGAGAACCATTAGAATGATAGAGAACCATTAGAATGATAGAGAACCTTTAGAATGATAGAGAACCATTAGAATGATAGAGAACCATTAGAATGATAGAGAACCTTTAGAATGATAGAGAACCTTTAGAATGATAGAGAACCATTAGAATGTAAGAGAACCTTTAGAATGTAAGATAATTGTATTACAGTACATGAGTAAACCGGATAAAACTATGTGTAGATTTAAACCAATTGAATTGCATCTAAATCCTATTTAAAAATACAAAAATGACTCATTGTCAGTATTATGACAAACATTGTTTGATGATTAAATCAAAAAAGAATCCAACACTCAACAAGTCACTGTTTAAAGTATGGCAAATTGATACACGCACCCACTAAACAAGTTGGAAGGAGACCCAGCGATCAGACAAGGTTCTTCACTGCATCCTTGCTCGCAAAGACAGAATGCAGTGAAGAGTATAGAAGCTCTCAACAGCACAATAGAGGCAACAAGGGAAGAAAATGAGCCGTCCTTGAGTACTAAGCTCCTGCAACATGGTGCAATTTCACGAATCATTCAGTTCAACCAATTGAACTCTTATTTTGAAGCAAGATCCATTCAGAATGTATTCATTGATAAAAAAAATAATGTGAACAATTAGTGCACACAGAGAGTATTAGTGCACACAGTTGTCCATAAAGGTATTTTTGTTTCATTAATGAAGAGGATATCTTTCTGGCTGGTATTAAGGATACACCACTGGTATTCTCTGTAAACAGACCCTATAAAGTCCAGCCAAATCAAAACAATATCCTGATGCCTACGCCTAAAGCATAATGTGCAGTCTTACATTTATATTACATTGTGAATGTCAATTAGGGTCATTCATTACCATGCACACCACAAGGAGGGTACAACTGTGCTAATAACAGGCTGTCAGTGAAGCTTTTGGCAGAGAGGACAAGGTGCAGGGGTCAAGACTACAGCATAGATGATGATAGGTGATAGATGTCCCTGGTTTTGTGCTGCCGATCTAGACAGCACACTGTGAACCCCGGGACTGTGCATCAAAACATGACACAGCATCCTGTCAGGCTGCAGCGTTAGTTAATATGCTAGTCCATGAATCATCTCGTATAGAAGTGAAGCTCGATAATGGAAGCAGAAAATAGACGCAGGGCAGCTATAGCATGTCAATGTGGTATTGCCGTTCACCAGTCACCATTCGCCACGCTAAACCTTAACGGTTGTATCATGGGATTGTAATGGGATGAATGTAACGTGTGGCCAAACATTAGCCTGGAACTGGAAGGTAGACAGTGAGACTGATAATACCTGTTCTCCAGGAAGAGATGAAATCCTGCAGAGATGGGTGTTCCTGGAGGTGATCCTGGAGGTGATCTACAGTAGTGCCTCAAAGCCCCTCCGGCCATATTTCTATACAGGATCCAGCTCCGCCCACACACAACTTCAGCTTGATGCAGGCGGATAAAAGCCTGCTGGTATTAGGTGAGTGTGCCAGAATAGGTGTTCTAATGCTGACACGCTAACCCCTTCCATGGAATACCGTGGGTGAAGCGGGATTTATGCCTGCTCTCTTGCTATCAACAGCTTTGTAGGGTATGGCCTAAGAGGCGTAATGATCCATTGGACTGTGGTCAGATGATTTGTTCTAGTCTGTTAATTGGACCCTCGCTTAGTGCTCAGTCACGCCTCTGTTATGGCCTCTGTAACACCACACCAACAAAGCCAAAGACGACAAAGGGACTGTCAATGAGCTGATGCATGTAAAAGGACTGTCAATGAGCTGATGCATGTAAAAGGACTGTCAATGAGCTGATGCATGTAAAAGGACTGTCAATGAGCTGATGCATGTAAAAGGACTGTCAATGAGCTGATGCATGTAAAAGGACTGTCAATGAGCTGATGCATGTAAAAGGACTGTCAATGAGCTGATGCATGTAAAAGGCGCATTAAACGGTGTATGTTTGTCGATACATTATTATGTATGAGTTTACTGTAAAAAAAAAAAATAACTCTAATATATCTGTAAAAAAGTGATTGGAATAACAATATCAAGATGTGCAATAGAAATAGCAAGATGTGTCTGTAAGTCCAAAATCCCTCATAAAAAGAACACAATGACACTACAGTATTGATTTGCATTGACTCAATACCATACTGTGACTGAACAATACAATGATGAACAATGTCCCATTGTCTGCTTTGTTGAGCATTACCTTCTCACTATATCCCTGGAATGGATGATATCATTGAACAGATCTCGCTGAGCTGAATATTGTGAATCCTTTGTCATGCTCAGACGCTCCTCTCTTTCTCTCCCGGTTGTGTTAGCATATTTTTTTCCAGACGACTGAGCAACAGACAGAACGGAATCGCTTTATTCTGGTCTGGCTCTCGTTTGTAGTGCTGGACTGCACATTTCAGACCCACTGTTCACATCAGTCAAGCCAGGGAAAGGTCAAGTTAACCATGCACATTAGAGATGTTCTTTATGCATGCAGTGACAGGATCTTGCAAGCTAAACAAATGCCCTTTCACTTCCAATCCACCACGGTGTCAAATATATAGGGAACGTGGTCAGACCAATGCTCCAAATAGCAGACGAATATGCAGTAGAAATATGCAATATAAAGATGCAGCATAAGACAATAGTTTGGGAAGTCCCACTGGGTACAACGTCTATTCAACGTTGGTTCAGCATAATTTCGGTGAACTGACATGGAAACAACGTTGATTCAACCAGTATGTGCCCAGTGGGGTATTTTTACTTGCACATCGGTGTCACAATAACAAGCATGTGCATTCTTTATGATGTTAGGATATTTGATTGGATAGAAAATACCTTTGAACTTACATGGAAAACTTTGAGACAGTCAGAATTCATTGCCACCATTTTCCCAAAGATGATTTGTATGCTGCCTCCGTGCTGTCAGAGGAGTCCCTCCTAAAATATCAAACAGGATATTCTTTCTCAGGTCACACAAGTGAGCCAGCATTCACAGAGAGCAAGTATAACATTGAAGTTGGAACAAAAGAGGCCTATTCGGATTGAAGTGTAGCAACACAGAGTGGGGAGATGAAAGTGGGGTTTAACAGGTCTGATTGAAATGGCATGCAGCCTGCCGAAATGAAGTGCCCGGGTATCCAGAGAATGCACGCACACACACACATGCACGCACACACACACATGGCAAACATGTGCACCAAGGGTCTCAGCAGGCTTTTTAACCACCTCCTGGCTAGATGGGTTTCTTAAAGAGCTCACTCACTGGCTGCTTTATATAGAAACATTGAAAGACGTTGACTCACCTGTAGCAGGGCGTCAGAACGAATCAGTTGGACTGGCATTCTACAGGCGGGTCATTTTTTTCACAGAACCCCCCGTCCATGAATTTTGTTAATGGGTGTTATAATAAAGACTATAGGCAGCTTATGAGTTTCAAGTTTGGGGAAGCTTACATTTTATCCTCCCGTTTCTTCTGATCTGCGTGCCAGTTATGATTATTTTTTATATATACAGTATGCACATTTTCGTTGAAGAGCACCATTTCAATAATAAAGGTTTTCCTTTCTCAAAATTATTGTCATGTGGCTAATCATAAAAATCTCAATTAAAATGATAAAAAAAATCAAAAAGCTTAAATTCAACTAATGCCATGATCCATTGGCGGCCAAGTCAATTAGCTCATGGAACTCAGAGATAGCCTATAGGCCAATCCAGCAATAAGCAATAACTTTCATCGTCAACTAAGTAAAATACATAGGCCTAAAGCCGACACATAAAAACAGTAGAACATATCCTGATGAAAATTCAGGTTCTTTCAATCACATTCATTTCTCTACTCCGCCTGTCTGCCTCCTTTTCTGTCTGTCTTGACTAGCTATCGCTAGTGCAACACCGTATTAACTCAGCAGGTTGGCGTGCTCAGGCGCACGCGCTACCTCAACATTATCAGGACAGAGAAACCACACACATGCTCATTGCTCACATGGAGCACTCCAAACAAAAGACAATTAACTAAATTACAAAACTCCGAAATTGTGGTCATGAAATAAACCAAAGCTTGTTGTGAACTCTGCAAACAACATTTCCACTCAGAGAATGAGAATGGCAAATGATAGTAGCACATGCATTAACCCCCTTGAGTCGAATCTAAATTACATAACAAAAAATCCCCATCAAAATTCATCAGTTTTAACTAGTGTCGCACTTCCGCATCTGCAGTGAAAGGTGGCAGAGCTAGAGCTGTGTTTTTCATACCATGAAACATCACAAAAATCGGTCTTCTGATGTAAATGTCTGTAGAGTCCGAACGGTTTGACCTACAAATTATCTCCTAGATTTAGGACATGCACTTCAAAACCTTATTTCTTACTATACATTTTTTTACGGTCCTTTTTTCCATTTATTAATGAATTATTGAATGCTTTTCTATGGGCTTTAGTAGTAAAGGCCATAATAAATATTTTATCAAATATTTTTTTATATGGATTTGGATTCCTAAAGCAGTCCTAAAATTCTAAATCAAATAGCTAAATGACCATCATAAAACAATTACATATGTCAGCTTCGCATCCCACCAAAACCAGAGATCTGTATGTGGAAACTAGAGATCTGTATGTGGAAAATTCCAAATCAAATAGCTAAATGATCCATAGTATGACCATCTTAAAACAATTACATATGTCAGCTTTGCATCCCACCGAAACCAGAGATCTGTATGTGGAAACCAGAGATCTGTATGTGGAAACCAGAGATCTGTATGTGGAAACTAGGCATATGTCGTCGGTCACTACTTCACAGGAGAGCCATTTGAACATAAACTTTTGTTTAATCAAAATGCGTTTTTTTCAGGCAGAAATGCCTTCTGTAACATGTAAACTTTCATGTGGCTTAATAACAAACTTGTATGTGTCACGTCCTGACCAGTATAGGGGTTATTTTGTTATTCTAGTTTGGTCAGGACGTGGCAGGGGATATTTGTTTTATATGGTTCGGGTTGTATGTGTATGTAGAGGGGTGTTTGGTTAATGTATTCCGGGGTTTTTTGTATTGTTCTATGTTAGTATAGTTCTATGTTCTGTCTAGTCTATTGTAGTTCTATGTTTAGTTTATTGGGGTTGGACCTTCAATTGGAAGCAGCTGGTAATCGTTGCTTTTGATTGAAGGTCCTATAATTAGGAGTTTGTTTTCATGGGGGTTTTTGTGGGAGGTTGTTCTTGTTTTGCTGTATGTTGCCTTCAAGACAGTTTTTTTTGTCGTTCATTGTTTTGTTGTTTTTGTTTGTTAATAAGTGTTCACATTAAAAGTTCATTATGAGCACTCAACCCGCTGCGCCTTGGTCCATTCCTCACGACGAACGTTAGAGTATGCTATCTGTAAATACGAGTACAATTGTTAAATTACTAGCCTAGTGACTTTAGCCTCAAAAAAAGACAGGAACCTTCCCGCCAGCCATGGACATAATGAAAGATGAGTTCGGATTGGTCTGCCATGTAGCACTCTTCTGTCTATAACATGAGCTGGTCAGTAGGTGTAGGTAATCCTTTCTAACGCTGCTTAAAAAAAAGATATCACATAGTAGAATTGCAAAAGTGTTGCTCTCACTTTCTGGAGGACCGAGTTTTGAAATCAGTGGAATGCCCGGTGGAATTAGAATGTGATAGCTAAGGAGATGGTGAAAATTCTGGCGTTTGATTGCAAATATCCAGAGGGAGTCGAAAAGAAAACACACAGAAGGCTGTTGTATAAAACGCCTGTCTCCGGATTACGTCTTCAAACTAAGGGCAACCATGGCATCCGTGACAGATAGGGAGAAGCGTCCATCCATGTATACGGGTAAGATAGTCTAGCTTGCCACATTTTCAGATATTAGACGTTTCTAATTTTGTCAGAAAGTGATTTTCATTTCAAGTTAAAGCGTACTGTTAGCTAGCTAGCCAATGAAACGCATTGGGTTTATTGAGGAATCAGAACAGATTTTGATGAGAGTGAGCCCTCTTCTTCGCCTCTTCCTCTCTGCTGAAACTAGCGAGCAAAACAGCGCCCCTCTGTCTTACTATATGTAGCCCATGTATCTGATTATGTCTGTCCAGACAACATCAGATACAGTGGCAAGAAAAAGTATGTGAACCCTTGGAATTACCTTGATTTCTGCATAGATTAGTCATAACATTTAATCTGATCTTAATCTTAGCCACAACAATAGACAAACACAGTGTGCTTAAACTAATAACGCACAAATTATTGTATTTTTCTTGTCTACATACATAATTTAAACATTCACAGTGTAGGTTGGAAAAAGTATGTGAACCCCTAGTTTAATGACTTTTCCTAAAGCTAATTGGAGTCAGGAGTCAGCTAACCTGGAGTCCAATCAATGAGACAAGATTGGAGAAGTTGGTTAGAGCTGCCCTGCCCTATAAAAAACACTCACAAAATTTGAGTTTGCTATTCACAAGAAGCATTCCATGATGTGAACCATTCCTCGAACAGAAGAGATCTCAGAATTGTTGACTTGCATAAAGCTGGAAAGGGTTACAAAAGTATCTCTAAAAGCCTTGATGTTCATCAGTCCACGGTAAGACAAATTGTCTATAAATGGAGAAAGTTAGTGTATAAGAGGTCATACAATACGTTTTGTAGTGATTCCTATGTTGTTGATGTAAATAATTTTTGTTAGTCCATGGTGTGTAATAACGTAAATGTAATAAGCAGAAGACAGATGTTGCACTTGACTCATTTATGAAATTGCTTATCCCAGTTACTAATAAGTAGGCACCCACTAATACAATGACAGTAAAAACTGTTAAATCCCTGTGGATTGATGAGATATTGAAAAATGGTATGGTTGAGAGGGATGAGGAAAAAGGAATGGCAAATAAGTCTGACTGCACCTACTGCAAATTCAGAAATCATGTAACTAAACTGAATAAAAAGAAGAAGAAACTATACTATGAAACAAAGATTAATTACATAATGATAGTAAAAAGCTTGGAGCACCTTCAATTACATTTTTGGGAAAACGGCAAACTCAGCTCCATCATTCATTGAATCAGATGGCTCATTCATCACAAAATTGACTGATATTGCCAACTACTTTAATGTTTTTAGGTATTTAGGTATGACATGCCACTTAGGTATGACATGCCAGAAACAAATGCTGACACTACATATCCAATTATATCTTAACAAATTATGAAAGAAAAGATTTCCGTAAAGTGAGTGTGGAAGAGGTGAAACTATTGTTGTCTATCAACAAATACTGTACAAGCCACTGGGTTCTGACAATGTGGATGGAAAATTACTAGGCATAATGGAGGATGATATTGCCACTCCTATTTGCCATATCTTCCATTTAAGCCTACTACAAAGTGTGTACCCTCAGGCCTGGAGAGAAGCAAAAGTCATTCCGCTACCTAAGAATAGTAAAGCCCCCTTTACTGGCTCAAATAGCTGACCAATCAGCCCGTTACCAACCCTTAGTAAAGTTTAAAAAAAAATAGTGTTTGACCAGATACAATGCTATTTTATGGTAAACAAATTGACAACAGACTTTCAGAACGCTTATAGGGATGGACATTCAACAAGCACAGCAGTTACACAAATGACTGACGATTGGCTGAGAAAATTGATGATCAAAATATTGTGGGGGCTGTTTTGTTAGACTTCAGTGCAGCTTTTGACATTATCGATTATAGTCTGCTGCTGGAAAAAGGTATGTGTTATGGGATTACATCCACTCCTATATTGTGGATAAAGATTTACCTGTCTAATAGAACACAGAGGGTGTTCTTTAATGGAAGCCTCTCCAACATAATACAGCTAGAATCAGGAATTCCCCAGGGCAGCTGTCTAGGGCTCTTACTTTTATCAATCTTTACTAATGACATGCCACTGGCTTTGAGTAAAGCCGGTGTGTCTATGTATGCAGATGACTCAACACTATACACGTCAGCTACTAAAGCGACTGAAATGACTGCAATACTTAACAAAAAGCTGCAGTTAGTTTCAGAATGGGTGGCAAGGAGTAAGTTAGTCCTTAATATTTCAAAACTAAAAGCATTGTATTTGGGACAAATCATTCACTAAACCAAAACTTCAACTAAATCTTGTAATAAATAATGTGTAAATTGAGCAATTTGAGGTGACTAAACTGTTATGGTCAAAACATATTGATACAACAGTAGCTAAGATGGGGAGAAGTCTGTCCATAATAATGCTCTACCTTCTCAACAGCCCTATCAATAAGGCAGGTCCTACAGGCTCTAGTTTTGTCGCACCTGGACTACTGTTCAGTTGTGTGATCAGGTGCCACAAAGAGGGACTTAGGAAAATTGCAATTAGCACAGAACAGGGCAGCATGGCTGGCCCTAGGATGTACACAGAGAGCAAACATTAATAAAATGCATGTCAATCTCTCCTGGCTCAAAGTGGAGGAGAGATTGACTTCATCACTACTTGTATTTGTGAGAAGTATTGACATGTTGAAAGCACCGAGCTGTCTGTTTAAAGGACTAGCACACAGCTCAGACACCCATGCACACCCCACAAGACATGCCACCAGAGGTCTCTTCACACTCCGCAAGTCCAGAACAGACTATGGGAGGCACACAGGTTTATATAGAGCCCATGACTACATGGAATTCTATTCCACATCAGGTAACTGATGCAAGCTGTAAATCAGATGAAAAAAACTGATAAAAATACACCTTATGGAACAGCAGGGACTGTGAAGCAACAAAAAAAATGGGCACAGACACATGCATACACACACATGATAACATACACACTATACACACATATACACAGGGATTTTGTGTTTTAGACATCTGGGAGTGTAGTAGTGGCCTGAGGGCACACACTTAGTGTGTTGTGAAATCTGTAATTAATGTATTGTAATGTTTTTAAAATTGTATAACTGCCTTAATTTTGCTGGACCCCAGGAAGAGTAGCTGCTGCCTTGGGATCCATAATAAATATACAAATACAAATACAAATAACCCAATTACACTTCATAACACAATTGTAAGTTGCTAGCTTGTTCTTGTTCAGTAACATATTCTAAGTGACTTGCACTATTGTGTCACAATACTCAAGCCCTTGACCCTGAATCGACAAGTTGCCTAGAATCTCTGAAAATACTGAACCACAATCTTAGTTTCTTGTTTAACTATCCATCTTATATTAATACATCTGTTTACTAATGATTTAAGACCATTTTGTTGGGTAAATTTGTGAAATGTAGATCCCACTTGTGAAGAGTTTCAGTACCCATAACGAGTATGAATTATTGATGTTTATCAGCACCAGTCCTAATGATTTACTCATCACATTTCCCTGAGGAAACTGTTTCTTTCCAGTCCAGATGTAGCTGTTGCCTCAAATTACCTGCTCTCTTTCATGTTCCAGTCTCCTACAGACCAGAACATCCCAATAAACATATTTTTGTCACACAGAGTAAACTTTGACCAAAAGTGAATAAGAGCAGTATGCTGTGAATCTTAACTTCCCTCAGTCTTCAAACATTTTGGAAAATTTGAGGCCAACCATCCTGAAGAATTTAAAACTGCTCTTAGTATTGACAAGATGAATCTATCAACAAAGGTCAAATTCAAGTGCTTCTGAACGGTCTTCTCCTCATTGTTATTCAAACCAATTTCAGAGCCCTGAGAAACAAATCAATTTAATGTGTTATAATCTCCACGGGTAGCATGGGATAGGAAATTGATGAGGAGAAATAGTTGGGCTGTTAACCATTAGCCTATCCTCCTGCCTTTGAATATCAACAGTTAAAATGGCCGCTTTCTCATTTGATGATTCAGTACATCTACGTCCATGGTTGTTCTGACTTCCACACATACCAACTAAGACTTATAAAGCCATTATTACCAAGACCTTAATAATCTGTCTTTGTCTGAAACAAACAACTGCCAAGGCTTACTGCAGGCAGTGATTCGTCAAAATGTATGGGTAAAACAAACTGTACTAGCAAAAAGAGACAGGAGTCATGTTCCAGATCAGGGTATTCCAGACGTATTTCCACCCATGGGTTTCTACCTCAAATTAAGATTTCCAATAACAAGAGACACCCAGGTGCAGCTCTGCAGCTGTTTGAACGTTCTGCGGTATTTCCATTATTTCATGCCTGTCGTTCTCATGAGCCGGTCCATGTGAAACTGCCAAAGCCATTGAAAATGTGGCAAGCGAGTGAGCAAGCGAAAACAAATAAAGAGCACAATTAAATGAGTTTTAGCATGGCACTATTCCCTCTGTGGTAATTCAATTGAAACTGTTTTTTATTTGAAACGGGGTCTGATAGGTTATGCCACAGTGTTTATCTGGCTCTTAGTAAATATCATGGACAAAGCAGAAATGCCACTCATTGTATTTTGTCATGGCTCGTGTCCTGCAGGAAAACAAAGACTATATTTCCATAAAAGTGTTGCATGTCTATGTGACTCATAAAGCAAATGCAAACTTCTTACCTTGTTTTTGAACTTAGGGCTTTACCATAAATGTTTTATATATATTTCCACACCATGAGGTTGGAATAATACTGTGAAATTGTGAAAATTATGATAATGCCGTTTTAGCGTAAGAACTGTTTGAAAAGACTACCTTGGCTTTCCATGGTGACATCACCATGCGGTAAATTAGTTAATAGACCAATAAGAAAGAGAATTCCAAACCTCTCTGCCAATAACAGCTACTTTCCAGTTCCCCTCCCCACTCGGACCACTCCTAGCAAAATGCATGCTTGAGAAATTGCCCTTTGCTAAGAAGCTATTTTTGTTTATTTTTTGTTGACTATTTTAATTGAAAACAATCACAGTAAGTACTGAATTGTTACCCAGAAATGATTTGATATTGTGAAAAAAACGGTGCATTGGAACTTAAAAAAAACGTGTGACGAGAATACCATCTATTTCACTTATTTCATGTGAGAAGTAAAATGTAAACAGCATCTATGTACAGTATGAAAATATCTACAGTGTTGTTGGCTTTTGTTACTATTGCAGGAACAATAATAAGAATCCCAGCTTAGCTAAGTGCTTTTGCAACCAGTCTGGTCTTGACTGAGGACTGGCATTGTTCAGCACTTCTATTAGGGATAAGTAAATGTTTTGCAGTTTTCAGATGCAAGACATTTCAATGGGTCTGAGTGCTCGTATGAATCCCACTGATGAATAACAAACTTATGCAAGCCATTCAACTTCTATTCACTATTCTTTGCAGGTTGAATGTGAGCATACGATCCAAGCACATATTTCCAGGAAGCCATTCAGGTGTGGTTGTCATGCTTTTCTGAGAGAACAGAACAGTGGGCTCTGAAGAGGATTGCGCCAAGTCATGAGAGGACACCTTTGTGTAAATAGCTCTCAATAGAATACTGCTGAATATTAACAGACATACAGTATTCCCTATTTGTTTCATAACGTTATTTGCTAAGCTTGAGGGTTACACTTCCATTTTCACAACAGATCATTTCCTGCCCCTCATAGATACTTTAGTGAATTATCGATAGCTAATGTTCGGAAGAGTTGTGTGTGTGTCTCAAGGTGTCACATTACTCAAGGGGTCTCAATGAGACAATATGAAGAAATATGGGCCGTGCAATGAGGAAGGGCAACATAATAGAGCCATAGATCAAGTTGAAATAGTGACTCTCTGCTTATACAGTACCAGTCAAAAGTTTGGACACTCTTACTCATTCAAGGGCTTTCCTTTATTTTAACTATTTTCTACATTGTAGAATAATAGTGAAGACATCAACACTAAGAAATAACACATATGGAATCGTGTAGTAACCAAAAAAGTGTTAAACAAATAATAATATATTTTATATTTTACATTCTCTAAAGTAGCCACCCTTTACCTTGATGACAGCTTTGCACACTCTTGGCATTCTCTCAATCAGCTTCACCTGGAATGCTTTTCAAACAGTCTTGTAGGAGTTCCCACATATGCTGAGTACTTGTTGGCTGCTTTTCCTTCACTCTGCGGTCCAACTCATCCCAAACCATCTCAATTGGGTTGAGGTCGGTGATTGTGGAGGCCAGGTCATCTGATGCAGCACTACATCACTCTCCTTCTTGGTCAAATAGCCCTTATACAGCCTGGAGGTGTGTTGGGTCATAGTCCTGTTGAAAAACAAATGATAGTCTCGCTAAGCGCAAAGCAAATAGGATGGCGTATCGCTGCAGAATGCTGTGGTAGCCATGCTGGTTAAGTGTGCCTTGAATTCTAAATAAATCACAGACAGTGTCACTCCACACAATCACACCACCTCCTCCATGCTTCATGGTGGGAACCACAAAAATCTCAAATTTGGACTCATCAGACCAAGGTCTAATGTCCATTGCTTATGTTTCTTGGCCCAAGCAAGTCTCTTCTTCTTATTGGTGTCCTTTAGTAGTGGTTTCTTTGCAGCAATTACGACCATGGAGGCCTGATTCACACAGTCTCCTCTGAACAGTTGATGTTGAGATGTGTCAGTTACTTGAACTCTGTGAAGCATTTATTTGGGCTGCAATCTGAGGTGGAGTTAACTCTTGTGAACTTATCCTCTGCAGCAGATGTAACTCTGGGTCTTCCTTTCCTGTGGCAGTCCTCATGAGAGACAGTTTCATCATAGCACTTGTTGGTTTTTGTGACTGCACTTGAAGAAACTTTTGAATGACCTTCATGTTTTAAAGTAATGATGGACTGTCGTTTCTCTTTGCTTATTTGAGCTGTTCTTGCCATAATATGGGCTTGGTCTTTTACCATATAGGGCTATCTTCTGTGTGCCACCCCTACCTTGTCACAACACAACTGATTGGCTCAAACGCATTAAGAAGGAATGAAATTCCACAAATTAACTTTTAAGAAGGCACACCTGTTAATTGAAATGCATTCCAGGTGACTACCTCATGAAGCTGGTTGTGAGAATGCCAAGAGTGTGCAAAGCTGTCATCAAGGCAAAGGGTGGCTACTTTGAAGAATCTCAAATATAAAATATATTTTGTTTTGTTTAACCTCTTGGGGCTAGGTGGGACGCTAGCGTGCCACCTGTGGTGCACTCCATCAACAGCAGGTGCATTTCAAGAGCGGCAAATTTGAATCCAAATAAATGTCAAAATTCAAATTTTTCAAAAATACAACTATGTTACACCATTTGAAAGATAAACATCTCCTTAATCTAACCACGTTTTACGATTTCAAAAAGGTTTTACGGCGAAAGCATAAATTTAGAGTATGTTAGGACAGTACATTTACAAGAGTTGTGTGTAATGTTTTGTCAAGTCAAAGACAGGGTCACCAAAACCATAAAACCAGCTAAAATGATACACTAACCTTTTACAATCTCCATCAGATGACACTCCTAGGACATTATGTTAGACAATGCATGCATTTTTAGTTCTATCAAGTTCATATTTATATACAAAAACAGCGTTTTACTATGGCATTGATGTTGAGGAAATCGTTTCCCTCCAATAACCGGCAGTCAAGTCAGCGTCACAAATTAAATAATTAAAATTAGAAAACATTGGTAAAATATTATATTGTCATTTAAAGAATTATAGATTTACATCTTTTGAACGCAATCAACTTGCCAGATTTAAAAATAACCTTACTGGGAAATCACACTTTGCAATAATCTGAGCACTGTGCCCAGAAAAATACGCGTTGCGATACAGACTAGACGTCATGTTGGGGAGATCTAAAATCGAAAATACTATGTAAATAATCCATTACCTTTGATTCTCTTCATCAGATGTCACTTCCAGGTATCACAGGTCCATAACGAATGTAGTTTTGTTCAAAAAAGCTCATCATTTATGTCCAAAAATCTCCGTCTCGTTAGCACATGATGTAAGCCAGCCGGACTTCTCGTCATGAACGAGGGGAAAAAATATATTTCCGTTCGTTCAAACATGTCAAACGTTGTATAGCATAAATCATTAGGGCCTTTTTTAACCAGAACATGAATAATATTTAACACTTTTTTGGTTACTACATGATTCCATATGGGTTATTTCATAGTTTTGATATCTTCGCTGTTATTCACTATATACCCTTGAATAAGTAGGTGTGTCCAAACTTTTGACTGGTACTGTAGATTCCAAGCAACCGGGAAATCAGCCAAGCTAGCATTTTATCCCAAAGCTCTCCTTTGTTTGCCTATTAGTTAACAATACTGCATTTAGGCCTATAAGCACAGAGGTAGAACATACACTGAGTAAACAAAACATTAAGAACACCTGCTCTTTCCATGACATAGACTGACCAGGTGAATCTTGGTGAAAGCTGTGATCCCTTATTGATGTCACTTCTTAAATCCACTTTAATCAGTGTAGATGAAAGGGAGGAGACAGGTTTAAGAATGATTTTTAAGCCTTGAGACAATTAAGACATGTATTGTGTATGTGTGCCATTCAGAGGGTAAATGGACAAGACAAAATATTGAAGTGCCTTTGAACTGGGTATGGTAGTAGGTGCCAGGCACACCGGTTTGTGCCAAGAACTACAACGCTGCTGGGTTTGTCACGCTCAACAGTTTCCCGTGTGTATCAAGAATAGTCCACCACCCAATGGAGATTCAGCCAACTTGACAAAACTGTGGTAAGCATTGGAGTCATCATGGTCTGACGAATTGATGCTGTTCTGAGAGCAAAAGGGAAGGATAAACTCAATATTAGGAAGGTGTTCCAAATGTTTGGTATACTCAATGTATATCTGATTGTAATTCTTATTATTATTTTCAAATTAGAAAACATTACCAAGGTCCGAACCTCGGTGTCCTTGTAGTTACGGTCCTGTGTACAAGCATGATGTGGTATTATACACTGTGTTGCATCATTCCCAAAGCTCTTCAACCCACCAAGAGATTCGGAATTCAGAGATTCTAGCCTAAAAGTTGATCTAGGAGTCAGTGATTTTAATATGTCACTACAATACCATCCAGTTCTCTTGGATGCCTCTTATGTTATGTTCCCTGACCTTGATGGTGATTTTGCAAACTCGCAGACAGACAGTAGCTTTGATTGGGTCGCCTAGCATCTCAGAGAGTGAAAGCGAAAAGCCACGGTGTGAAAGTTGACAGCTATGGCACATGAATGCTCTCAAGTCTAGTCCCCTGTCAAGGGGATAGTCAAAAACCCAAGCTCAATCAAATTCAAAAGCTCCAAAGAAAGTCTGTGCCCACACTTCATATAGTCCACTTCTAAGAAAAGTAAATATTGGTTTAAATAAACACATAATTCCAGATCATTATCAAGTTTGAGCTCTTAATTGTGGTAGTTTATCTTGAATCAGGACTCATAAAGGGGCAGTACAGTCAAAAACGTGATTTCCCCGTTTTTTTATTAACATTAACACACAGAGAAACATTTCTGTACTCCCCCAGGTTTTGATACCAGCTGATGCAAATAGTGCACAGAGATGAGGGCTTTCATTTATCATTATGATAATTACCTTTTTGTGCAAGAGCCTGTTAAGGTGGGATGACGTTTTTGGCCCAGATCACGACATCACAATTTGATCTGATTATTCTGAACAATGACCAGTCATGTTTTATTTGCATACATATCCTCCTACTTTGAAGGGGTAAGCATGGTCAACTATAGAGCAGGGGTGTCAAACTCAGCGCACGGGCCATATTGAAGAAACACAACAAATTCACACGTCAGACTGGCCATTGTTTTATTTGAAAAGATATGGCCCTTTATAATGTCCACTTATGATCATAGGATGCTGTATATAGCATTTTAGTATATTAAAATAAAAGAAGAGATAAATCACAAAGTATTTAATAACTCCAAATAACAAAAAATGAACTATATATTTTTGCACTGTATGGACAATGGTGAGGTTGAATGCTGCATTGCTGTATGGTGCACTCAAAATATCTTGTAGTTGATCAAATGTTGCTGTAATCGGTCTACATGTTTCTCCTTTGCATTCTGTTTTGTTGCAGTTTTACTTTTTTGGTTATTATTTGTCAAGCTTTAAAAACCAAAGCCAAACTGCAACCTTTTAGAAGTTTAGCACTCATGTATACTTGTTTGAGTGTCCTATTGTCCTAGTAGTAATGTATACCCTCGTGTGAATCCTGTATCTTTAACTTTTTGACAATCAAGATGACTTTTTCAGTAAGCTACAGCAATGACCTACAGCAATGACCTACAGCGAAGACACCTCGCCATCCATCACAATTCTTAGGCCCCGCCCATTTTGTCTCATCAACTTCCATTTGTCCCATTGCTCTTCTTCTCCGTCTACATCCTGCCTTTTTTCCCCTCGTGCCATTGTTGTTGACTCCTCAGTGAATTCATAACTGTAACCGACCTATCCGTCATGCTGTCTCTTCACCTGGACTCCCTGAGAATGCCACATCCGCTCTGTGATTCCTCTTCGTTTTCCTGCCAGGCTTCAGTGTGTCAAAACACACTGTTGTTGCTGTTGATGCCACAGTGTGTTTGTGGCATACTATTGTGAGCTTTATACAAGAACACTCAACCCATGTTGGTCCAGGTCATTTTTGATGATAACAAGCAGTATTGTGTTAAGTACTGTAAGACATTATTCAAATACACCAGATTTCGTTATATGGCATTTCCCCCCAACTATTTTTAACTCGAAGGACTAAATTGGTCTGTGTACAGTGGGTATCATAATTATTCACCCCATTTTGTTGCTTTACAAAGTGGAAGTGAAATATATATATATATATATATATATATATATATATATATATATATATATATATATATATATATATATACAGTGGGGGAAAAAAGTATTTGATCCCCTGCTGATTTTGTACGTTTGCCCACTTACAAAGAAATGATCAGTCTATAATTTTAATGGTAGGTTTATATGAACAGTGAGAGACAGAATAACAACAAAAAAATCCAGAAAAACGCATGTCAAAAATGTTATAAAATGATTTGCATTTTAAAATGGGGGAAATAAGTATTTTACCCCTCTGCAAAACATGACTTAGTACTTGGTGGCAAAACCCTTGTTGGCAATCACAGAGGTCAGACGTTTCTTGTAGTTGGCCACCAGGTTTGCACACATCTCAGGAGGGATTTTGTCCCACTCCTCTTTGCAGATCTTCTCCAAGTCATTAAGGTTTCGAGGCTGACGTTTGGCAACTCGAACCTTCAGCTCCCTCCACAGATTTTCTATGGGATTAAGGTCTGGAGACTGGCTAGGCCACTCCAGGACCTTAATGTGCTTCTTCTTGAGTCACTCCTTTGTTGCCTTGGTCATGTGTTTGGGGTCATTGTCATGCTGGAATACCCATCCACGACCCATTTTCAATGCCCTGGTTGAGGGAATGAGGTTCTCACCCAAGATTTGACAGTACATGGCCCCGTCAAATGATGCGGTGAAGTTGTCCTGTCCCCTTAGCAGAAAAACACCGTTTGACGGTGGAGATGGTGTTCTTGGGGTCATAGGCAGCATTCCTCCTCCAAACACGGTGAGTTGAGTTGATGCCAAAGAGCTCCATTCTGGTCTCATTTGACCACAACACTTTCACCAGTTGTCCTCTGAATCATTCAGATGTTCATTGGCAAACTTCAGACGGGCATGTATATGTATTCTTGAGCAGGTGGACCTTGCGGGCGCTACAGGATTTCAGTCCTTCACGGCGTAGTGTGTTACCAACTGTTTTCTTGGTGACTATGGTCCCAGCTGCCTTGACGTCTTGATAAGTTCCTTTCCTGAGGATGGCTCACCTCTCACAGTTCTGGGTGACTTTAACCTCCCCACGTCTACCTTTGACTCATTCCTCTCTGCCTCCTTCTTTCCACTCCTCTCCTCTTTTGACCTCACCCTCTCACCTTCCCCCCCTACTCATAAGGCAGGCAATACGCTTGACCTCATCTTTACTAGATGCTGTTCGTCCACTAATCTCATTGCAACTCCCCTCCAAGTCTCCGACCACTACCTTGTATCCTTTTCCCTCTCGCTCTCATCCAACACTTCTCGTCTCTGCCCCTACTCGGATGGTATTGCGCCGTCCCAACCTTCGCTCTCTCTCTCCCGCTACTCTCTCCTCTTCCATCCTATCATCTCTTCCCTCTGCTCAAACCTTCTCCAACCTATCCCCTGATTCTGCCTCCTAAACCCTCCTCTCCTCCCTTTCTGCATCCTTTGATTCTCTATGTCCCCTATCCTCCAGGCCGGCTCGGTCCTCCCACTCCTGCTTCGTGGCTCGACGACTCACTGCGAGCTCACAGAACAGGGCTCCGGGCAGCCGAGCGGAAATGGAGGAAAACTCGCCTCCCTGCGGACCTGGCGTCCTTTCACTCCCTCCTCTCTATCTTTTCCTCTTCTGTCTCTGCTGCTAAAGCCACTTTCTACCACTCTAAATTCCAAGCATCTGCCTCTAACCCTAGGAAGCTCTTTGCCACCTTCTCCTCCCTCCTGAATCCTCCTCCCCCTCCCCCCCCCCCCTCCTCCGTCTCTGCGGATGACTTCGTCAACCATTTTGAAAAGAAGGTTGACGACATCCGATCCTCGTTTGCTAAGTCAAACGACACCGCTGGTCCTGCTCACACTGCCCTACCCTGTGCTTTGACCTCTTTCTCCCCTCTCTCTCCAGATGAAATCTCGCGTCTTGTGACGGCCGGCCGCCCAACAACCTGCCCGCTTGACCCTATCCCCTCCTCTCTTCTCCAGACCATTTCCGGAGACCTTCTCCCTTACCAAACCTCGCTCATCAACTCATCCTTGACCGCTGGCTACGTCCCTTCCGTCTTCAAGAGAGCGAGAGTTGCACCCCTTCTGAAAAAACCTACACTCGATCCCTCCGAAGTCAACAACTACAGACCAGTATCCCTTCTTTCTTTTCTCTCCAAAACTCTTGAACGTGCCGTCCTTGGCCAGCTCTCCTGCTATCTCTCTCAGAATGACTTTCTTGATCCAAATCAGTCAGGTTTCAAGACTGGTCATTCAACTGAGACTGCTCTTCTCTGTGTCACGGAGGCTCTCCGCACTGCTAAAGCTAACTCTCTCTCCTCTGCTCTCATCCTCCTAGACCTATCTGCTGCCTTTGATACGGTCAACCATCAGATCCTCCTCTCCACCCTCTCCGAGTTGGGCATCTCCGGCGCGGCCCACGCTTGGATTGCGTCCTACCTGACAGGTCGCTCCTACCAGGTGGCGTGGCGAGAATCTGTCTCCGCACCACGTGCTCTCACCACTGGTGTCCCCCAGGGCTCAGTTCTAGGCCCTCTCCTATTCTCGCTATACACCAAGTCACTTGGCTCTGTCATATCCTCACATGGTCTCTCCTATCATTGCTATGCAGACGACACACAATTAATCTTCTCCTTTCCCCCTTCTGATAACCAGGTGGCGAATCGCATCTCTGCATGTCTGGCAGACATATCAGTGTGGATGACGGATCACCACCTGAAACTGAACCTCGGCAAGACGGAGCTGCTCTTCCTCCCGGGGAAGGACTGCCCGTTCCATGATCTTGCCATCACGGTTGACAACTCCATTGTGTCCTCCTCCCAGAGTGCTAAGAGCCTTGGCGTGACCCTGGACAACACCCTGTCGTTCTCTACTAACATCAAGGGGGTGACCCGATCCTGTAGGTTCATGCTCTACAACATTCGCAGAGTACGACCCTGCCTCACACAGGAAGCGGCGCAGGTCCTAATCCAGGCACTTGTCATCTCCCGTCTGGATTACTGCAACTCGCTGTTGGCTGGGCTCCCTGCCTGTGCTATTAAACCCCTACAACTCATCCAGAACGCCGCAGCCCGTCTGGTGTTCAACCTTCCCAAGTTTTCTCACGTCACCCCGCTCCTCCGCTCTCTCCACTGGTTTCCTGTTGAAGCTCGCATCCGCTACAAGACCATGGTGCTTGCCTACGGAGCTGTGAGGGGAACGGCACCTCCGTACCTTCAGGCTCTGATCAGGCCCTACACCAAAACAAGGGCACTGCGTTCATCCACCTCTGGCCTGCTCGCCTCCCTACCTCTGAGGAAGCACAGTTCCCGCTCAGCCCAGTCAAAACTGTTCGCTGCTCTGGCACCCCAATGGTGGAACAAGCTCCCTCACGACGCCAGGACAGCGGAGTCAATCACCACCTTCCGGAGACACCTGAAACCCCACCTCTTTAAGGAATACCTAGGATAGGATAAAGTAATCCTTCTAACCCCCCCCCCCCCCCTTAAAAGATTTAGATGCACTACTGTAAAGTGGTTGTTCCACTGGATATCATAAGGTGAATCCACCAATTTGTAAGTCGCTCTGGATAAGAGCGTCTGCTAAATGACTTAAATGTAAATGTAAAAATTGACAAGATTCTCCCGTGTAGTTCTGGGCTGATTCCTCACCATTCTCATGATCATTACAACTCCCCGAGGTGAGATCTTGCATGGAGCCCCAGGCCGAGGGATATTGACAGTTCTTTTGTGTTTCTTCCATTTGCGAATAATCACACCAAATGTTGTCACCTTCTCACCAAGCTGCTTGACGATGGTCTTGTAGCCCATTCCAGCCTTGTGCAGGTCTACAATCTTGTCCCTGACATCCTTGGAGAGCTCGTTGGTCTTGGCCATGGTGGAGAGTTTGGAATCTGATTGATTGATTGCTTCTGTGGACAGGTGTCTTTTACACAGGTAACAAACTGAGATTAGGAGCACTCCCTTTAAGAGTGTGCTCCTAATCTCAGCTCGTTCCCTGTATAAAAGACACCTGGGAGCCAGAAATCTTTCTGATTGAGATGGGGTCAAATACTGATTTCCCTCATTAAAATGCAAATCAATTTATAACATTTTTGACATGCGTTTTTCTCTATATTTTCGTTGTTATTCTGTTTCTCACTGTTCAAATAAACCTAACATTAAAATAATAGACTGATCATTTCTTTGTCAGTGGGCAAACATACAAAATCAGCAGGGGATCAAATACTTTTTTATATATATATATATATATATACTGCTCAAAAAAATAATGGGAACACTTAAACAACACAATGTAACTCCAAGTCAATCACACTTCTGTGAAATCAAACTGTCCACTTAGGAAGCAACACTGATTGACAATACATTTCACATGCTGTTGTGCAAATGGAATAGACAACAGGTGGAAATTATAGGCAATTAGCAAGACACCCCCAATAAAGGAGTGGTTCTGCAGGTGGGGACCACAGACAACTTCTCAGTTCCTATGCTTCCTGGCTGATATTTTGGTCACTTTTGAATGCTGGCGGTGCTTTCACTCTAGTGGTAGCATGAGACGGAGTCTACAACCCACACAAGTGGCTCAGGTAGTGCAGCTCATCCAGGATGGCACATCAATGCGAGCTGTGGCAAGAAGGTTTGCTGTGTCTGTCAGCGTAGTTTCCAGAGCATGGAGGCGCTACCAGGAGACAGGCCAGTACATCAGGAGACGTGGAGGAGGCCGTAGGAGGGCAACAACCCAGCAGCAGGACCGCTACCTCCGCCTTTGTGCAAGGAGGAGCAGGAGAAGGGCCCGACGTCCACAGGTGGGGGTTGTGCTTACAGCCCAACACCGTGCAGGACGTTTGGCATTTGCCAGAGAACACCAAGATGGGTAAATTTGCCACTGGCGCCCTGTGCTCTTCACAGATGAAAGCAGGTTCACACTGAGCACGTGACAGACGTGACAGAGTCTGGAGATGCCGTGGAGAATGTTCTGCTGCCTGCAACATCCTCCAGCATGACCGGTTTGGCGGTGGGTCAGTCATGGTGTGGGGTGGTATTTCTTTGGGAGGCCGCACAGCCCTCCATGTGCTCGCCAGAGGTAGCCTGACTGCCATTAGGTACCGAGATGAGATCCTCAGACCCCTTGTGAGACCATATGCTGGTGCGGTTGGCCCTGGGTTCCTCCTAATGCAAGACAATGCTAGATCTCATGTGGCTGGAGTGTGTCAGCAGTTCCTGCAAGAGGAAGGCATTGATGCTATGGACTGGCCCGCCCGTTCCCCAGACCTGAATCCAATTGAGCACATCTGGGACATCATGTCTCGCTCCATTCACCAACGCCACGTTGCACCACAGACTGTCCAGGAGTTGGCGGGTGCTTTAGTCCAGGTCTGGGAGGAGATCCCTCAGGAGACCATCCGCCACCTCATCAGGAGCATGCCCAGGCATTGTAGGGAGGTCATACAGGCACGTGGAGGCCACACACACTACTGAGCCTCATTTTGACTTGTTTTAAGGACATTACATCAAAGTTGGGTCAGACTGTAGTGTGGTTTTCCACTTTAATTTTGAGTGTGACTCCAAATCCAGACATCCATGGGTTGATAAATTGGATTTCCATAGATTTTTTTTGTGTGATTTTGTTGTCAGCACATTCAACTATGTAAAGAAAAAAGTATTTAATAAGATTATTTATTTCATTCAGATCTAGGATGTGTTGTTTAAGTGTTCCTTTTATTTTTTGAGCAGTATATATAGTTGTTATTTAAAATAAATCATTAATCAACACAAAATACTCCATAATGTCCAAGTGAAAATAAAGTTCTACAAATGAATAAAAACTCAAATATAGTCATTGCATGAATACAGATGAAGTTGGAAGTTTACATACACTTAGGTTGGAGTCATTAAAACTCGTTTTTCAACCACTCCACACATTTCTTGTTAACAAACTATAGTTTTGGCAAGTCGGTTAGGACATCTACTTTGTGCATGACACAAGTCATTTTTCCAAAAATGGTTTACAGACAGATTATTTATTATTTAACTGTATCACAATTCTAGTGGGTCAGAAGTTTACATACACCAAGTTGACTGTGCCTTTAAACAGCTTGTAAAATTCCAGAAAATGATGTCATGGCTTTAGAAGCTTCTGATAGGCTAATTGACATCATTTGAGTCAATTGGAGGTGTACCTGTGGATGTTTTTCAATGCCTACCTTCAAACTCAGTGTCTCTTTGCTTGACATCATGGGAAAATCAAAATAAATCAGCCAAGACCTCAGAAAAAAATTGTAGACCTCGACAAGTATGCTTCATCCTTGGGAGCAATTTCCAAATGCCTAAAGGTGCCACGTTCATCTATACAAACAAAAGTACGCAAGTATAAACACCATGGGACCACACAGCCGTCATACCGCTCAGGAAGGAGATGCGTTCTGTCTCCTAGAGATGAATGTACTTTGGTGCGAAAAGTACAAATCAATCCCAGAACAAAAGCAAAGGACCTTGTGAAGATGCTGCAGGAAACAGGTACAAAAGTATCTATATCCACAGTAAAACGAGTCCTATATTGACATAACCTGAAAGGTCGCTCAGCAAGGAAGAAGCCACTGCTCCAAAACCGCCATAAAAAAGCCAGACTACGGTTTGCAACTGCACATGCGGACAAAGATCGTACTTTTTGGAGAAATGTCCTCTGGTCTGATGAAACAAAAATAGAACTGTTTGGCCATAATGACCATCGTTAAGTTTGGAGGAAAAAGGGGGAGGCTTGCAAGCCGAAGAATACCATCCCAACCGCGAAGCACAGGGGTGGCAGCATCACGTTGTGGGAGTGCTTTGCTGCAGGAGGGGCTGGTGCACCTCACAAAATAGATAGCATCATGAGGAACTAAAATTATGTGGATATATTGAAGCAACATCTCAAGACATCAGTCAGGAAGTTAAAGCTTGGACGCAAATGGGTCTTCCAAATGGACAAAATGGACACTCCAAATGGACCCCAAGCATACTTCCAAAGTTGTGGCAAAATGGCTTAAGGACAACAAAGTCAAGGTATTGGAGTGGCCATGTCACACCCTGACCTGAGAGAGAGGGTTTGTTTCTCTATGTGGTTAGGTCAGGGTTTGGGGTGGGCATTCTATGTTTTGTATTTCTTTGTGTTGGTCCGAGTATGGTTCCTAAGCAGAGGCAGCTGTCTATCATTGTCTCTGATTAGGAACCATACTTAGGCAGCCTTTTTTCCACCTGTGTTTGTGGGATCTTATTTTTGTATTGCTTTGTGTGCCTACAGAACGTGACGGTCATATTTTCTTTGTTCATTACTTTTTATCGTGTTTTGAGTAAATAAATCACAAGATGAACATATTCCACGCTGCACCTTGGTCGACTCCTTTTGATGAACATTACAGAAGATCCCACCACAAAAAGACCAAGCAGTGTGGGCAGGATGACTGGACCTGGGAGGGGATCCTGGATGGGGCAGGACCTTGGACAAGGCCGGGAGAGTATCTCCGCCCGCCGGAGGAGATAGAGGCAGTGAAGGCGGAACGGCGATACTGGGAAGAATGGCTAGGCAAGCAACAGGAAGCCGAGAGGCAGCAGCAAAACATTTTTTGGGGGGGCACATGGGTAGATTGGCTAAGGCGGTTTAAAGACCTGAGCCAACTCCCCGTGCTTACCGTGGGGAGCGAGTGACCGAGCAAGCACCGTGTTATGCGGTGATGCGCACTGTGTCGCCAGAGCCTGCAACGACGGTCCCCAGTCCGGAACCTACAGAGACGCACTCCAGTCCGTAGCCTCCAGCGACGCTCCCCAGTCCGGAGCCTCCAGCGACGCTCCCCAGTCCAGAGCCTCCAGCGACGCTCCCCAGTCCGGAGCCTCCAGCGACGCTCCTCAGTCCGGAGCCTCCAGCGACGCTCCCCAGTCCGGAGCCTCCAGCGACGCTCCTCAGTCCGGAGCCTCCAGCGACGCTCCCCAGTCCGGAGCCTCCAGCGACGCTCCCCAGTCCGGAGCCTCCGGCGACGGTCCGCAACCTGGAGCCTCCAGCGGCGGTCCGCAGCCCGGAGTCTTCAGCGGCGGTCTGCAGCCCGGAGTCTTCAGCGTCGGTCCGCAGCCCAGAGTCTTCAGCAGCGGTCTGCAGCCCCGAGTCTTCAGCGGCGGTCCACAGCCCCGAGTCTTCAGCGACGGTCCGCAGCCCGAGTCTTCAGCGACGGTCCGCAGCCCCGAGTCTTCAGCGACGGCCTGCAGCCCAGAGTCTTCAGGGGAGGTCGGCAGTTCAGAGCCTCCGGCGCTGATCCACGGTCTGGTTCCTCCGGCGAGAGAGGGTTTGAGAGAGAGGGTTTGTTTCTCTATGTGGTTAGGCCATCACAAAGCCCTGACCTCAATCCTATAGAAAATGTGTGGGCAGAACTGAAAAGGTGTGTGTGAGCAAGGAAACCTACAAACCTGACTCAGTTACACCAGCTCTGTCAGGAGGAATGGGCCAAAATTCACACAACTTATTGTGGGAAGCTTGTGGAAGGCTACCCGAAACATTTGACCCAAGTTAAACAATTTAAAGGCAATGCTACCAAATACTAATTGAGTGTATGTAAACTTCTGACCCACTGGGAATGTGATGAAAGAAATAAAAGAGGAAATAGAGAATTCTCTCTACTATTATTCTGACATTTCACATTCTTAAAATAAAGTGGTGATCCTAACTGACCTAAGACAGAGCCTTTTTACTAGGATTAAATGTCTGGAATTGTGAAAAACTGAGTTTAAATGTATTTGGCTAAGGTGTATGTAAACTTCCGACTTCAACAGTATGTATTCCCACCCTTTGTTTAGGCAAGCCTAAATTACTTCAGGAGTAAAATGTGGCTTAACAAATCACATAATAATTTACATGGACACAGTCTGTGTGAAATAATAGGGATTCACATGATTTTTCTATGACTACCCCTTCTTCTGTCCCCCATACATACACCACCTGTAAGGTGCTTTATTCATGTATTGAATTTCAAGCAGAGATTCAACTACAAAGACCAGGGAGGTTTTCGAAAGGCTCATAAAGAATGTCAGTGATTGTTAGATGGTTAACAATAACAGATCAGACATTGAATATCTCTTTATTAAGCACGGTCAAGTTAATAATTATGCTGTGGATTATGTATTAAACCACCCAGACGCATCAAAGATACAGTCATCCTTCTGAACTGAGCTGCAGAACAGGAAGGAAACTGCTCAGGGATGTCCCCATGAGACCATTGGTGATTTTAAATTGAGTTCAATGGCTGTGATGGGAGAAAACTGTGACCTAAAATAATGACCTAAATGACAAAGTGTAGAGACTAACATTTTTGAATAAAAATATTTCAAAACATGCATCCTGCATGCAACAAGGCACTAAAGTAATACTGAAAGAAAAAAAGAACACGGCAAAGGAATTCCCTTTTTGGCCTAAATGCAAAGCCTTATGTTTGGGGAAAATCCAACACAACACATGACTGAGTAACTGCCTCCTTATTTTCAAGCATGGTGGTGGCTGCACATGCTTGACATCGGCAAAGACTTGGACGTTTTTTAGGATTGAAAGAAACGGGATGAAGCTAAGCACAGGCAAAATCCTAGAGGAAAACCTGGGAGAGGAATTTACCTTTCAGCAGGAAATAACCTGAAACGCAAGGCCAAATCTACACTGGAGTTGGTTACTAAGAAGACAGTGAATGTTCCTGAGTGTCCAAGTTATAGTTTTGACTTAAACCTCCTTAAACATTTTTGGCAAGACTTGACAATTGCTGTCCGATGATCACCAACACCTTGACAGGGCTTGAAGAATTTTGAAAAGATGAATGGGCAAATATTGCACAATCCAGGTGTGCAAAGCTCTTAGAGACTTACAAAAGAAGTCTCACAGCTGTAATCACTGCTAACGGTGTTTCTAACATGTCTTGAACCAGGGTGGTGAATACTTATCTAATCAAATATAATTTTTCTTCCACTTTGACATTGGAGTATTTTGTATAGCTCATTGACAAAAAAATGACAATTAAATCCATTTTAATCCATCTTTGTAACAATAAAATGTGAAGAAATCCAAGGGGGGTGAATACTTATGATACCCACTGTATGTGATCACATACTGTAACTGTTATGGCAATAATCCAGTTTATTTCTTGCTTATGTCTTTTAATAATTCACCACATGCATTATTCCTGCCTGTGAGCTACTATAATATCACCTTGCTAGCTCCTAGGAAGCTGCACAATACGGTATTATTACTTTGATGGGGGAGACTTGCTATTCATTCAGGATTTCCTTCATAATTAAATGTATTTAGAAGAATCTAGTTTATCTGTGTACATGCGCATTGCAGACAGCATCCCCCTTCACTTGTTCTCTTTTCTGTAGACTGTGAAATAAGCATATGCTTTAAACACCATATTCAGTTTCATTTAACCCTTATTTTACCAAGTAAGCTGACTGAGAATACATTTTAATTTACAGCAACGCCCTGGGGAATAGTTACAGGGGAGAGGAGGGAGGATGAATGAGCCAATTGGAAGCTGGGGATGATTAGGTGACCATGATGGTATGAGGGCCAGATTGAGAATTTAGCCAGGACACCGGGGTTAACACCCCTACTCTTATGATAAGTGCCATGGGATCTTTTGTGACCACAGAGAGTCAGGACATCCATTTAACATGATTCATTCTATAGCTAGAGGACTGCTGGTATCATTTTTTTGTCTTTATCTGTTTTGGTCTAGTACTGTCTTTTTGCTAGCTACGGCCATTACTTTAGCCAACAGTGCAGTTCAAGAAGAGTTAAGAAATATACACTGCTCAAAAAAATAAAGGGAACACTTAAACAACACAATGTAACTCCAAGTCAATCACACTTCTGTGAAATCAAACTGTCCACTTAGGAAACAACACTGATTGACAATAATGGGTTGATAAATTGGATTTCCATTGATTATTTTTGTGTGATTTTGTTGTCAGCACATTCAACTATGTAAAGAAAAAATTATTTAATAAGATTATTTCATTCATTCAGATCTAGGATGTGTTATTTTAGTGTTCCCTTTATTTTTTGAGCAGTATATATATATATATATATATATAAAGTAACACAATAATTAACGAGAGTCTTATCTTTAACCTCGCTGGGCAAGGTGGGATGCTTGCGTCCCACCTAGTCAACAGCCAGTGGAATCGCGTGGCGCGAAATACAAATACCTCAAAAATGCTATAACTTCAATTTCTCAAACATATGACTATTTTACACCATTTTGAAGACTCTCGTTAATCTAACCACATTGTCCGATTTCAAAAAGGCTTTACAGCGAAAGCAAAACATTAGATTATGTCAGGAGAGTACCCTGCCCAAAATAATCACACAGCCATTTTCAAAGCAAGCATATATGTCACAAAAACCAAAACCACAGCTAAATGCAGCACTAACCTTTGATGATCTTCATCAGA
This sequence comes from Salmo salar, assembly GCF_965601325.2. Lineage (NCBI taxonomy): Eukaryota > Metazoa > Chordata > Actinopteri > Salmoniformes > Salmonidae > Salmo > Salmo salar. Next base: position 31,898,705 of record NC_138295.1, read on the forward strand.
TGACACTCCTAGGACATTATGTTATACAATACATGCATGTTTTGTTCAATCAAGTTCATATTTATATCAAAAAACAGCTTTTTACATTAGCATGTGATGTTCAGAACTAGCATACCCACCGCAAACTTCCAGTGAATTTACTAAATTACTCATGATTAACGTTCACAAAATACATAACAATTATTTTAAGAATTATAGATACAGAACTCCTTTATCCAATCGCGGTTCAGGTAACTATCCAAACGGTGACGTACGAGTGCATTTCGTGACAAAATTTTGAAAATATTCCATTACCGTACTTCGAAGTATGTCAAACTCTGTTTAAAATCATTTTTTATGCTATTTTTCTCGTAAAATAGCGATAATATTCCAACCGGGCGACGTTGTATTCATTCAAAGGCTGAATTTTTTTTTTTTGAATTCTCATGAACGCGCATCTCCAGTGTCACTGTTCCCAGCCTGACCACTCACAAAATCTCCTGCTGTTCTTAGCCCAGAGACAGGAGACAGGTCATTCCACTTTCTGCCGCCTTCTGAGAGCCAATGGAAGCCTTAGAAAATGTCACGTTACAGCAGAGATGCTCTATTTTCGATAGAGATGCAACAGAAGGACAAGAAATTGTCAGACAAGGCACTTCCTGTATGGAATCTTCTCAGGTTTTGGCCTGCCATATGAGTTCTGTTATACTCACAGACACCATTCAAACAGTTTTAGAAACTTTAGAGTGTTTTCTATCCAAATCTACTAATTATATGCATATTCTCATTTCTGGGCAAGAGTAGTAACCAGTTTAAATCGGGTACATTTTTTATCCGGCCGTGCAAATACTGCCCCCTAGCCCCAACAGGTTAAATGGTGTAAAATAGTTGTATGTTTGAAAAATTGAAATTATTGCATTTTTTAGGTTTTTGAATTTCGCGCCACGCTCTTCCACTGGCTGTTGAATAGAGTGGGACGGTGACGTCCCACCTAGCCCATAGAGGTTTTAAGTGCTACCTCTTCCCTGTGGCCTTCTTGGTGTGTAAACTGCTGACTGCTCATAATTTGCAGATAGTTGTTGACACATCAACCAGGATCAAGGGGCAGGTCAATTTGTGACTTGTTTTGGTAATCAGTGGCTGTATTCGAGCAATTAGCACAGGCAAGTGTGCTCTCCACCTCTGCTAAGCAATTATCAATTAGAGTTGGTTCTTCAGTCTCCCCTGGTTTCTCAGTAGCAGCTGTAACCGTTCTGCCTAGTTGTTCTGCCGAGTTTTTGAGGAAGGAAGGAAGGAGAAGAAGGCTCCACACCGCTCTCTCACTTGAGTATCTTACCTAGTTATCTTCAGATCATCAAATTTTTCTCTTTTGTAGCTTTGTCAACTATATGTGTGTTTTCTATACCTGTTCGCACCACTCCCTCTAGGCTTTACAGACACTCCTCACCCCTTGGCTGCAACCCTTCTAATTATGTGTACCCTGCTGTTTTTGGAACCGCCGATCTGCGGCAAAGAACACCAAGTTCATCTTAGCCTATGCTGTCCTTCAGTCCCTTGACTTTTTGGCCCTGACGGAGACATGGATCCCCCCAGAGAACACTGCGAATCCAGCTACTCTTTCTTCATCTGACTATGTTTTCTCTCATAGTCTGAGAGCATCTGGTTGTCGCGGTGGTGGCACTGATCTACTCATTTCTTCTAAGTGGAGATTTTCTCTTTTCTCCCTCTCTCACCTGTCCATCTCCTCATTTGAAGTCCATGCTGTCACTGTCACTTTTCCCCTCAAGCTTAACATTATTGTCATCTATTGCCCACCAGGTGCCCTTGGAGAGTTCCTCAAAGAGCTTGACACCTTGATAAGCTCATTTCCTGACAATGGCTCACCGCTCTTCGTATGTGACCCTGGACAACACCTTGTCATTCTCTGCAAACATCAAAGCAGTGACCCGCTCCTGCAGGTCATGCTCTACAACATCCATAGAGTGCGACCCTACCTCACACAGGAAGCAGCGCAGGTCCTAATCCAGGCACTTGTCCTCTCTCGTCTGGACTATTGTATTGTGCCATCAAACAGTATTTTAATCAATCTTCCTCCTCACCTTGACACCCCCCCCCCCCCCACCCTCCCACCTCCGACTACTGATAGCTACGATATTGAGGGAAAATGGACTTTCTATGCCTGTGATATGTGGTTCACCCACCCAGCTATCTTAAGATGAATGCACTAACTGTAAGTGGCTCTGGATAAGACCGTCTGCTAAATGACTAAAATGTTCAAAATGTCCCCAATCACTGCCCGCCGAGCAGCACCTGTAACGTTCCTCCATGTTAAGGCGTGTTTCTAGGATGAAAATGCATGACGGACAAAGACGAAGAAGAACACAACGCACTTAAGAGCAGTTGGGAAAAATAATTATACGAATAAAAGTGCCACTAAGAACCAAAGCGGTTGTATCAACACTAATCTGTGCAGTTAGTTCCTGCAAACAAGAGTTTTCATTCATCCTCCCCTGACTTTAATCATTTCAAATGCTCTGGAGGGCCCCAATAGAAGGATATAAAAAAATGATGTCTCAAAGGGGTGAGTCACACAGTATGTTATAAGAAGTGCGTTGAGAATTCCTCCCAACTCCCCATTCTTTCATTCGGCTTCAGTCTTGATCAGAGTAGAGTAGATCAGAGGTGATATCTCTTTGGGGGGAAACCAGACAAACAAAGTAAATACCTTAAAATAGAGACACGTAACAGGTTTGGCAACGCTCGGAGGTACACAACAAACAACCATGCGTGTCTAAACACCCAATGGCAGATGGCAAGCAGTGCTGGACGGGTAGTGTGTTGTGCGATAACACTCTTTGACATGCTGTAGGCTGCACTCAGCGAAGTGGAATGGCGGCAGTGTGCACTCCGAGGTGAGGTCACACTGCCGAGCCCACTGGGAATCCAGCCATTATGAAGATGTAGCGTAGTGCCCTTGGCTAGCTGCTAACACACCGCATGACCTCTTGTCACGGGATAGGCAATTAGTGCTAAATGAAATCCGTGAAACCGAGTTGATTGTATTATTTTGTCCCTTCCCTGAGATGGCGAGGCATTAATGCACTGAAAAACAGGCCAGGGTGATGGCTCAGTAGCCTCTAGTACACTACTGTCTTTCTGCAATTATAGTCCCATATCATTGCTGTCTCCTTTTTTGCAGACGGGTGAGTGTGCTATGATTAGCATTAACTTAAAGGGTAAGTACAGTGGACTTGTCTGGGCTCAGTGAGCAGCACTGAATCCCTGGCTGCTTCTATCAAACCATCACCAGACTTTAAAGGTGGCATGGTGTCTTCAGGGAGAATTCCCTCTCAGTTCTCATACACCTGTACAGTCTCTCCAAGTTTCCCAGGTTCCATTCTCTCGCTCTCTCTCTGTAGAGCAGATGTTTTTACCTGCTATCTGGGCTGATTCAAGGGCAAGACTGCATATAAACATTGTGTTCTCTGAAGTCAGAGTGAAAGTATCAACATTCACAGGTTAAAAAGCTGTATGATATCACCTCTATTTAGTATATTGAGCTCTGTATTCTTTTGACTCTCCCTTTGTTATTCATCCTGGTTGAATATCCACAGGTGCTATATGTCCCGAGCCATTCATTCAAAGTAAGTGCTAGTTCAAACATCAATACATTGTGGCATTTCAACAACTCTATTTATTTAAAGCATTGCTCGATCCTAAAATATATATAGCACTTACTCTCCAGAAATCCCCATGTGTTTTTAGTACAGGGATAGATGTACTTCAATACATTGTTTTTTGGTAACACAAAACTGCAACTCATTTTGGAAGTTGGGGGTATAATACAGTATGCAGTCAGGTCCGAATGTTGACGACATTACTATTTTGAACAAAGATTATTTCAACAGGGAGTTGAACGTTATATTATGAATATGAATTCTATATTACCATATTACCTGAAAATGCAATAAAACAAAGCAATTTTGAGAGGGATAGAAAAGAGAAGTAGAGAATCCTTTCTCTTTTCAATAATACAACCCACAAAGTGTATCAGTAAATATTGCTTATACAAACTAAAACAGAAGATAAAATAAATATAGCTGCGAGCAGCAATGAATGGGGTTCACAGGATGACATAAAGGACACAAGATCAGTTGGATAACAAAGCAAGCAGTCTATCATGTAGGAACTATCTTCTTTTATGTGCAATCAGTGAAAGCATTACCATGTTTATTTCTCAATACCACAAGGATGAGTCAAGTGAAGTTAAGCGTGATAGAGCTATCAGCGCTATGACCATACGCTATGACCATGTGCTATGACCATAATAGCAATGTCAAGTTTCAAGTTGATAGGGCACTGTGGAGTGGATTTACAGTAGTTTCAATGGACACAGAAAATCGGACTTTTGATTTGTCAATAACTCAGCTATCTTTTGACCGATCCCTTTGATTTTATCATATTAAATTCGGACATAGACCATGGGCCTGCATTCCAAATGGTGTCATTTGGTTCTATGGTTCATGAGAAGTATACTTAGAAGTAGAAGTATACTTAGAAGTATACTAGAAGTATTTCTTTGCATATTTTAGCATAATAGCGTATGTGCTAATATTAATTTACGGTATAGTATGGCCATCTTTGAATGCATCAACGTTATTTTCTCAAACTCTTTAGGGACTATTATGATGAGTACAAAGACCACATTTTGAGTGAATCTGACTTTTAGTCCATGAGAAGAAGATTTTATATGATTATTTTAAGCGTTACATAGTAAAACAAAGTGAATTCTTAATAGTTTCCTTTTTTTCAGATGCCAAACTTAACATTGTTCATCATAGTAATGTCTGTGATGACCTTAAAAAGGTTCAAGTTGATAGGCCATTGTGGAGTGGATTTACAAAGGATTAAAATGGACACGTAAAATCAGACTTCCTGATTTATCTATAACTCAGCCATCTCTTAACCAATCCCTTAGCTCTTCTCAAACTATGTTAAGAAATGTACCATGGGCATACATCAGGTACTGATGTTATTTGACTTATGGTTCATGAGAATACATTTTTCAAAAGTTTTCCCAAATTGCCAAGATGGAGGAAAATCTATCCTGACGGACCTTATGGGTCCTTGAGGCAAATTTCTTTAACATGAGGAAAGACACCTACATACAATGGTTTTAGGTCGAACGGGCCAGCGGATATGAGGGCTTAAGTGAGACTGCTTATAACAGTGCCACCCATAGGCCAATCGGTGCCATTCTTTTTGACCAAGTTACTCATGGCCAGTAGTCTCTGTGTGCCAAATTAGAAAAAAAGTTACCAATCTATGCTTGAGTTATTTGCTATGCTGTGAATTCCTAATTACATTTACTTCATCATACTCAGCACCATGACCCCTTGTATCAAGTCTAACAGCCCATATTTATCGTTCACAGTATGATTTCATCAAACTTACTGGATCTACTATTTTCTTCATGATGTGGAATCTCCAAAGAACAACCACTGAGGTGTTATAAAGATCATTACTTACCAGTCTAGCCTGTTGGATGTGCATCAGGCATTTTATGACAGAACATACATTAAAATGATGCGTGCATTAGTATTTCAAATAATCTTCAATAAAACTGATACAGTCTGGCTGTTGTCAATGTAGAATCAGTGTGATGCTAGAAAAAGTACTGTTTGGCAGACTAATGCCTAGCAGATGTTAGACGATGAGAGATACTGGGGAGGAGGAATAGAAGGTGAGCTTGGCCTTTAAGTGCTGCTGTTATCCGTCACACCGCATGACAGCTGAATTTAAATTGAGGAGCAGAGTTCTTCAATCAATCCATTTTGGATGTCTGCTTCTGAGTGAAAGTTTTCTGGTAACACTGCAATGACAGGTCCCAAGAAGTTGGCCCAGGAGAGAGAAGAAAATAAAAATGGACTACTTTTCACCCTTTTGTGAGGCTATTAAAAAAATTGTTGTTGTGAAATTGTTAGATATTACTGTTAGATTTTACTGCACTGTTAGAGCTAGGGAGGTACCGGTACTGAGTCAGTGTGCGGGGGTACAGGTTAGAGGTAATTTGTACATGTAGGTAGGGATTAAGTGACATTGCATGCATAATAAACAGCTAGTAGCAGCAGTGTACAAAACAAATGGAGGGGGGGGGGGGGGGTCAAATTGGTTAGTTGTTCAGCAGTCTTATGGCTTGGGGGTAGAAGCTGTTAAGGAGCCTTTTGGTCTTAGACTTGGCGCTCCGGTACCACTTGCCGTGCGGTAGCAGAGAAAACAGTCTATGACTTGGGTGACTGGAGTCTCTGACAATTTTATGGGCTGACAGCGCATATTATATAGGTCCTGGATTGCAGGAAGCTTGGCCCAAGTGATATACTTGGCCGTACACACTACCCTCTGTAGAGCCTTACGGTCAGATGCCGAGCAGTTGCCATACCAGGCGGTGATACAACCGGTCAAGATGCTCTCGATGGTGCAGCTCTAGAACTTTTTGAGGATCTGGGGACCCATGCCAAATCATTTCAGTGTCCTGAGGGGGAAAAGGTTTTGTTATGCACTCTTCATGACTGTCTTGGTGTGTTTGGACCATGATAGATCGATGGTGATGTGGACACCAAGGATCTTGAAACTCTCGACCCGCTCCACTACAGCCCCGTTGATGTTAAAGGGGCCTGTCCGGGCTGCCTTTTCCTGTAGTCTACAATCAGCTCCTTTGTCTTGCTCACATTGAGGGAGAGGTTGTTGTCCTGCACCACTCTCCCTATAGGCTGTCTGTGATTAGGCCTACCACTGTTGTGTCATCAGCCAACTTAATGATGGTGTTGGAGTTGTGTTTGGCCACGCAGTCGTGGGTGAATAGGGAGTACAGGAGGGGACTAAGCACACACCCCTGAGGGGCCCCAGTGTTGAGGATCAGCGTAGCAGAAGTGTTGTTGCCTACCCTTACCACCTGGAGACGGCCCGTCAGGAAGTCCAGGATCCAGTTGCAGAGGGAGGTGTTTAGTCCAAGGGTCCTTAGCTTAGTGATGAGCTTCGTGGGCACTATGGTGTTGAACGCTGAGCTGTAGTCAATGAACAGCATTCTCACATACACTACCTGCTGGCCTTCTAGGCAAAGTTGCAAAGAAAAAGCCATATCTCAGACTGGCCAATAAAAATAAAAGATTAAGACGGGCAAAAGAACACAGATACTGAATAGAGGAACTCTTCAGGCTTGTTTCTCAAACGAGACACTATAATGTACTTGTCCTCTTGCTCAGTTGTGCACCGGGGCCTCCCACTCCTCTTTCTATTCTGGTTAGGGCCAGTTTGCGCTGTTCTGTGAAGGGAGTAGTACACAGCATTGTACGAAATCTTCAGTTTCTTGGCAATTTCTCGCATGGAATAGCCTTCATTTCTCAGAACAAGAATAGACTGACGAGTTTCAGAAGAAAGGTATTTGTTTCTGGCCATTTTGAGCCTGTAATCGAACCCACAAATGCGGACGCTCCAGATACTCAACTAGTCTAAAGAAGGCTAGTTTTATTGCTTCTTTAATCAGAACAACAGTTTTCAGCTGTGCTAATGTAATTGCAAAAGGGTTTTATAATGATCAATTAGCCTTTTAAAATTATAAACTTGAATTAGCTAACACAACGTGACGTTGGAACACAGGAGTGATGTTTGCTGATAATGGGCCTCTGTACGCCTATGCAGATATTCCATAAAAAGTCTGCCGTTTCCAGCTATAATTGTCATTTACATCATTAACAATGTCTACACTGTATTTCTGATCAATTTGATATTATTTTAATGGACAAATGTGCTTTTCTTTAAAAAAAGGACATTTCTAAGTGACCCCAAGCTTTAGAACGGTAGTGTAGGTGTTCCTTTTGTCCTGTTGGGAAAGGGCATTGTGCAGTGTGATTGAGATTCAGTAATCTGTGGATCTGTTTGGGCGGTATGCGAATTGGAGTGGGTCTAGGGTATCCGGGAGGATGGTGTTGATGTGAGCCATGACCAGCCTTTCAAAGCACTTCATGGCTACCAACGTGAGTGCTACGGGGCGATAATCATTTAGGCAGGTTACCTTCGCTTCCTTGGGCACAGTGACTGTGGTGGTCTGCTTGAAACATGTAGGTATTACAGAGTCAGTCAGGGAGAGATTGAAAATGTCAGTGAAGACACTTACCAGTTGGTCCACACATGCTTTGAGTACACGTCCTGGTAATCCATCTGTCCCTGCGGCTTTGTGAATGTTGACCTGTTTAAGGGTCTTGCTCACATCGGCTACCGAGAGCATTATCACACAGTCTGGTTGCACATGTGACATGCTGGTAAAAAAATTGTTAAAACTGATTTTAGTTTGCCTGCATTAAAGTCCCCGGCCACTAGGAGTGCCGCTTCTGGGTGAGCATTTTCTTGTTTGCTTATGGTCTTATAGAGTTGGTGTGATCTTAGTTCCAGCATCGGTCTGTGGTGGTAAATAGATGGCTACGAATAATATAGATGAGAACTCTCTTGGTAGGTAGTGTGGTCTAGATCTTATCATAAGGTATTCTACCTCAGGCTAGCAATACCTCGAGACTTCTTTAATATTAGACATCGCGCACCAGCTGTTATTGACATAAAGACACACACCCCCACCCCTCCCTCGTCTTACCAGACGTAGCTTCTCTGTTCTGCCGGTGCATTGAAAATTCCTCCAGCTCTATATTATCCGTGTCGTCGTTCAGCCGTGACGTGGTGAAACATAAGATATTACAGTTCTCAATGTCCCGTTGGTGGGCTAATCGTAATCGTATGTCATCAATTTTATTTTCCAATGATTGCATGTTGCAAGTAGCAAATTGATGGCAGTGGGAGTTTACTCGCTTGCCTACGGATTCTGTCCACCTTTCCTCCGGCTTTTCTTCACCCAAATGACGGGGATCTGGGCCTGTTCCCGGGAGAGCAGTATATCTTTCTCGTCGGACTCGTTAAAGGAAAAAGTAATTCCAGTTTTGATGTCCAGAAGTTACTTTCGGTCATAAGAAACGGTAGCAGTAACATTATGTACAAAATAAGTAAAAAAATAAGTTACGAACAATGCAAAAAACGAACAAAATAACACAATTGGTTACGGGCATGTAAAATGTCAGCCATCCTCTTCGGCGCCATCTTACTGCATTGGTTACATTTCTGGTTTCTGTGACGAATACAAAAACTCTGCCTTGACAACGACTAGATGTCCAGAGCTCTGCTACTGCAGGGCTAGAATATGTCCCCTTCCTCTCCACGTCTCCCTCCATCCCCCACCTCCACCCCCACACATCCTCACTTGTTATCCGCCAGGCACCTTATTGGTGAGGCACCCTGTCCGCAGGCTACATGATGACAGGGACCGTGGCCAGTGCTGTAGCGTTCCTGTTTAGGTGTCAGATAGAGGCGAGAAGTGTCTACCTGTTCTAGCGTTACAGCCCTGCAGTAATCACTACAAAGCCAACATGCCCAGAATTGGAAAATTTGTTGCATACTGTACAGTAATTAGATCAAGTCCCAGCATTTCAGTTTATATCTTGTATTTCTTGTATTTGTATTTCTTCTTTTTGGTTTACTTCCTGTTTACATTTAATTTGATTAGCACTCATCAGTTTTGTTTCCTTTCTTTCTTCTAGCAGAAGAAATGTCAGATCACTCAAATGTTGAGGTTTCTGCCAGGATGTGCAATTCCAGAGGCTAAGTCAGCCGTCAAGACAAAGTACAGTATAAAGATACCTCAGTGTGAGAAGACCACCTACGTTGCCATCATCTCTTCCTGTTGTCTCCTGAAGCTGGCGGCACATTACATGAGAATCTCTTCGGCTGACAGAACCCGCATTCCTGCCAAGCGCAATTACACATCCAGCGCACACAGGCCTCACCAGCAGTGAGGGCCTTGTGTACCCTGTCCCAGACCTCTTTGGTGGATCCATGGACCAACTCCACTCGTTGTCAAATGCAGAAAGACTAATTGAATTATAAAAAACACCAAGTTCCTGTTGGGTACTGGCTCAGTATTCAACCTGTATGTAGGCTTGTCCTGTCAGGTGCAGCTTGTTGGCAGTGAAACAAACACCTGGCAGACTGGCCCTTAGTGATCCCTGTGTTGGGTTTGGACTGATACCGTGCTGTTGCATGGAATTTGTTTGGGTTATGTAAGAACAAAGTACACATTTGAAGTACAATTTGGCCCGTAGCTGTTATGAATTGAATAGACAGCTGTAAATGTTGGTATGTTCATGCAACAGCCTACAAGATGTTGTGGTCCTTAAACAACTATCTCTCAGATGACGTGGATGTTGAATCTCCTATGCTGTGCCAGTGGAAGACTTGGCAGAGACTCAGGCCTTATTCATTGATCCAACAGGAGGACATCAGTAACTGTCACCAGCCTTATAGTCTAGCACACCATGAAAGCTTGTGATGCATTAAATTGATGAAATACATGATGTGTGGGGTAAATCAATAGGATCTCTGGAATAAAACTAGATGGATTCAAAAAGGATCAGGACCCTTCAACCCAGTGGACAAATGTAAGAACTTTGTCCGCTCCCTCAGCCTTACCCCCCCCAACATTCCAAAACATAATTTAAAAAGCATCCAGCAACTCAATGGGCAGTCAACTGTGTATGTCTGCCTCATGTAAATTAATAAATGAAAGTAAGCTGTGAACTCTAGGAAGATCACATCATTTAACTAATTGGCCAGTTGCCTATTAATATTGCAAGGGGAAGTTCCTACGGGCTTCTTTTACTTGGGTTTCCTCCTGCAGTTTGTTTATTAACCTTTCTCCCATCTACAAATGGGAATGATTAACTTCTCAGTTGACCTTTCATGTATTAGTTAGTTACCTTTACAGAGAGAACCATTCTAGGGCAACAAAGAACACAATCAGAAAGGGTGGCAGCCATATGTGAAGGTCACGTGTGAATGTCAGACCACTCAAACGTGTATGAAGGTTTGGCTGGTGTCAAGGTGAGGTTAATGAAGGACTGCCAAACATAGGCTACCCCTCAACTTCAGAGTACTACCTGTATAGTACCCACCTCACACTGTGTGGCCTCCCCCAGGCGTTGTTTCGGGGGATAAAAGACAGGAAAGATTGATGTACTGCTGTTCTTCATGTTACACTGCCTTGCAAGCCTCACCGATAATCCTCCTCATCAAAGACATGCAGACCTGGACAACAGCAGGAGACCAACATGCTTTTCAACTACAGTAAGTGTTGGTCAGAAGTGGCCACTGTAACATGGCTTTTTATCATGTGTTTAATAAATTCCTTCATATCTTTTTTAATTGTGAATAGACCTCTTTGCTCTCTGGTAGGGTGTGGGTTGGTGAACTTCTGTTAAGAAATTTAAATCAAACAGTTGGTTGATTAAAGCAGTTCACACTAGCATTTCAAAGCATCTTATTTTTTCCAAATACTTTGAGAAGTTTCTTTGCCAACTACAGTAAATGCACTAGTAACAAGGGTTATACTTGTTAAAAGTCTTGCAGAGCAACAACGACTTTACTGACAACCTGTTTGACTAGTGTATAAGATGAGAGCTTATTGGCTTTTGAAGTGTCCCTTTTTTGGAGTGCAGAAATGTAATCATTGCCAAAGAGGAGTGGGCGGTATTCTGCTGGGAAGGAATGAGTTATACAGCAGTCATCTTTTTGGGTGCCCTACTTGCAGATCAGTCTTGCGCCAAGGAAATATTGACATTCAAAGTGATATAGGGTCAGTAAACACTATGGAGGTTGGATAGAGAAGGGAAATCCCAATGGGCAAAAACTACTTGAATCAATGTTGTTTCCACGTCATTTCAACAAAAACATTCAATGTGATGACCTTGAATCAATGTGAAAAACTGATTGAATTTGCAAAGAAATCATCAACGTCAGTGAATTTCATCTCTTTTTTACCCAACTTTTAATCTAAATACAACGAAATTGTGAAATGTTTTGTTAATTTCACATTGAATTCACATTCATTGACAACTCAACCAAATATATAAAAAACTAGACGTTGAACTGACTTCTGTGCCCAGTGGGATGCATGGATTTAGATTCATAGAATGCACGGCTTCTTGCACCGTTCCAGTCGCCTAGCTGGTAAATAATTTATTCACACTCTTTCCTCTGGGATATGATGAACCGTCAAGCTTGTGTAACTAGGCCAACATGTCTGACTACAAGCCAAACACCATTCCATGGCACTGGAAATTCTATCCAATGAATTAGACTGCACCTTCCTTGCCATATTAATTCATTCAAAACTTATAGTTTTTTGTTTTGTTTATTATTTTGTTCTTTGAAGATGACATATTCAACAGCATGGTTCAATGGATTGTTCAATAAGTAAAGAGTCGTTCGAGCTGTGCAGTCGTATTTTGTGGCAAGGAATTGAGTGACCCTTTTGTGTGAATCTCCTTGTTAGTGTGGAGTCTGAGGGCTTGTTTCTCACCATCAATTCACCTCACAAATGCTAAAAAATGTAAGTTAAACAGTGCATTCGGAAAGTATTCAGACCCCTTGACTTTTTCCACATTTTGTTACGTTACAGCTTTATTCTAAAATTGATTACATTTGTTTTTTTCCCTCATCAATCTACACACAATACCCCATAATGACAAAGCAAAAACAGGTTTTTAAAAAACTTAAATATCACATTTACTTAAGTATTCAGACCCTTTACTCAGTACTTTGTTGAAGCACCTTTGGCAGTGATTACAGCCTTAAGTCTTTTTGGGTATGACGCTACATCTTGGCACACCTGTATTTGGGGAGTTTCTTCCATTCTTCTCCGCAGATCCTCTCAAGCTCTGTCAGGTTGAATGGGAGCGTCACTGCACTGCTATTTTCAGGTCTCTCCAGAGATGTTCGATTGGGCTCAAGTCCGGGCTCTGGATGGGCCACTCAAGGACATTTAGATACTTGTCACGAAGCCACTCTTGCATTGTATTGGCTGTGTGCTTAGGTTTGTTGTCCTGTTGGGAAGGTGAACCTTCACCCCAGTCTGAGGTCCTGAGCACTCTGGAGCAGGTTTTCATCAAAGATCTCTCCGTACTTTGCTCCATTCATCTTTCCATCAATCCTCACTAGACTCCCAGTCCCTGCCGCTGAAAAACATCCCCCCAGCATGATGCAGCCACCACCATGCTTCACCATAGCGATGGTGCCAGGTTTCCTTCAGACGTGACGCTTGGCATTCAGGCCAAAGTGTTCAATACTGGTTTCATCAGACCAGAGAATCTTGTTTCTCATGGTCTGAGAGTCCTTTAGGTGCCTTTTGGGAAACTCCAAGCGGGCTGTCATGTATCTTTTATTGAGGAGTGGCTTCCGTCTGGCCACTCTACCATAAATGCCTGATTGGTGGAGTGCGGCAGAGATGATTTTCCTTCTGGAAGATTCTCCCATTTCCACAGAGGAACTCTGGAGCTCTGTCAGAATGACCATTGGGTTCTTGGTCACCTCCCTGACCAATGCCCTTCTCCCCAGATTGCTTAGTTTAGCCAGGCTCTAGGAAGAGTCTTGGTGGTTCCAAACTTCTTCCATTTAAGAATGATGGAGTCCATTCTTTGGTACCCTTCCCCAGATCTGTGCATTGACACAATCCTGTCTCGGAGCTCTACTGACAATTCCTTCGACCTCATGGCTTGGTTTTTGCTCTGACATCCACTGTCAACTGTGCATCTAAAAAACTGTTTTTGCTTTGTCATTTCTGGGGTTTTGTGTTTAGATTAATGAGGGAATTTTTTAGAATAAGGCTGTAATGTAACAAAATGTGGAAAAAGTCAAGGGGTCTGAATACTTTCCGAATGCACTGTATGTTGTGATATATTAATAATGGTGATTAATGTGGTAATGATGCTTAAAAACGACCAGATCACCAAGCATGTTTTCTCAGCCCTGAAACATGAGTAACACATTTCTCCTCTCACTTTTCTGCAGACAAAAACTGTTTCTCCTGCACAGGAAATTCCTTTCTTCATTGAAGGGAGAAACATTGTCAGCTGTCAGACAAGAAAACTTGAATATCTCAAATCTCCATGGCGCACGGAGATGGTAAATTAATGAGATTGTGGAGTCTTGTCGGAGGTACAGTGTGTCGACAGGTTTTCTCACAGTTGGACTTTCAGTGGTTCAGCACCTCTCGCATCATGCAGATCTTTTCCTATGGTAATCAAATCATGTAATGTCTGCAATGACGGCTAACCATGGTGCATTGGAATGTGGCGATTGCTCAGAGCCTGGAGGCAGATGCAGAGAGATTCAAATCAAATCAAATGTTATTTGTCACATGCTTTGTAAGCAACAAGTGTAGACTAACAGTGAAATGCTTTCTTAATGGGCCCTTTGCTACAATGCAGAGAGAAAAATATAGAAAAATATTAACACGAAGAATAAATACACAATGAGTAATGATAACTTGGCTATATCCACAGGGTACCAGCACCGAGTCGATGTGCAAGGGTACGAGGTAATTGAGGTAGATACAGTATGTGCATATAGGTAGGAGTAAAGTGACTAGGCAACAGGATAGATAATAAACAGTAGCAGCAGCGTATGTGATGAGTCAAAAAAGGGCAAAGATGGTCAATGCAGATTGTCCATGAAGCTATTTGGTTAACTACTTAGCAGTCTTATTGCTTGGGGGTAGAAGCTGTTTAGGGTCCTGTTGGTTCCAGACTTGGTGCATCAGTACCAGTTTCCGTGCAATAGCGGAGAGGACAGTCTATTACTTAGGTGGCTGGAGTCTGATCATTTTTAGGGCCTTCCTCTGACACCGCCTGGTATAGAGGTCCTTGATGGCAGGGAGCTCGGCCCCAGTGATGTACTGGGCCGTAAGCTCCTTTGTCTTGCTGACGTTGAGGGAGAGGTTGTTGTCCTGACATCACACTGCCAGGTCACTGACCTCCTCTATACAGGCAGTCTCATCGTTGTCGGTGATCAGGCCTACCCCCGCCGTGTCGTCAGAAAAGTTAATGATGGTGTTGGAGTCGTGCGCGGCCACACAGTAGTGGGTGAACAGGGAGTACAGGAGGGGACTAAGCACACACCCCTGTGGGGCCCCCGTGTTGAGGGTCAGGTTTGCTAATGTGTTGTTGACGACCCTCACCATCTGGGGGAGACCCGTCAGGAAGTCCAGGATCCAGTTGCAGAGGGAGATGTTCAGTCCCAGGAACACTGAGCTGTAGTCAATGAACATAATTCTCACCTATGTCCAGGTGGGAGAGGGCAGTGTAAAGTGCAATAGAGATTGCGTCATCTGTGGATCTGTTGGGACAGTATGCGAATTGAAGTGGGTCCAGGGTGTCTGGGATGATGGTGTTGATGTGTGCCACGACCAGCCTTGCAAAACATTTCATGGCTACAGATGTGAGTGCCATGGGGTGATAATAATTGAATAATAATTTTGTAATCTATGATAGTTTGCAAGCCCTGCCACATCCGATGAGCGTCAGAGCCAGCACAGTAGGAGTCGATCTTTGTCCTGTATTGACGCTTTGCCTGTTTGATGGCTCGTCGGAGGTCGCTGCTGGATTTCTTATAAGAGTCCGGATTAGTGTCCCCCAAAAAGGGATAATTTATTTGGAAACTAATCAGTATGGCTGAGACAGCTATGCTTGCTTCATTCAAATAAAAGTACCCAGGGCCTGAAAAATGATAGATGTGATCACCAGCAGTTTTGTGAAGTCACACTGAGAGGAAGGCACTATACATTTTGCATTACACCTTGTTTTGTAAGTTCTCCTGATGTGCCTATTACAGTGTAATATTGATGTGTTTCAAGAATATTGGGATATAGAGATCTACTGTAAAACCTGTAGAGGCCACCAAGTTTTCGCTACAGGTATGGTGTCTTTTCTGCAGAAAATCTTGATAGCTTTCTGTTTTGAAGTGGGATAAATAGTAAATTGTGGTATGATTTATTGAGTGTGATGGCTTGGTCTGACAGCTCGTTTATTCTTCAGCCTTGTTTTAAGGTGATCTACAGCGAGCGTGTGTGTGTGTGTGTCACATAAATGTTTAAAGATCTGCTCTCTCCAGTGTCCACCCGGGAGACTAGAACACCATAGGCTGTCCTCCTTCCTGCGTCATGGCTCTAGTGATCTCACTCTCTACTGTAAGGTTTTAAAGACAGAGTGCACTGGGAACCAATAGTGTTCAAGTGGCATGTACAAGTAGTTTTAGTTTACTATGCATGCATCAGGTTTGCTCTGCATCAGGTGAACTCAGTCTTACAGAAACAGGTTTAGACAGATAGCCTCCCATTCTAAGGCTACATTTCAAAGCCAGGAAAACTGCTGTTCACAATAATGTTTATTTTACACTGTATCAGATGTGTTAACTGTTTTAAAACTGATAACCTACAAGCTGTTGCTATGGTAATTGCAAATTGAAAGCACATTTTCAAAAAACTTTGCAAACATTCCAATTGAACGCGCAGTTCAGTTTGTCTGTGATTGAGACAATTGGGGCCTAAAGACAGACAAACAAGGCATTTCATTTTGAAACTGATAGCCTTGTTCATAGTTGCCACTGTGTTCAGACAGTGAGAACCCTGTAAAATGGTATTTCACATTTAATCAATTGATAAATAGATTCATTCATCAGTGTTAACGTGAACAGTACTGTAGATACTGTAGCTTAAGATACACTGTGATTCACACACCCTGCAGTGTTAATTACATATAAGTGTTTAACACTTGATTATAATTAAGATAATCATGGATGAGCTGAATATTTATAAGGGTTTATATGGGTTATCCTTCAGGATTGTGAGAGCATCAGAACCACAGATGCGTTTACTAATCAAGCTTGATACGTACCTGTGTTGAGACAAGTAAAATGATGGCTGGTTGATTTAAAGCTAGAATCCTTAGTTGCTACATCATGGACTTATAAATTAATGATATTTAGCCATTGATTCTTAAAGAATATACTTATAAATACCTCATGAGCTTAGTTCAACTGTCGTACCTGTCATGCCCTGACCTTAGAGAGCCTTTTCATTTCTCTATTTGGTTAGGTCAGGGTGTGATTTGGGTGGGCATTCTAGTTTTTCTATTTCTTTGTTGGCCGGGTATGGTTCCCAATCAGAGGCAGCTGTCTATCGTTGTCTCTGATTGGGGATCATACTTAGGCAGCCTTTTTTCCCACCTTAGTTTGTGGGATCTTGTTTTTGGTACTGTGCTGTATGCCCTACTGAACGTTACGTTTTCGTTTGTATTTGTTTTGTTTCGGTGTTCATTTAATAAATGTAAAATGTACGCCTACCATGCTGCACCTTGGTCCAATCCTTCCATCAACGAGCGTAACAGTACCCCATCAGAACTAAAATATAACCTTGTTTTACTCCAATGTTTGTAAACAAAGTAAATGTAAACAAACACTATATAGCCTCATAACATGGTTAAAATGATACATTTGATGGTCAGTCCTTGCATCCATAGTTCTTTCTGAATTTGAGAGTGGTTACATTTCTCCAGCCCCATCCCTCAGCTTTTTAGCAAAACAGAGGCGGGGAAGCCATTTCTTGTTTGAATTAAGGATTCTAGCTTTAACTGACGTAAACGAATTACTGTCTGATATTCTGTTCCTCTGTGCGTTTAAGTAAAAAGTTATCCTTTGACAATGACATAATAATATTATGAATCAGCAATTTTATTTAACAGTATGTATGTGAAGAAATATATCCATGCAAATGCTCAGATCGCCCATGTGTTTTGATGGGTTGGATGTGTTGTGTTTGTGAAACAAGAATCAATCAAAGCGGGCTTCGACATGATGAATTGTGTGTGAAGGTACAAACGAGACGAGTGCACTGCGAGATTCATCTAAACTTTAAAAAAAATCTATTTAAACGGCAGAGATAAAGAGACAGACACTTGCAGGGGATGCTTTGTGTTCTCTCTGTTCAATAAGGCATTTTCCCACCGCATTACCAAGAGAAATAAGACCGAATCCTCTTAGCTATTATTGGGGTATGATATTATTTTGTGCAATAACAGGAAATGTAGAGTTTGACTGCACTGTGGTAAATGTGCTACATATCAAATGTTCTTATTTCATCGGTTTATTTTCCAGGGGCCACAATCAAAACTAGTAGTACTTAGCCCTGATGTCACACATTAGCAGACTTAGCCCTGATGTCACACAGAAGCAGACTTAGCCCTGATGTCACACAGAAGAAGACTTAGCCCTGATGTCACACAGAAGCAGACTTAGCCCTGATGTCACACAGTAGCAGACTTAGCCCTGATGTCACACACAAGCAGACTTAGCCCTGATGTCACACAGTACCAGACTTAGCCCTGATGTCACACAAAAGCAGACTTAGCCCTGATGTCACACAGTACCAGACTTAGCCCTGATGCCACACAGAAGCAGACTTAGCCCTGATGTCACAGTACCAGACTAGCACAGTAGAATGACAAACAGCAACGTTTGGATAAGCCTATAGTATTTGTTTGTATACTGTAGAGATCATGAGAGGCATCCCTATGCATTAGCCTCTGGCCTCTGTGAAAGGGGGTACATTATGGGAGTAGTGTTGCAGTGTGTTCTGTGTACACTGCTACTATAGCTGGAAGTTGTTGAGTGTTGGACAGACGTTCATGTATTCAGGAAACTTGTACAAGGGAAATGCATGTACAATTGTACATGGTACATTTCAACTCCACAATAAGAGGCGCTGACTCAAAGCAACAAGAAGGTAGATCCGATTTCAAACGTTGCTTGTTAGGGGGGAGGTAGTTGCAGAAACGTCGGAGTGTTTGGAAGGCAACCAAGTTTAACTCCTCAGTATGATGTCTTAATTTACACATGGCCAGATGGCACTACAGCAAACTGAGACAACCCCAGTACAGAATGTGATCTGTGGTCAGCTGTTTCTCTGGTATAGAGCCCATGGAATAGTGGAGGTTTTGTGGGACAATAGATAACTCTCTCTTGTAGCACACAAATAAGGACCAAGTATATTTGATTAGCGATTAGCATTTTTTTACAAAAGTGTGTTCTGTAGCTCTACTGTAAAACTGCATGGTTACCTCCAGACATTATCGACCAAACCGTATATCAAGTTCAACCGATTGTATTTTATTTACTTTCATTGCATGCAGAAAACTGTCACATTTTATGAATCACTTGTGTGTGTCCTCATTCGAAGTGCCATCTTGAGAATGGAATTATGAAATCAGTGACAATTAAGTTTTAGAAGAAGCAGACTCGAGTTCAGAACGAGGACATTCCATTAAAAAAAATACACTAAGGAATATTAAGCTACCCGTTCCTTGTTATGTACGCTCTGGGGTTTAAGTTAAATTATTATAAAGGCTAGTGTGTGCTCTTTGATGGTCCCAGGGGGTTGTGGGACTGTAAAGCTTCTCCTTTTCTCCTGTCTCTTTTTCTCTATATCCTCAAGTCATGCTGCTCACTTCCACTGATTTGGTGTCTCGTTAACAAGTGGAGCATGCCTGTTTTTCATGCCCTCTTTACCCCAAGCTTGTCAACTCAGCTGTTTAATTTGAGTTCACTTTCTAATTTGGTACAGTATTCCCGTGCTCTTCTTCTTGCTTTGTTGCAATTTTTGTAAAAATTTTGGATGGCGAGAAATAGTACTGTTGTGGTGCCTGTTGAGAAAATGGTTTGTGTTTAGGCCAATGTATTACCAAGGTAATGTATGTGTCACGTCCTGACCAGTATAAGGTTAATTGGTATTGTAGTTTGGTCAGGACGTGGCAGAGGGTATTCGTTTTATGTGGTTCGGGGTGGTGTGTTTTGTTGAAGGGGCATTTGGTTTAAGTATTCCGGGGTTTTGGGGCACTGTTTGGTTTTCAGGTATTCTATGATTTGTCTAGTATGTCTGTTTCTATGTTTGGTTAATTGGGGTTGGGACTCTCAGTTAAAGGCAGGTGTTGTCTATCTGCCTTTGATTGAGAGTCCCATATATGAGGGTGTGTTTGTGTTTGTTATTTGTGGGTGATTATTCTGTGTTTAGCCTTGTGCCTTACCAGACTGTTTTTTGTTGATCGTTCGTTCTTTGTTATTTTGGTGTTCATTTTGTATTTATTAAAAAGCAAGATGAGCATACACATACCTGCTGCGTTTTGGTCCTCCATTTCCAACGACAAGCGTGACAGTATGCTCTCTTTGACTCACTGAATGTAAACTCTCGCTGACTCACTGAATGTCAACTCTCTCTGACTCACTGAATGTAAGCTCTCGCTGACTCACTGAATGTAAGCTCTCGCTGACTCACTGAATGTCAGCTCTCTCTGACTTACTGAATTAATGAATGTAATCAAATCTACATAACAATACATGTATGCTATGCATCATTTTTGGATTATTTCCTAAAATAATGTGTTGATTCTGTTAAAGTATAATAGTACATGATTAATTGTCACACCAGATAGGTGCAGTGAAATATGTTGTTTTAGTACAGTGCCTCTGGAGCAAATTAGGGTTTGGTGCCTTTCTCAAGGACACATCGGCAGATTTTTCACCTTGACCGATCTGGTATTCAAACCAACAACCTTTCGGTTACTGACCCAATGCTCTAACCGCTAGGCTACCTGTCGCCATATAAGGCAGGATAAGTATTAACGCTTGCACCTTAAAAGTATGTCCACAATTAGCTAAACTATAAATAATAAATACTCATTATACGCTTAAAAAACAAAGACCATTGAAGAGATTGATAGACAAATTTGAAGGCAATGTGCTCTGCAATAGCTGTCTTGTAACTAGAAACTATAGATGTGACATTACATTGGAAACTTCTGAAACAAAAGCCCGAATTTCAATTTCAAAGCTACTCATTTACTTTGAATAGGGCACAATTTAACTTTGCATAAATCCTGTCTCTTCTTCAGAACAAATTATGTGTCTTGTATTGAATCTGAGGCAATTAGGTTCCCAACAATAAGTAATTGGTATTCTGATTGAATGAAAATGCTTTGGTTTAGGCCTGGGTGGGTGGAAGTGGAAGAGTGAGTGGATGGAGGGTTGCAGGGAACATGGACTGAGTGGCCCAGATGTTTCATCAATCAGTTGCGCAATGAAATATCAAAGGCTTTCCTTTGTGGACAAGGATGCTGCTTAGACTGCTGACTGCACTTGCATTCCTTACCTTAATTTAACTAGGCAAGTCAGTTAAGAAGAAATTCTTATTTTCAATGACAGCCCAGGAACAGGCTGTCACAGGGGCAGAAAGACAGATTTTTACCTTGTCAGCTCAGGGATTCAATCTCTCAACCTTTCGATTACTAGCCCAACCCTCTAACCACTAGGCTACCTGCCACCCTGCTTTAGAGTATAATTTCAGATATCAGGTTTAGAGCATTACCCTCAGTTATGAAATCTCCATAGATGGCTGACAGTTACATTTTGCAAATCAGCAGAGCTTAGTCCCGAGCACCGCTTTCCGAGAAGTAAAGACAAGACATTTACTCTGGGAGAATGTACTGCAATATTTAGTTGGTCTGTGTTTAAAGGTAATACAACTCGGCGCAGAAGATACACACAATCTTGGTTGTGAACCCACATTTCAGATGGAATGCTTCTACAACATAACATTGCATTTGCATATATTTGTAAGCGATAAATTGATGTGAAAAAATAAGTCAAACCGAAGCATGCATTTAAGATACTCCCTAGATACTACCTAGATACTAACTGAGATGATTGCCGAAGAGGCTGCACTATACAATATCAGCTGAATATCCATACATGTAGTATTAAATGCATGTGACAGAGAGTATGTCTTCTGATACGATATTTAGAAAGAACAATTTATATTAATGCAGAGAACAGAAAAAGCACCGTAAAAAGATTTATAGAAGAATATGTTTCTAATCCACCGTACGCAAGATCACTTCCTGTTTGTAATCCGCATCTCCAAATGGAGTAAGGTGTAATATCACCTAGTGTACATGGTCTAGTAATGGTGGATGTTATTTTATGCATAAATCTAAATCTAAACCAGGCCAGGCACTTCATAGAAGGGGTGACATAGTCCTGATAGTGCTGCCGTCATCTTATGCCAGCACCTAAAACTGAGGGGACACACTTACTAATTGAGGTCAGAAGATCTCTCAAATAGGACTTTTTAATCTTTCCTAGTCCTTTGTTGCTCCTTTTAACAAAATTAAATCGAGAAAGTCCTCCAGGGGTCCACTCTGAAATTAAATGCTCTATAATTCGACAGATAGCTTTCACTGGTGGATGGAGAAGGACTCCCACATCTGTCCCTCATACAGCGAAGGTCTCTGGGCTACTTTACTCATTAACTGGGCCCATTATAGCTTCATCTGAGCTGCCGCCACTGCTCCAATCTCCTGTCAACGGAGTTGTCGGTATTGTCAATCTGGGCCTTCCCTGGCCACACTGATACCTGTCTAGCTTCACGGCTCAGAGTTGCGGGGGGAAAGAGTCTCCTGGACGTTTGATGACAGTTAAATGGATGTCTGATGGGTTTGAAATGAATTGTGCTCCCCTCGATCTGTCATTGACATGCAATCAATATGCAAAACAGAGGAGAATCTGTGCCCATGCACACTATGCCTATCTTGTGGGCCAATTTGGATACTTTGATGAGTGAACAAAGATGTTGATATTTGACGACTGACATTCCTTTGTTTTCCTCTCTAACTCAAAAAGAGCATCTAATATGGTCTTCTTAAACCAAATAATTGCACAGATGAATGACCAAACAAGAATATAGAGCGTCTACTATACAGTATACTGTAGGGAATATCTTTGTTTCATGAAACACTAAACTGAATGTAGTCTACATGTAAATATTCCACAAATGACGAACTTTGCTTCACTATCAACTTGTTTTTGAGTCTGTGGGTAAACCCCTGCCTTTGGAGTGGGGAGAATTCCCAGGCAAGCCTGAGAGATTAGGGCCACCGTCAGGAGTGAAATCCTTTTCTATTGAGCAGAAGCCTGGGAGCTGTTCTGTGGGCTGGCTTCTGCAGTGCCCAGTGGAGAACAGTTAATTGACATTGACTTAAGCATGTCTGCAGGACACCAATAGAGACCCGGCTCCCCACGGTTCTGAGTGGTGTTTGGAGATTGGGGAGGCAGCTGGGTATGAAAAGGCCACCCCTGAGTAGGAATGCTAATGGAATTGATTTATTTCCCTGTGTCCTGCAGCAATACCTCAGGGCTAATGTTGCCAAGGAGTGGATGGAGACTGCTGTGTGCTAAACAGACCAGTTTGCTGAATAGTGATAAGGAAAGAAATTGTTATTTATGGACTCAACAGTGTGGATAGTTCTCAAATCGGTATAAATACATTATTCTTGTCAAGGTCAGCCGTGAATCTCTGTTGTTTTTTACAGCTTTGATCCAAATGAGGAGCCGTGTGACATGTTAGCAACCTTGTCAATATGAGGGAAATCTCCTCATGATAGCTGGCAGAGCATACAGCCATGAAACATCTGTTGCCGCAGATACTGCTGAGGGTTCTGTTTTCCCACCATTAAACTAACAGTATGTGGTTGGTATGATCAGCTACTTTTTAAAGCTACAATCCTTAGTTGAAACAATGACTAAGCAGTCAACCGACCTCTGTTTTGGTAAAAAAAAGCTGAGGGATGGGCCTGGAGAAATGTAACTACTCTCAAATTCATACACAGAGCTATGGATGCAAGGACTGACCAGCCATGATATTAACATTATAGTTTTAACCACGTTTTGCGGGTATACCGTGTTTGTTTACATTTAGCTTGTTTACAAACATTGGAGTGAAACAAACATATATTTTGGGTTCTGATGGGGTACGACAGTTGAACTAAACCCATGAGCGATTTATAAGTTATATCATTTAAGAATCAATGGGTATATATCATTCATTTATAAGTCCAAAATGTAATGTAGCAACTAAGGATTCTGCTTTAACAATCAAAACATTTGATCAATCGAATCTGATCGGTAAACAACTTGTGAAATGTCCATAGAAAGCATTGGATTGTAAATGTTAGAATTGAAATGCTAAACATCAACAGTGCAGATTTATAGTTTTTTGTAGTACAGAGTTCAGTGTTCATCTTTTTATGTCGCTGTAAAAATGTTGTATTAATGAATTCCAAACCCATAAGAGGGTTGAGCGTTGAAGCACAAAGACCATTAAATTGGAAGATATGGATGGAATGGCAACTGCTCAAATGGAGACCTTTTTTGAGCGAGGTGATAAATGACTAAATAGAATTTCTAAGTGATCAAAAGCCCGGCTGTTCTCTATATGGGTCATTCTCATGAAACCATTAAAATACCATGGCAGGAATGATTTTAAATATAAAACATGTCATTTAGTAATATAACAAAATATCATAATAAAGATAATAGTGTTCTCTACCTTGCGCAGAGTCATTTCATTTCAATTATTTTTGTATTTTATTGCATTTTCTGCTGAAATTCTCATTACAGCAACGCGTCCAGCTCTGTCTGAGTGTATGTTACGTTGTAATTCAAACAGAGTAAAATTATGTACAATGAGTAAAAAATTGCTTAGTCATCATGTCTTCTCTGTTGTTAGCAAAACATGCTAAGGTTCCTCATCCTCCGCGACACCATTCTCACTTACCGCTGCAATTTAAGGCCAGTTGCGGTAGAGAGAACTTCTGTTTCGGTAATGAGAATTTAATCATACAGATTATATTTTTTAAATATATATAAAATTAACTATTAATTTAAATATTATTTACTAGCTGTTGATATTTTGCTTTATGTACTGTTTAATTGCAGACAGTCAGCAAGTGACAAAAAGAAAGCTTTAGCGAAGGCAGACAAAATTCAGAGAACAAATTTACACCAAACCAGAACTGCTGGAAGAGTACAGAAGGAAGGAGAGAGAGAGTTTAGGGGTTGGAGAGGTTACAGCAAGAGTAATTAGCATATGTATAGTCTATAGGAAGCCTATGCCTCATACGGTGTCTATAGGAAGTCAATACCCTACAGTGTTAGGAAGTTTATACGCGCGCGTACGCATCCACCACATACACGCGCGCGCGCTCACACACACACACACACACACACACACACACACACACACACACACACACACACACACACACACACACACACACACACAAGAGTCACAGACGGAGAAACATGTTCTTGCAAAACGCATGAAAACTTTGGCTTGAAGATGAAGAAGCTACACCAGCTTGGGGTCATAGAAACATCATCCCCATGGGACACTGTACAGGCCAGTATGTGTAGTGACGATGACATGTGCTGTTCTAACGTTTTTGTATGTGTTGTTTTTATGTTTTCTCAGTTTTTAGCCTATGTATGTTATGTACTTTTGAAGCACAGCAAAAATGAAATTGATTGAACTTGAATCCATGATTGTGCCGATATCTAATTTGTTTTCTACATTAAATGTGATGTTTTTAACCATACCTCAGTCTTAGTATACTTATTATCATTACCGAAATCATCAACCTCATTTCCAAAACCTATGTATCATCACCGCAACAGGTGTTCATTTAATGTTAATCTATACGTTACGTTATTTCAGTCTTGCCACATCATTTTGAAAATATGTCAGGTTTCAATGAAAAATATTAGGTTGTAGATTGCGGAAGGTGTTGCGGTAATGAGAGAAATCAGTCAAAATCAAATAAATAAAAATGTTAATTTAAAAATATATATTAATTCAGAGTTTCAAGTAAGTGTGGATGACTGTTAATAATACATTTAAAAAAAATGTGAAAATGTATTAGCTTTCCTAATAGTCTTGACGTTTTCAGAGCATTGCGGTAATGAGATTTTTAAGGACTTGTTTTGGAAAATATGTTCAAAAAGGTGTTAAATTGTTAGTAAATTATTTTTTAAATTAATGCTCACAAACACTTAAGACCTTGTTATTAATGCCTAAACATGAAATTTTGTCTTTTTAAAGATTTCATGTTTGAAATCTTTGAAACCAAGATTTAGTGAGAATAGAACTCTGTACAAACAGAGAGCTAATGCCTGCAACCTTTAAAAGTTCATTAAAAATCAAAACAAAGGCTGCTTGCATAACAGTACTTTTCCTCCCTCCCAGTGAAAATGCTGGAAAATGTCTCACCATTGTAATCGATGAATTTAAATCCTGTGTTTGTGTCCTATGCAATGGCATTTAACATAATACAAAAAATGTATGTCTATAATCCTTGCTGGGCATACTTTCTAGTGGATTTGTTTGGTGTAGAAGGTTGCTGATACCCATATCAGAGCCCCTCTCATGGCAAACAGACTTTATTGTGAGAGGAGCACCATTTGCATTACTTTGATGTTCCTTTTCCACTCACCCTGCAACATAATTACCAGTTAAATCTTTTGGAAACAAGATCCAATCACCCTTTGAATGACACAGTACATTCTGTTCACAGCCCTTTCACTTTTATTGAATAGATGTAAAATTTATTGGAAAACGTGAAGATGCATAACAACCATGTTGAGATGAAAAATGAACGTCAGCAACAGAAACAGTTACAATTGATACATTGTTGTCTGCACATGTAATGTCGTTGCGTTTACTCAAATAAGATAAGTATGATTTCATATTGCGGTTCTGGAAGTAATCTCTACAGTCCTACAAAATCTTTTCTCATTTCCCTATAACAGAACTACGTTTATACCACTGCACTGCTTTTGAATAATTTATGAGAATTATAATGTACAGTGAGCCATCAGAAACACACGACGATGAACAATTATATGAAATCACTTTATTCTCAGAGTGTGCGGTGATTCCATTTTGGCAGGAATGTTACAGAGACTAAAAGATCAGCCTGAAATGGCATGCAGGGAGGCTGTCAGGTGGAGCTTTTCAACACAGAAGACACAAACAATTATCTTAACAACCTTGCCTACAGTACATTGCACACCATAAGCATGCACACAATTGTCAACAGAGAGAGAGAGAGCGAGTGAGAGAGAGAGAGAGAGAGAGGGAGAGAGGGAGAGAGAGAGAGAGAGAGAGAGAGAGAGAGCGATAGGGAGAAGGGTGAGAAGATTTTACAATACAAAAATACTAAAGAGACAGATTTCTCGAAGTACAACCACCAGTGGACGTAAACAGGAACGATACAGACAGAAAACTGCACCAGAATAAGCATCTTCTCAACACAGAGGAAACAGTCGAAGACAATGCAAAGATAGAAACATCAGACAGTTACATTCAAGTCACAACATAGGAATGTTTTAAGTGGGATTTTTGTCAGGCAGTTTTTATCATATTGATGGTTAATTGAGGGGTGAAATGAAAGAATGGTTTAACTTGAAGAGTGAGAAAGAGTGGATCAACAGTAATCTGGCATGGTGTCTATTAGAATAGCAAACAAAGAACCATTAAGACATGTGACTTGTTTTTCAGCCATTTGCCAATAAGTGGCATTTGTTTGTGATTAGGTGATGATGACAAATAGGCAGAGATGCCATTTTGTAGATGAAAGGTGAAGGTGGTTGTTTTTCTTTCTGAGCACTTTCATGACTGTTTAGTATTCTACAATGTGTTCCAAGTAGGAAATCTGGAACTTTGACAGGATTTCAGACAACTGTAAGTTGCTGGAAAACCTTGTCGGGTTGGTTCTATAAAATATTTATAAGGGGCAAACCAGATCCATGCCATCTACCCATTATCCTCGTAAATGAATGATGTGGTGTGCTTGGTCCCTAACAACAAAATACTGCATTTTCTAACTAAGTTGTGGTCATTACATGATCACTAGAAAATATGAATTAAAAACGTACAAACGAAAAGCTAAAATACCTGAGAATTTGAAATAAAGAAAAAACATGAGATAAAGAAATTGACAGTATGAGACATTCTATCACTAACAAGACTATTCTTTGGTTTTTAATAGAATAAAACATGTCAATGATGAATTGAATGCTGTCGATGAATGCATGTGCCAACAACTAATAAATAGAAAAGTAGTATGCAGTAATTGTATAATACCAACAAGTATTGGTCGTTCATTTCAGCTAAGTTTTAGCACATTGATAAATAAGTGGCTGAAGGCAGTTCACAAGTACATAAACATCACAGGAAGTTCAATAAATGTGCTCTATAAAGGACCTCAATGTTGTGGCTTTCATATGTCTAGCTTTAAACATTGTAGGCAATTGGCAGGAAAGTTTGAGAGCGTACTATGTAGCTAGGTTTTACGACATGCACATTTTTCTTCTCTATTTCACTGCTACTACATTAGTAAGGCCCCAGAATCACACCTGGCGGGTTTCTAACGGTTAATCTTGAATATAACTAGCATCAACACTGGGCCGATATAAACAGTGGCAGTTTCACAAATACCATCGCCTAACTGCTTGGCACTTGTCTAGTGTACTCAACATTTATTGGTTTGCAAGCAAATATTATTATTCCAGATTGTTTATTATTGACAAATGCTCGATAGCTAGCTAACTAGCTTGTTCACTCCCAAATAAAGGCTTAACAAGCTATCTGTTACCTAGCAATCTATAAGTTAGCTAGCTGCTATAATGCATTTCATTTTTCCCTTTGATTACATGTTGGACATTTTTTCTGTACATGGCAGGCTAGATAGCTATTGACATTTACTTGGTCATGTGTTGAATCTTTATCTACCTCAACACTTAAAAAGGATTTTCAAGCAAAAATTCCTTACAGTAAGAGAAGAACATCAAAGGCATTCTTTACACATACTAGCGACAAATTTGTCATTTGATGTCCATGATCCTTTGAAGCCAGTGGCCATATGGATGTCCATGATCCTTTGAAGCCAGTGGCCATATGGATGTCCATGATCCTATGAAGCCAGTGGCCTTATGGAATGTGTTAAATATTTGGAATGTTTGAAACAGACAGTCCAGCTTAGCTCATTTTAAATTAAGAAATTGATTGAAAATTCTGAAATAACTTTCAATAAAGTTAGAATAAACTTTGAATAACTTTCAACAAATTATTCTGTGGTAGAACTAAAGCACAGCAACTTCTGGGGAAATGTACATATTGACCTCTGGGATCAAAATGGACAACATATATACAAACTCAGCGGAGGACAACTCTTTCCTATGGTGTATACATGCCTCTTAAGTTATTACTAATACCTGTCTTGTCCTGCATTCTCGGCAAAGTTTAGAACACAATTTACCGGTATGTTAGAACCACAAACCAAATCCCACTGAGAGACAAGGACCCTCACCGGTTCAAATGCTGTCCGATCAAACCCCCTATATTAAGCCAATCCTCCACCTCTTTCCCCACATCACACTTCAGACTGAGTTCGTATGCTTTGCCGTTACTAGTCAGACAACGCTGTGTCTGTACACTGACACACAAAACGTATTAAGCTCAACACATAACAATGAAGAGTGTCTGTTTTTGCTGATTCAGGACTGCACTCCATTTAGTTAACAGGAAAACCTTGAACAATACTGTATATTGCACCACTGTCACTGTCTGTTCACATAAAGTGTGATCACAACATAGTTGTGCTTGAGAAATTATGAGTACATCTCGTAAATCTATATTTACAGACATGGAAATAAGAAGAGTAAGCATCTACGTCCAATTGCCGGATTTGATTCCCACAAGTCCTACTTTATAGGAGCGAAGCAGATAAAGTTAGCAACAAGACATACAACTCTATTGGTTTGTACTAAGCACAGGTACATCAGGAATGTTGCCAATGTTGTTTGGTTCATTGTTGAGCATTTTCATTTTTATCGTGGACATCTCAAGGAAGAACAGTTAGGATGTTTATGTATAGCCTACTGTACATAGTAGTAGTGGTGTCATTGAAACAAAATTGAAAACCAGAGTTATTGCCTCAATATTAATGTATTTCACTTAATCATAACAAATTTAATTGAATTTGTACATGTACTGTACTCCACAAAATATATCAACTGCATGCTTGAAAAACATTTCTTGTTGAATTAGTTATCCATTTTCTTTCTGGTTCACCACGTTGTTACTATTACCATTATAATTTTTTTTTACATTAAAACCTATGAATGTCTTGGGACAGAGAACAGTATATGTATGAAGTCTCAATGGAGAAGCAATAAACAGCAAAATTCAATCAAATTTTATATGATTTGGAGAATTTCTCAAAAGTTTAAATTATGGCTTAGACTCTTAATATATTTTCTGGTAATCACATATATTTATTTTAAACCAGAGGCTATTTACAAACAAAAAGGGTGGATTATGGTTGATCTCAGATCACATTCTAAGGCCTGGACACCTCAAATTTGTCTTTAAGTTAATGTTTTGGATCTATGCAGATGCTACATAGTTTCATAGTACCACCAATCAGTGGTCTTCCTTCCAAATAAGACAATGTAACACAGATAATTTAAGTTAAGGACAAATATTATGGCACGTTGATTCAACCAGGGCTCTTAGAACAGGGATGTATGGGTGAAGGAGAAGGGTTGGTTAGGATGGTGGTCTTGGTTATGTGTGTTGGAAGGTTAACAATCTAATATCGCCAACACTGTTACTTTTTATTGAACATATCCATAAGTGGACCGGGAAGGAATTTCATGACCGTGTCCATGATACTTTCCTCCTCCTCCTCCTCGTCTCCGCAGCCAGGTGGGACAGCCTTCTTTGGGCGGGTGAGACTTCCTTCTGCTGCCTGATCCAAAGCAGCCTGGGCCTCGGCTTCCTTCTCCTCCTTCTTCTTGATGCCGTACTGGAACAGAAAACAAACAAAGGCGGCCATTTTAGGGAACAAATATAAACTTCACATCACATCACACATGCACTTTTGTACTTTCTATCAATTTTCTGGCGCTCTTCAGTCTTCAGAGTTTTGTGCACCTCAATGTGACAATAGAATACACATAACAATACAAGATGGTAGTTATGGTTGATTTTATGATAATTAAAGGGGGGGGTTTAGTCTCCCTTTTCTCCTTGCAATAGCCCCCCCTGGAATACACAAAGTGTAGAGGGATTTTTTTGAATGCACAACCAAGATCTTGAGCTTGCAATGAACTTGTCTCGATATGACCCACCAAGATGCATTGTGCCAGTTACTTGGCATTGAGCCATCTGGCTCTCAATCTGCCTCCTTGAATACTAACAATTTGAATAGTAATGTAGAGACCTTGTGCCCCTCTCCATTCAAATCAAGTGGATTTGTTCTTGAATTAAAGTCATTATTTTAATACTAAGCTGAATATTGGCAGGAAAATCCTTTTAGTGTAAAATCATTTCAACAACTTCACTTGTCTTTCCTACACATTCAATTCAGGTTGAAATAATGGATCACTTCATACTTCAAGTGATACATTTTTGGGGGGGAATTTTGTGTTCCTCTGGAAACATATCTCAATGGTTGTGTATGTACCCATTATCATTACAAAATATCTCAACCTTCTTCTGTCTTTGATCAAGCAGTGTAAAACACATTAAGGAAAGTGGAAATAATTTCCTCTTGCAGGACAATAAATAACAATTAATCAATACATAAACCAATCAATCACCAAGCATTTAAATAATTTAGCAGATGCTCTTATCAGAGCAATTAGGGTTAAGTGCCTTACACAAGGGCACATCGACAGACGTTTCACATAGTCGGCTCAGGGACTTGAACCAGCAACCTTTCGGTTACTGGCCCAATGCTCTTAACCACTAGGCTTCCAGCCACCCCGTGATTTTCAGTATAACATGATCTACAATGTACAACAATAGCGCCCATTATACTGCACAGTAGGACCAAAACAGGACTACTTTCTCTGAGATCAGCCAGGTGAGCTTCCCACTATGCAAGGGAGGATTGGGCCTCTATTAGACCTCTGGCTGAGAGAGCTTCTGGTGAGTTACTGTCAGAGCTGAGGAGGGGAGTAGGGCCACAGTGAGGGCCGACAGCCTACCTGACTGATGGACCATCCTGGGGCACGGAAGCGGAAAATGAGTCGGACTCTCCTGTGACACTTTGCTGCTCTCCCAAGCAGAAATGAATGTGATTCTCAGCCAGTAAACATCTTAAAGGAGGATGGATCTCGTGGCTTTAGCCACAGAGAGGATATAGTTTGTGAACAGGGACTCAGAAGGGGGCAAGGCAGGGAGTGCTCTCAGTACCATCTGAGGCGTATAGAAATGCTAACGCTAATTCTGTCACGATAACGCAAATCAAAAGTGTGTAAGACATTCATTAAAGTGCATCAGACTGGTATCTTGGAATATTCTAATCAAGTAAGAGACTTTGTTATTTCTTCAAACAATCATCTTTATTCAATATCGATTAATTATTGCAATAATGAGACTAGTCAACCGGCCGAGCAGCCTAACTCATAATGAAAAAATAGAGATCATATATAGGACCTAAAAATGCTTAGTCAGGACTGGTTCCACCCCTCCCATAAGCCACCTTGGTCTATCTCCTGGTTATCTGCATGGGATGTTGTTTTACCCACAACCTGGCTTAGTTTCCCAGATGCCAGTAAGATGAGACAATGAGGGATTGTTCTAAACTCTTCCAGGCTCTCTCTATCTCAAGTCACACACACCACATCTTGTCTATGGAATGCCAGCTTTAGGTTTTTATCCCCAAGTCATTGTCAGCTCAAGCTATCTCTAGCAAAACCCATTTCTTTGACCATACGCCCAGACTAACTGCAGAAAGCTAGAGTGGAAACCATCTCTTTATAGAAACACAGAATTAACCTGTTGGGTCTAGGGGGCAGCATTTGCACGTCTGGATAAAAAAAATGTACCCGATTTAATCTGGTTACTAATCCTACCCAGTAACTAGAATATGCATATACTTATTATATATGGATAGAAAACACTCTAAAGTTTCCAAAACTGTTTGAATGGTGTCTGTGAGTATAACAGAACTCATTTGGCAGGCAAAACCCTGAGACATTTTCTGACAGGAAGTGGATACCTGATGTGTTGTATTGAGTTTAAACCTCTCCCATTGAAAAACACAGGGGTTTAGGAATATTTTGGCACTTCCTATTGCTTCCACTAGATGTCACCAGCCTTTACAAAGTGTTTTGAGTCTTCTGGAGGGAGATCTGACCGAACAAGAGCCATGGAACGGTGATGTCCCATTAGACACCTGGCGCGCTACTTCATGTTGGGTACCCTCGTTCCAATACGTTATAAAAGGCTATGCATTCGTCCACCTTGAATATTATTCATGTTCTGGTTAAAAAAGGCCCTAATGATTTATGCTATACAACGTTTGACATGTTTGAACGAACGGAAATATATTTTTTCCCCTCGTTCATGACGAGAAGTCCGGCTGGCTTACATCATGTGCTAACGAGACGGAGATTTTTGGACATAAATGATGAGCTTTTTTGAACAAAACTACATTCGTTATGGACCTGTGATACCTGGAAGTGACATCTGATGAAGAGAATCAAAGGTAATGGATTATTTACATAGTATTTTCGATTTTAGATCTCCCCAACATGACGTCTAGTCTGTATCGCAACGCGTATTTTTCTGGGCACAGTGCTCAGATTATTGCAAAGTGTGATTTCCCAGTAAGGTTATTTTTAAATCTGGCAAGTTGATTGCGTTCAAAAGATGTAAATCTATAATTCTTTAAATGACAATATAATATTTTACCAATGTTTTCTAATTTTAATTATTTAATTTCTGACGCTGACTTGACTGCCGGTTATTGGAGGGAAACGATTTCCTCAACATCAATGCCATAGTAAAACGCTGTTTTTGTATATAAATATGAACTTGATAGAACTAAAAATGCATGCATTGTCTAACATAATGTCCTAGGAGTGTCATCTGATGGAGATTGTAAAAGGTTAGTGTATCATTTTAGCTGGTTTTATGGTTTTGGTGACCCTGTCTTTGACTTGACAAAACATTACACACAACTCTTGTAAATGTACTGTCCTAACATACTCTAAATTTATGCTTTCGCCGTAAAACCTTTTTGAAATCGTAAAACGTGGTTAGATTAAGGAGATGTTTATCTTTCAAATGGTGTAACATAGTTGTATTTTTGAAAAATTTGAATTTTGACATTTATTTGGATTCAAATTTGCCGCTCTTGAAATGCACCTGCTGTTGATGGAGTGCACCACAGGTGGCACGCTAGCGTCCCACCTAGCCCCAAGAGGTTAAACAGAACAGAAATGTTCTACTTTCTGTTAAGTGTATAATCGTTAACTATTAATATCAAACAAATCAGGTAAATACATCATGTTTCTAACACACTGGTCATATTTCATGATCCAATGTGAATTTGCTAATTGTTCATGATTCTTTCATGGTAGGCCTGCTAGAAAAAGCACTCTCTCATCTTCGAGGCTTAAACAATGAAGTAAGCTGACTCACTCGATTTTCCAAGACAATTCCTGACTGCTTTACACAACGGCACAATAGAGGCGCCGTAGCATTTTGCTGATGCCAATAGTGTGGTTGTGCATGTTGGAGAAGATCAACATAGATGTTTGTGCATCTCAGTCACATCTTGAGTGAAACATGGAGATGAAGTCTTAATCCTGGTGAGATCAGCTAGGTGCCAGTGCCGCCAATAAGACGCTGCGTCTTTAGCCCCTCTCTTTGCAAAGCAATTGATTGGCATTAAATAGGAAGTTGGCTATCTCACAGTCGGTGATGATTCCACACATTACTCCACGCTTACTAACAGTAACATCTACAGATTACATACAGCAAGGAAACCTTTAGGCTGGTTTGAAGACTGATCACACCTATTGTGTTGGATGTTAAAGGCCCAGTTCAGTCAAAAAACGTGAGTTTACAAAACATTAAGGACACCTGCTCTTTGATGTCACTTGTTGAATCCACTTCAATCAGTGTAGATGAAGGGGAGAAGACTGGTTAAAGAAGGATTTTTAAGCCTTGAGAAAATTGAGACATAGATTGTGCATGTGCCATTAAGAGGGTGTATGGTGTGATGACCCTCCCACTTTGTCTGCTGTATTCTTTCTCTCTGCTCTAGTTTTCCTTAATAAGATGTCGGTGGGCGGAGTTGAGAGGGTCGTCAGTGAAATGGGACACACCTGGGATCGGGTGTGTCCTGGAGATAAATACACCTTCCCCCATACATCAAGGAGACTCTCTCCATGCAGACATACTGTACTGTTGTTGTTTTTTTGTGGCATTTTGGTGCCTCGCAACACCCCTCATTATCACCATCTATGCAGGTATTCACTTACTTACACTACTGACTACATACACCATTGTTACTTGTATATAGTTTACTTTGTGTAATAAATATGTTTTTATTATTTCCTTATCTTGTCTCCCTCTTTGTTATGAGCAGGTTCGTAACAAGTGGGGGCTCGTCTGGGATATAAGGATGGTTCCTAGACATTTTTGGCATATAGTTTTTTTTCCCCCTTTATGATGGATTAATGCTAATTGAGAAGCGCTTCGGTTGGTATTCATTGCCTAGTCTTGTAAGTGTTCGGTATAGTGCCTTAGAGATGTATTAGTGATTTTGGTTGTCTGGTGATGTCATCAAACAGGTGCGTTGCCTGGAGAAGTATGCCAATAGGCCAAATACTAGTGTGGTTAAGCTAACTGGTATGAATATTTTGTTTGGGAGAAGACGTGGAGTTAGCGTTTTGATCAACTCTGTAAGTGCTTTGTTTGCATCTTTTGTTACAGCTTTTTTGAGTTGCGCTGTCTGGTAGGCCCAGTACTGGTTGCCTTTGCTTGTTTGTTTGGTAAACTTGCCACTGCGGTGGATAGTTGGTGGTGTGCTGCTTTGGAGAGAGGAACATTGGTTAGTTTCCAGGCCCCTGCCCAGGCTGAAAACTTTTGCTCTACTTGCTGTTGGGACATTGGTCCGAGTAGGTGAGTGCAATCTGCTGTGTACCTCATTGGGAGATTTGGGTAGGGTATTGCCATTTTCTACCCGGAGCTATAGCCTTTATTTTCCCCTGTTAGGCTTAGTGACATGTTCCACTTTGGAATACGTTGGGCATGGTTATTTTGTTTATTATTTTTGTGTGGAGTCTGTGGACAAAGCAGTTATCTCAGGGCACAACCGTGGCTCGGGGAGGATCTGGAATCCGCCAGCATGCCGGGGGTTTTTCCGTGCCAGCGGTAGCGTAATTACCCACCGCGAATCCACGCGAAGACTAGGGTTGCGCTATTGTAGGATTCGGGGAAGCTCCTTATGTATCTCATCTCTCTCCTGTGGTGACCAGTGTGATTGGCGCTTATCTTGTTGTGATCTGGTCTGGTGTGCTCAGCAGAGGGGAAGACGATATATTAAAAACTGTAATCTTGTTTCACCGAAACTTGGCTGAATGACGACACGGATAATATAGAGCTGGCTGGCATCTCCGTTTTTCGGCAGGACAGAGCAGATACATCTGGTAAGACGAGGGACAGGGATGTGTGTCTATTTGTCAATAACTGCTGGTGCGCAATGTCTAATATTAAAGAAGTCTCGAGGTATTGCTCACCTGATGTAGAATACCTCATGATAAGCTGTAGACCACAATACCTATCAAGAGTTCACATCGATAATATTCGTAGCCGTCTATTTACCACCACAAACTGATGCTGGCACTAAGGCCACACTCAATGAGCTGTGTAAGGCCATAAGCAAACAAGAAAATGCTAATCCAGAAGCAGGGCTCCTAGTGGCTGGGGAAATTAATGCAGGCAAACTTAAATCCATTTGACCTAATTTCTACCAGCATGTCACATGTGTAACCAGAGAAAAACAAAGCTGTCGACCACCTTTACTCTACACACAGAGACGCATACAAAGCTCTCCCTCGCCCACCATTTGCCAAATCTGATCATAATTCTATCCTTCTGATTCCTGCTTACAAGCAAATACTAAAGCAGGAAGTACCAGTGAATCGCTCAATACAGAAGTGGTCAGATGACACAGATGATATGCTACAGGATTGTTTTGTAGCACAGACTGGAATATGTTCCGGGATTCATCCAATGGCATTGAGGAGTATACCATCTCAGTCTTCAGCTTCATCAATAAGTGCATCAACGGCGTCGTCCCCACTGTGACCGTAAGTACATTTCTTAACCAGAAGCTATGGATTACAGGCAACATCCTCACTGAGCTAAAGGCTAGAGCTTCCGCTTTCAAGGAGCGGGACACTAATCTGGACGCTTATAAGAAATACCGCTATGCCCTCAGACGAACCATCAAACAGGCAAAGCATCAATACAGCACAAAGATTGAATCATACTACACCAACTCTGAAGCTCGTCGGATGTGGCAGGGCTTGAAAACTATTATGGACTACAAAGGGAAACTCAGTGACGCGAGCCTACCAGACGAGCTAAATGTATTTTATGCTCGCTTCGAGGCAAGCAACACTGAAGCATGCATGAGAGCACCAGCTGTTCCGGACGACTGTGATCACGCTCTCTGTAGCCAATGTGGGCAAGACCTTTAAACAGGTCACAAAGCCGCGGGCCAGACGGATTACGAGGACGTGTACTAAAAGCATGCAAGAACCAACTGTCAAGTGTCTTCACTGACATTTTCAACCTCTCCCTGGCCGAGTCTGTAATATCTACATGTTTCAAACAGACCATAGTCCCTGTGCCCAAGTAAGCGAAGGTATCCTGCCTAAGTGATTACCGCCCAGTAGCACTCATGTCTGTAGCCATGAAGTGCTTTGAAAGGCTGGTCATGGCTCACATCAACAGCGTCCTCCTGGAAGCCCTAGACCCACTCCAATTTGCATACTGCCCCAACAGATCCACAGATGACGCAATCTTAATCGCACTCCACACTGCCCTTTTGCACCTGGACAAAAGGAACACCGATGTGAGAATGCTGTTCATTGACTACAGCTCAGCGTTCAACACCATAGTGCTCACAAAGCTCATCACTAAACTAAGGACCCTGGGATTAAACACCTCCCTCTGCAACTGGATCCTGGACTTTCTGACGGGCCGCCCCCAGGTGGTAAGGGTAAGCAACAACAGGTCTGCCACGCTGATCCTCAACACTGGGGCCCCTCAGGGGTGTGTGCTTAGTTCCCTCCTGTACTCCCTGTTCACCCACAACTGTCTGGCCAAGCACGACTCCAACACCATCAAGTTTGCTGATGACACAACAGTGGTAGGCCTGATCACTGACAACGATGAGACAGCCTATAGGGAGGAGGTCAGAAACCTAGCAGTGTGATACTAGGACAACAACCTCTCTCAATGTGAGCAAGACAAAGGAGCTGATCATGGACTATAGGAAAAGGAGGTACAAGTCCCCATTAATATCGACAGGACTGAAGTGGAGCGGGTCGAGAGTTTCAAGTCCCTTGGTGTCCACATCACCAACAAACTATCATGGTCCAAACACACCAAGACAGTTGTGAAGAGGGCACGACAACACATTTTCCTCCTCAGGCGACTGAAAAGATTTGGCATGGGTCCCCAGATCCTCAAAGTTCTACAGCTGCACCTTCGAGAGAATCCTGACCGGTTGCATTACCGCCTGGTATGGCAACTGCTCGGCATCTGACCGTAAGGCACTACAGAGGGTAATGCGTACGGCCCAGTACATCACTGGGGCCAAGCTTCCTGACATCCAGGACCTATATAATAGGCAGTGTCAGAGGAAGGCCCAAAACATTGTCAAAGACAGTCACCCAAGTCATAGTGTTCTCTCTTCTACCGCATGGCAAGTGGTACCAGAACGCCAAGTCTAGGACCAAAAGGCTCCTTAACAGCTTCTAACCCCAAGCCATAAGACTGCTTAACAACTAAACGAATCAAATGGCCACTCAGATGACTTACATTGAACCCCCTGTATATAGCCTCATTGTTATGTAAATGTATTGTGTTACCTTATTGATTGATTAGATTTTCTTTACTTTAGTTTATTTAGTAAATATTTTATTAACTCTATTTCTTGAACTGCTTTGTTGGTTAAGGGCTTGTAAGTAAGCATTTCATGATAAGTTGTTGTATTCAGCGCAGGTGAGAAATAAAATTTGATTTGATTAGTGATAATCGCCCCCAAAAATGATTAGGTTGATATTGAAGGCTAATCTGATGGAGAGTGGTATACCCGTAGTTATCACTGGGGCAGCCTCTGCCGAGGACTTGCCACCCCCCACCGTCTCCCCGTTTTGCTACAATGGCCGCTCCGTCTGTTGCCCCTTTTAGTCTTTCCTTTGAACAGCAGAAAGAACTGCTTCTGCTACAGTTCGAGCATGATCGTGTTAAGCATGATAAGGAATTGGAATTTAAACAGGTTAAACAGGATTTGGAGCGTGCTGATTGTGTTAAGCGTGATAAGGAATTGGAATTTGAGTGTGCTGATCGTGTTAAGCATGATAAGGAACTGAAATTTAAACAGGAATTGGAGCGCGCTAAAATCAAGCTGCGACAAGAGTGGCAGGAATTGGTTAGGGGAGGAAAGCGCTTGGGAGAGTTTGCTTAGGGAAGGTGACCCTGATTTACCTACGGGTCGCTCCTCTCTCGGAGGTGCCCCGGACACGTTTGAAACTTACTGCTGTAGCCAAAATGTAATGACAAGGAACCTGAGATGTTCTTTTTGTTTGAGCGCGTTGCTGACACTAGGAGTTGGCCTGATTTTTGATCACACTTGCAATGTGTTGACTGGTAAAGTGCAGGAAGCATATTCAGCTTTTGGTCTAGCCGACAGTGTCAGCTATGCTAAGGTTAAAATCGCTGTTACAGATTTACTAATTGGTCCTTGAGGCATACCGACAACGATTTACAACTTTAAAAAGGGTTGATAAACAGACTCATGTTGATTTTACGCGAGAGTTCTTTACAGTTTAATCACAAGTGTTCCGTCTCTGCGCTTAAGAATTTCCAGGGGCTGTGTAATCTGATTATGCTAGAGCAATTTAAAGACATAATCCCTGATCGAATAGCCACGTACATGAACGAAAAGAGTGTCTCTGAAGCTGCAGTTTTGGCGGACGAGTTTGTTTTGACTCACAATAGTGGCTTTGCAGAGCCCCGTATTCCGAGTGAGTGGGGGCTTTCGGAGAGATTTGAGCCTCGCCCACCAAGACACTCTGGTTCACGGGCAGTGCTTCATTCATCTAGGTCATTGGAAAAACAAATGTCCTGCTCTCAGGGTAAAGGGTAAATGTAGTACTCGTGCTAATGTTAAACCTAAGCCTACAGCGTCAGCAGCGCCTGTCCGACATCCATTCACTCCTCTCACTTGGTCTCATGCCCAGGTGCATGTGAAAGTCCCAATTGACCCAGATTATTTACATTTCATTAGGGAGGGTTTTGTGTCTCTGTTAGGAAGTAACAACCCAGTGCCAGTGAAGATCCTGAGGGACACAGGTGCCTCTGGGTTGTTTGTGTTAGTCTGTGTTACCCTTCTCTGCTGAGACTGATTCAGGGAATAGTGTTTTAATTAGGGGAATCGGGTTGAACAGAGTTTTGTGACCAAATTGTGCCCGTGAAACAGTTAGGAGATGTCGCCCGTGGCTATTTTCTCCAGGATGATGTCCTGATGAGAGAATGGGTGCCTCATAGTAGTTTCGTGGGGGAGGCTATTAGTCAGGTTGTTGTACCAGTTAGGTTTCGTGAGTTGGTGTTGAAAACTTCCCAGGACAATGCTCCTGGACATCTGGGCATGAGGAAAACCTACAATCGCATACTTAGACATTTCTTTTGGCCTAAGTTAAAGAGGGATGTTTCTACATTCATCAACCTGTCAATTAACGGGTAAACTAATCAAGCTATTAAACCGGTACCGCTGTTTCCTATTCCCATAGTCAGCCGGCCTTTTGAGTATCTGATTGTTCACTGTGTTGGCCCTCTGCCTCGCTCTAAGAATGGTAGTAGTTACCTGTTCACTGTGTTGGCCCTCTGCCTCGCTCTAAGAATGGTAGTAGTTACCTGTTCACTGTGTTGGCCCTCTGCCTGGCTCTAAGAATGGTAGTAGTTACCTGTTCACTGTGTTGGCCCTCTGCCTCGCTCTAAGAATGGTAGTAATTACCTGTTCACTGTGTTGGCCCTCTGCCTCGCTCTAAGAATGGTAGTAGTTACCTGTTCACTGTGAAGTGTCAGAGCACTAGGTTTCCTGCTGCCTGTCATCTCCGGTCTATCACGACTAAGTTCATGCTAAAAGCTTTGAGTCAGTTTCTCGCGGTTTGGAATCCAAAAGGATATTCAGATGGTCTGTTTGGTCAGGTTCTCCAACAGCTCCATATTAAACACAATTTGGTTAGGGCCTATCACACGCAGAGTCAAGGAGCGCTGGAGCGCGCTTAAGTCTTTGAAAGCTTTTTGTACAGAGATGCATAAGGATTGGGAGGAGGGGTTGCCATGGTTAGGTTTCACAGGTTTCATTCCAAATGACCTAGTGTTTGGACATGGTGTGCATGGACTTCTGGCAGTGCTCTGTGATGACTGGGGGTCTTCCAGGTCACCTCAGTCCCTGTTGTCTTATGTGTGTGTGGTTTCCGGCAGTGCCTGTGCACCGCTGGTGGGATGGCTGAAGAGGGGCTGTCATCTTCACAGGCGAGGATGAAAGGAATATTTAGGGGTTTTGTCTCATTGGAAGATGAAACTTTGCCCCAGTCTGAGGTCCTGGAAGCTCTAGAGCAGGTTTTCATCAAGGATCTCTCTGTACTTTGCTCCGTTCCTCTTTGCCTCGATCCTGACTAGTCTCCCAGTCACTGCCGCTGGAAAACATCCCCACAGCATGATGCTGCTACCACCATGCTTCACCGTAGGGTTTCCTCCAGACGTGACGCCTGGCATTCATGCCAAATAGTTCAATCTTGGGTTTCATTAGATCAGAGAATCTTGTTTCTTATGGTCTGAGAGTCTTTAGCTGCACTTTGGAAAACTCCAAGCGGGCTGTCATGTGCCTTTAACTAAGGAGTGACTTCAGTCTGGCCATTCTACCATAAAGGCCTGATTGGTGGAGTGCTGCAGAGATGGTTATCCTTCTGGAAGGTTCTCCCATCTCCACAGAGGAACTCTAGGAACTCTGTCAGTGACCGTCGGGTTCTTGGTCACCTTCCTGACCAAGGCCCTTCTCCCCCAAGAAAGAGTCTTGGTGGTTCAAAACTTCTTCCATTTAAGAAGGAGAGCACTGTGTTCTTGGGGACCTTCAATGCTGGAGAAATGTTTTTGAACCCTTCCCCAGATCTGTGCTTCAACACAATCCTGTCTCGGAGCTCTACGGACCATTCCTTCGACCTCATGGCCTTGGTTTTTCTGTCAACTGTGGGACACTCTGCCTTTCCAAATCATGTCCAATCAATTGAATTTACCACAGGTAGACTAAAATCAAGTTGTACAAACAGCTCAAGGATCAATGGAAACAGGATGCACCTGAGCTCAATGTCTAGTCTCATAGCAAAGGGTCTGAATACTTATGTAAATAAGGTATTTCTGTTTTTTTTTTTTATAAATTAGCAAACATTTCTAAACCTGTTTTGACTTTGTCATTATGGGGTATTGTGTGTAGATGAGGATTTGTATTTCATTTAATCCATTTTAGAATAAGGCTGTAACGTATCAATGTGCAACATGTCAAGAGGGCTACATACTTTCCAAATTCACTGTATAGAGTTTCTTCAGAGAAACGCAGTTGTCTGGATGCTGAGATGGATATTGCTGAGCCTTTTTTCTCCAGCTGGGCTTCTCCATGTATCTTGGTCAGTAAACCGGATGGGACAAACAGATTTTGTACAGACTACCATAAGGCAAACAGTGTCACTAAGCCAGATTAATTTCCTCTTTCTCAGATGGAGGACTGCGTTGATCAGTTTGGATTAGCGAAGTTTGTGAGCAAGTTTGACCTGAGAGCTATTGGCAAGTGCCACTTATGTGTAGGGCACACAAAACCTCTGCCTTTATTACACCCTTCGGTCTGTACTCATATTCAGTTATGGGTTTCGGCCTACGTAACGCACCTGTCACTTTTCCCAACCTTATGAATAGGATCGCCTCTGGTCGGGTGCTCTGTTTATTTGGACTGCGTAGTGGTTTATGCAGATACAGGTGGACAAGCGTTTTCTCATGCGCGCTTTCCCCGAGTGTTGTGACGTATGCATGTCATCCATGTGACCAGCCACTGTTTATTTTGTGTTGTCCTATCGCTCCTGTCATCTGTTCCTTGCTGTCCTTGTTTTCTTCTTTCCTCTTAAAGGTTGCTTCCTGTGTGGAAAGGTTGCTGAGGTCTGGGGAGGACTAGGTTGGGTGGGGCCGTTTTAACCAGGGCAGTGTGTTTGTGTGGTGGTCCAGGGTCCTTGGTGGTCACCGGTTTTATGGGGGGGGGGGGCTCTCCCACTCTGTCTGCCGTATTCTTTCTCTCTGCTCTTTTCCCCCCCCCCATACATCAAGGAGTGACTCCACGCAGGTGACTCCACGCAGTCACACTGTTGTTTTTGTTGTGACATTTTGGGGCTTCTTTGTGTTCATTTGTTTTGGCACCTCTCAACACCCCTCATTATCACCATCTATGCATGCATCCACTACACACACCACTGTTACTTGTATATAGTATACTTTGTGTAATAAATATATTTAGGTTATTTATTTATCTCCGTGTTTTCTCCCTCTTTGTTATGGGCTACGAGCCGGTTCGTAACAAGACTAAAG
The DNA here is from genome assembly GCF_965601325.2 of Salmo salar. Classification (NCBI taxonomy): domain Eukaryota; kingdom Metazoa; phylum Chordata; class Actinopteri; order Salmoniformes; family Salmonidae; genus Salmo; species Salmo salar. The sequence continues at coordinate 31,942,227 of NC_138295.1, forward strand.
ATTTAAGTGCTTTTGAATTGGGTAGGTACTGGACGCACCGGTTTGGGTCAAGAACTGCAATACTGCTGGGTTATTCATGCTCAATAGTATCCCGTGTGTATCAATAATGGTCCACCACCCAAAGGACATCCAGCCACCACCCAAAGGAGCTGGCAAGGTAAAAATCTGTCGTTCTGCCCCTGAACAAGGCAGTTAATCCCCTGTTCCTAGGCCGTCATTGAAAATAAGAATTAGTTCTTAACTGACTTGCCTAGTTAAATAAAGGTAAAAAATAAATGGCCAGTGTACCAAATGCATTATTTGCATATAGGTCTACTGTAGCACTGATTGGCTATGGCGCACCGGTCCTCTTAGACTCCTGGACAAGACCAATGGTTTTATTTACTGTCTTTACGCTTTCCCACTCTATATTGCTATAGAATTTTAACATTCAATGAATTTTGAAATACATGAAAATGACCATATTGCTTGTCATATTCTTCCTTCCTTCCTGAACAGATTTGAATAAGATTTCATATTGCTAAAATGCTGTCAGTTCCACTTTAATAGACCAATAAGAAAGAGTTCTAAACCAAACAGCTAGTTTTCAGTTTTCCCCTCCCCACTCAGACCACTCCCAGACAGTCCTAGATAAATTCTTGCTTGAGAAATTAGTCTTTGCTAAGAAGACATTTAGTCAGTCTCCACAGTCTTCGGTTTCCAACGCTTGCTGAAGCTGCACTGTCATTTCTGTCTCTCTCCAAAGCAAGTGCTCTCAGGACTCACTCAAGCTCATGGCTAATTCTCCAACTCTAAAGCATGTTTCTCTGAGGTTATATCAAGTCACTCTTTTCTTGCCAGGCTCAAAAGACACCGCTGCTGAACCAAGCTACCAGATTTTCAACATTGGATGACATAGAAATAATAATCAAATAGGAATTTAACAAGCATAGTGCATTGTTTGTTTATGCACAGACAGACAGACATACACATAAACAAACACACACACACAGCGACATTACATATGATAATGTATGCATGAGTTTTGCTTCGGGAGGCAATCACATGTGAGTATGAAAGTTGCAATGGGATTGAATATATTTAAATAAGATTCATAATTTAACAGGATTACAATTTTACCTTATCCCTGATGCCCTGTCGGACGTTTTCTCTCTCCGATTCCATTTTTGCATATTTTGCCTTCCTCTCCTCCTCCTGTTGCCGAAGTGCCTCTTGTCTTTCCTCCTCCTTTTTCTCCGCATCAGGATCCTTCTCAGCCTCTTCCCCACCCAGCATTTTCCCCATGTCTTTGGTAGCTCCTTAAGAGGTGAACGAAAGGAGGGAAGAAATGTCAGTCATGGGTCTGTTATGAGGGAACCCACAGTACAGTATTGAACAACAGAGGAAACAACAACTCTGAACGTGAACCCAATTAAAGACCCTCTAAATGATTTCCTTTTGATGGGTTTTGTGTTGGACTCTTCGGCCATGGCTATCTCTGTCAGAGGCTGAGCTACACACAAATGTTCCAACTGGACAGTGGGTCAAGACTTGAGAACAAAGGGCTTTTTTTATGGCTTGGAGTTCTATGGCAGGATTTGAAGATAGCTGATAATAAGCAGATAATAGGACATCCTCTCATTGATCTCTACCCCTGGCCGGGCTTGTTAGATATGCTAGAAAAAAGAGCACAGAGAAGATAAGTCTTATTCAATGACATCTGAATTTCATTACGGAATATACCGTAGCCCTTGAGTGCGTCACTGGATCACTTTTATTCCGAAGTGAAAAGAGGCTGGACAGACTTGCCAAAAACCAAGTGAATAGGCATTACCTCAGAGACCAATTGCTCATACATACTCTGCATTGACCAAGCAGATGGACATTTACATACTGTATGTCGAAATTTTGGACTATTGGGAAGGAAAAGAGAACATGAAGACAAAAACGCAGGCAGTTATTATAAATGGAGAAGAGGGGAGTTGATTAACATCTAATGGTTTATTCAATGCAGAAATTTGGCTGAAGTAGTTGTAAGTGGTGACAGGTCATATAGATCACATCTGGGACGTGAGCATGTTTTCCTTCCCAACTTTTTGGAAAGTGTTCACCTCGTCATAATTAAGCAGTTTTCTTAACGTGCAAAACTGACACTATGCCAGCGGCTCTGAGCATTATGACAAAAAAAATCACACTAGGACAATCAGATCACTTACACTGTAAAATTAAACAAATCCACTTTGCTACCTTTTTGATGTCTCTGAGAAGGATGCTTGTGTATTTTCCTAAAATCAAGACCACACACTTCAGCAAAATACACTCATGAATAATAGATTAAAGAATGTCTACATAACTTTAAAAGATGTAAAAGCCAAATACTACATTTAGAGAGAGAGTCAGATTGCAGAGGGCAGATCCAATGTGTATTCTCCTCACATCGAGGTCTGACACAGAGCGTGTCGAGGCATGAGACATTGTGTATTCAGTCCGGAAACTTCACCTACTCTACTCCAACAGCTGGACGCATGCCTGTGCTCTCTCTCTCTCTCTTTCTCTCATGGCCGCCCATGGATACCCAGACACCCTCACACACCACACCGCTCATGCCCCAACTCGCTGGAAATGTATTTTAATGAGAACTGGGCCTCCCCGATGACAGACGAAGATGCAGTGGAGATGGTTCCACCACACCCCATCCTTCACGAGCCTTTCCCGGTCCAAAAGGCTTACGCTTTCAGCATTAGCCCCGCTGTCTTGATCCAATCTGTGCAAAGTTCCGACAAGCCAGGCTGCACCCAGCTCTCCAGAGGAGGAAGAGAACACATGGCCATCTGGTTTCAACCCAAAATGTATGAGATCGCACGCCATGACCTTCGGGGTCGCTGGCTACTCTCCACTTTGCATTCTGATGCTGGCAAGCAGGAGTTAGGCAAAGCTACAGCACCTCGTCCTGAGAAGAGAACGTTCATTCATAAATACACTGTCTATTTGGTGTTTCATTAGCGAGTTAGCATAGCAAACAAACGACTAGGACTAGGTTTTTTCGACATCTCACAAAGGGTCAGTTGAGGTCTCCTCGTTGCTTTACACATCAGTCTTATTAACAGTTTCATTCTACAGTGGATGTCATATAATGTGCCATTGAACACCAATGTTGATGATACGTTACACGTAAAACCGATGTGAAATGGCGAGCTAGCTGGCGGTGGTGCGCGCTAATAGCGTTTCAATCGGTGACGTCACTCGCTCTGAGACCTTAAAGTAGTTGTTCCCCTTGCTCTGCAAGGGCTGTGGCTTTTGTGGAGCGATGGGTAACGATGCTTTGAGGGTGGCTGCTGTCAATGTGTGCAGAGGGTCCCGGGTTTGAGCCCAGGTAGGGGCGAGGAGAGGGACGGAAGCTATACTGTTAGATTGATGCTGTTGACCCGGATCACTGGTTGCTGCGGAAAAGGAGGAGGTCAAAAGAGGGGTGAGTGTAACTGATGTGAAATGGCTAGCTAGTTAGCGGGGTGCGCGCTAATAGTGTTTCAATTGGTGACGTCACTCGCTCTGAGACCTTAAACTAGTTGTTCCCCTTGCTCTGCAAGGAGCGATGGGTAACGATGCTTCGAGGGTGGCTGTTGTCGATGTGTGCAGAGGGTCCCTGGTTCGAGCCCAGGTAGCAGCGAGGAGAGGGACGGAAGCTATGCTGTTACACACGCAGGGGTGAATTAAATTAAATGGAGTTTCTCTCCTTAGTATTGGAGAGAACCACCTATAATATTGTAACCTTTAGATGCTTCCATTTCCAATTATGGTCCACTGTATTCATTGTATAATGCTACATTGTGTCTTTAAATGTAAGCCATTTGGAAGCAAGATGAATACAAAGCTAAATCTGAATGAGACAATACAACTATTGACCTTTCTACAAAACCCTTATAATGTAATAAATTCACAGCTGAACAAAACAATTACTTTTGTAGAACTGATGAAAGGCAAGGCTGTGATTAGCTGTATTGAAGAGCAGACTGGTTGCAGTGACTTCTACTAAGATCATTCTACAAAGGACAAAAAAACATTGAGGCATCGTGGGGAACAATTATTTTACTCTAACTAATATTTTCACTCAAGGTCAGAATAAAGAATATCCCGTCTAAACAATTTATTGAACTTCTCTACAAGGTAAGAGCCACTGTCAGTGATTTCCCTCCAGTGTTTGTGGTACCACAGACGTTTGAGTGAACACTCTCCATGGTTGCCAGTAGCCTGGGAAGATGTTTCCAACTTGCACACACATTTGTTTTGAGATTCTTCATGTACTTCAATGAAAATAACTATATAAATCTATTATTATTATTATTATTATTATTGTCATCATCTGAAAAATAGGAATCCTGCAAAGAGTCTTGCTATAGTGACAGAGAACTCTATCACACAGTCAAATTAAATTCTAAATACATGATTTTGTCATGGTTTTACCATCTCTGTGTGTGCAATGTAGTAATTAGAATGTATTTCACACAATATGGCCCTTTCCTGGCCCTTGGCTGTTAATAAATCAGAAAACCTACATGGAAACCCTGGCTTGCGACAAAACAACTTTCATAGGTATACTGTATATTCTCAGCCTTGCTTGCCTTTATTATTGTTGACGTTATCTGAACGTTATCTGCTTTTAATTAATACCATTTTCTCTTAGCAACGCTGTTCTGTTCCTCTTCTCCCATCGCACCGTACGCTTAATCTCAGCTCCCCAGGCCAATTAGCTCATCTGATTGTGACAAAGTTGCAGCGGAACAGCATGAGACAGCCACCATCCCTTTAGTCTTAGTGGTGCCACTCCCTACCAGCTGTGTAGCCTAAGTGCTAACGGAAATGGTCTGGTTGCTGAGGCCTTTCAGCCGCATCTACTGAGAGGAGTCTGTGTAGCGTCTAGCTAACAGGAGGTAAAGGGCGCCAACTCAACAGAGCTTAAAAGGGTCTCCTCAGCTCAGTTCAGTCCAGAGGGACAATTTTTAATGGTGAAAGGAGTGAGTATGCATCGTGCACAAAGAGTTGAAATTGAAAGGGATCAGGAGAATTTGAAGTTGTGGATGAGCAAGGTCACGTGTCGGCCTAAAATGTGCCGTTGTTACGTAAACGCATGCTGTGGACTTGGTGGAGAGTGTGAGAGTGATTGGAAGAGTGGATGAAATGGCACACTTGACGTGTGTGTGTGTGTGTGTGTGTGTGTGTGTGTGTGTGTGTGTGTGTGTGTGTGTGTGTGTGTGTGTGTGTGTGTGTGTGTGTGTGTGTGTGTGTGTGTGTGTGTGTGTGTGTGTGTGTGTGAGTACACAGTAGGTGTCTTTTGCTTGTGTGTGGTGTGTGGCAGGGGAGGCTGCTGAGGGGAGGACGGCATGACCGGAACGGAGAGAATGGAATAAACACATGGAAACCATATGTTTGATATATTTGATACCATTCAACCAATTCCGCTCCAGCCCTTACCACGAGCTCGTCCTCCCCAATTAAGGTACCACCAACCTCCTGTTGTGTGTGGGTGTTTGGAGGTGGCTCCTTGTGGGTGTTACTGGCAGAGAACAAAATGTACCACTCTTGTCAGTATGTGACTATGTATGTGTTTGTGAGTGGGTTGTGTGGGATTCTCCGTGCCTGCCAATGGCACTCCTGTCCATGTACAGTGCATCCAGAAAGTATTCTGACCCCTTGACTTTTTCCACATTTTGTCACATTACAGCCTTATTGTAAAATGTATTAAACCATTTTCCCGTCATGAATCTACACCATAATGACAAAGAAAAAACTGGTTTTAGAAATTTTTGCTCATTTATAAAAAATAAAATATATAGAAATATTACATTTACAAAAGTATTCAGACCCTTTAATCAGTACTTTGTTGAAGCACCTTTGGCAGCGATTACAGCATTGAGTCTTCTTGGGTGTGACGCTACAAGCATGGCACACCTCTATTTGGGGAGTTTCTCCCATTCTTCTCTCCAGATCCTCTCAAGCTCTGTCAGGTTGGATGGGGAGCATCGCTGCACAGCTATTTTCAGGTCTCTCCAGAGAAGTTTGATTGGGTTCAAGTCCGGGCTCTGGCTGGGCAACTCAAGGACATTCATAGACTTGTCCCGAAGCCACTCCTGCGTTGTCTTGGCTGTGTGCTTAGGGTCGTTGTCCTGTTGGAAGGTGAACCTTCGCCCCATGTCTGAGGACCTGAGCACTCTGGAGCAGGTTTTCATCAAGGATCTATCTGTACTTTACCCCATTCATCTTTTGCCTCGATCCTGACTAGTGTCCCTGCCACTGAAAAACATCTCCACAGCATGATCCTGCCACCCCAATGCTTCACCGTAGGGATGGTGCCAGGTTTCCTCCATATGTGACGCTTGGCATCCAGGCCAAAGAGTTCAATCTTGGTTTCATCAGAACAGAGAATCTTGTTTCTCATGGTCTGAGAGTCTTTAGGTGCTTTTTGGCAAAATACAAGCGGGCAGTCATGTGCCTTTTACTTAGGAGTGGCTACCGTCTGGCCACTCTACACTAAAGGCCTGATTGGTGGAGTGCTACAGAGATAGTTGTCTTTCTGGAAAGTTCTCCCATCTCCACAGAGGAACTCTGGAGCTCTGTCAGAGTGACCATCTGGTTCTTGGTCACCTCCCTGACCAAAGCCCTTCTCCCCCGATTGCTAGTTTGGCCGGGAGGCCAGCTATAGGAAGTATCTTTGTGGTTCCAAACTTCTTCAATTTAAGAATGATGGAGGCCTCTGTGTTCTTGGGGACCTTCAATGCTGCAGAAATGTTTTGGTACCCTTCCCCAGATCTGTGCCTCGACACAATGCTGTCTCGGAGGTCTAAGGACGATTACTTTGACCTCATGGCTTGGTTTTTACTCTGACATGCACATTCAACTATGGTACCTTTATATACACAGGTGTGCCTTTCCAAATCATGTCCAATCAATTGAATTTACCACAGGTGGACTCCAATCAAATTGTAGAAACATCTCCAGGATGATCAATGGAAACAGGATGCACCTGAGCTCAATTTCGAGTCTCATAGCAAACGGTCTGAATACTTATGTAAATAAGGCATTTCTGTTTAATACATTTGCAAAATTTTCTAGAAACCTGTTTTCGCTTTGTCATTATGGGATATTGTGTGTAGACTGCTGTGCATTGGGTTTTTTTTTCAAATCCATTTTGGAGTAAGGCTGTAACGTAACAAAATGTGGAAAAACTCAAGGGGTCTGAAAACTTTCCGATATCACTGTATATGCACCACTAAGTGTGTATGTCTGTGTGTTCCTTTATGCCTGTGTGTTCTTTTGTCTGTGTTCCTTTGTCTGTGTTCCTTTATGTCTGTGTGTTCCTTTATGTCCGTGTGTTCCTTTATGTCTGTGTGTTCCTTTGTCTGTGTTCCTTTATGTCTGTGTTCCTTTATGTCCGTGTGTTCCTTTATGTCTGTGTGTTCCTTTATGTCTGTGTGTTCCTTTATGTCTGTGTTCTTTTATGTCCGTGTGTTCCTTTATGTCTGTGTGTTCCTTATGTCTGTGTGTTCCTTTATGTCCGTGTGTTCCTTTATGTCCGTGTGTTCCTTTATGTCCGTGTGTTCCTTTATGTCTGTGTTCTTTTATGTCCGTGTGTTCCTTTATGTCTGTGTGTTCCTTTGTCTGTGTTCCTTTATGTCTGTGTCTTTTATGTCCGTGTGTTCCTTTATGTCTGTGTTCCTTTATGTCTGTGTGTTCCTTTACGTCAGTAGGCCGTGATTGTAAGAATTTGTTCTTAACTGACTTGCCTAGTTAAATACAAATAAAACGTGGTGTGTGTGTGTGTGTGTGTGTGTGTGTGTGTGTGTGTGTGTGTGTGTGTGTGTGTGTGTGTGTGTGTGTAAGAAGGTTGCTGTCCTTTTTAAAGGACTGCGAGGGCGGTGACGGCGGCCCCTGCCGTGCCCAGACACAGGTCGCGTTTGCGCGGAGCAGCGGGACCAGCTCAAGGACTGTGTGTTCCTTCTCCTCCATCTGTCACCCATCATATGACCCTCGATCTAGCCCACATGAACTATCAATAACTTCATTAATAATTACTAACTTCATTTTTTATTTGTTTTGTGATTCTTCATGTACTGTAATGAAAAGAACTGTATATATCTATTATTATTATTATCATTTGAACAGTAGGAATCCTGCAGTGATAGACAACAAACACTATGACGTAAGGATCTTCCACAGAACATCCTACTTTGGGTGCAGCAATACTGTGCTGTTCCTTCAAGCTACCTCTCAAGCATGGTCAGGTGGTAGGATATTGTGAAAGCAACGGTCTTTGCATAGCTAGACACAGAGCAGGCACCAACCTAAAGTACACAGCAGTTTGTTCAAACAGCCAAGAAATAGCTTGGTTGGTTAAATAAATAAAAAAACACTGACCACAGGGAGGTAGTTTGCTTTTTCACATGGATTGCAAGAGCTAGATCAATTCTCCATTTAATCTCTACTCCCCAGCAGAATAGTTTGCCTCCCCACACACATCCACCATTTCCCACCCAGTGATGCAGCTCCCAAAACCATAACAGCGTGCAAAGGTATAATCTGGAATTATATATCTATTGGTGGTGGGTGAAGGGGGGGGGGGGGGGGGTGACAATATAAAAGGGCCCCAAGGGCTGAGGGATTCGGCCTGCAGACAGGCCGTAATGAGACTGGGGGTTTTTATGTGTTAGTGAAGGGGGATGGGGGAGGAATAGGGCGGCTGAGGTAAGCTGGAGCCACAGCCACCATATCTAAGTAAATCTCCCGTGGGGAGATGGAAAACGGAGGCAGGAGGTTCAACATTGCTGCGTTTTATCACCCATTCTCCGTCATTATCGTTGGACTGCAGCTCACAGACTTTCAGCGTGGAGATGAGCTAGCAGGACCGAACGCATGTATCACCGTGAGGCTCACACCAATCTATCTGCAGAGGACGCAGATCACCCATGGTCCATTGTTTACCACAACCAAGAGCCACATTTGCAATAAAGTAGAATTCACCCACAGTGGTAGGAGTGTGTAGGGGAATATATCTAGTATTGTCGAAGGGAGCATATAGACAGAATCTATATGGCGCACAATGATGATGTCATTTGGACAGTTGTATACTCTTTTCGCCACAATCATAGGAGGAGTAGGCCTGCAGTACCACTAGCTGCCTTTAAATAGATTTTCTCTGCTTCCTCAGATAAGCACTGTCTTTAGTGGAGCGTGCTGTAGCAACCATGGGCAGTCCGGGGTGGTTCACTTGGTTGCCTGCCAGAGATCACAGAAGACCATTGCGGACCTTCATAAGTTATAATGCTCGTGTCACTGGGTTAACGGTCACGGACGGCAGCGAGGCGGAGAACACCAACCCACTGATACTGAGGTAACTGAGGAGTCAAGAGGACCCACTTCACAGGATGTGAGATAAAATGAAACACCATGCTGAGTAAACGCTGAATAAAAGTCTGTGTTCTGTGACTTTTACAAGCTTTGTGCTTAACAAGAGCCTTCAGTTCTGAGGAGATGCAGGAAGATGAGAGGGTTCAGCCAAACTGAACGAGACACAATATGACAGGCTGGAACTATGCAGCCGAAGGGCACTATACCCTTTAGACAAAACATTTCCAAACTCAAATGGGGCATAAAGTAGCCCTCTACAGAGAACAGCAGTATAGTACAGATTAGAGCGTACATTAACAAAATGTATTAATATCTAATGCTGTGTGCTAACATAGTTTTCTCCTTTGTATTCATTCTAAAGATACATCTGTTTAGTCCAATGCTCCAGGGTTGTTAAAGGGCACAGCTGGAACCTTTAAATCCCTCAACGTTCATTTTGGTACCAAGGTCTAAATATAATCAGCCAGTCTGCTGCTAATAAATGTCATGCTGCAATGAGATAATAGGTAAACATTAAAAGCATCTATGAAGGACAAGGGAATGAAACCAGACCTAATTAACCTAAAATAGAGGTCTGCAGAATGTCTTTCCTTCTAGAAAGAATCGTGTACTTTTATATTAAAATAACTAAATGACAAATTCTGTCTGACTTGCGCCCCAAGTATCAAATAATCCAATACTACTTTGATACAGAAAGACGTTTCTATCATCTATGCTTTAATCAAATCAACATAATGACAAGTTGGCATGTCATTTCTGTTGCGTATTTCAGACACAATACCAGACTTGAATTTCAGGAGGACAATAGTGTGGAAATGGATGTTGAGTTGATGTGAACATTCTCCCCTCCAGAGTCAGTCACCCATTTTGACCTGTATGCTGTCTGAGTGGATCTGCCAGGACTCCTCCTGACCCAGAGAAAGTGAACACAGTATTTAACTGCGTTCGTCATGCCTGGGCTAGTGAAAGGCATTAAAGGTACTTCATCCTAGCCCTTGCACTAAAGAAGAAATGGCATCCCCCAAGGTTCAATTGTTGCTCCGCTGCTTTTTTCTCTTTTAATTCCCTAGACTCTGCCACCTCAGCTAATTTATATGCTTTTGATATGTAGTTGTTCTCCACCATTATCAGCATCCTCTGCATGCCTCTGTCTTTTTGAAAGCTTGCTCAACCTGAATTTATGTAGAATTATTAATAGAAAAGTTTCAAATATGTTTAAGTTACCAACATTGTTTTGAGGACTGATCCCCCCTATGATGGAGGAGGTAAGATAAGTGTAACTGTCATTAGATCAAGCTGATTACATTAGCATGCCCCCAATTGGGAATCTAGCTGTCAATTAGAAGACCTATTCAGATGGGTTCATCTGGATGTAGCTAGTTATAGACGCCCACGCCAAACTGTTTATGCATTAGATGATTCCCAGGGTCACGCAGTCAACTTACAAATTATTCAGGTCCTAATTATGAATTGCTTGTGCAAGCGTAGTTGTGTTCCTATTCACTTGTTTTGCCAGGTGTGGTGGTTAAAAGGAATTAAGCTGATGTCACTCCGGGAATGTTTTGCACAACTCATACTTTTCGAGGCTTCCATATAATTGCCTCTGAAACATGACTTGATTAGTTTGGAAAGTTTGGCAAAGAGAATTAGGCTTTTTAATTAAAATGACAGGTAATCAAATCCATACGAACTAAATTGCAAGATAAAAGAGGGTGATGGAAAATGGCTTTTAAAGATCTGCATAGACATATAGATTCACTACCGTGTCTGGCTTTTAAAGATCTGCATAGACGTATAGATTCACCACTGTGTCTGGCTTTCAAAGATCTACATAGGCGTATATATTCACCACTGTGTCTGGCTTTTAAAGGTCTACATAGACATATAGATTCACTACTGTGTCTGGCTTTTAAAGGTCTACATAGACATATAGATTCGCCACTGTGTCTGACTTTTAAAGATCTGCATAGACATATAGATTCACCACTGTGTCTGGCTTTTAAAGATCTGCATAGACATATAGATTCACCACTGTGTCTGGCTTTTAAAGATCTACATAGACGTATAGATTCACTACTGTGTCTAGGACTATAACCCCATAACCGTCCTAGGCAGAACTTGCATGTCACCTGCACATATGCTATTACCTCACACCTTGTAAATAGACACCTCCCAATCAGTACCTGTGAAGTTAGCACCTGTGAAACACATTTCACAACTGTTATGTGATTAACAACTCTACATGTACACGTCATTGTCTCAATTATCGCATTACTTTGATTAACTAGCATAAAGGTTTTATGTTTCATTACTCAGAATAGCTTCACCTGTTATATCTACAGTATCTATTTGAGCTTGCATTGTGAATTTGGCAACCAAGAGCTCAGGTCTGTAGCCCTCCCTTGGAGATTGGCATTTGTTGTAATGATATTTTCTACGTGAGTGGAAATGGTGGCGTTGCTCCCAGTTCAGCACAGCTCTGCATTAGATCTCTTTGTACAACCGTTTACTTGCTTTGACAACTGCACTACCCCATTCACACGAAGGACAATTGCAATATCCTCTGACGTAGCATTCCTCTCTCAGTATTTTCAAAGCCATCGCTAAACTACTGAAGTGGATGGTTCCGGCTCTCTGTTAATGCCATTCTTCTCTGTTTGAAAGGAAGTCACATGTGAAGCTGAAACGTGAGCAAGATATACAGTAGGGTACATATCACTGCAATCCATGCTAAATCAACTAGAACTACAATGGTGTCAGGTAACATCAAAGAATTCCCCTAGAATCTAGAGCATCAGATTAGCATCAATTGTCCTTGCAGTGGTGATCATTTCAGAGACTGGTTATTGGGGACTGGGTTAGTGTTAGTGTTAAAAATTAAATACTTATTCTTGCTGTTGCAGATGACAAATATTGAGTTGAAAAAGGAAAATGCATTTTCAAGAACATTCAGAATATGAGTGAGGTATGGGTGTTTATTTGAGTCTCTGTATAGACCCCTTTCCAGTACACGACAGACTGATGTCACGCACTGATGCATTCGACTTTTGGCTGCAGTAAGCAAACCATCGCCATTTTTATTACTTCGAAACAAAATAACTTTTATGGGTTCTCATACGCTTACAATTATGTTTTGATTCTTGCTTGAACAGTTGCTAAGATTATATTTGGTTGTGATCTTAAACAAAATAACCATTTTGGATGCAACAGTTGTTAGCTACAATGCTAACGCTCATTGATATAGGCTGTAGCGAAAGCTAGCCAAAGTGCCATTTTACTGGTTGAAGTTGACGTGTTTTAAAAAAAAAGTATAATGCAGTTGATTTGCATTGATGACACAAACATTATATTAAGCAGGACATTCATACAAGCCTTAAAATCCAATTATAATCCACAAGTAGTGTGAAATGCACTCATAAGCAACATGTAAACAGAGGCTTTTTTTCTGGCATTCTAGAAGAATCCCCCCCGTGTTCTGCCACCAACTTGCGTGCGTTGCCTTCATGCGGCAATATTTGCAAGCACAGAAAGGAGTTATTATCTCCTTTGTCTTCACGTGTGCTTTGTGTTAACCACTAATACTTACTGATGCAAATGACAAATAGTGACTTGAAAAAGGAAATGCATTTTCAAGAAAAGTCATCTAGCAGCATTTGATTGTTATGAAGGTTAAATCCCATAAAGCCATTTGCTATAGTTTTCATGGAGTACGGAATATTTCAAGAGGTACCATTTGTGACAAATTCATATATTCTGAAAGTATTTTGCTTGGCCTTAAAATAATTACCATCCTTCCTGTTCTCCTAATTTTCTCCCACAGTGCCAACAAACCCTATCGTAATGATGGGAAACTGTATAATAAAACATCTCCTTTCTTACAAGTGTTGATGGCCCATTGAATTATTGAAAGCATTGTCACATTTGCAGATTTCAGTCTCTTTTCATTAATGTCATGTGAAATATTTCTGAAATATGCAAGTCAAAATTTCACTTGACAAGAAGATACTGTGTGTAAAGGTAGAGATGCAAGACCAATGTAGGCCACAAGCATCTCAGTGTTTACTGGCTCCAGTGACCAAGACAACAAATAGTGTTAGAACATCTGAATCTCAAACTCATTACCCACACAATATGAAAAGACCATGTACTTGTAAGAACATGTAAAGATGTGCTTTTCAATATCTCTGTTGGTTGGAATGTGTTGCTTGCAACATGACTAGGGCTGAGAGTTTGATTCCCACATAAGCCTCATATGCCTTTAGAATATGTTTACTGTAAATCGCTTTTGATGAAAGCCTGTGATGAATGAGCATATTATTCCTGGTATATAACAGATATCAAAATGAGGTCTGACCTACAAAGCTGCCATCACCTTGGGCATTATCCTAAGATTTCTGCTGCATTAGGAGGGCTCTCTAATACTTTGGTATTTACAGTATTTTCAGTGTTATTCATGCACATTGAATTGTATGCCTTGGGGCTCCAATCCCTTCCCCCAGTCTCTTCCTGGTGGCTTTGCCTTCAGCTCCCATCTTACTCCCTGGCTTCACGCTAATGTCAGATGGTATGATTCAATCCTTTCTTATCCCGTGCTTGCATGGCTTTGGAAGACGTTAATTAGTCCAGCGAATCATTAACTCCCTTCTGCGCATAATCCCATCTCCCCATCCGCTCTGCCATTCCTGAGAAACACTCATCGATCACGCAGGCAATCTGATCTCTTAGATAACTAACACCATCATTCAAATACGAGATGACTTTTCCCTCACTGTCATGCATGGGCTGAATTCCTATGGTTTCGGTTAAGCATGTGATATATGACAATCCAATTCATGCCAATCTCTTTCACAGCATGTCACCTATGTGGGAGCACTAAGAGTGTCACTGCAGATCTCTGAAAGTTGTTGCATCTATGCATTCCAAGCGTATGCCTCTAGAATCCACACCATTTGATTAAATTTGTTTAATTCATTCTTCATTTGATGTGCTGTTTTCTTAGGCTCTTGAGCGTTTACAGTCAATCACATAGAACATATCAGCTGCTTTGGTATACTGAGAAAACTAAGTCTAAATTCATCTCCTTTGTCTTCATGTGTGCTTTTTGTTAACCGCTAATGCTTACTGATGCAAATGACAAATAGTGACTTGAAAAAGGAAATGCATTTTCAAGAACATTCATATAGCAGCATTCAATTGTTATGGAGGTTAAATCCATATTTCTCCCACAGCGCCAACAAACCCTATTGTAATGATGGGAAACTGTATAATAAAACATCTCCTTTCTTACAAGGGTTGATGGCCCATTGAATTATTGAAAGCTTTGTCACATTTGCAGATTTCAGCCTCTTTACATTAATGTCATGTGAAATATTTCTGAAATATGCAAGTCAAAATTGCCTGACTTGATGGCACGTACTGTAAGTGTTATTAAACACATTTTTTCCATAACTCCTGGCGGAGGCTAGTTTTTTCTTCTTCTAATATAATAAAAAATATATACTGAAAATTATGAATTCCAACCGTCATGCGATTATCTCAAGTCAGTGTCATTATAACCTGTTTGGGCTAGGGGGCAGTATTGAGAATTTTGGGAAAAATCTGTGCCCATTTTTAACTGCCTCCTACACCAACTCAGAAGCTAGAATATGCATATTATTGTTCAGGTTTGGATAGAAAACACCCTAAAGTTTCTAAAACTGTTTGAATGGTGTCTGTGAGTATAACAGAACTCCTATGGCAGACAAAAACCTGACAAGGTTTCATGCAGGAAGTGGCCTGTCTGACAAGGAGTCGTGCGAGTAAGGATCTTAGCTGTAACGTGACAATTCCCAGGGCTCCAATAGGCTCTCAGAACCCGGGAAAATCATGAACGATTACCAGGCAGCCTCAGGCTGAA